>NC_056687.1:9189000-9827500 GCF_018350215.1 Panthera leo
GTCAATGGACTGATAAACCAAATGTGGTCTACACATACAGTGAATATTACTTGGCCTTAAAAAGGAAGGAAATTGTGGGGCACCTGGGTGGCTCAGGCGGCAAGTGTCCAACTTCGGCTCAGGTCATGATCTCACAGTTCATGGGTTCGAGCCCCGCATTAAACTCTGTGCTGACAGCCTGGAGCCTGCTTTGGACTCTGTGTCTTCCTCTCTCTTTTCCCCTCCCTGACTGGCACTCTGTCTTTGTCTCTCAAAATAAATAAACGTTAAACTAAAAAAAAAAAAAAAAAAAAAAAAGGAAGGAAAGAAATTCTGACATGCTATACAACATGGAGGGCCCCTGAAGGCACTGCACTCAGTGAAAGAAACCAGACACAAAAGGACAAATCCTTTATGACTCCCCTTAAGTGAGGGACCTAACGCAGTCAGATCCACAGATACAGAAAGCAGCATGGGAGGGGTCGGGGGAGGGGAAGTGAGTGGAGCTAGTGTTTATGTCTAATGGAAACAGGTTCAGGTTCGGATGGTGGTGACTGCTGTATGCCCCTGAACTGTACACTCACATAGTTGAAACGGCAAATTTTATATTACGTAGATTTTATCACCCCAAAAGAAAAAAGAAATGAATGCTGTGTTTCACCCAACCGCTCCTGCGGCCGGGCTACAAGAACCATGAACTCTCGAGCGATGTTTGCATGTTGGACAAACCACAAACTCTTTCCTTATCAGAGAACAAAGGAACTCCTTTTAATAAACCCTGAAGGGACCCAGGGACTTGGGTCCAGCCTCTCCTGAGTGTTTCCAACCCTTCAATAGCAAACTAGCCACCTTGAACTGAGTCCAGCTTCCACTGCTTGAAAACTGCTGATTTCCCCTTCATCCGTTCCCAGCTGTTTAAGAGCTGCCAAGACTGGACCCCTGGTGTGGACGAGGGAGGGCCGCGCGACTCTGCCTCTTTCCTGCCAGCCTCTATGCAGACGCTTGCTTCTCCGGCAGGCAAAGCCCAGTGAGTATTTCCAGGGAAGTTTCGGAAACTGTTTGGGTTGTGTTTTTTAGGAAACCCAAAACCCTAGCAAGTTAACAGATACATTGACAAACAGATACGGATAAGTATACAGATATAGTATATAATATATGTATTTATATTCCATCTACAATGCGCATGGTAAACACGGAATAAAAATGATGTTTACTAAAAGGAAAAAAAAAGATGAGAAACGTTCTTCAGCTACAGAAGAAACATCTCAGGGAAACTCATAAATCTGGAAGGAAAAAATGGCCATGTTTTCAGAGTCACTTGGAAAAGTGCTAAACAGAAAGGAAAAGCTAGGATCAAACCAGAAATAAACCTTCCTTCCTTATTTTCCTCAAGAACTACACTATTTTAAAAACATTCCTTCAGCTATAATCAAGATACATTTATAATATTTTGGACTTCATTGTATGTGTAGGCTCAGCAGGTTGACCTGAAAATAATAAAAAAAACTTACAAAATGTAAGTTTGGGAAAAAAAAAAAAAAAAGGTTTGAACCACATCCAAGCTTCATTAATAGAGACCAGGAAGTGTCTCACTTTGCCCCACCCAAGACAACATCTGTGTCGCACTTTGTTAAACTCTGACAGTAAACTGTCAGCCTATCTGACAGTCTGACGTCTTCCAGGACTTCCAGCACAATTTAGATACCGTTCCGTGTAAGAAACGGGATTAAAAATTCCAAAAGGGTAGACCACCGACTCAAAAAAGTAACTTAATGCACTTAAACATGGTTTAAGACAAATTGTATGTGAAGTGTATTTTATCACAATTAAGAAAATTTTAAAGGGTCATTTAACAATATGGGTAAGGGTGTGAGTTATATTTGATTTTTAAAAAGTTTCGGGGTGCCTGGGTGGCTCCGTTGGTTAAGTGTCTGACTTCAGCTCAGGTCATGATCTCACAGTTCGTGAGTTCGAGCCCCGCGTCAGGCTCTGTGCTGACAGCTCAGAGCCTGGAGCTTGCTTCGGATTCTGTGTCTCCCTCTCTCTGCCCCTCCCCTGCTTGTGCGCGTGCTCTCTCTGTCTCTCTCTCTCTCTTGCTCAAAAATAAACATTAAGAAAAAAAAAGTTCCTAGAAGAGCTTGCCCAAACCTAATTTTGCACGGTGATCACCCTGACTTTGGAATTCAGAATGCCAGATGCCCATCTATAAAGAAACTCAAGCAAGCCAATTTTAAAGCAGGTCTCGCGTCAAGCAAATGGTAAAATACCAGCAGGTCTTCCTTCTGGAAGTTGGTCATCTCTAAAAGGATGTTCATTTCATGCTATGAGAACGAAGCCGAACAGTGAGTAAGGCTGGCCAGGTAGCACGAGCTTGAACACTCGTTAAATACTTGGCCAAGGGACACCCGCGATGCCCTTCAGACAGAAGGAAAACAGAACAGACACTGAGTAATAACAAAGTGGCCAGGACTCCCCACACTAAAGTAGGCCAAGTGCTGAAGTTGGGGATGGTGGAGAGCGTCTCGCCTTACCTGACATGGCAGTGCCTCAGCCACCACGCCAGCTGGGGGGGGGGCTAGAGACAGGAGGAGGACAGTCAGGCCCCCTAACAGCCACTACAGGATGTTGAGATTTCACAGATAACCAATGAAGCCAGCTTTTGTTTAACTGGGGGAGTGACACGGGCTCAACCCCTCTGTAAAAGAAGAGCTTCCTTCTTTAAAAAGGTCACGGGCTGCAACATGACTGTCCTGCACGGGACATGTCAGCTGACCGCTCAGGACCAGCCCACAGCACAGTGAACTGAGTGAGTAGTCCGCTCTCGACCAGGGTCACAGCACCCACACCCCACGACCCTGGCAGGGCGCCGCGGCCTCTGGTTCACTCAACCTTCCACAGGAGGTAGAGACGCACAAGAATATGTTTCTGCTTTTAAAATTCCTTACGCTTATTTTTGTCCCTTTTGAATCAGCTCCACCTTACTGCTATAGCTGATATTAACTTATACTTTCTGAGCAAACACCATGCTGCCTGCACAGGAGCACAAGCAAAGGCTGAGCACACACAAAGGCGGGAGACGTTACAAAGCGCGGCCCGAAGGCAGAGCAGCGGGCTGTCCAGGGCCAGGCTGGGGGTGAGGGGCGGGGGAGCACACGGCAGGCCAACCCCAGCCGGAGCCACCGCTGACTACCTAATGATACCACAAGCCCTGGGCCCCAGCCTCTGTGGGGCTGTTTCGGGAATCCATTTTTCTGAGCTTAACCGGAGCTGGCTGGGCTGTGGAGGGAATGCTGTGCTGGTCTAACTCATGACAAGGAGAGGCAGGGGCAGGGGCCCCGTGATGATGAGCACGGGCTCGGAATCAGGTGACCTGGGGCCCCATCGGGGCACCAGCCTTGCTCAGCTGCCCCGCTGGGCACAAGTTCCCCGGAGCACGCAGGCCAGACTCAAAAGGAGCTGAAAGGTTCCATGTTCATGCCGTTCTCACTTCCCCAGGGCATCGGGATTAACAAGGAGTGCATTCGACAGGATCACGGGGTGCACCCCGGGCTCTCGCTTGAGAGGACTGGGGAATCTCCACACTGGGTTGGGAAACTCCTTTTAAAACACAACGTGACAGACGCATCGCTACCTCACAGAGGGCAAGCTGCGACACATGTGTTCCAGTATTGCTCTTTATTTTTCCCCTTCTGAGTTTATTACAACATCTAGATCATAGAAGCCACTCCCTCTCACCACTAATGGCGATTTTCCCAGTCTTCCACATGGAAACTTTAGACAGCTAGCTGTGACGCTTTCCAGGTTTCCAGACACATCTTACTCTTTCCCGGCTGTGGTGCAGGTCCTGAGCCCTCCCTTACACCCAGGCACCCGTGTGTGGGTGCTGCGGCCACGCTGGCTGAGCTGAAACACGGGATGCTGAACTAAGAAGTCTCAAGCAAGCCTGACCTGCATTCGGTGCCTTCACCGGTAAAAGGGGTTGAATGACACCAACTTCGGAGAATTATAGGTTTGAAAAAACAATGAGTGACAAGCATGTAAGGGGGGCTCACTAAAAGGGAATCATTCTATTTTGGGGGCTATGAGCCAAGAGGCTCAGGGGTGATGGAAAAGGGTGGGAGGAGGTCACGGCAGCAGAGTTAGATAGTGAACCACACGAAAGGAAATGAATTAGTGAATTAGAAGGGCAAACACGCCCTTCAGAACTAAACACGGAAACATACATGATATAGACAACACAAAATACTTGAAGAATTTATAACCATAAACCAGAAGATCTAATAAAAGCCTATCGTTAAGATACTAAA
Organism: Panthera leo; assembly: GCF_018350215.1. Classification (NCBI taxonomy): domain Eukaryota; kingdom Metazoa; phylum Chordata; class Mammalia; order Carnivora; family Felidae; genus Panthera; species Panthera leo. Next base: position 9,193,287 of record NC_056687.1, read on the forward strand.
TGACTCAATGTCTGGACATATGTTCTTTTCTGCTTTTCAAACGTATTTTAATCCACATACAAATGATATATTTAACCAACAAACCAAAAGCCTATTATGTGGAAACCAACTTGTTCAAGTCAGAGCCAAAAAAGCAGCAAGAGTATCTTAGAGAAAGACTCTCATTACAAATCCCAAACACGCTTCAGTCCCAAAAGTTCTACTGATAGAACTCCATATTCTTTCAAAGTCACAGCCAGAAGAAGAGAACTGGCACGCTCAAATGGGACTGAATATTATCCCCTCCTGGGCAGAGGTTTCTCTAGAGAGCTCCAGAGCAGCACTTCCTGATCCTCAATGTTGAAGCAAAATGGGTTCAGCAGGGCTGTGTGGAGCTTGGGACACATCTTCCCAGCGCTCTGGCTCTGACAGCCCACAAAAGCCTCGGGCACCGGAACGCACTGGGCTCCTGTGACCCGCGCGTGCAGCAAGGAATGTAATTCAGAGTCACAAGCCGGGGGTGAAGAAGAAGAACACACCGCCCCAACGCTGCACTGCCTGTTCAAGCTGATCCGAACCTGACCTGTGCGTCTCCTCCTCTCTGCTCTTCCTCTGCTTCCCAGTCCCCGAGACAAGCCAGCTGCATAAAAGCAGGGACAGCTGAAGAACAAGGTAGCTCTTGGTGAGGGGGAGGGAAAAGGCTGCTAACCAGGCACACAGGACGGTGACCAAGGTGTGAAAGCCTGGCTCTTTCCAAATCCATTCAAGCCCAAAGCTGGCTCCACTCTGCAAACCCCAGCAGCTATAAAACTGCCCGGGACCCTCAGAACCAAGACGCTGAACACATGGCTGGCATAAAGCAGGCACTCAAGGAACACTGCCTCCTCAGAAACACAACGGGGCTTCTGCACTGAGGGTGAAACCCGTGCAGGTGGGGAGACAGAAAATCCTCTGCAGTTTCTCTGAAAATGCCTTGATGCCAACCAGAACCACGCCGGTGCAGATGGCGAGGGCACAGATCAGCAGGGGACATTCCATGCCTTTTAAGGACACATAAACACCTTTACTGCTGAGAAACAAGCGTGCCTGCTTCTGCCCCCAGAGGAAACAGGCTCCCACGGGTTAAGGATGGTCCAAGGTTGCGGACTCAGTTACCAAGCTTTGGGCTGTAAAGCACAGGATATCCAAGTATACAAATCTCAATGAAGAAACATATCACCTCACAACCTAGAGCACAACCTAAAGTCTAGAGCAGTGATTCCCAAACTGGGGCAATTTTGCCCTAGGGACATGTGACCATGCCTGGAGGCATTTTTGGCTGTTATAATGGGGTTTGGGGGTGGGATGTGGACAAAGGCCAGGATGCTGATGAACATTCTATAACGCCCAGGGCAGCACTCCCTGCCCCATCACGGAAGGTCACCAGCACCAAGGCCAAGAAACTGGTCTCGGGGAGCATATTCCTGTATTTGGCTAATGCAAAGGGCTTAGTGACACCCTAAAAGCACCTGAACCTTTTCATGCTTGTGTGCTTCTCACGGTGAGTTGACTTATCCTCAGCCTTTTCCTACTGTGGCCTCAGATGTCTGCCACATATCAGCCCTAAATTCCCCCTCAATTAAAGAGAGGAACAAAACGTCAAGGGTTGGTTCCTTTCCTGTCTCTTCGTATTAGAGGAAGCCCTTTCCAGAAGCCAGCTGGCCACACCTCATAGGTCAGAGAAGGTCACATGCTTGTGTCTGAATCAATCCCTGCCCAGGGAAATGGAATTACTAGGAAGAAGTCGTAGACCAGTAGCATTGACCTCTGAGGCTGGGAGATGGGAGCTGCCACGCTGCAGCCCATTGTTACCTGATGCCTACACATAGCTGGGTTCTTCCGACGAGGAGGCAGGGGGTGAGCAGCTGGGGAGACATCCAGCACGTGTGTCTCAGTCTAAGCAGCGGTGAGCTTGAACATAAACCAGGGTGCTCTGCTTTTTTAAACATTTATTCTAAGAGAGAGCTCAAGTATGCACGTGAGTGGGGGAGGGCAGAGAGATTGGGAGGTGGGGAGAGAATCCCAAGCAGGCTCCACGCCGTCAGCACACAGCCTGATGTGAGGCCCGATCCCACAAACTGTGAGACCATGACCTGAGCTGAAATCAAGAGTCAGGCGTTCAGCCGACTGAGCCACCCAGGCGCCCCCGGGAGCTCTGCCTCCAAGCTCAGTGCCCCTTCCTTCATTCCACAACATCTGAGTTAGCGGACCTTCCAGCAGATTGATTTTCAAGGCGTACCTCTGCCACTGAGAGAACTAGTTTAAGTACAATCATCACCAAAAGCACATGAATAAGGTGTAAGGCAGAACTGTGCTGCTTTGAAAAGAGCAATTCAACACTTTACAAACTGATCAGGTAATGAAATGCCATGCTTTCTGGCCACATAAAGATGAGAAGTCATTAAAGTTAGTAAAGAGTGAATAAAGTGATGTCTGAGGAGACAGCAATCTGATGGACCTACGGCGCTGAGATACCAGTGAAACAGGAGGCACCACCATCAGAATCCACGTGCGCCAGGTGGGCGTGGGGACTGCAAGGTGCACCCGAATCACGCTCCCTGCTTCTGTGGTAAGGCTGTGGCTGGGCCCTGGCTGCGCGGCCAGAGGGTAATTTTCTCCCTTGAAGATACGAGTGGAAGTAATGTGTGGCATTAAGGTCTATGCATGCTCCTATATGCTGATCCCCCTTCCCAGGGAACAGAATGGCAGCGAACAGAGCAACTCTGCAAGCCATGTGTTACAGATGGCAGGGTACTGGGCTGGGGTCGCTAGAACGACCGTGGGGAAGAGAGCTGCCCATCCGGAACACCACGCTGAACCAGTACACGAGCAAGAAACTTCCATCTTCCTGGTGGCTCTGGATTTTTGGACGGCTCTGTTACGGCAGCTGACATTTCTGTAACTGATATACCACAGGTGTCATCATTATTTAACATTGTTCCAGTAACTGCTACTAGCAAAATAGGAAAAAACACGAATTCAGTATTGATTGATCATATGTATGCTTGTCTAGCTAAAGAACTCAAAACAACTAGCTGAAAATAAGTGAGAAATAAATTCACTAAGATGGCCAGTTTTCAAATTCTGCAAGTTAATCACTTCCTACATACCAACAACCAGTTAAAACATAGAGTGGGAAATAAACCCAGTCACACGGCAAAACTACACGTATAAAATACCTAATACATTTAGGAGACAGGAAGGACTTATGCAAGAAAAATGATTAAGTTCTTAGAGACACAAGTGAATACTCTCTCATCAGTGAAGGGAATGCCTGCATTTCCACGTGGGAGAGCCAACTGTGTAAAGATGTCACCTCTTCCCCCAAATAGTCTACAATTGTTACCTAATACCAGTCAACCCCTCAAGGACTCCTTTCACTTTACGAATGACTCCGAAGTCCATCTGGAGGAAAATGACCTGGCAATGGTAGAAAAATTCCGAAAGAGCAGAGGGGTTTGGTTGGTGTAGACAGAGACAGACACACTCTATAGCATGGTGGTTCAAGGGCATAGCTTTGGCACCAACACACACAGATCAGCAGAACAGAGACTCATGTGTCCGAAGGCTGAGCTCCCCGCCCATTGACACGGACCCTGCCCCCACCTTGATGGACCTTGGCAAAAACAGACACGTGGGGAGAGATGTTCCTTAGAGCTTCATGTAGAATCAGGAAAAACTGGAAGCAAACCAGTCCCACACTAAAGGGCTTCCAGACTTTGTCCCCCTCCATACAACCTCCCTCTCTCTCTTCTTCTCTCCCACATACAAGACTAGAGCTAGAGATGAACTGGTCAACTAGCCCCTTTTTTTTTTTTTTTGCCCCCTTATCTTATCATAAGCATTTTTTGCTCAGGTGACTGTAAGACTACTCCATCCGGATGGCTACATCCATCATCATCCTGTTGTGGCATGACTTAGACTTCTGCCACCCCTCCCCATCGAGGGGGGCTACTTTCACTTTTTTGTCTATTACATACAATAAAATAGCGCAGATTCTTATGGTTATCTTTGTGTTGTGCTTCCAGAAGATCAACACAAATTTACAGCGATCGTGTACTGTCTAATGAGTAGTTCTTCGGGAAGTGCAAAAGCCACAAGGAGCCAGTACTGTAGTCCCACTAGAACGGCTAAATTAAGGACTGTCCGTACCAAGCACTGGCAAGAGTACAGAATATATGGAGATCCCGTACACTGCCGAATGGGTGAAAAATGACACGACCAGTCTTGAAAACGATCTGGCAGGTTTTTTACAAAGTTAAATATATATCCACTGGAAGCGACCCAAATGTCCATTAATAGGAAAATGGGCAAATAAATGATTTATACCCATGGCATCCTGCTCAGCAGTAAAAAGGAGTGAACTCCCCATCTACACAACAGCCTGGATGACTCTCAAAACAGTTCTGCCGAGCGACAGAGACCAGACCGGGGAATAAAGAGTATATGCCCTTTGATTCTGTTTATATAAAATTTTAGAAAATGCAAACCGGCGTTATAGTGATAGAAAGCAGATTCGTGGTTGCCTGGAGAAGGGGGCAGAGACGGGAGGGAAGGAGAGACTGCAAAAGGGCATGAGAAAGTTTCTGGGGGTGACAGATACACCCTATTATCTTAACGTGGGGATGGTTTCACAGGGATAGACACGTGTCAAAACTCATCAAACTATACACTTTAAGTACATCTAGTTTATCGCATGCCAACAAAGCTGTAAAAAAAAAAAAGGAAAGGAAAAAGGAAAACACCATTTGAAAAAAGATAAATAAATGGGAATGCCTGCATTTGGCTCAAATACAAGCTTGAATACAGGTATTCGTGTTCAATCAGTTGTCCTTTTTGAAAAATAGCCACATTTAATTCAATTCCTTCTGCATTAGTTTGCTTGAGTTGCTGCAACAAATACCGCAGACCAGGGGGCTCAAACAACAGAAACTTATGTGTCACAGCTCTGGATGCTGGAAGTCCCAGATCGAGGTGCTGGCTGACTGGGCTCTCCTGGTTTGTAGAGGGCACCTCCTCACTGTGTGCTCACATGGGGGAGAGCCATCTCTCGCTCTGTCCCTCTTCTCAGAAGGACACCTTCCTATTGGCTTAGGGCCCCACGCTAATGAATGACCTCATTTAACCTCAATTACCTCCTGAAGATGTGTTTTGAGATACAGTCACACTGAGGGTTAGGCCTCCAACGTACGAGTTTGGTGGGGTTGGGGGAGACATAATTCGGTTCATAGCACTTTCCTTACAATGGCTGACAGGAAATTTCTAGTTTCATAACTTTCTTGACAGAATATATAAAATGTGAACAGACAACAAGCTCTTACCCTTGTCCATAAACTCAATTCTGCTAGATGAGCTTCCCCGCTCCCTCCCTCAAGATGGGTTTTTGTCATTAGATTGCTGGAGGAACAAATCACCTGCCCGAATCTGGACTATTTCTGCCCCACCAGCAGACCTCAAAGAACAGCAAAAATATCCTCTGCTCACATGCAAAACATATACACTACCCTAGCTATAAATTATCAAAAGGATAACAGCCTCCCGATTTCAGCACAGAAATGTTCTTTCCAAAGGACCATGCCAGCCTCATGCCAACACGTGTTTGAGAGGCTCACATGAGGCGGCCACCACAAGCCCAAACCAGCGACGCCCGTGCTGATCCTCAGCCCCTTCTGGAGAACCTGCGAGAGGGTGAGAAGCCACAACGCCGTCTGAGCCCCATACGTCACCTACCGAGAGGAGGAGGCCCGAACAGCAGCAGAGGACCCGGCAGCCTCTGCCTCACATTAGGATCAGGAGCTCTGCCTGACATTCTGTTAGCTAGCTATGTCTCCAGGACCGAAGTTCTGGTGCCCAGACAATCAGCACGTTGCCAGAAGCCAATGGGCCTTGTGCTTACCACCCGTTCTAGTTTACCGACCCATGAAGATTCAGTAACTGCCAAAGACAGGCTTTCAATCTGGTCTCTTCCCAGAAGGCACTCAGGCCACATCTTTCCAATATGACCCTGACACCACACTTAACTGACAACTTCCACCCCCAGGGTCACAGCAGCAGAAGGTTGCTGGAAAATGACTACAATATCTGCCCCAAACTGAGGTACCACACTCTAACACGTGGGACCCCCAAAGTAAGATGACAAGAAGGAACCGGGCATCACACAGGCTCAGAGCTACAAGTCATAAACAGTGAAGGCTGAGAGGGGTTGAGGCCCTACCCCGGGTCACCGGCTAGAGGGGATCTGGAGCAGTGATTTAAACCACATCTCACTGGAAGCATGAAGAGGCTGGGGAGGAGGACATAGAGAGACACGTGGGAAAGGACAATGTCCCCCGCCAAAAAGACACCCCACAACTAAGCCCTTATGAAAAAACTGGTGCAGGGCTAGTGAGGTGCAGTCAAATGAGACACCAATCATTAGTGTCACAGTCTGAATGTTTGTGTCCCACAGTGCGATGGTATTAATGGGGGGTGGGGGTGGCTATGGAAGGTGGCCCTCATGAGGTTAGTGCCCTTAGAGAAAGGACCTCACAGGGCTCTCCTGCCCCTTCCGCCAGGTGAGAAGGTGATGCAAGACCGCCACTGTGAACCAGGAAGCAGCCCGCACTAGGCCCTGAATCTGCCGGTGCCCAGATTTGACTCCCAGCCTCCAGAACTGGGAAAGGCTGGCTGTTCAGAAGCCCAGTCTGGGGTTATTTCTTTATAGCAGCTCACACAGACTAAGACAGCCAGGAAGGTGGCCCAGAGTGACTCAGAAGTTCTTGGCACACATTGAATCACCATGCATATGAGAAGTGAAGTTCTTCACGACATTGTGGGGCAATAAAAAAAGATTAAGGAAGTAACGCTCTACTGTTCCATAAGGGATGTGATGAAAAACCATCCAGGATGCCATCAGAAATGAGCTTTTTGAAAAAACTGATTTACATGGAAAAACAATCTGTGCTTCATTGTCAGACCCTGTTACAGGCTAAATTGTGTCCCCCCAAATTCATAAGTTGAAACCCTAATCTCTAATACTTCACAGTATGACTATATTTGGAGACAGGGACTTTAGAAAGATAACTACGGCAAAATGTGACTGTCTAGGGAACGTCCAATATGACTGATGTCTTTGTAAGACATCAAGACACAGACATGCACACTGGAGAGACCACATGAGATCCGAGTGAGAAGTTGGCTGCCTACAAGCCAAAGAGAGAGGCCTCAAAAGAAACCACCTCAGCCGGCACCTTGATCTTGGGCTTCTAGCCTCCAGAACTATGGGAAAGTTAATTTCCGTTAGGTCACCCAGCCTGTGGGATTTTGCTATGACAGCCTTAGCTGATTAACATAAGACCTCAGACCAAAGGGGCTTTATCTGAACTAACACGATCTAACAGAGAAAAGTAGTTGACTAGAACTAGGGTAAAAATCGAGATCCAGGGGTGCTTGGGTGGCTCAGTCGGTTCAGTTCAGGTCATGATCTCACAGTCCGTGAGTTCGAGCCATGCGTCAGGCTCTGTGCTGACAGCTCAGAGCCTGGAGCCTGCTTTGGATTCTGTGTCTCCCTCCCTCTCTGCCCCTCCCCTGCTCATGCTCTGTCTCTCTCTGTCTCAAAAATAAATAAAAAAAAGTTGAAAAAAAAAAAAAATTAAAAATAAATAAATAAATAAATAAATAAAAACATTAAAAAAAATTAAAAAAAAAATCGAGATCCAGCTCAGACTCCTTGAGTTTCCAGGCAAAAGAGGTCCCGGGGCTAATCAGTTCAGTGTAGACCAGAAACGTTCACCAGGTCTCCCATCTCCAGCCCACATTCTTCCCCAAATAGTGCTAATTCTGAGATGCCACAGGGGGGCTGTGCTTTACCAAGGAGGTGTCACCATTAAGTGATAAGACTTGTGAAGCTGAAACGTATCACAATACCCATAATATTTCTCGTTATTCGTGTCACCTGCTTTCTGGCCATTTTGTGAAACAAAGTGGTACCGAAAAAAAGCCACAAAAAAGGTGCTTCATGTAGGACCATTATGAAGTTTTTAAAAAAGAGGTTTCAGTGATAAGATTTTCAAATGCCCAGAGTTTATTCATTTCTACTATCCTTCATTTCAATAATCAAAGTCATAATCCAGGCTTGGCAAGTGGTTGGGTTCATAAGAGCTCAACATGCCGCCTGTTAATTAAAATTTATCTAAAAATAATCAGTGAAAGATGATGGCTTGGCATCTCAGATAAACAATTAAGCAAAATCTACCCTATTCATGTTGACACACCTGAAAGCAATCAGATAAACTTTTTCTACTACATAAAAATCTCAAAATCATACTGTAAGTTTGGCAAACAAACAAACAAAAACCCTGATATACTTAGAACACAAAGATAGTCTGACAAACCAAGACTTTTTGGGGCTCAGTTTCCTCATTTGCCAAGCCTGGAGCTAGATGAGCCTTCTGTTCTGTCTACGGTTTACATTTTATAACCAGCAATCACCTACCTTAATTAAAAAGTATCTTGATCTAACCTTACTATTAACCTATAATATTGCTTCCATTTGCATTATGAACATTTTTTACTAATTCATCACCCATCTACTCACTGAATCTCTGTGTACACCCATGAGCTCAGGAAGCCTGACCACCACCACAGCCTTAAATCCCTTATTCACATCAATTCCTACTAAGGTTCCCCGAATACAGTTGTGAGTCTCCCAGAAGTTAGGTAGCTGCCAACACTGATCGGGGCTTGCTCCATCCAGCACTTCCTGAACCTCCAGTAACTCTGATCTGACCACAAAAGCTGCCCACTGCCACCCCAGCAGGCTCCTGCGCTCGGGCTCACTGCCCACGCATCAGCCAGAAGGATTCTTCCAGCAGGCGAGGCAGAAGTCACCTGGCTTCTCCTCCCTTGCAGAACAAAACCCCGTCATCTGCCCTGGCTACCTCTCCTCCCTCATCTCCTCTCACCTCTCTACTCCAGTCACACCCACCCCCTACTGTACCTTGGACACAGTCCCACACCCCAGATGGTCTCCCCACCAGCTTGCTCACTGCATCCAGGCCTCTACTCAAATCTCAAATGTCACATTATCAGAGCACCCCACCCTCCTTCCTCACTACCCTACTTCCCTTCCCTGGTTTATTTTTCCTTAGCATTCAGCACCGGATATCACATATTTATTCACTGTCTGCCTTCTGCCAACAAAGCCTTATGAACTTTGTGTTCAATGCCATATCCCCAGCACCTAGGTGTTCGGTCTATCTTGGTTCTACCACTGTATTACTTTGCTAAGGCTGCTGTAACATAGCACTACACATTGGATGGCTTAAACAACAGAAGAAGATTGTCTCTGAGTTCTGGAGGCCAGAAGTCCTAGCTCAAGGTGTCAGCTGGCTGGTTCCTTTGGGGGCTGTGAGGGAGAATACCTCCAGACTGCTCCTCTTGCTTCTGGAAGTTTGCTGGCAATCTCCAGTGTTCCTTGCCTTATAATTGCATCAGCCAGACCTCTGCCTTCACTTTCATATAGGGTCTTCCCTCTGTGCATGTCTGTGTCTGAGTCCAAATTGCCCCCTTTTAGAAGGACTCTAGTCCAAGTGGATCAGGGCCCACCCTAATCTAGTGACTTCACTTTAACTCGATTAGCTCTGTAAAGACCAGATCTCCAAATAAGGTCACACTCTGAGATACTGGGGGTTAAGACGAGAACCTATCTTTTTTGGAGGACGTAATTCAACCCATAACCACCACTTAGCAGCTGTACGACATGGGGCAAGTTAGTTAGCCTTCATCAATAAATTGGGTCTTAATAATTCATTGCACCTACTTCATCTGGATAATGAAGATAGTGCCCCTGACAGCAAAGAGGTTATCACTGCCCCCTTATGTGAGCCATACAGATAATGACTTGAAAAAAAGCTCAAGAGCATGGGCTTTGCAGCCAGGCAGCCAGGGTTTGAGCTCTCTGCGCTTGCAGGCTCGAATACTGCAGAAGTTTCTTAATTTGAGATCAAGCATATCTCCAGATACACAGTATTATAAAATAATGCACGCCAAGTCCTTAGCACACAGTATGCTCTCTAGGAATGTCCACTGTCACAGGCAGGGCTGAGGCAAAGATGGACAGTGTCACCTCATCCCACTGATGTCTTGCAAGTTTCTCGCTCATCACTTAATCATCCATAGCAGCAGAGCACAGGAAGCTTGATCACAGAAAACACAGTAGAGCCGTTACATGGAACTGGGTACCAACTGTAACAAAAAGTTGTCTTTTGAAACTTTTATTCACTATCACTCATATCCACCTGCCTACTGACATCACGTGGGGACATCCACCAGAAACACCAAACTAACCCATCCCTCGGTCTCCCTGCTCACCCCATGAAGTGGGCCCCGCCCCCAGGGTCCCCGTTGCATCTTGTGGCTTCTCAAGCCAACAGCCTGGGAGAAAACCTGTGAATCCTACTGGACTCCTCTACTTCTCTTGTATCCCAAATCCAGTCCATGAGCAAATCCTGTTACACCTTCAAAATATATCAGAATCCAAACTTTTCTCCACTGGTGCACCTATGTTACAGCAACGGCCCCTAAATGGTCTCCCTGTTTCTGCCTTGCCTGACTCCTACCCATTTTCTAGCCCCCACAAAGCAACTGGAGCCGGCTCCAGTGGGCTAAGCCGGGCTACGCTACTCACTCAACTCCCCTCCGGGGCTCCCCCACGCAGTCCCTGACTCAGTGGCCACTGTCAGACTCCAGTTTTAAAGGACCTACAAGACTGGATGCCCTCCCCACCCCTTACCTCTATAGCCTTGTGTACTACCCTTTCCCCATCCCTCGCCTGCTTTGTGACCTCACTGGCCTCAGACACACGAGAGCCTCTACACTTAGCCAAAGGGCACTTTCTCAACGAAGCCTTCCTTAAAGACCCCATTTAATATCACAACGTGTCCTCAACACTCACCGTCCCCTCCCTTCTTTACTGTTCCCATTCGCTCATCACTATCTACCCGCCCGTATATTTTGTTTATTATCCAGCTTTCCCCTGATCCCGGTGTGGGCAGAGTCTTGGTTTTGTTCTCTGCTCTGCTCTGCCCTGACACCTAGGACAGTACTAGCACGTTGCAGGGACTCCCATAGTTACCGAATGAATAGCCAGTGCTTTTAAAGCTCCTCCAAAAAGGGTTCATCTCTACTCGATAACCTGCATTTTAAAAGGTGGGTTAAGGGGCGCCTGGCTGGCTCAGTTGGGAGAGTGAATGACTCTTGATCCCAAGGTCGTGAGTTTGAGCCCCAGGTTGGGAATGGAGATCATGTAAATAAATGAACTTAAAAAAAAATAATAATAAAAGGTGGGTTAAAACGATTAAACATTTTAGGAAGTTTGTCAGGCATATCGAAACGAGGCTTGTTTAACGGACTACCTTGTGGCTTGAGAACTGTACTTACCAAGTTTATTATCTTACCTAGCTCAAAATGCATATGTTCCTGAATAAACTGAAAGACATCCTGTATTCATGGACTCAAAGACTTAATACTGTTCACATGGCAACACTCCCCAAAGTGATGTACTGAGTCGATATAATTTCTGTCAGAATCCCACCAGGCTTGTTGGCAGAAACTGACAAGCTGATCCTAAAAGGCATATGGAATTTCAAGGAATCCAGAACGGCCAGAACAATGGTGAAAAGAACAACAAAGAGCAACAAAATCATTCCCCCATCTCAAAGCTTACTACAAAGCCTCAGTAATCGAAATGTGCGGTGTTGGCATAAGGATAGACAGGTCAATGGAAAAGAAATGGAAGTCTGGACATAAACCCAACTTATGGCCAACTGATTTTCAACAAGGGTTCCAAGGCCCTCGGAAAGAACAGTGTCTTCAACGGATGGTGCGGGAACAACTGGATTTCCTCATGCAAAAGAATATGCTCAGAGCCTTACCTCACACCATGCACAAAAATTAACTCAAGATGGATCAAAGACCTAAACATAAGATCTAAAACTGTAAAACTCTCAGAAGAAAATACAGGGGCAAACCTTCACGATTTGGGATTCAGCAAGTTTCTCAGATATGACATCAGAAGCACGAGCAACAGAAGAAAAAGTTGATAGCTTGGACTACATAAAACTAAAAAGTTTTGCATAAAGGATGCCATCAAAAAGGTGAAAAGACAACATAAGAATGGGAAAAAAATATTTGCAAACCATATATCCAATAAGGGCCTAGTATCCAGAATATGTAAAGAACTCTTACACATCAACAACAAAAAGACAACCCACTTTAAAAAATGGGCAAAGATTTTGAGCAGAAATTTCTCCAAAGAAGACATACAAGGGCGACCAGGCGGCTCAGTCGGTTGAGCGTCCAACTCTTGGTTTCAGCTCAGGTCACGATCTCACGGTTTGTTGTTTGAGCCCCACACTGAACTCGGCACTGATGGTGTGGAGCCTGCTGGGGATTCTCTCCCTATGTCTCTTTCTCAACTAAATAAATAAATAAATAAATAAACAAACAAACAAACAGATATACATATATATTTTATATGTATACAGATGGCCAATAAGCACGTGAAAAAATACCCAAATTATTGGTCATTAGGAAAATGCAAATCAGAACCACAATGAGACACCACTACGATAGCTATCATCAAAATTTTTTTAAAAATCTAAAAGTAAATGTTGGTGAAGATACGAAGAAACCGGAATGTTCAACCATTGCCAGTGGCCATGTAAACTGGTGCCACCTCAGAAAACAGTCTGGTGGTTCCTTGAGAAGTTACACATAGAATTACCACGTGACTCAGTAATTCCACTTCTAGGTCTCTATACCCCACAGGAATGAAGACAGATGTTGAAACAAAAATCTGTCCATAAATGTTCACAGCAGCACTATCCGTAAGAGCCAAAAGGCAAAAACACAAGTGTCCATCAGTAGGTGAACAGATACACAAAATGTGGTCTATCCGTACAATGGAGTATTATTCAGCCACAAAAGTCAGTGAAGCAATGACACATGCTACAACATGAATGAACCCTGAAAACAGGCTGAGTTAAAGAAACCAGACACTGAAGGACAGTGTATGTGTGCATTTTTCATGAAATGTCCATAGACACAGAAAGTAGATTAGTGGTTGCCGGGGCCTGTGTGGGGAGGCTGGGGGGGATGGGGAAGGTTTCCTCTCGGGGTGGTATAAACCTTCTGGAATTAGATAGTGGTGATGGTTGCACAACACTGCGAATGTAGTAAAAGCCATGTGTAACTGTAAGCTCTAAAATGGTTACATGACAAATTCTAGGTTATGTGAATTTTACTGCAACAAAAAATAATGGACACACCCTGTCCCAAAATAAGTATGCTATTTTTAGATTCCAGGAGAGTCAAGCACTAAACTATGGAAACATCTAGAAGAACCTGAATATGCCTAAATCCCATTCCAGCGCTTCTCCCTTTCCCCTAAAGGGAGACCCACCTTCATGAATGACAGTGACTACTGTGTTTAGCTTGCACATTCCACAGTCAGAGCTCTACAGCCAAAGAACTCTCCAGCTCTTATCTGCTGTTTTATTACACCTAGTTATCCCGGCAAGCACCAGCCGTGGCATTCACAAGTGATAAATATACCTTGAAAGAGATCACGTCGTTTCCCGGCCACTACCTGCCATGACTGCCTACCTCCACTGTGCCTGACAGGCATCTGTGAAGGCCGACAGCTGCTCTCTGGTAGTCGGTGCTGGACTGCTAGCTGGACTGTAATCATGGTCAGGCTGCTGGAATTTTTCACTCCCTCCCCAGACCCCTCCTGCATTCCCTGCAGAGGTCAATTCTTTCTCTTCGTTAGAGGACCCTGGTGTGTGTGACCTGGTGAGTGGAGATCTGCAGAGTAGGTATGGGTATCTCTCAAGTCCCATATGGCACTAGGGTTCCAAACTCAGGTATCCTGGCCAAGGGCCTCGGCCAGGCAGCAACGGAGCCCGGGATTGGCACCTTCAAGCCCAAATATCTTCTACCTACAGTAGAAGCACTGGGCATTACTAGGTCATCCTGCTGGGCAGGATGGGAACATACAGTGGTCCCATCTATAGGACACAAGGTCAAACCTGCATGCGACCAGTTTTGCTCTTCCTAGACTTGGCCCTTTTCTCCTAGTCCAAACACACTCACAATCTCTGGGCAGATTTCAATATTGATGGTAACTCATGGAAGACCAAAATTTGACAATCTGCAGTAAAAATGGCCATAAAGTAGACTGAAAAAGAAAAAGCCATAAAAATCCTAAGTAATACCTGAAAAATAATTCGTCTTTGAATAACTGATTGGACAATTTTATAGTTTATCTTGTTTAGATGTAAATATAGTTGAGAAAGAGACTGTTCAGCTATTCCATTGACTACATCCACGGTATAATTCTATTATCAGGGAAAAAAAAAAAAGGAGGTAAGCATACTGACCAGGATAACAGCAGGTAACTGGGTGACAGAATTATGGGTAGTTTTTTTTTTTTAATATGAAATTTATTGTCAAATTGGTTTCCATACAACACCCAGTGCTCATCCCAAAAGGTGCCCTCCTCAATACCCATCACCCACCCTCCCCTCCCTCCCACCCCCCATCAACCCTCAGTTTGTTCTCGGTTTTTAAGAGTCTCTTATGCTTTGGCTCCCTCCCTCTCTAACATGGGTAGTTTTTCTTATCAGTATTTCCTAGTTGTTATAATCAACATGTTGTGTAACAACAACAAAAAAAGATAATTCCCCGCCCGGCCTAGTCAGTAGAACAGGCAACTCTTGATCTCTGGGTCTTGAGTTCAAGCCCCACATTGAGTGTAGAGCTTACTTAAATAAATAAAAGTTAAAAAAAAAATAAGATCTTTTTTTAAAAAAGGTAATTTCTTGAAATAATAAAAGACAGTGGTGTCCCCCCCCCTCCATGCAATCCAGTCTCCTCCCCACCTACCTTGTTGAGCTTGCCCAGTGAAGATATGAGATCCGCCCATTCACTTGAGGACTCAAAATTTCTTAAAGCCTTTTCAATCACTGAGGAGTAATTTCTGTATCTGTAATCATTTAAGAGTTCCTGCTCTTCTGGATCCATCTTACATTCTCACAGTGGAGAAAGGATCTAAAAGTGAATTAAGAAATAAATGAGAGAGCTACCCAAGGACACAAAGCGTTCCCAGCCCAGAGCTACAGAGGACACGCGTCCACAAACACTACTGTGCACAAACGTACTCAGCAATCCAATTCAAATATTTGGCAAGGCTTCTGGGCCAGGCACTGTGGTAGATAAAAGATAAACAGTTCCGGCCCTCTTGGATTCTGGAGACAAATGGACGGAGCAGAAAAGAAGCAAAAATGCTAGGATTCCTGAGTTGACAAAATTAATTCTAGGAGTGAAACTTACAAAGCGGCAAACCAACCTTGTTGCCCACCGGTAATTCTGAATCAGGCGGCCCTTCCCACTGAAGGGCATTTATGAAGGCTAAGAAAAAGCAGGTCAATGCTATTACCCAGAACAACCTCTTTAGTGATCTAGTCCTTTTCGACTAGACTATGTTAGAGGATTGGAAATATTCTAGAGGAAGGTCTGATGGAAAAAACAAGAAAAGTTTAAACAATAAGGGTGTAAGAATGCAGTATGTGACCCCAGTGTTGCCAGAAATCCACCATGTGCCTGTTCGGTTACTGAGCTCCAATTACCCACCCATCTCCCCAGCCAGGCACTGCCCTGACAGCTTCATGCCTCAGTGTGAAGAGTCTGGACGCAGGGTGGTGACACCAGGGCCCAAGCAATCACCATTTTATTCTCCTCGCCTTTGTATATTCTTTGACGGATTCTTTTATTTTTCCCTGTGGCCAGATGCATTCATTATGTATGAACCACTGCAGCTGGTATAAAGCCTGAGACCTTTATGGTCTAATCCCAGCTCCAATGGCAACCATCTCCTCTTCTTTTTATCCTCAGTGCGACAAAAGGAAACAAAAAATAACACAGAATACTGCACTGATTTGACTTTGTGGAAATATCTGTCATTTAAACATTATAACGTATGCGTGCTTAGGTCAAGTTTTGGTTTTTTTTTTCCTTCATTAAAAAAAATCTGTAGGTCAACCTATCAGTTTATTCAAATAAATAACAACTCTGATATTATTCCAGGGGTGCCTGTGTTTGGCATCCAACTTCGGCGCAGGTCACGATCTCCCAGTTTGTGAGTTCAAGCCCCGCACTGGGCTCACTGCTGTCAGTGCAGAGCCCGCTTCAGATCTTCTCTCTCCCTCTCTCTCTCTGTCCCTCCCCGGCTCATGCTCTCTCTCTCTAAAATAAATAAACCTTCAAAAAAAAAAAAAAAAAAGCTATTCCACAAGATACGGAAATGTTGGAAGTCACCAAGTTCCTTACTTCGACATTTTTCTCAAAAAGGCTGCCTTAAGGCTCTGATTTGCCCTCCTTCTTTGGCCTTCATCTGATTAAGATCTATGTAAAGTATGGCAGGCATCTACCCTAAAATTCCTTGTCCCCTTTTCCATACTAAGGGAACACTAAGTTTGCTCAGGGCAGTGCTAACAGTTCCCCGCCTCCCTTGCAGCTAGGTGGCCATTAACAGTTCTAGGCAATGAACAGTCAGTAGAAGCTGGTGGTGGGGCCATCAGGAAGGCAGTTTGAAAGGAGGTAGACTCTTCTGGCATGGGCCTCCTGCCCTTCACTCTTGCCCTTTTTTCTGCCTGGAACAAAGGTTTAATGTTGGAGGTGAAGCCACGTGTGGCAACCAAGAAGAAACCACCACCCACAGTGTGCAACTTTTGTGGGTAAGTGGAAAGACACAGCAGCTGAGGCCAGAGATGGCTTTAAGAAGGCATCACGTCAAGCCTGGACACTCTGCCTCTGGACTTGATGTTTGCTGCACAGAAGAGATAATGTAAGCCACCGTTGAATCACATTTTGTGATACAACCAAACACGATCAAGCCTGATTGATATACGAGGCTAACAGTCACTAGTACGTAGTCTGAAAAGAGAATAAAATGTAGAGCACTGTGATGTAATTAAATATACTGAAAATGCCATAGTGAGTTTGCTAACAAAGTCACATGTAGTCAGTCGAAATGGCAAAACCACAGATGAAAGAAACTGAACTGTAGGGGAGCCTGGGTGGCTCAGCCAGTTAAGAATCTTACTCTTGGTTTCAGCTCAGGTCATGATCTCACAGCTTATGGGTTCGATTACTACGTCGGGCTCTATGCTGACAATGTGGAGCCTGCTTGGGATTCTCTCTCTATGCCTCCCACCTGCCCACCCCCAGCGTCTCTCTTGCTCTCAAATAAATAACTAGGAAGGAAGGAAGGAAGGAAGGAAGGAAGGAAGAGAAAGAAACTGAACTGTAGATACGAAATGTTCTTGAGGCCTGGATCTTTCATTTACTGGCCTTGGCCAAGTTCTAAGAATCCCATGATACCTGCTAGTTCACTTTCTGGTCATTCTGGGCCCACTCTGAGCTCCCAAGGCCACCACAACTTTCAAGTTTCTCACGTCAGTGGGCCTTTACCACTCAGGAGGACTGTGTAGCAGACCACTCCCTCCTTTTCAAAACAGCCTCCTTTCAGCCCACACACTCCTCTGGCCCCACCAGCTTTGAGTGGGTTTCCTTCTCTGTGGTTCCTTCTCCTCTGCAGGCTGATCCTCCTCTACCTGCTGCAAATGTTGGCATGTCCTGGTACCAGGCCTTGGGTCCTCTCTCTCTTTATCCTTGGTCATCTGGCAAATACCATCTTCAAGCTAATGACCCATGCATTCATAATGCCTGCCCAAACTTTCCCCTCTGAGGTCCAAATTCATGCAATTGTCTGCTTGACTCTTCCACTCGGATGAGGCATAGTGTCTCAGCCTTAGTGCATCCCAAACATCCATCAACAAAATACAGTCAAGCCATACAATGAACAGAGTACTGATACACACCACAGTACAGGTGAACCTGAGAAATACATAACGTGGCGGAAGAAGCCGCACAAAAGGTCACATACTGGATGATTCTGTTCATACCACATGCCCAGAATAGGTGAAGCTACAGAGATGACCAGCAGATTAGTGGCCTCCTAGGGAAGGGAGTAACAACAGGGAGTTGTTGGGCACGGGATCTTCCTGGGGTAAAGCAAAAGTGCGAAAACTGGATTGTGGCAATGGTTGCACAACTCTGTGAATGACTAAAAATCACCGAACTGTGCCCTTAAATGAAGGTTATGATCTGTAAATTACACTTCAATAAAGCTGTCTTTAAGAAAACCCATACTGTTGGGGCACCTGGGTAGCTCAGCTGGTCGAGCGTCCGACTCTTGATTTCCGCTCAGGTCACGATCTCATGGTTTGTGAGTTCGAACCCCGTGTCTGGCTCTGTGCTGACAGTGTGGAGCTTGCTTGAGATTCTCTCTCTCCCCTCCCCTGCTAATGTGTGTGTGTGTGTGCGTGCACGTGTGTGTATACGTGCACACGCACGCACACGCTCTCAAAATAACCTTAAAAAAAACTATACTTAAAAAAATGTTTTTAGTCTTTATTTTTGACAGAGAGAGACAGAAAGACACAGAGAGACAGAGTGCAAGTGGGGGAGGAACAGGGAGAGAGACACACACACACACACAGAATCCAAAGCAGGCTCCAGGCTCTGAGCTGTCAGCACAGAGCCCGACACGGGGCTCTAACTCACTAGCTGTGAGCTCATGACCTTAGCCCAAGACAGACGCTTAACTGACTGAGCCACTCAGGCGCCCGCCCCCCCAAAGAAACTATACTTTTCATGCGACCTGCTCAACATGCTCCTTCTCCAGTCTTCCTTTCCTCAGAAAGTGGCCCCACCATTCACAAGACCTCTGACATCATCCTGGATTCTTCCTTCTCTTCACTTGCCACACTCAACCCAAGTCCTGACTCTTCTTCTTCCAAAACACCTGTGGCCTCAATTGCTCTCCATCCCCGTGGCACCACTGTGCAAGAAGCCACCTTTCCCCTACAAGCTTGCAGGTATTTCCTGACGCTTCTTCTTCACTCTTGCCCCTCTCCAATGCATTTTCACATAGCACCTCAAGAATCCTCTTAAAACATACTTTACAGTACATCTCCACCATGTTTATTATTATTTTTAATGTTTATTTTTGAGAGAGACAGAGAGTAAGTGGGGGAGGAGCAGAGAGAGAGACAGGGAGAGAGACACAGAATCGGAAGCAGGCTCCAGGCTCTGAGCTGTCAGCACAGAGCCCTATGCGGGGCCCAAACCCACAAACCGTGAGATCATGACCTGAGCTAAAGTCGGACGCTTAACCGACTGAGACACCCAGGTGCCCCTACATCCCCACCATGTTTAAACTCTTCCCATTAAGCTTATCATAATCCAAACTTCCTCACTCCTCACCCCTCACCCCATGGCCTACGAGGCTCCATCTATCTCTCTTTGAGGCACTCTGCTTGTTCTAGAGCTAACTCAGCCTATCACAGAGCCTTTGCACATTCTGTGGCTCTCTGCAAAAATATACTGGACTACGTGTATCAACGCACACAGTAAAATTGCCCACTGTTCCTTGGGAAGGCTTGTCCCTTTTTCTGAAACACTAGCCATCACACTCCTTAAAAATATTAAAGGATGGTAATGAGAAATGGTACTTTATTTTCCCGAGTAAGGAGTTAGTACACCCAAAGAAACCATAATTGGGTTTTTTCCCCAGGGAATTTACAGGTTTGAAATCCAGCGTCTCTGAACCACTGCAAAACTCCATACATAGTCTGTTCACTATATTAAGTGTCTAAGTACAGGGAAAGGAAACATGGAAAAAACCAGGGTTCCCCTTTCATAGTTCAGAACATAACTGAAAGAGGAAATACCTAAACACACAATTTCAGTTTAAGGTGGCCCACGCAGGGACAGAGGGTGTGCCGACATAACACTGGCACAAGGAAAGGACAGAGGGAGCCCAACTACCAGCAGAGGAGTCCTCAAAGTCCACAGGTTTGGGCGGCTAGTTAGTAGGAAGAGAGCCTCGGTCAGCGATCAGGTTCGTGTTTAGGACGTGGCGCCATTGCTCCTGGCAAAGAAGGGGTTGGCCAGGTAAGAGCAGGTAACTGGAGCAGTTCAATGTCATGCCTGGCTACATGAAGAAAGTACTATCTGGTGTAACTAAAAGCACAGATGGGAGGTTTGGAAAGAGGCATTCAAGCAAACTCCTTTATTTCAAATATGGGCATTCAATACTATGCTACTACACAAGCCTTCTGGGCTCAGTAAATCCATCATTATGCATGCATTTATCTTATGCAACACACAGAAGCCGAGGAGATGGGCATTATCTTGATGCTGCTCAAGATGAGGATATTGGGAATCAGAAAAACTGCCCAGGGCCCTCAGCAACCAACTGGCAGAGTTAGGGATCCAGTTCAGGTCAGCATAATGGTACACAGCTTTTACTACGTTATGCGGCAAGTAAAATGAACAGTTCAGCCCTCAAATAGTTCTTTTGACAATGCTCTTGCAATGTATCCTGAGTACCTTTCCTGTGAGAGGCTCAGCTCAGTAAAACTGATGGAGTCCCACAGACTACTAACAACTAAATACACAAAGGAATAACCATATAAACAAGTACATCTGACCAGAAGTAGCCGCCTTAAAATCGAAAATGTCAGCAAGAAATCTCTCACCTTTTCCATTCCTAATTTCTTAGAAAAACAAGTTCAGGTAAAAAAAAAAATCAACTGCCCAGATGAGAAGGAAGTTAACCGTAAAGACATTTACATGAAAGAACATGGGAATAAGATGAAACCAGAGTGAAAAAGGACAAATAGCCATCCTCTTGCAAGAACATTAGATAATGACCCTTAGTCTACAGCACGGAAACACTCTTCTGCCAATGGTTTAATCAACTCTGGGGCACATTATTTTGAATTCGGTCTTTCAGAGTGGTAATTAAATTGCAGCGGAAAAAATTTAAGACCCTAACGGGAGCGGGCTTTGGGGACGGGGGAGGGGGGGGGGGAAGGCCTCCATCGCCTTACCAAAAAATCCTACAAAGGTTTCTCCAAATATTGAGCAACTGTCCCAGGTTAGGGAAACACCTGCGGCTAACAGTCTCCTTAAGCAGCCCTAGTTGTTGCTAAAGGTCCAACCACGCCGGCCGCAGGCGGCAATCCTGCAAGACTCCGGGGCCAGGATGCGGGGAGAGCGCTCGCACTGCGGCTCGGATCTCTTGTCTTGGGGCAGTCTAGGAGACTCTGGGGTCCTCCCTCATCAGGAAAGCCCTCAGTTTACAAAGATTTCAGTCCCTAGCCCTCCGCCCGGACCAGGACGGCACAAGCAAACAAAGGCGCGGCTTGCGTCGTCCGCCGGCCGAGGTGAGGGGAAGGCGGGCGGTGACCCACCTGACCTCCACCTGCCCGACGAGAGGCCGGACCGGCCCTGTGTGGACTTGGCCGCACTTCCTTCGCCGCAGAGGGCCGGGGAGACTGGGGGACCCCGCCCTGCCCTCGGGGTGTCCCCGGGGGTCCCGGGCCGGAGCCCACGCCCACGCGCGGCCTCGCCGGGGCCGGCCCCGCACTGCCGCAGCGCCCGCCGCGGGCCCCGGCCGCGCTCGGGGGGCTCCCCACGCCCCGGGACCGCCCCCACAGCGCCGCTCGAACCCTGCGCGTCCGGGGGGAGGACGCCCGCGCCGCCTCGCCGCCCCAGGGCCCGCGGGAGGAAACGCCCGGGGCGCCCGGGCTTCGCCCGGCGGCCGAGGGCGCGGGGCCGGCTTACCGGCGGCGGCGGCGGCGTCCCTGGTCGGCGGGCGCGCCCACGTGCGGCGCGGAAGAGCCGGCCGGGCTGTGGCAGGTAGAGCGAGCGGCCCGCTGCGGCTCAGTCGGGAGCCGGCACCGCGGAGGAAGCACCGCGCCCGAGCCGGAGCGGCCGCGGCCCCAGGCGGTGGGGCGGGACCGTGAGGAGGGCCCTCGGCATGGAGGCGTGGTCATGGCGGGCGGAGGCGGAGCCGGGGCGGGCCCTCGGCGCGCGGGGGCGGAGCCGGGGCGGGACCAAGGGCGAGCCCTCGGTGCGGGGTCAGAGGCAGTAGACGGGCCTTTGATCCGGGGGGCGGGATCAGGAGGCGGTACCTTAGCGTGCGGGGGCGGGTCCTGGGCGCGGACTAGCGAGCTCGGGGCTCCAGCCTCCGGTCTTCCACAGCTTCCAGGCGGTGGGCGTCGCTCTGAGTAGCAGAGACTAACTGCCGCCCTCGCAGCGGGTCTTCTCTGGGGAAGGCCTGCTCCGGTGGGCGGGGTGGCTTCGGCTTTCACCTGGGGCTCCCCCGCCACACCAGAACCTCGGTCAGTGAATCAGCGTACCCCAGGAGGGGCTTTGTAGTTACAGACAAGGAGAACCGCGGGGGCCCAAAAGACTGGGGCCGATGGCACCTGGCTCACCCCATCCTTTCCGTCGGGGCCACACCCAAACCTTTTGCGAGGAGATGAAATGAACCCTTCCATACATGCTGGGGCCTCTGGAGGCTCGGGGACCCTGGTTAAAGCGCCCCCACCCCCGGAGGCCGCACTTTTCTGGCCCTCGGCATCAGAGGTGAGGAAGTTGATTTTTGTAATGAGTTCCTTTACGTGGGCTCTGGCTCAGAAAGGAGACCTCAGCCTAAAGAGCATTAATATTTCCGGATAAAGTCTAACTCCTTCCTGTCATCCTTACGAGCCTTCGGACCTGGACAGTTCAGACCTACCCAACCTGGCCCAACGCCTGCAGGGCCAGATGCACCTTAATGATGGGAGTCAGGCAGAGTTCACCTGAGCATCCTAATTGCACCAGCTGGGGCTCCCAGCCAATCAAACCAGTGGCACCTGTTGAGTGAGGTAGTCATTTCTGCACAGGCCGCCAATCATTTAACCCTTGACAGTCCCTTAAGGAATTTTCAGATCTAGTCTGGGGCTCCTAAAAGCTAGGCAGTCATGAAAGAGTTCGGAGGTCCATGCACACTTCAAAATTGTACAGAACATTTTGTGTATATGTTTCTGCAAAAGGGTATATAGTTTGTGTCAGATTCCCAAAGGGATCTGCCACCTCTCCCAAATCACCAAGAATATATTTATAGCTTGCGACGCTGAACCCACCCCTGGCCCACCCAGGCTTCTGATTCTGATTCCATCTACATTGGCCATACACCAAGGGCCCCAGATGTCAATTCTCTAATGGTCAATTTTAGGAATAGTCTTAAAGTGGAAGCCGAGGAAAACTAAAGGGTAGAGCATTGAGTAGGAAAAAAAGACTTTCATGAAAATTGATTTCCTGATGAAGATATGACAAACTCCATTTTTACAAAAACAGATGCCAAAGGGTGAGGTGGGTTTTTTTGTCTTAGTTTCCTCAAATCCTAGCCACACTCCATACTGCATTTAACTCATAGTGAAAGAACTACTTGTACTTCCCATTGAAAGAGAGAACCAGTCTATTCATGTCAAAAGCACCATGTGTAACTTTGTCCTACACATTAAATAATATGCTTGCCTTTTTGTGTCACCTATCCGTAAAGAAATCCAGGTGTGTGGGAAGTTAAATTAGCTTTGACAGTTTGAAGTATCATAAACCCTTAAAAGAACAACTTCATCGATAATCAAGATTGATAGTCAATGTACAAGTATTAAGATTTGAAAGTTTATTCCCCCACAAATTCTGTTTTCATGGGTCAGGTCGTCACTCTTCAAAGTCTACTTAGGTGTATTCATCTGTTTAAGGCATATAAATAGAGCAGGTTCCTCACATAATAATGCTCTAATCAGAGCATTTCAGAGTTCATTTGAATCAGAACCTTAATCCTTACCCCTTCTGATAATAAAGAAGGGGTTATATATCAGAGGTGACTACATTCTCTGGCTCAGGCTGGCCTACCTAGTAGAGAGATTGGGGAGGTAAACACGTTCAGAGTTTCCATATGCAAATACTGGTAATCCTCTAACCCTGTCTTTGCTATAAACTGGATTCTACTCCATCCCATCTAAAGTCCTGCTTAGTTCTGTATTTGATGTTGTGCCTGCTTTGTGGTTGACTTGCAGTAACAAGTAAACCTTTGTCAGGATCGTCATTATCACCCATTTCATCTCCACACTACATCACCGTTCAGCATCTCGGTCTGTCACAATCCTTGTTGCAGCTCAGTAGGTGAGGGAGAAGCCCAAAGGCCAGGCCTACAGCTGATTCTGTATGCGGGCTTAACACACATGTGTCAACTTAGGAAAGTATGTCACAGAGACGTTGATTCAGAGAGGGTCACTGGCTCAATGTGGTACCTAAGAAACACACATAATGGGATAATCCACTTAAAATATGCCACTTTTAAAGCATATTTCATTTGCCTACCTTATGGAAAAGTTCATACAAAGGCTACGTTAGGGATCTAATAACCATATGGCTTACAAATCACTTAGATTTGATATATCATCCCCCTTAATTTTTACACCGAGGGAGTTGCCCTGGTCTCTAGACTCCTCATAGTGAACTTGGATGTGCCAAGCACTTGGCACCAAGAAAAGCCAAGGAACTGGCCTTAGTCCTGGATATGATCCTGGCTCTTGGCTCTTAGCTGTGTGATCTTGGGCAAGTTAGTCAATTTCTCCAAGCCTTTTTTCCTTATTTGAATGATAATGACTCATTTAAATGATATTAATACCTATCTCAAAGAACTGCCATGAGAAATACATAAAACAATGTAGGGTAAATATTGAGCATGACGTATGGCCTTGTATGCCATGGTTCTCAACTCATTAATTTTTTTCTTTTTTCCCTTCTGATTCTAAGCCTAATTTTTTTTTTCACTACAGCCCACAATGAAATATTTCATGCACATGTATTAGGTTCCTTTTCGTTTCAAGCAATAACATAATTCAAACTAGCTTAAGGAAAGTGACATTTCTTGGGCGCCTGGTTGGCTCAGTCAGTTGAGCATCTGACTCTTGATTTTGACTCAGGTCATGATCCCAGGGTCGTGGGATCGAGCCCCGCTTCAGGCTCTGTGCTAAAGATGGAGCCTGCTTAACGTTCTCTCGCTTCTCTCCCCCACTCATGCTCTCAATCTCTCTCTAAAATAAAACGAAAGGAATAGCCTGAGGCCAGCTAAGGGATGCCACTCTGGGGAGGTGGGACAGTCTCTCTTGGGGCCATTTTGTAAGTGCGTCCCTCGAGAATTGGTTGCTTCCTTTTCAGGCTATGCTTGGTTCCCTCTGCTTCCTCAACCATATGGTGTGAGGCATGGCCACTCACAGTAACAGCTCGGAGCTTTTCCTGATGCAGTCCAGCTGCTCCTCCTCTTTAGAAGACAGGCTTACAGCTGGAACAGTCAACAGAGGCTAGCAGGGCAAAGTCACTTTGTGGCTGTTGCAGCTGCAAACATGGGAGGAAGCAGCGGGGGAGGGTACTGGGCAGACCATCCAATAATGGTCCCCTATGACCTTTCCATAAAAAAATGAGACACGCCGTTCTGGTCAGCAGTTTACCACCAAGGGTCTTTTAAGCAGGCTACACACTGATCCCAAAATGTCAAGGTGATTGGCTAGAGAGAAAAAAGGGAGAAGAAATAAAAGGAAATGGCCTGTTTACTTGTGCATTTCCTGTCTGTGACCCCATTAGGCAGAACCTAAAAGTGCTCCATCGTCCCAGACCTCTTGCCTGCCATTGGCAGCGTTCTGGAGGCTGGCTGCAGAGGGAGACCAGAGTATGAAAGCTATTGAGGCAACATATTGAAAACCATCAAAATGTTTTTAGAGCCAGACAAGAAGGCATTAAAAATGTCCTAGGAGCTACGGTCTGAGATGAATGTAAGAGCAAGCTGGGTTTAATCAGGCAATATAGAGATGGCTAAAGGAAGTGAGATGTAATCTGGGTGGGATTCAGATGTCCTCCACCCAAAGTGGATGAAGAAGCGAGGTGTGGGTTGTCAGGAGCTACACGACACTTTGCCATGCTGCCTCGTTACGCTGGAGAGTCAAGACGAAGAAACACTTTGCACACTGTGACAGACCAGACATAACAGGGTTACCTGAGTAGTCCTGGTCCGCCAAATGAGGGAAATCTTGAGTACTCCCATCCTGTACTTATTATCAAATGGAAGCCAGCATCATCTTATTTTTGCAATGCTGTTGTCAGGTGATATGATGTGACCTTTGTGGTCATGATCAGGTGATAACATTGGTGTATCTCACCATGAACAACCCATCATAAACTTGGTAAATTTGTGGTTTCTTTCCTTTGTCATTTGTCCATCTTGCACCTGTTGCATTTCTGTTGTTTGGCTAGCCATTCCTTCTGAGGTCTTGACGCCCTAGCAAACTTGCCTCGCAAGTGTATGTCTCTTTCGTAAGATTCTTTAGTCTCCAAGTCCTTCTTCTACAGGATATAACCAGAACCAAGGGGGCTGATTACAAAGCCAGTCCCATTTGGAAGCAGTGAATGTGGAGTTGGTTGTCGGAGAGACTACAAAAGGCCCAGGAAGGCTCAAGAATCACCCTGGGCTGTAGGGGAGCAGGAACAGGTCAGGGAGAAGACATCTGTCTCTGCGAGAGCAGAGATGGTCTGCACAAAGTTGCCTATGCCGGGACAATTTGAAAGAAGGGGCAGGGCAACTTTGCAAACATTCTGGGAACACAGAATGCAAAACCCCAAGTGAAAAACCCAGTATGGAAGAAATTGTATCCCAGTGAAAAAAAAGGACATTCCTCCTGAGTCCTTCAAGCCATACTGCTTCGTAAGAACCCGTTCAAATGTGCCCAAATATAATGAAACAGAATGTGGTACAAAGCAGGATTGCAGAACAATAGAAATGGAGGAGGAATCACATCCTCGAAGAGTCAACAACCTAGAAACAGCATGGGATTGCTGGAACACGGCTGCAGCCCGCTCCGTAGCCCTGAGGGCTCTCGTTCGACCAACACCAGCAGCACCCAGGAACTTGTCAGAAGTGCACATCTTTGCGCCCCAGTTCTGAGCAACGTTTTAACATGCCCTCCAGGTAATTGTGATGCCCTCTGACACTGGAGAACCACTGGACCAGGTTCTTCTCCGTCTCAGGTTAGAGTCTGGGCACAATAAAATCTCTCGGCCCGATTCTAGACGAGACCCGCTTTCTCACAGGGAGATTCTAGTCGACAGAAAATGAAGCCGACTACACCACCAGAAGTCACTCATTCACTCCACAAACGTTTATTAAGCATTAAGCACCAAAGCAGACATTCACCAGTTTTGGACGACTTTGTCATGGACCAGTTGGCCATGAGGCTCGGTAGCATCTGGAGGCAGGAGGGCCAAGTAGACAGGGGTCTCAGCTCCCTCCTCCACAGTCCTGGGGCCGCAAGGCCCACCCAGGTCCGTTTTTACCCACCCCGGGCAGCATGCGTTCAGCAGAATCCTGTCCGCTTTTCTCTTCTCATCCAGACGCCGGGCCAAGATCCTTGATAAGACCGTGACCCCCAGCTTGGACACCCCATAAGCCGAGCTGGGCCAGCCTTCCCTCTCGTGCACTTCGTTGTTTGCATCCTCCACAAACTTTTTCATGAGGTCCACCAGGTCCCCTTCTGTGAGCGTCTCGCATCGGAACCTCTTCTGTAGATCTGGGCTGCAATTTTCAAGAGCTTTGGAGCCCTCTAGACTGCTGATATTCACCACCCTGCCTGAAACAGAATAGTAAATATATGGAAGCAGGTCACAGATAAACGATTGTTGGGTAACTACACCCAACATGCAATTGATTGATACTGCAGGTTTAATTGCTGGTTAAAAAAAAAAAAAAAAAAAAGACTCGGGGCGCCTGGGTGGCTCAGTCAGTTGAGCGTCCGACTTCAGCTCAGGTCACGATCTCGCGGTCCGTGAGTTCGAGCCCCGCGTCGGGCTCTGGGCTGATGGCTCAGAGCCTGGAGCCTGCTTCCGATTCTGTGTCTCCCTCTCTCTCCGCCCCTCCCCCGTTCATGCTCTGTCTCTGTCTTAAAAATAAACGTTAAAAAAAAAAAATTAAAAAAAAAAAAAAAGACTCTAGAAGGGACCCAGTGGGCTTTAACATTACTTTGTGCTCTCCTCCCCCAAAGGGAAGGACGCATTTCCATCAGTAACAGGGGCTAAAGGGCAGTGATTCTCCAGTGGGCAGTAGTTTTAAAAACATCCCGCTACACACACACAAACACTCCAGGTGCCTGTGAACTTGGTTTCCCAGAGACAGCACCCTCACCCCAAGGATTAAAGCTGTTTACTGGTTTGCACAATTTCCTAGGGCCCTGGGCACCACCTCTTTGCCTCCAACTGCCAAATATCAGGGTCAAGCAATGCCTTACGATGACCCTGTCTATCCTGAATGATGGGTACTCTCACACATGGAGTGGGTTGATTCTCCATCCCGGGTTTGATTTTCTTCACTTTCTTTAGCCCATCATTAATAGTTAAATATAATTAATGAGTTAATATTCACATTCACCATAATTCACAGCTATTAAAAAGACGGTTATGTCTATGAAAAAACATGCAGGCCAGAAACTAGAAGACGGCTGGAAACATTGATGGAAATCCCGAAACCAGTGTGTGAATTTACACAGTTCACCTAACATCAGAAGACACCACGTTGCGTTACCTGGGTGGCTCAGTTGGTTGAGTGTCCGACTTCAGTTCAGGTCATGATCTCATGGTTCATGAGTTCGAGCCCCACATGGAGCTGTCTGCTGTCGGCACAAAGCCCACTTCAGATCCTCTGTCCCCTTCTCTCACTGCCCTTCCCCCACTCATTCTCTCTCTCAAAAATGAATAAACATAAAAAAAAAAAAAAGACACCACATTTAGGGGGTTCTTTTCTTACATATTATCCCGAATCCACTCTTTCTGTATCCACTAGGATAGTTGGATTTTATTGCATTTTCTGAGTGGCATTCATTCACCATGGGGTTGGGGGTGTGTGTGTTGTACATTCTACTAGATATCTTTGTGGGCCAACTGCACACAGACATGCCCTCACTCTGTCTTGAATGTGAGCACTCACTTATCCCCAGGTACCTAAGACTCTTCAGTATTTTCTTCCTCTCTTGTAATACATATTTCCTTCCCAACTTTGAACTGTGAAAAATTTGAAGCCTACAGAGAAATTGCAAGAATAGTTCAATACATACCCGTATGCCCTTTACCTAAGCCCCTCAATTGTTAACATTTGGCCACATTTGCTTTCTCTTTGTCTTAATTGCAGACAAATATCATAAAACTTTGCCCTAAGCACTTTATATACGGTAACGAGGGTATTACCTTACATAACCGCAAGAGTGATCACCCTCAAGACATTTATCATGATATAACACTATTAGCTGAAGTACAGTCCATATTCAAAGGGTCCAATTATCTCAATAATCTTTCTTTATAGTTTTTGTTTTCATCCAGGCTCCAACGTAG
The DNA here is from genome assembly GCF_018350215.1 of Panthera leo. Taxonomy (NCBI): domain Eukaryota; kingdom Metazoa; phylum Chordata; class Mammalia; order Carnivora; family Felidae; genus Panthera; species Panthera leo. The sequence goes on from NC_056687.1 coordinate 9,222,681, forward strand.
GATCACAGATTGTATTTAGCAGTCATAGCTCTTTAGTTTTAACCTAGAGTAGTTAACAATGATCTTTTTGAAGACTCTAGGCTATTATTTTGTAGTATTTCTCCCATTTGGACTGGCATGGTTTTCTAATTAGATTCACTTCAATGCTTTGGCCAGGAATACTATTTTGATGAAGTTGTGTTCTTCATTACTTTCTAAGCAGCTTTGTTCTTTTTTTTTTTTTTTTTTAACGTTTATTTATTTTTGAGACAGAGAGAGACAGAGCATGAGTGGGGGAGGGTCAGAGAGAGGGAGACACAGAATCTGAGCTGTCAGCACAGAGCCCGACGCGGGGCTCGAACTCACGGGCCGCGAGATCATGACCTGAGCCGAAGTCGGACGCTTAACCGACTGAGCCACCCAGGCGCCCCCCCCCCTTTTTTTTTTTAAGCCAACGTGGGGCTTGAACTCACAACCCTGAGATGGAGATCCAAGCAGACATCAAGAGTCAGACACCTAGTCAACTGGGCCACCCAGGCACCCTAAACAAATTTGTTCTTAATCGCCTGGTTGCTACAAGGAATTAAATTCAAAAGGGTAAAGGAAGAAAGAAAAATGAAATAGGGGTGCTACTCTGTGCCTTTGGTAGAAATAAAAAACTTTCTAAGAGTCAGAGGTGTCCTCTGATCTCAGGTGACATCTCAGGTGATCATCAGTGAGGCCAAGGGATGACCATCTCAGCAGCCAGCTGGGTGCAATCAGTCCTGAGAAGGGCTGCACCCACACAACCACCACCATTTGCTGAGGTCCAGGTGGGCCCCCTGGTCCTGAAACAACCCCTAGCCATTCTTAGAAAGAGTGGACAAGTAGCTCCCCCTAGTGGGTAAACGTTGGATTAACTTATTTACTCAGAATCTTGAATGAACAAGCAAAAGAAAAGGTTTGGTAACTTTTTTAAAAAAAATTTTTAACTGTGCATATATTTTTGAGAGAGATACACACCAAGTGCCAGTGGGAGAGGGAGACACAGAATCTGAAACAGGCTCCAGGCTTGGAGCTGTCAGCACAGAGCCTAAAGCAGGGCTGGAACCCACTAACTGTGAGATCATGACCTGAGCTAAAGTCAGACGCTTAACCCACTGAGCCACCCAGGGGTCCCAGAGGTAACTTTCTTTTAAAGAGGTATTATAGGGGCGCCTGGATGGCTCAGTCGGTTAAGCGTCCGACTTCGGCCCAGGTCATGATCTCACAGCTCATGGGTTCAAGCCGGGCTTCAGCCTCTGCACTGAGAGCCTGGAGCCTGCGTCAGATTCTGCGTCTCCCTCTCTCTCTGCCCCGCCCCTGCTCACACCCTGTCCATCAAAAACGAACAAACATTAAAAAAATTTTTTTTTAAATAAGGAGGTATTATAAAGCTAAATAAAATGTGACATTTAAGTCAGTTTTGCATGGGTAGAGATTCCCTACAAATCAAGAGGCAAGGATCCTCGCTTTTTGCCTTCTGGGTAAACGTGAGTTTTACTGAAAATTCACAAGTATTCTCAATGTGTTGTAAACCAGATTCCCAAGTTGGGAATTACTGTTACAGAGAACTGGTTGAAGCCAGTGACTCATCTGCTTCTGGGTTGATGCCCAAGCTCCACCCTCCTCCAAGCTGCCTTTCATCTTTCAAAATGGCTTGGTTTGCAATTGTTTGGTGTTAAGATCCTTCCCTTCACTGGAACTAATTATCCTGATTTGATTGAGGGGTGAAGTCAGGAAACCGGAACACTGTTTCCAGACCTATCACTACCTGACTGCGTTCATGTCTTTGGGTCTCAATTTCCTTCTCTGTAAAATGAAGTCATAGGAATGTCAAGTTTCTTCAATACCTTGTAGTTTTCCAATTCTAGGATTCTAAAACCCATAGAGAGAAGACTTCTAGACACTTGGTAAAAATCACCCTTGCAAATGGAATACTATGCAGCTGTAAAAAAAAAAATAAGAAAGCTTTCTGTCTTGATCTAGAAAGAGTCCCAGAGATAGTAAGTGAAAAAGAGCATAGTAGCAAACATTATACTTAATGTTCCCATTATGTAAAAAAGGGATACACACACACACATACATAACTTAGATTTGCATTTAAAAACTATGCCCTTGGCCCTGAGCACTCAGCAACTCCACGCACCTAGAACCAAGGCTTCCTTCAGCCAGTCCCAGCAGCTCTGCCTGCGGGCTTTCTGTGATCTCATCCCGCTAGGAAAAGACAAAGGGAATTGCCTGTAGAGGCTGGGGACAGGAATTGGGCAAGTGGGGGAGCAAGAGTCTGAGTGCAGCTCTCACCAAACATCTTTTTAGATTTTAAGACTTTTGCACTAGAGATCATCTTAATTCAAAATGTTAAATTAAGAAAAGCACATTGTTTTTCTTTTTTGGGGGAGACAGCAAGCATGAGCTGGGGAGAGAGGGAAGGGGAGAGGGAGAGAGGGAGGGGGAAAGGGAGAGAGGGAGGGGGAGAGGGAGAGAGAAAGAGAGAGAGAGAGAGAGAGAGAGAGAGAGAGAATCTTAAGCCGGTTCCACACTCAGCACAGAGCCCAATGTGGGGCTCCGACCCCACGACCCTGGGATCAAGACCTGAGCTGAAATCAACAGTCAGATGCTCAACTGACTGAGCCACCCAGGCACTCCAAGAAAAGCACATTTCTTATAAGAACCACAGAGTTATTCTTCCTAAGAATCACAGCTGCCTTCCTGGGAAAGAGAATCGTCAAGGAAGCGAGCCTTCTCTGCCCCCTCCCAGTACAGTTGTAGGATTCTTTGTCAATGACGGTCTTGTCCACTGGACTCAGTGCTCCATGGTCAGGATTGTTCCTGTTCACAGTGCTTACCACTGTGTCCCCAGCACCCTGGGTTATGGTAGGCCCTCCAGTATTTGTGGAAAAAGTAATAAAAGTTATTGAATACTTGGGAGTGTGGGCAAGATACTTCCTAATAAAGAAATATTTCTTTGGGAGGTTCTTCATTAGCTTGACAAAGTGAAGAAAGGAACACAGGGAAAGTCATAATGATGCTAAAACAGATCCTTCCCTGCCAGGCTCCCAAATGAGCTGGTGTGGCCCCACCACCCTGAGGAGCTGAGAAGGACCCACTGAGGTTGCTCAAAGGCAAGAGGCCTTTGGGGACTTGTAACACCTATTATTCTAGGGTTGAGTTCATATCATGGGACCAAAGAGCACTGCCATGTATCAAATATATCTTTTATTTTATTTTTAAGTAGGCTTCATGCCCAGCGTGGGGCCCAAACTGGGGCTTGAACTCACGACCCTGAGATCAAGAATCGGATGCTCGACCCTGAGATCAAGACCTGAGCTGAGATCAAGAATCGGATGCTCAACCGGCTGAGCCACCCAGGCGCCCCATTATACATCTTTTTTTATTTTTATTTTTGAGACAGAGAGAGAGAGAGAGAGAATGAGAATGAGCAGGGGAGGGGCAGACATATGGCTGGACTTACCATGAGGTTTTATTATTGGCAGTAATTCTATGCAGACATTCCTTGTGGCAAAAAAGTTTGTCTTCAGTGTTATCTCAGCTCGAATGTCAAAGGGTGTTGGATCATCAGCTTCCAAAAAGAGAAGGAAACAAAGTCATGCATTTCCCCTTGAAATGTATATAACAAAGCGAATCTTATCTCTCTCTCAAGTTTATTCAAGCAATCTCTGCACGGAAGGTGGGGCTGGAGCTCACAACCCCAAGATCAAGAACCTCATGCGCTATGGACAGAGCTAGCCAGGCGCCCTAGATTTTATCTCCAATTAAAGGAAAAACAAGCTAACTTTATTATTATGTTTTTTTAGTTTATTTTTGAGAGAGACAGAACTTGAGTGGGGGAGGGCAGAGAGAGAGGGAGACACAGACCCCGAAGCAGGCTCCAGGCTCCGAGCTGTCAGCACAGAGCCCGACGCGGGGCTGAACTCACGAACCCCGAGGTCATGACCTGAGCTGAAGGCCCAGCCTCAACCAACTGAGCCACCCAGGCGCCCCTAAAACAAGCTAACTTTAAAACGATTTTTAAGCCACCGGATCCGAGCTTCAAGGGTGTATCTGAATCACCTGCAGGGCCTGTTAAAACACAGCTTTCTGGGCTCCGCCCCCAGAGTTTGGGATTGAGAAGGTCTCGGGTGGGGCTCCAGAATTTGCATTTTTAACGCGTTCTCGGGTGACGCTACAGCTACAGGTCTGGCCCCACTTTGAGAATTCCTGGCTTTCAGGGCTGGGGCTCAATCTTGAAAGGGTATGGGAGGCACCTGGCAATCCTGTTAAAATGCAAATTCTGATTCAGCGGGTGTGGGGTGAGGCCCGAGATCCTGCGATTCCAGCGAGGGCCTGGGGCTGCACGTGCTGTTGGTCCACCGCCCACACCTTTGAGGGGGCAAGGGCTGCCAGCGGACCCGCGTTCCTGCACGCTTGGTCCGGGAAGCGGCGTATTTATCCATCAATCCTTCAGCCAGTGGCTGAGGGTTGTACCAGCGGGTGTCTGCCACCTCCCACCTGCGCTTCCGGAAAGCCGACCCGCTGAGTTGGAGGTGCGGGTGCACAGCTTCGGTGAGGGTTCAAGCCGGGGGGGCTGGTTATTCAAGGCTTCACGGCAGTTTTTACTCCGTTCTGCCTCTTGGGTTTCTCGTCTCCACTAGGTTGTAGGTGAGTCTGGCTTGGTTATTCTTTCTACCTCCGCCACATGGCGGCTCAACAACTTTCTCAGTAGAGCAATAGAGTAATAACCTTGACCTACCCCCCCCCCCCCCCCGCCAAAGGTGCTACTTAAAATCACACTTAAAACGTATGTTTGATGACAAACAAATTCCCTGGGGGAGGGAACAAGGCTCGCTTCCTTTCTGGCTGAGCCTATCAAAGCTTTCCTTTAAATAAAATCTCAAGTTCACTATTGTGCAAGTGCGCGCTGATCGTGTCTCAGCGATCCATTTCCTGTCCCGAGCAGATGCCTCCGGGCTTCTATGAAAGCTCCCTTTCAAGGAAAGCGAAAGCCCAAAGTGAGCTGGAGACCCTTCGCAGGGAAAATGTTTTTTGCTTTAGACAGAAAGCTGATGAGTTAGCAGGGCGTGGCCCCCTCCCAGGAGGCCGGTTTTCTGGCAAACCGCAGCAGCCGACGGCTCCGGGAGGGCCCAGGGCTGCGCCCCGCCAGCTTCGCGCTAAGCGAACCGCTCCCGCGACTCCGCGGAAAGCGAGAAGCCGCCGAGGGAGGCCAATGTTGAGCGCATCCCGAGGGGCCGGCGCTGCGCTCCGCGATCACTCCAGCCTACAAGTAGGGGGCGCCCGCGGCTCTCTGCCCCGAACCCTTGGCGCCCCCGGAGACCCACCCCCGACCTACGCTGGAAGGCGATGCCCGCGTTGTTGACCAACACGTTGAGGCCCCCGTACTCCTTGCGCAGGAAGTCGCGCAGGGCGCGGATGCTCTGCAGGTCGTCGATGTCCAGCAGGTGGAAGCGGGGGCTCAGGCCCTCGGCCTGGAGCTGCTGCACTGCCGCCCGGCCCCGCGCCGCGTCCCGCGCCGTGAGCACCACGTCCCCCGAAAATTGCCGGCACAGGTCGCGCGCGATGGCGAAGCCGATGCCTTTGTTGGCCCCGGTCACCAGCGCCACGCGGCTGCAGGACGACATGGTCGGGGAAGGCACTTGGCGCGTGGAGAGCGGCCCGGGCTGTGAGCCACTAGGGAGCTCGCTGCGGAGGCTCGGACACAGAGAAGCCACAGAGAACTGAGTTCTGGGATCCAGTGCTGCGACTTCTAGAGAACGAGGCCCGGCCCTCGGTCCCTCCCCTGCGAGGAGTGGCCGTCCGTTCCCGAAGGTTTCGTAACGCCCCACTCCGGAGTCCGCCCCTTCCCGGCGCTGCGCCCTTTTGATCCCGCGTCTGAGCCCAGCGGTGGTCTGCGGGGTGGAGCGGTTAGTCGATTTCCCAAAGCCAAAACCGATGGTGATGGGATCTAGAGATTCATTGCAGTTAGACTGAAACTATTCTAGGAAAACCCCAAAAGGAGAAAAACAAGGGCTGAGTAATTTTCTTGGGCGTGCGCCCATCATCCACTGCAAAATGAAAATGTTTGCTTTTTCCTCAAATGCAGCGAAATGATTTAGACACGGTAACTGCCTCTCAGGACATAGGTTCTCCCGTTTCCTTAAACTCAAGGAAAAAAGGTCTTATGAGTAGATTTTCAGGTGTGGGCAGGGTTCATTGCTGTATGTGATTGCCAGCCGGCCCCCGAGTGAGAGGGAGTGTTTATGAAGCTCTTACTGTGTGCCAAGCCTCTTATTGGAATGTTTTTATTTAATCCTTACATAACTCATTTGGGTGCTAAGTGTCTGCATTTTAGGTCTGTCCAAGGAGGATATATATATAGATATATAGATATATATCTATATAGATCTATAGAGATATATATCTATATAGATCTATATAGATATATAGAGATATATATCTCTATAGATCTATATAGATATATAGAGATATATCTATATATATATTTTTTTTTCTCCCAGTGAAAACTGTGCACCTGCAAAGTTCAAACAGAAATGAATCCCCTGGTGTGTCAAGGTCTGCACAATCAGAACTCCCCCACGCGTCTTCTTTAGTGTAATCTGAGGGTGTTTGATTGGTGACACTTAGATTTATGGAGAGCTGCGACCTCATTATGACTCAGCTTTTCCCAAGCAGAGTTGGCTAAGCTGCTGGTGTCTGTCACCTTGACTCTACCCTTCTCTATCAAATCAACAAACAAGATCAGGAAAGTGGGCTCTTGCTGGGTGGTCCCTTACTGTAGCTCAACCAATATTTTTTTTTTCTCTCTAAAAATTATTTGGAACTTTATTTTAAAGCTGTGGGACTAGCCTTTTCTGAAGATGGCGTGGAAAGGGAAGAAGGAAGCCCCTACCCCTCCCAAATCAGAAGCCAGAGCAAAGGCTTTGAAAGGCAAGAAAGCGGTGCTGAAAGGCATCCACAGTCACACACACACACACACACACACACACACACACAAAGATCCTCACATCACCTACATTCTGATCGCCCAAGACACCGTGTCTCCAAAGGTAGTTCAAATATCCTCAAAAGAGTACCCCCAGGAGAAACAAGGTTGACTACTATGCCATCATCAAGTTCCCCCTGACTACAGAGTCAGCCATGATGAACATAGAGGACACTTGTGTTCATTGTGGATGTTAAGGCCAACAAGCGCCAGATCAAACAGGCTGTGAAGAAGCTCTATGACATTGACATGGCCGAGGTCAACACTCTGATCAGGCCTGATGGAGAAAAGAAGGCATACACATTCAACTTGGGATGTTGCCAACAAAATTGGGATCATCTAAACTGAGTCCGGCTGACTAAATCTAAACATAAATTTTTTCACCATAAAAAAAAAAAAAGATGTAGGGCTATTCAGGTTTTCTATTTCTTTTTGAGTGAGCTTAATTCATGTTTTTCAAAAAATTTGTTTATTTCATCTAAGTTATTCTGTTGACAAGTTGTTCATCATATGCTCTTTTTAAAATGTTTTATTTATTCATTTTGAGAGAGAGAGCATGAGCAGGTAGGACAGAAGTAGAGGGAGAGAGAGAGAATCCCAAGCAGGCTCCTCGCTGCCAGCACAGAGCTGGATGCAGGTCTTGAACTCATGAACTGTGAGATCGTGACCTGAGCCAAAATCAAGAGTTAGATGTTTAACTGACTGAGCCACCCAGGCACCCCCATAATATGCTTTTATTAGTCCTTTTAATATTGGTAGTGATGCCGCCTCCCTTATTCCTGATATTGGTAATTTGTGTTTCTTTTTTTTTTTTTTCCTGCTCTGTCTGGCTAGAGGTTTATCAATTTTATTGATTTTTCCCCCCTCAAATAAGCATCTTTTGGTTTTACTGTTATTTTTCCTCTGTTTTTTTTTCTGATTATATTACATACGTATTTTTAAAAATGTTTATTTTTGAGGGGCGCCTGGATGGCGCAGTCGGTTAAGCGCCCGACTTCAGCCAGGTCACGATCTCGCGGTCCGTGGGTTCGAGCCCCGCGTCTGGCTCTGGGCTGATGGCTCGGAGCCTGGAGCCTGTTTCCGATTCTGTGTCTCCCTCTCTCTCTGCCCCTCCCCCGTTCATGCTCTGTCTCTCTCTGTCCCAAAAATAAATAAAAAACGTTGAAAAAAAAAATTAAAAAAAAAAATGTTTATTTTTGAGAGAGAGAGTATAAGTGGGAGAGGGGCAGAGAGAGAGAGATACACAGAATCAGAAGCAGGATCCAGGCTCTGAGCTGTCAGCACAGAGCCTGACACGGGGCTTGAACCCACGAACCATGAGATCATAACCTGACCCGAAGTCAGACGCTTATCCAACTGAGCCACCCAGGCACCCCTGATTATATTATATTTCTGTTCTTTTATTTCCTTTCTTCTTTTTAAAAAATTTTTTTAACGTTTATTTATTTTTGAGACAGAGAGAGACAGAGCATGAACGGGGGAGGGTCAGAGAGAGAGGGAGACACAGAATCGGAAGCAGGCTCCAGGCTCTGAGCTGTCAGCACAGAGCCCGACGCGGGGCTTGAACTCACAGACCGCGAGATCATGACCTGAGCCGAAGTCGGACGCTTAACCGACTGAGCCACCCAGGCATCCCGTTTTCTTCTTTTTTTAAATGTTTATTTATGGGAGAGAGAGAGTATGCAAGCAGGGGAGGGACAGAAAGAAGAAGAGAGGGAATTCCAAGCAGGTTCCATGCCATCAGTGCAGAGCTCCATGCGGGGATTGATCCCATGAACCGTGAGATCATGACCTGAACACAAATCAAGAAGAGTTGGATGCTTAATTGACTGAACCACCCAGGTGTCCCAAATTATTTCCTTTCTTTTGCTCATTTTGGGTTTTATTTGCTCTGTTTCTGAGAAAAGAAGCTGAGGCCATTGATCTGAGATCTTTTTTCTTTTTCTATATAGGTGTTAAGGGCTATTAATTTCCCTTAAGTACTGCTGTTAGTGGAATAACAGCACATAAATCTTGATATGTTGACTTTTCAATTTTAATCAGTTTAAAATACTTTCTAATTTACCTATTGACATATTCTTTGACTAAGGGTATTTAGAAACATATTTAACAAAAAATTTTTAGAAGATTTTATTTTTAAGTAATCTTTATACCCAATGTGGGGTTCTGACTCCTAACCCTGAGATCAAGAGTCGCATGCTCTACTGACTGAGCCAGCCAGATGCACCAGAAGTATATTTTTAAATTTCCAACTATTTGGATATTTTCCAGATATCTTGCTGTTATTAATTTCTAACTTAATTATATTATAATCAGAGAACATGCCATATAAGGCCTGAATTCTTTTTAAAGAGTTTTAGGGGTGCCTGGGTGGCTCAGTCAGTGTAGCATCTGACTCTGGATTTCAGCTCAGGTCATGATTTCATGGTTATGAGATTGAGCCCAACATTGGGCTCTGAGCTGGGTGTGGAGCCTGTTTAAGATTCTCTGACTGTCTCTCCTTCGGCCCCTCTCCTGCTTACGTGCGCACGCTCTCTCTCTCTCTCAAAAAAAAGTTTCAAAAGCTGGGAGAGAGCTATTAAAGCATGTTTTGTGCAACGGTAATAATCTCAAAGGGAGGTAAAAATTGATGAAGGAGAGGAAGGGAATAATTCAAGACTAAAATGTGTGGGAGGCCGGTGTAGTTGGGATCTAGAACTCAGATGGGGGCTTGTCATTGGAGCAGGACTTTTATAACGGGAGGAAAGCAGAGTGTGTGGGTCTCGCTAGGTGGTTCTTCTTGATGGCATTATTACTCTTTGAAGGATGAGCCATTTATTTTTTTTTTTTAATTTTTTTTTTTCAACGTTTTTTATTTATTTTTGGGACAGAGAGAGACAGAGCATGAACGGGGGAGGGGCAGAGAGAGAGGGAGACACAGAATCGGAAACAGGCTCCAGGCTCCGAGCCATCAGCCCGGAGCCTGACGCGGGGCTCGAACTCACGGACCGCGAGATCGTGACCTGGCTGAAGTCGGACGCTTAACCGACTGCGCCACCCAGGCGCCCCAGAAGGATGAGCCATTTAAAGTCGGCCAGAGGTTTCAGTCTGAGAGATTTGAGGAAGTAATAGCCATCTCGTGGAGTGTGAAGGTGAATGTATTAGGGAACTAGGCAGCATTGTCTGTGGAGCCGGGGCACCATTTATGATCTGTGGTCATAAATGTCACGACAACATGGGCAGCTTCCTGCCATTCCCCCCGCCTCCCCCCGCCTCCCCCCGCCTCATGCCTAGCTGCTTGCACAGGCTGGAAACAGTGGTGATGGTGGAGGGTTGGTGTTTTGCCACGCTCACACACAGCCTGAAGGGTGTTTGCATGGAAAAGATTATAGTGCAGGGCTGTGGCCTCAAAGGGTGGAGGATAGGACCTGAGGAAGTTGGAGATTTGTAACAGGGAAGAACAGTAGCGTTGATGGAAGGAGAGGTCTCCAAGGGTAGGACACCTCTGGAGGAAGCCAGGTCCTGGGGGTCAGTGTGGGATGCTTTGAGATGGAGGGCTCAGAGAATGTGTGGGGAACCACACGGAGGGGGCAGGAAAATCTCGTTGGTGTGATGGAAGTCAAGGGACTGGAAAGCCAGGATACCGGATGGATCCTGCACATGGCTCCTGACCTTATCAGAGATGAGGCCAGGCTTGGAGGGGACGAAGATACTGAGTCGTGCTGGACTCAAGGTGAGCGCCCTTCTTCTGTTCCTGTCCTGGAATTCTTGAGTTTTAAATAAGGGCCCCCCCATCTTCATTTTGCACTGGGCCCTGTAAGTTATGTAGCAGGCCCCTGTGACACCCATGAAAGAAGGGGTGTGGGGAGCCTGGCTTGATAGAAGTGTGTCGTGTGTCGCTCATAGCAATGGATCCCAAGTCTTTCATGTTAAGATCTCCTGGGGGTCTCTTTAAAAAAACAAATACAGATGCCTGGCTCCATCCCTGGACATTGCGATTGAATTGGTCTGAGTGTAACCCAAGGACTGGGAGTCTTAAAATCTCTCTCGGTGATTCAAACGCGCAGCAAAGGTTGGCGGCCATTGGGTTATAGTAGCAAGGCAGGTTGTGGGTTCGAAGTGACACGATCTTCAAGAGAGTTGGTGTTTTCAAAAGAGAGAAGCTGAGGGTTTGCACAGGTTATTGTGGTAGACAGAAGAAGCACCTCCCCGCCAGATGTTCATGTCCTAATCCCCAGAACCTGTGAACGTTACTTTACTTGGCAAAGGGGACTTTGGAGAGGTGATTCAGTTGGGGATCTTGTAATGGGGTGATCACCCTGGACTATCTTGCTGGGCCCAGTGTAATCCCAAGCATCCTTAGTTACATTTTATTTTATTATTATGTAAAGGTTTTCTCCACTTTCCCCCCAAAATGTTATTTTTCTCAGTTGTACTTTTGTTAATTACTGTTTTTGGAATGGGGTAGTTTTTGACTTCCAAATTGATTTTTGACTGAATCTCAAAGAATAGAAACCCCAATTCTTTTTAAAATTTTTGTTGCCTTTAGCAGTAACCCTTTGAAGATTAGGAAACCGATTTTATTCGTCTCCTAAAGCCATTGCAGGTGATTGTCTCTCAGAGTCTGTCTTCCTCACAAAGGAAATGTTAGATTTCAATTTTGGCTTGTATTTTCCTCCTGATTTTTTTCTGTATTATCACTGCCTTTTATTTGGAATTTTCTGCTGTTATTTTAGTAATTATGCCCCATGTGGGGTTTGAACTCATGACCCTGAACTCAAGAGTTGCATGCTCTACTGACGGAGCCAGCCACCCCCCTGCAACAAGGGTTCTTATTAAAGGGAAGCCGGAAGGCCAAAAGCCAAGAAGGAGATGAAAAAACAGGAGAGAGAGAGAGAAATTGAGAGATACCATACAGCTGGGTCTGAAGACAGAGGAAAGGTCAGGAACCCAGGCAGTTTCTAGAAGCTGGAAAAACCCCACTTCAGAAAGAATGCAGCTCTGTTGACATCTTTTTTTAAAATGTTTATTTATTTGTGTGTGTGTGTGTGTGTGTGAGAGAGAGAGAGAGAGAGAGAGAGAGGGTGCGTGCGGGAATGAGAATGAGTCGGGGAGGGGCAAGAGGGAGACAGAATCTGAAGCAGGCTCCAGGCTCTGAGCTGTCAGCACAGAGCCCGACGTGGGGCTCGAACTCACAACCCACAACCCAGGATGAGATCATGACCTGAGCTGAAGTCACATTCTTAACCAACTAAGCCAGGCAGGTGCCCCCTATTGACATCTTGACTTCAGGACTTAGGATCTACAGAATGTGCCATAAGCCACCGAGTTTGTGGTAATTTGCCGTGGTAGCCATTGGAAACTGATCAGCGTTTCCTCAGAGGGTTCTTGCCTCACCTCCAGGATGGCAGGAAAACAGTCTTGTACCCAGCACAGCATCACATGGAGGGTTTGCATCATGAACGCATTTTTAAGGAAAAGGACTGGTTTGGGGGGGAAAAAAAGCTTTGATCTATTTCCTGAGGATTGAGGAAGAGCGAATTGAAGGGAACAAGCTGCTTGACATCCTCTGTCTCATGCAAAACTTGACCTGGTTGCTGGGTCTATGTCAACTGAAAAGCAGAAGGGAAGGGCAAGCTCCTGGGCCTGATCCAAACTGCCACCAGCTGAAGAGCCGTGGGTACCTGTTCAGAAGAGTTAGGGGTTCTGGTGGTTTTTTACAGCTGCGATTCTTTTAAAACTGGCTTTGCACTCAGTGAGGCTACTATCCCTTTGGGTTTCTTAAATCATCATGGCAAGAACCAAAGTGTTCGCCAGCAACATGGGACGTCCCTAGTTCTTCTGCAGAAGGCACATTGTCATCTAGATGACTGGGTGTACTTGGCACTCATTCGTCTGCATCCCTCTCGTGAATATCTGAGCACCAGTCAGGCTCCGAGCATATCGAGGAATGAACAGGCAGGGGAAAGCTCCCCGCTCCCATGGAGCTGCTCTTGGCTTTGCTGCTTCCTGGCTGTGCGGTCTCGGGCAAGCCTCAGTTTGGCCATTTGTAAAACGGAAACGATTATAGCGCTTCGTTCTCATGATTCGTATAAGGGTCAAGTGAGTTAGGATCATAAAAGCACTTAGAGCAGCGCTTGCAAACGGGAGCATTTGATCATTGCCGTTACGTTCTCCAGCGAGGGGAGGCAGACAGTCCTCTCAAACCAACACAGCCGTGTGCTTGTTGAGGTCCTCCTGGATAACCGGAGTGGCACCAGGCACCGTCAGAAGTGCCCACCTCGCTTTGCTGGAGGCAGATAACGTGGGCAGAGGTGGGAGGAGGACCGGTCTCCAGCCTTGCCTTAGAGGAAGCGCTGTTGACTCCCTCAGCTTGTCGGACATTTGCCATGCTCCAGGCAGGCCGGGGCAGGAATGGGGCCTGGGGTCTTTCTGGAAAGCCAGGTGAAGGTCCGATTCCTGAGTCAAATGAAGAGGTCAACGCGGTTTGGTCACTGCTCCTCTCCTCTTCTCCATCCCCAGTTTTCCAGCCCCTGGCCCTCCTAGGTGTGGACAGTGGAGTGGTTGGGGGTCACAACTGTGGTGCTGCGAGTGCCAGGGAGGCGGCGGGGAGAAGGCAGATCCTGGCAGCCGCTGCCTGCCTGCTCCGCACCCCCCTCCGCCCCCCCACTCCTTCCTGTCCTCTGGGCAGTGTGCCTGAGCACAGAGCTTGGGGATTGGTCATCCCTGGGAGATGGGATAAGCTAGTGTGGCGTGGCTCCTCCTCCTCCTCCTCCTCCTCCCCCTCCTCCTCCTCCTCCTCCTCCTCTGCCTCTTCTTCCTCCTCCCCCTCTTCTCCTCCTCCTCCTCCTCCCCTCCTTCTATTTTTTTTGTTGTAAGGAACTCCCCATGAAGTGGAACGTCCTCACCATTTGCGAGTGGGTAGTACATGCGCATATTGTGGAACAGACCTCTAGAACCTTTTCGTCTTTTCTCACTGAAGCTCCAGACCCCTCGAACAACTCCCTGTTCAGCCCTCTCCCCCAGCCCCTCATAACCACGTTCTACTTTCTGTGTCTACACCTTTATCCACTTGAGGGACCTCATCAAAGCGGAATCACTCCGTGGTGGTCTTTGTACGATCGGCTTATTTCAATCAGCATGATGTCTTCAAGGTTCATCTGTGCTGTAGTGCATGACAGGGTCCCCTTTTTTTAGCCCGGCGGGGCGCCCGGGTGGCTCAGTGGGTCAAACATCTGACTTCGGCTCAGGTCATGATCTCGCAGTTCGTGAGTTCGAGCCCCGCGTCGGGCTCTCTGCTCTCAGCACCGAGCCTGCTCGCTTCAGATGCTGTGTCCCTCTCTCTGCCCTCCCCAGCTCATGCACACGCACTGTCTCTCTCTCTGTCAATAATATTGCATTGTATGTATACACCACGTTTTCTCTGTCAGTGGACACTTGGGCTGCTTTCACCTCTTGGCTATTGTGAATGATGCTGTAGTGAACATGGGTGTCCACATTCTACTGCTTTCTAGAAGCAGAATTATTGCAGAAACCGTCTGGCCCAGTTCACTTGCACATGAGGAGATTAAGGCCTCTGACTGGTCATACTGCCTGTTGATGCCTGAACTGGAATACAATCAAGTCTTCAAATTCCTAGTTTAATTTCCTCTCTCCTACATTATTTTTTTTTAAGTTTATTTATTTTTGAGAGAAAGAGCGCGAGAGGGGGAGGGGCAGAGAGAGAGGAAGACGGAGAATCCCGAGCAGCCTCCGCATTAATAGCAGCGAGTCTGATTCGGGGCTCAAACTCCCGAACCGCGAGATCGTGACCTGAGCCGAAGTCGGACACTCGACGGACTGAACCACCCAGGCGCCCTCTCTGCCACATTACTGTCCTGACCAGTACCGAGGGGAGTGCCACTAACCGGTCCATTCATATCTTATTTCTATTAAACTACCCAAAAGTATCCTATCTTTTTCCAGCTTTACTGAGCTATGACGGACATACATTTTTTTATGATATGGATAGTTAATTGTGTTATTCATTTTTCTTTACACAAAACAGCATGTTTTTGTTGTTTCGCCAGCTTTATTGAGGTACGACGGACAAATAAAAGTTGTCTAGATTTAGGTTGTACAGTGAGATTTTTTTTTAAGGTACACAACATGACAATATACGTCCACACTGTGAAATGATTACCACAATCAAGTTAATTAACACATCCGTCACCTCACATGGTAGCCTCTTGTTTTAAAATCTCTAGCATGTGTAAGGTTCTGCTAAGCCCTCTACACTGTAGTCACTTATTTAGTCCTTCATATTGTATTACCCATTTACATCTCTTACGTTGTCTCATTTACTCCTTACGCCAATCTATAGTTAAGCACCATTATGCCCATTTTACAGGTAAGGACACTGAGGTACCTAGTGCAATAAACTTGCCAGGTACTGTGTTAAAGACTCTACACCAGTGGCTGTCAAGCAGCAGTGATTTTGTGCCCCCATTCCCCCAAGGGAACATTTGACAATGTCTGGAGACATTTTTTGGTTGTCACATGATGTTGGGAATTTTGCTACTGGTATCTAGTGGGTAGAGACCGGGGATGCTGCTAAACATTCTATAATGTACAGGACAGTCCCCCAGTCCTACCCCAGCCAAGAATTACCCAGCTGAAAATGTCACTAGTGCCCAGGCTGAAAACCCCCGCTGTATACAAGTGATCTTCTTTAATCCCTACAACAACCCTGGTGAGAACATTGAGGCTCACAGGGGTGAACTCATCCACCCAAGTTCTCAACTGGTCAGGGGCAGAGCTGGGGTTTGAAGCTGTGTGTGTCTAGTTCCTAAGCCAGTGCTCTTACCTACACAGGTGGACTGCTTCAAAGGCATTGGTACTGTCATTACACTTCAAGGATGGAGAAGAGGCTTGAGTGGGGAAGTCGGATGCTGGAGCACTGTTACCAAGGTGTGAATATCTCAGTGGGTGAAGTGCAATCTGGGGTCTTGTGTGGGAGCACAATGTTGAGCTTGGGGAAGTGTGTTCCTTTGACACCAAGGACAGGGCACATCAGCACTAAGCACCTTCTGACAGGGGGAGGACATCCCATAAATGGATTTGGTGCAAATTCATTCATCCATCCATTCATTCATCCATCCATCCATCCATCCATTCCATGTTCATTGAGCCTTGACCCTGTGCTTGGTGCTGGTGATATGATGGCAGAGGACATGACCAGTTTGCTGCCCCTGTTGAACGTATATTCAAGTGGAAAGATGGGCCATATGCCAATCGACAAACACATAGATTAAATCGATTGTGATTAGCACCTTGAAGAAGGTAAAGATAACAGGTGGGTAGACATTTTGCATGGGGAATCAGGGAGGCCTTCCCGAGGTGGGGTCACATAGACAACATGAAGGCTGGGAAGGAGCCAGGAGAATATGGCTTCAGGCAGCAGGAATGTGAGGATAGAGATCATGAGGTCAGAATAAACTCGAAATGTTCTAGGATAATATACAGGGCTATTCAAAGTACCTGTCTGTGACTGTGCCAGACTATGACCTGTCAGGGGCTTACACCGGAGTGCACAGTAATGTGACGCTTGGCTCGCTGAGAAAGTCTTGCTGTCAATAAAACGTCAGCAGAATCTAGTGGTGTGTTTTAATGATGTAGCTGGTCCATGCTCGGGCCCAAACCCCTCACCTCGTCACAGGTTACATTTTGGGGAGGGTAGCTGGTCTGAACACCACACGGTGAGCAGTCCTGAAGGAGCAGGGGCTGATGGTATTCCAAACAGACCCCCCAGTTGATCCAGGCAGTCATGGCTTCCCGTGTCTTCCTAAGGGTGTTCTCCAGCCCCAGGCGGGCACCTGACAGAGCGCTGGGAAGTTCCGTCTCCAGAGCCATGCTCGCCAGTGAGCCATGGGACACGGTGGGTAAACCCCCCACATTCCTTGCTCTGAGCTGGGATGACTCTGAGGCATGTCCACACAGAGGGCCCCCGGCAGAGCTGAGCCCCAGTTGTGCACAGAAGGAATCCCCTCATTCGTGTACCCTGTTCCCACTCCCTCACCACGCTTCCTGGGATCTTCTCTCAAATTATCTACTTGAACCAAAATCCTTGTCTTGAGGACTGCTTCTGGGAAAACCCTAATAGAGAGCATGGCTGAACCACCATGCATAAAGGGCAAATGCTGGTTGCGGAGATCAGAGAGCTGTGAGGGCAGATCATGCAGGGCTTTGTTGACCGTGGTAAGAAACTTGGGGTCTGCTCTAAACATGTGGGGAGCTACTGAGGGGCTGAAGCAGGGGAGGGATGTCACATGATCCGTTTGTAATGCAGAAAGCTCCTTGGGTTGCCATTTGCGTAATGGATTGCATAGGAGTCAAAGCAGGGACCAGTTTGGAAGCTGTTTGCAGCTATCTGGGGAAGAGCTGATGGTAGCTAAGGGACAGTGGTACAGATGGGGGCACATGTAGAAGTTTGAGAACTATTTTGGACGATAAACCCACAAGACTTGATGGCAGATGGACAATGGAGGCAAAGGAGAGTCAAGTTTGACACCCTGGTTACTTGATACCCAGATTGAGGGAGCTGGGGGGCATTTCGCCACAAAAAGCACTCCAGAAGACTGACATATAGTTTTGTGTAATTTTTTTTTAACGTTTAGTTTTGAGAGAGAGAGAGAGAGAGAGAGGGAGAGACAGAGCGTTAGTGTGGGAGGGGCAGAGAGAGGGAGACACAGTATCTGAACTGTCAGCACAGAGCCTGACGTGGGGCTTGACCTCACAAACTACAAGATCGCGACCTGAGCCAAAGTTGGATGCTCAACTGACTGAGCCACCCAGGTGCCCCTAGTTTTGTGTAAGTTTAAAGTATAAAACATAATGATTTGATGTATGTAGGTACTGTGAAATGATCACCATGTTAAGTTTAATTAACATCCATCACTATACCTAGTTACAAACATTTTTTCTAGTGATGAAAATTTTTACCACCCACTTTCCTAGCAACTTCAAATACATGATACAGTATTGCTGACTGTAGTCACCATGCTGTGCACGACATCCCCAATGCTTGTTCATCTTATAACTGGAAGTTTGTACCTTTTGACCACCTTTACCCAATCTGTCCTCTGTGTGTGTGTGTGTATGTGTGTGTGTTTTAGATTCCACATTTAAATGCGATCATAGAGTGTTTGCCTTTTTCTGTCTGACTTACTTTGTTACTTAGCATAATGTCTTCAAAATTTATCCATGTTGTCACAAACAGCAGGATTTCCTTCTTCTCGTGGTTGAATGATAATCTATCGTGTATATACCGTGCTCTCTTTATCCATCTATCTGTCGATGGACACTTAGGTTGTGTCCATGTCTTGGCTATGATAAATAACACTGTAATAAACATGGGTATGCAGCTATCTCGTGATTCCATTTCCCATATACCCAGAAGTAGAATTTCTGGATCAGATGGTAGTTCTATATTTGGTTATTTTTTTAAAGTTTTATTTACATAAGTAATCCCTACACCCCATGTGGATCTTGAACTCATGACCCCAAGAGTCTCTTCTGACTGAGCCAGCCAGGCTCCCCTCTATTTTTAGTTTTTTTTTTAATGTTTGTTTATTATTTTTGAGAGACAGACGGAGTGTGAGCAGGGGAGGGGCAGAGAGAGAAGGAGACACAGAATCGGAAGCAGGCTCCAGGCTCTCAGCTGTCAGCACAGAGCCCGACGTGGAGCTCGAACTCACAAACAGTGAGATCATGACCTGAGCCGAAGTTGGATACTCACCCTACTGAGCCACACAGGCACCCCCTATTTTTAGTTTTTAAAGGAACTTCCGTACTATTTACTATAGTGGCTGCATCAACTTACATTCTTACCAGCAGTGAATAAGGGTTCCCCTTTCTCCACCTCCTCACCAGCACTTTTTATCTCTTGTCTTTTTGATGATAATCATTCTAACAGGTGTGAGGTGATATCTCATGGTTTTGATTTGCATTTCCTGGGTGATGGGTGATGTTGAGCACCTTTTAATGTACCTGTTGTCCATTTGCATATCTTCTTTGGAAAAATGTCTATTCAGATCCTTTGCCCGTTTTTTAGGTGGATTATTTGGGCTTTTTTTTTGTTTGTTTTTTTGTTTTTGCTATTGAGTTGCATGACTTTTTAATATATTTTTTATATTAATCTCTAATCAGGTATATATATGGCTTGCAAATATTTTTTCTCATTCTGTAAGTTGTCTTTTCATCTTGTTGATGGTTTTCTTTGCTGCACAAAAGACTTTTAATTTGATGTAGTCTTACCTATTGGCTTTTTATATCATATCAAAAAAATCATTGCCAAGACCCATGTCAAGGAGTTTTGTCCTACTTTTCTTCTGTTTTATGGTTTCTAGTCTTACACTTAAAATGTCTTCAATCCATTTTGAGTTAAGTTTTGTGAGTGGTATAAGATAGGAGCCTAGTTTCATTTTTTTTTCATGTGACTATCCAGTTTTCCCTGCATCATTTTCTGAAGATCATGTCTTTTCTCCATTGAGTATTCTTGGCTCCTTCGTCAAACATGCTTGGGTGTGAGGGCTGTTCTTGAGGCCACCACGGTGGCTATCCCTGTGGCGCCCTGGAATTGGTTTCAGGCCTCTGTATTCAGAGGGACTCAGGGAAAAGGGGTGCTCCTTATACTTATTGGGAACACTGTGGACTTGGAGGAAGACGTTCTCCCTGCAGTTGGTATGAACCAGTATCAGGGCTGTGTCTGAGAGGCTGGACTCCATGCCTGAAAAGGAATCAGCCATTTTAGGCTAGAAAAGTTTCCGGAAGCCTGGGGATCTGTAGGACCCATCACACTCATGAGGCAGCTGAAGTGGGAGATGATGGTCTTAGGGCCCTTAGCCCTGTCCTTGGGACCCACCTCACTGTTTGTTCTAGAGCAGTATTGCCAAGGTTAGAAAAACCGCCATTTCTGTACATTTCTGGTGAATATGTAACACAATATCACCTCCTTGCAGAGGATTTAGTCCCTGTCTATGGAAATGAAGGGCATGCACCCATTCCTGGAAGGGAAATTGTTGGGGGAATTGATCCTACAGATACCCTCCCTGGGGTACAGAATGACAGCAGGGCAAGGATGTTCTTTAAAAGCTCCCAGCCAAGTTGTTGCAAAGGTCACAAAATTATCAAGCAAGATGATAATGGCTGTAATTTTTCTAAGTGATACATTACAAGTTGTTTACCGTCATCAAACAGGTACAAGTGTTTGATCTGAACACGGCATGGCTGTGTCTGTAAACTTCAGTAATCCTTTTGGGTCCTAGTGTCTGTGTATGCAGTACTTGCTGGTAGACAGTGCCCTCTGGTGGTTTAGTGGCCAAACTACATGGCGTCTGGATCCATTTCTGTGACCATCATACAAAGTACCACAAGCTGGGGCTTAAAACAACAGAAAGGTATTTTCTCACGGTTCTGGAGAGCAGAAGTCCAATATCAAGGTGTTGCCGGGGTCGTTCTCGCTCTTAAAACTCTATCAAAGAATCCTTCCTTGCCTCTTCCAGCTTCAGGTGGTCGCTGGCACTCCTTGGGATTCCTTGGTTTGTGGTTGCATCATCCCAACCCCTGCCTTCTCTCCTGTGTCCTCCTCCTTTTTTGTAAAGACACCAGTCATTGGACTTAGGGCCCTCCCTGATCTAGCGTGACCTCATCTTAACTAATTACATCTACAGAGACCCTTTTTATAAATAAGGCCACAGTGGACATGAATTCCGGGGGTGGGTGGGTGGGGGGGACACTATTCAACCTCTTACAGAATCTTTAAAAGATCTTCTCCTCCCTGGTTTGTAAAATAGACAATGGCTAATCTGCTGAGTTCTTGCCCAGGGTCTGTTGCTGTTTTCAGTACTTTGCACCATAACCCATTCCATAATCACACAAGCCTCCCTACACTGTAGAGTCAAGTTTGGTGGAGACATTTTGAAAACAGACTTCAGGCACCTGGGTGGCTCAGTGGGTTAAGTGTCTGACTCTTGGTCTCGGCTCAGGTCATGATCTCTTGGTTTGTGAGATCTAGCCCTGTGGGG
Source organism: Panthera leo (assembly GCF_018350215.1). Taxonomy (NCBI): domain Eukaryota; kingdom Metazoa; phylum Chordata; class Mammalia; order Carnivora; family Felidae; genus Panthera; species Panthera leo. Next base: position 9,243,720 of record NC_056687.1, read on the forward strand.
GCTCTGCACTGGCAATGTGGAGCCCATTTAGGATTCTCTCTCTCCCTCTTTCTCTGCTCCTCCTCTGCTTGTGGTCTCTCTCTCTCTCAAAATAAATAAACGAAGAAGAAGAAGAAGAAGAAGAAGAAGAAGAAGAAGAAGAAGAAGAAGAAAACAGACTTAAATCATCTAGATAGCCACATTGATTTTCTTTCATAGCTGTCTCCTGCTTTCTATACCTCTATGTTTCAACAGGTGATGGCTACACTCAATTATCAGCAGTCTATAAGAAGAAAAGATTCTTCAGCAATCAATTTCCAGACATCACATTCCTTGGAAAATAACTTTTGTGCTTCTGTCAAAAGATATATTTATCTTCAGCTATTTAGCAACTCTTCTTCTCTGAACCCTCCCCCCTTTTTTTAAAAAAAAAAAAACAGCTTTTTTGAGATAAAATTCACATACTGAACAATGTACCCATTTAAAGCATACAATTCAGTGGTTTTCAGTATGTTCAGAGAATTGAGTATGCATCACCATAAATTGAGAACATTTTCATTACCCCCAGAAAGAAGCCCAATACCCATTAGTAGTTACACCCATGCCCCCCAGCCCTGGGCAACCACTAATGTAATTTCTGTCTGTAGATTTGCCTATTATGGACTTTTCATTTGAATGGAACCATCAGATGTGTGGTCTTGTGACTGACTTCTTTCACTTAATAGACTGTTTCAGGGTTCATTTTTGTTGTATTGACTTTTGAAGTTTAGCAAGTCTGGTTCTTGATAGGATTTTATAATGAACTTTGAGGTCATTGAAATATTTATCTCTTGAAGTATTAATTGAACATAATAAAGTGGATACAACAAAGATCTTATAGACGTATGGCTTTCAAAATCCATTTTTCAAAAGTATGTATAAATGTAATTATTTCATCAGTTTTTCAGAATTATATTTTATTTTTAAACTTTTAAATATTTATTTGTTTATTTATTATAGAGAGAGAGTGCAAGCGGGGGAGAGAGGAAGAGGGAGAGAGAGAGAGGGAGTCTTCAGCAGACTCCATGCTCAGCACGGAGCCCAATACATGGCTTGATCCCACAACCCAGGGTTGATGACCTGATGAGCCAAAATCAAGGGTTGGACACTCACCTGACAGAGCCATCCAGGTGTCCCAACTTTTTCAGAATTTTAGATAAAACATTTCAGTATTCTAAGTTGCTCAGGTATGCTTAAGTTTTTTAAAAAGTTGATTTGTTTTAAAGTGTTCTTAAGAAATGTCTGATGTAGGGGCACCTGGGTAGCTCAGTTGATTAAGCTCCCAACTTGATTGAGATCGAGCGCCTCATCAGGCTCCTTGCTGACAGTGCAGAGCCTGCTTGGGATTGTTTCTCCTCCTCTCTGCCCCTTCCCTGCTTGCATGCCCGTGCTCGTACTCCTCCTCTCAAAAAAATAAAAAAAGAAAAGAAAAGAAATGGCTGCTGTAAAACACATTTTTCTGAAATATCAAATCTGTGAAACCATATGTCTTCGATCCCATAAGTACTTTATATCTAAATAGAAGTTTATAGAGGTAGTACCCCTTACCAATTGTAATTTTAAATCAAAGCTGTGTATTAGTAACTTATTGTTGCATAACACATTACTCCAAAACACCATGGTCTAAATGAAGACACTTGTATTTTCTCAGTTTCCATGGAGCAGGAATTTGGGAGTGGCTTAGCTGGGTGGTTCTGGCTGAAGGTGTCTCTGGAGGTTACACTTGTAAGTTGCAGCTGCAGTCAAGCAAAGGCTTTACTGGGGCTGGAGAATCCCTTCCCACATGACTGACTCATAGGCCTTGGTTTGGAGGCCTGGGTTCTGGGCCAAGTGGACGCTTCCTAGGCAGCTTGAGTATCTTCGAGGCTGGCGGCTGGCTTCCTCCAGAGTGAGTGATCCAGAGAAAGTGAGAAAGAAGCCAAATGTCTTTTGTGGTCTAGGTCCACACGTCACATGTCATCGCTTTGCCCTGTTGCCTGGTCACACAGACACTCTGATCCACTGTGGGAGGAGCCTGCACAGGATATGAACAATAGGCAGGGCTCTCACGACAGTCTTGACTGGCTAAGCTGGGAAATCATCTGACTCCCCAGGCTGACACAGTCCAAAAATCGTTTGAAGTGGCTCATGAAGCAGTGAAGATTAGGTCAGCTCTGTGTGTGTGTGTGTGTGTGTGTGTGTGTGTGTGTGTTTAATGTTTATTTCTTTTTGGAAGACAGAGACAAGCATGAGTGGGGGAGGGGCAGAGAGAGGGAGATACAGGATCTGAGGCGGGGTCCAGGCTCCCAGCTGTCAGCACGGAGCCCAACACGGGGCTTGAACTCAGGAACCATGAGATCATGACCTGAGCTGAAGTTGGATGCTTAACCGACTGAGCCATCCAGGTACCCCTAAGTAAGTGTGTTTTTTAACTGTCATCTGAACACCTGAGCTTAAGGAAAATTGCATGGGCCATGTGAACATATCTTTTGTATGTGTGTATACCTATATATGAACGTATATAGAAAAAGTTTGGATATTTAAAGCAAAAGTGCAGCCTTTGAAAGAGTTTAGAAATTGTGTACTAGCAATCGCTAATGAGGCTGATAAAGTGAATCCTAAAAAAGAATTAGATGGGAAGGTAACATCTGTACATTCTTGAGGAGAGGCTTCACTGTTATTTTGTAATAAAACTATGCTATTCAATATGGTAGCCACCAACCAGATATGACTATCAAACACTTGAAATGTAACTAGTCTAAATAGAGATATCCCATAAATGTTAAAATTAATGACTTAGTTAAAAATTGTGAATTATCTTACCAGCCTTCTTCATACTCATTACATGTTGCAACGATGATATTTTTTGGTTGTGTTGGGTTAAATACGTTACAAGGAATTTTACCAGTTTCTTTTTACTTTAATGTAGCCCCTGCAAAATTTAGTTACATGTACTTGCATTTTTTTGTGACTCACATCTGGGGAGTGCTGATTTGAGATGGAAAAGTTTGACTGGATATAAAATCCACTGGCAGTATCGCAAGAAAACACTAGTCGGAGAATACAAACAAAGGCTGCTAGAGTTAAAGAATGGATCATTTCCCTGAACTCTGCATTAAAGAGATTGAATTAGGGGCGCCTGGGTGGCTCGGTCGGTTAAGCGTCAGACTTCGGCTCGGGTCATGATCTCACGGTCCGTGAGTTCGAGCCCCACGTCGGGCTCTGTGCTGACGGCTCAGAGCCCGGAGCCTGTTTCGGATTCTGTTTCTCCCTCTCTCTCTGCCCCTCCCCTGTTCATGCTCTGTCTTTCTCTGTCTCAAAAATAAATAAATGTTAAAAAAAATTAAAAAATATATATATTTGTTAAAAAAAGAGATTGAATTATCTGAAACCTGTTCATGGCAAGAACAGAGAATCTCTGGAAGACGGGGAAACACAGTCTCTTGTTACTGCTTACTTGTGCAAATGAAGTTGTCCATCAGTGGTAACTCTGAAAAAAGGGGAAGAGATCAATCTTTAGAAAGTCATCTTGATCTGGGATTGCATATACACCCGGTCCTCATTATTCATGAACCCCTGTTTGTGAATTGCCTACTCGCCAACCCCCAAATCACCACTCCCAAGGCTTTCACACCCATCGCAGATATGAACAGAGTGGCAAAGCGTGTGAGTCTTCCAAAGCGCAGGTACCCAGCTAAGGTCAAAAGAGTGACACTCTGTGTTCCTGTTTCTTCTCTCATACCGCATACAAGTGTCCTTTTGTGGTTCATTCAGGGACATGGGGTTTTTTGTTTTGTTTCTTTTTTTAATTTCTGTGCTCTTCGTTGGCGATTCTGCTGTTGGAAGTGGCCCGAGTGTAATATTTCTGTGCTCTTCGGTGGCGATTCTGCTGTTGGAAATGGCCCGAGTGTAGTGCCAAGGTGCTGTGTAGTTTCCTAAGCTCGGGAAGGCTGTGGTCTGCTTTATGGAGAAAATCCATGTTAGATAAGCTTCCTTCGGGCAAGAGTTTGTGAGGAAAGGCAAAATAATTGCCCCTCTGCCCTTCTGAGTCTTAGCCGAGACCCCTGAAATAACAGAGTAGCAAGAGAAGACAAACCGAAGTTTATAAGCACGTCTACCTCACATACACATGGGAGATACCCAGGGAACTATGAGTAACTCTCCGAGTGGCTTAGATCTCAGGATTAAATGCCATCTTCATCGGGGAAGGAGAGGGGAGGTAGGCCTCTCGGGGGACAGCAGGTGGTTTTAGGAAAGCCGAAGGGACCCTCAGGAGACTTGATGGGGGTCTGATAGTTTGGGACACGGTGTATGTGGGAGCGGTGCCGACTTCTGGTCTCGTCTCCTGTGATGAGAGTCCATCTTCCTTGCCGAAGACACCCCCAGGAGGGGCTGGATGACGACGGAGTTCCTTCTGGAGGAGATGTGTTCAGGCAGATGAGGAAGGTCATAGAGAGACTTCCCTGCATCTGCTGTTTTCCAGGGCCTTCAGCTCAAAGTAACCCACGTTGGGGTGGCATATTCTGCCACTCATCATGTTTTGGTGCTGTTGGCTGTGAGTTTGATGGTAATGAATGAACAACAGGATACATCCAGAAAAAGGAAGAAGAAATGTGCAGATCTGTATATAAGGCCGCTCTGGAAAGTGCTACGGTAACAACTATAGTGTGTGATGAAGCAGAGAAAATAGAAAGGGGGCTAAGTTTGTGGATTTAGGAGATGACTCTTTCCTGCTTGCTTGATTGATTGACTGATTCAGAGTGGAGGAGGGGCAGAGAGAGAATCCCAAGCAGGCTCCACACTGTCAGTGCAGAGCCCAACAAAAGGCTCCATCCAGGATCCATGAGATCATGACCTGAGCCAAAATCAAGTCGGATGCTGAACCAACTGAGCCACCCAGGTGCCCCTAGGAGATGACTATTTTAAGAAAAGAAAAACAATTAGAATTGTAGTGGGGAGGATTGCTGTGAGGCTGAAAGCCAAAGAAATTTACAGTCATGTTACCCGGGATCAGGAGCACTGTTATACCCTTGGCTAGGACAGGCAAACTCACGCATCTCAAAATAAAAGGATCGCGTGGAGGAGAGGTGTTCAGTGTTCATGACACTGGCTTGTTTTGGGAGGATGTTGGCAAATGAACCATGTAACACATATGGCATCTCTGCTGAAAATGTTCTGACCAGAGACTTGCAGGAACCTAACCCTCAGTATTAGCAGTTCTGTAGTTACTAATGCAGAGTTTGCAGGAAAACTCAATGGGAATTGACTGTCTCAAGCATACAGCCTGATGTTAAAATACTAATTGAAAAAAAAAAATCAATTTTCTCACTTAAAAAATTGAAGCCTTTAGAAGTTTTATACTAATTAAATATTTAATATCCTCCTTAGCGTTTCGTGTTTTATTCTTGTAATTATGTAATATAAAGAAAATGCAGTCACCTTTTCTTTTTTTAACGTTTTTTTAATTTTTATTTTTGAGACAGAGAGAGACAGAGCATGAACGGGGGGAGGGGCAGAGAGAGAGAGGGAGACACAGAATTGGAGGCAGGCTCCAGGCTCTGAGCCATCAGCCCAGAGCCCGACGCGGGGCTCGAACTCACGGACCGCGAGATCGTGACCTGAGCTGAAGTCGGCCGCTTAACCGACTGAGCCACCCAGGTGCCCCGGTCACCTTTTCTATCAAGGCTCCACGTAAAAGGTCTCTGTGCCTCAGGCTCACTGCAGCGTGTTATATAAACATTAGCACGTCTGTGTGTGCTGTCAAATGAGAAAACTTGGGAATTACCACATTTCAGATTTATTTAGAACTCCTGTGAGACTCACACAGGCTAATGACCATCCTTAATAGAATGGTTAAAGACCCATATGATGGGATGCTATGTAGCCGTTAATAAGAATACAACAGCTGGGACGCCTGGGTGGCTCAGTCGGTCAAGCGTTCGGCTCTTGAACTTGGCTCAGGTCAGGATCCCACGGTTCGAGGAAGGAGCCCTGTGCTGACAGCACAGAGCCTGCTTGGGATTCTTTCCCTCTGCCCCTCCCCCGCTAGCACAGGTGCTCGCTCTCCCTCTCTCCCAAAAATAAAATTAACTTAAAAACAAAAAAAGGAACAAGGCAGCTCTAAATGTAACGAAATGGATGAGGCTTCAAAATATATTAAGGAGAAAGCCCGGCACCTTATAGTGTGCACATTAGTTTTCTATTGTAGCCGCCGCAGATTCCCACAAAGTGGCTTAATGACCACAGATTTATTATCTTCCGTCTCCTTAGGTGGGAAGTCTGATGCAGGTCTCGGGCTAAAATTAAGGTGTCAGCCTGGCTGCATTCCTTTCTGGAGTTTCTAGGGGAGAATAATTTTTTATTTTCTTTCGCTTTGTTTTACCTTTGCCAGCTTCTAGGGGCTGCCTGTATCCGTGGCTTCCTGCCTTTTCAATGCCAGCAACATTGCATCTCTGACCATCCTTCCATAGCCACATCTGGTCACAACCCCCAAAAATTCTCAGCTTTAAGGATTAGTATATGATGACATTGGGCCCACCTGGATCATCCAGGATACTCTCATCTCAAAATCCTTAACCTGAAAGACCCCTGGAAAGTCCCTTTTGTCCTGTAAAGTAATACACAGGTTCTGGGGATTAGGATGTGGACCTTCTGAGGAGAAGGCATTATTCTGCCTAAAGTATGCACCATTGTGTGTAGAAAACATTTATTTAAACAGACACTCTCTGGAGGGGCACACAAGTAACTGGCAATAGTATTTATTTATGGGGAGAACTGGGTCATGGGGGATATGGAGGCTGACTTTACACTGTATATCTCTCATTGGCTTTTTTTTTTTTATTAGTGTGCATGTATTTATGTAAAATGAATGAAGAAACAATTTAAAGGTCTTAAATGGAGTGGTGGTTCATCAGCATTGTATTGTTAGTTTTCTTGAGCACATATCTATAATACTACTTAATTGAAGAAAATATCCAGGGGCACCTGGCTACAGTGCAACTCTTGATCTGTGGGCTGTGAGTTCAAGCCCCACGTAGAATTAACTTAAAAAAAATTTTTTTTGACAGAAGACCATAGGGGAAGGTAATTAAAATTAATTTACCAACAGAGAGGGAGGCATACCATAAAAGACTCTTAAATACACAGAACAAACTGAGGGTTGATGGGGGTTGGGGGGCAGGGAACATGGGAGATGGGCATTGAGGAGGGCACTTGTTGGAATGACCACTGGGTGTTGTAAGTGATGAATCATGGGAATCTAGTCCTGAAGCCGAGACTACATTGTATACACCGTATGTTAGCTAATGTGACGGTTTTAAAAATTAAAATATAAAAAAAAAATGAAAAAATCCAACTGCTTCCAACCACCACGGTGGTCACTAGAGGGCGCCTCTCTCACTCTTTAGGGTCCGTCCTCCTCTCAGGGTTTTCACTTTGCCCACGTGTTCCTCTTGATCCCCCATAAGGCTGAATGATGATAAGGCTTTAGCATACCGACTAGCTGCACTCAGTTTCACTGATTTCTTTGAAGTCCCATTACGTTTGAAACCTGTTTTCTCCCCCGTGAAATGGGCTTATAATAGTACCAGCTCAAGGAAGTATCATAAGGACTGTAGAAGAATCTCCATAAACATCTCGAAAAAGGCACACCTAGTGGGTGCCTAAGGATCGGATAAATGTTAGCTGTTAATAATAACATCCACCTCCCTGGTTAGTGCATTTCCCCAACAACTTTCCTAATTGTGTCTCAGTTTACCAGTCCTTACTTAGATGCCTCCAATGCTTGTTCCAGGTAAGAAAGAAGTGTACCTTGCATATTTACTTTTTGTGCAATACTGAATTCTAGAATCCCACTCTGATTTCCCCAAATAGGACCAACTCCAGAAAAGCAAGATGCATAGCAAATCAAGTGAAGGTATACCAGAAATCTGTGACTCTTGTGAGCTGATCTCTAAGTGAATGCCTTAAGGGTTATGACACGATTGGCAGGAATCAGTAAACTCATTTTTGATGAAACTCAAGTTGGCACCACACACATTAAAAGGATGCTTTGTCAAATGTGGCTTCCTATTTTCCAATAGGAAAGTAACAGTTTAAAAAAGCTAAAGAGCTCTGCTAGTAGGATCCCAAATTGAAGGCAAAAAGCAAAGGTAAAGAGCGTAGTAGGTGCTCAAAAAGTGCCACTTGGCCCCGTTCTGTGGGACTTGTGATCTTTCCCACCCAAGCCTTTTATTTTTAGAAACATCAAGATAATTCCATGAAATGGAAGGGGGTGTGTGCTGAGAATAGAAACTGATATAATGAAAGAGATTTTATGGGTTTAAGAGCTGTGACCGAAGATATCTTTGGGGTAGTGACTGCTACATATCCCTAAATGGGACAGTGAAATCTGCATCACGAGAAGGGGTCTCCTTCTAGCTAGCTAGCTAGAAGGAGTGGGCTAGCTCCAGTGTGGACTCGGGGTGTCGCTATTTTTAGAGGCGTGTGAGTCTCTGAGGCTGTCCGTGGGAGGACCTGGCTTATCTGCTGTGCTGGACAATTTAAGCTGACAAATGGGAGAGTAGGCTGGAGGTGGTAGGCGCAGTGACGTTAGAGATGGTTCTGGTTGTGCTGCAGGCTGGTTTGGGGGGCAAAGCCCTGGTGGGTGGCCAACTCCGGGGGCAGTCAGGACACAGGGTGTGAGCCAAGAGTACAAAGAGCTTGAAGAAGGTGACCCGGAGGACTCCTGGGAGGAGGCTGACTCTGACAGCAAAGGCCAGTGTGCCCAGGATGGTGACAGCCCGATGGTCATGGGGGCAGTTGAGACCAGAGTAGTGGGCAGAGGAACCCGACTGCTGGCTACAGGACTCTGACTGTGCCTGTGGGGAAGTGGGGCAGCACAGCTGGGACCTGGATTTTGTTTCTGGGTTTAATGCCTAGAATCTCCTTGGCCCCGAAGGCCCTGATCTGCAGCTAGTGCTGAAAACCCTGAGCCTGGTTAGCATGGAGACCTGGGCAGAAGGACCCCTTGGTGCCTCCGGTCTAGGGAGAGGTAGGTGCTGGAGACAGAGCCTGTCAATTTAAGGATGGTCATGTCTGTGCCCAGGTTAGCCTGTGCATCTTGATGGGGCAGAGGGGCTGGCTTCGAGTAGCAGCAAACCTTAGTTCTGTGGTGAGATCTCATCTGTGGGAAGATCGAAGCCTTCTTGCTCCAGCGGAAGCCGGCCGCTGAGGCTTCTGCCTGAATGTCATCTGGGTAGGGAGCACCGTGCTCTCAGTATAGAGCTTCTTGTGAGGGACAATGGCTTTTGAGGGGGAGACGTCCTGAAAACTAGTCTTGACGGCACCTACCTGAGGTGGCCCTCGGAATGGAGGTCAACTCCCTGAATTCTGCTGTTGGTTACCTCCACTGAACACCTTCAGTACAGCTGCCTGATTTAGAGGATGAGGTTACAGTGTCCCAAATGCAATGCCATAACCGTGATGGTTTTTGGACCAAAATAGCAACGGGCTGGGTCAGGAGTCTTTGGCAGCTAACCATGATTCTGAACCTTCATTTCATATTGGTCAAAAACCATGAGAATTCTGTCATTTTCCTTGTCTGGTTTTCTGCACCTTGCAGTGAATAGGGGTCTAAATCATTAGGTAGACATTGTAAACTGGATTCAGAACTATGTTCTTCAATATCAGCGGCTTGAAACTTGCAGGATGCGTGTTCTTCTAAACTGCCTCCTGGATTTGTGTCTTGTGTTTCTTCTATTTGAAACTTCTGACTTTCCTCCTGAACACCAGGATAGTTTCCCCATGCTTGGTCATCCTTCGTGTCTCAGTGGAGATGTAAGTTAATGCTTAGATCCTAAGAATTTGAAAATTCTCACAGGATTCTGTTGGAGGAGGTAATGGAGAGGGCATGCCCGCTGGTTGACCCTCGAGTCAGATGTTGGCAATTGAAGGCTCCTCACCCCTCCCCTGTCCTTCGATGTATGCTCTGCCCCCCCCCACCCCCACCATGGGAACTGTTTTCATGGACGTAGCCTTGAGAGAGTGAGATGTTGCAGAGAACATCTGGACTGGGCATGGGAGTGAAACCGGTTAGGACCTCTCTAAAAGCTTCTAAGATTCTGTTGGGCAGGTGTAGAGATCTACTCATCTTGTGGATACCCAGGGCCTGGCTTGTCAGTAAGTTCTCCTGCCTATTAAACCTGCCACCAACCAGTCTGGAGTGGTCTGCCCCTTTCTTTGGTCTCTCCTGGCTCTCTGTGAGTACAAGGGCCAGTGTTTGAACCAACACTTTGTTAGAGGCTGTCTGTTTCTCTGTCCTTCACAATTATCATTAAAGACCAGCCTTGGCAAGAGTTGGTTGCATTCCCGGGTGTGGTGGTCCTTCAAGGCTTTCAGCATGGAATGGATGTGCATGGAGGACAGCAGCGCTTTAGGATATGGGATTGAGGGGAGTGGGAAATAGCACTAGCAGCACCGACAATGTGAACAGTGCTGGGAGTTCCAGGTCTCACATCACAATGTTGCCTCGCCCCACCTCCACTCGCTACCTCTGATGCTTTGCACCTGTATGTTCCCCCTTGTCTTCTTGCCGACACCACACACACACACACACACACACACGCACACACACTCTTACCCACTCAGGAATCAGGTAATATCACATGGGAGAAAGAGGTGAGAACAGTGACCTGGAGAGGTTTTTTTTTTTTCTTTCGAGTTACTTCTGGAAGTCATAGTTTTTAAAAAACCAATTATAGTAACTTTTTGTCATATCACCTACATATATAAGTTTGCATTGGTGATTTATAATCTGGTAGTTTCAACGCTTTTTTTTTCCCCAACTGTACTACTAGAGGATGTACTCTACCCTATTAATGACCGTGGCTTACAGCCAGTTTTGCTTCTGAGTTTTGAGTTACATAGCATAGTGTTGTTGGAGATTGGGAAAAGTAAGGGAATATGCAATCTGAGAAAACCACCTCCTTATTCTTCTATTTCCCATCCCAGAATAGTTGGTTATATATAGCATGGAGGAAAGCAAGTTCAAGGGAATACAAAGCCATGTTTACTTTTTCTGATTTCTTTTTAAAAATGTTTATTTATTTTGAGAGAGAGAGAGAGGCAGAGAGCGAGGGAGAGAGAATCCCAAGCGGGCTCCATCTTGTCAGCACAGAGCCCGCTGTGGGGCTTGATCTCACCAACTGTGAGATCATGACCTGAGCTGAAATCCAGAGTCAGATGTTTAACTGAGCCACCCAGGCACCCCTACAATTTCTGATAATTGCCCAAGGAGCTGTCAAAGACCTCATATGAAACTATCAGTAAAGTCATATGGTTACTAAAAAAGAAATAAGAAAAGCTTAACTTTAGCAGAAACTTGCCAGGCAAGGGAGCCACTGGTTGAATAAGTTCCATCTAATAGCCCCCCTCCCCCGGCTCCATAGCTCAGGGGTTAGAGCCCTGGTCTTGTAATAGCCCCCCCCCCCCCAGGGTCTTGAACTATTGAGGTTTGTTTGTTTATGCATTATTGGGTTTTATAAAGTTTTGTTTGAATTGTTAATCATGGGAAGAAATTAGACATGGAGATCTAAACTGAAGGTGGTCAGAATTTATAAACTAGGAGAGGTGTTGAAATCGTTTGTATCTGAATAGTTTTTCCCTGAGCTTATTCTTTGGAAACATAGGAGCCCACCAAGCAAACTGTTGCTCAAGCTGTCTTGGCTTCAACAGCCTGACTGTATTTAAAGTGTGTAGATTCTCTCTAGTTTATCTGGTTGGCTGATATAAATTCCTCACCTTTTTCTCAGTCATAATTTTTGGACACTTCTGTCATGTCTATGGGACAGACCACATCCTTGACCGTGTGATCAATCTAGAGCTATGCCACTGGGTTAAGTACACAGTCATGATGGAGATCACCTGAGTTTAGTAGACATTATGTTTTGCTTCTGTCAACAAGATCAGCTGATAAAACAGCAACTGTGTGGCAAAATTTAAGATTCTGTGCGGTCATATATTTGATCATTGTGACACTAGCAAATATTGAGTTGGTAGTCTACTTCTAAGCCAAGGATGTCTACTTGAAGCCAAGAAAACAGATCTTACCTCCAATTCGAAGAGCCTGTTGAACCAGATATGGGGTATTATCCAGATTATCCAATTTTCTTTCCTTTTTTTTTAAAGTTTATTTATTTTGGGGTCCCTGGTTAAGCATCCGACTTCACTCAGGTCATGGTCTCGTGCTTCAGGAGTTCAAGCCCTGCATCAGGCTCTGTGCTGACAGCTCAGAGCCTGGAGCCTGCTTCAGATTCTGGGTCTCCCTCTCTCTCTGCCCCTCCCCTGCTCTCGCTCTCTCTGTGTCTCTCAAAAATAAATAAACATTAATTTTTAAAAAAGTTTATTTAGTTATTTTGAAGGAAACAGAGACAGTAGGGGAGGGGCAGAGAGAGGAGAGAGAGAATCCCAAGCAGACTCTGTGCTGCCATCGCAGAGCCCAATGCAGGGCTCTAACCCATAAAATGGCAATATCATGACCTGAGTGAAACCAAGAGGCGAACGCTTGACCAACTGAGTCACCCAGGTGCCCCCATATTATTGAATTTTCTAATGTCTTTGTTTCCAGATCTCTTTAATTAACATTAACCATCAAAGAACAGATTTCCATAGGGATGGAAGTACATTTTTTCCTTAAGATGGCACATGGTCTGCCTTGAGAAGGCAGTAATATGTCTAGAATGGCTCTGTTTTATCCTACTGCCTGTACAATCTTATTAATTTCTCAGGCAAGGAGATCCTTAGTCTAGGTGGCACTGTCGGGTTCTGCTGTCAATCTCTGAACCACAGCATGTAGAGTTTTTGGCATCACATTTTGGACCTTCTTTAAAGTGTGAGATGGGTATGCCTGAGGACAGAATAAAGCAGCCCAGAATTTTCTGTTGGAGTTAAAATTTGAGGTTTCAGATTTTCTATTCTTTGAAGTAGGAGGTCTAAAGACTGCTTTTTCTTAAGAGGGAAAATGAGTGAGCCAAATGGATCCACAGGGATATCAGGGAATTTCTTGACAGTGGGCATCAGTTTATTGAGATGCTAAGTCCCTGTTTAATTTGTGAGCAGTACCTAACAAGTTGGTTTCTTTCCTCCTTTCCTTTCCTTTCCTTTCCTTTCCTTTCCTTTCCTTTCCTTTCCTTTCCTTTCCCTTCTTCTTCTTCTTTTTTTATTTGCAGAACAAATCCATTAACAGTCATTGGGGCCATCCAGTGACCCACTTTTGGCCCAAATACCCTTATGAGGTTGCCTGATTGTGTCTTACAGGTTTGACACAAGTCAACAAGGGTAAGGGAGCACTAGACAGTGAGATACACAGTAGAGATCAGCAGGTAGATCCATAGTCAAGGAGACCAACTTTTCCTGATATAATCCATATAAGAGAGGAATCCTGCACTAGTATAAGTACTTTCTTACCACTTTATCTCTTACCAAGCTCAATAAACAGGCACTGGTGTCCTGATCTAGAGGGTGCTAAAGAAGGCAGCGGACAGGTCTATGACTAAAGAAAGTGGCTTCAGGTGGCATTAAGGATAGTTTGGTATTGGGGCTTGATACCACTGAAAAATAAGGTATGCCTATTTGTGTTTATACTTCAGAAATCCTGCACAAATTGATAATTTTGTCTATTGGATTTCTCAGATTCCTGTAAGGCGTGATTCATTTTCTATCATAATTTGCATTACAGGTCTTTATGTCTTTACTTTCTGGTCTATGAGGTTACTGTGAAATTTCAAGGTACGTGGATCAGTCCTTAATGAGTTCAGCTCCAATAATTCTGCTACTGTCATTGGAATTCTTTGTCCCAAAGCAGTCCAGAGTACCTCCATTTGGGGTTAATTTAAACGTAAGGCAGTGGTAAGTTAGTGTCTAAATTAATTTTAACTTGATTATAAATAAGGAAATCTTTAGGAATTTCAAGAGGAACTCTTGGAAGGTCATTTCATCTGGCAATTCCCTTGGCTTAGTGAGTGGCTTTTCTCTCTTAAATGAGCAGATGAGGTGTCACAAAGAAGGATTATCCTGTTAAAGTCCAAAAGTGATAATTATGTGTTTGGAAATGGGAGTTCAGAATTGGTGGGCTGGCGTCCACTTCGGAAGGAAAGGTTCTGTGACAGTGGTAGGTTCGCTGTTTTTGGTAGTATCCATATTGTATTCATTTTCCATGTTTGCCGTGACAAAGTACCACAGACTGGGGGGCTTAAAAGAAAAGAAAAATATTCTCTCAGTTTCGGAGGATTAAAGTCAGAGAGCAGGGCATTGACAGGGCCATGGTACCTCTGAAGGCTCTGGAGAAGAATCCTTCCATGCCTCTTCCTAGGCTCTGGTGGTTGTCAGCAATTATTGGCATCCCTTTGGTTTGTAGAAGCACCACCCTAATCTCCGACTCTCTTGTTATGTGGGATTCTTGTTACGTGAGGTCCTCGGTATCTTCATAGGGCCTTCTTGTAATCCAGTGTGACATCATGTTTACTTGGCGACCCAGTTTCCAGACAAGGTTACATCCACAGGCTCAGCGTTGACATGAATTTTTTGAGGACCCTATTCAACCCAATACCCACATCAATTATAAATTCGTATGGTGGTCCTTTATATTTAGATAAATGTTTCCAGGTGAACTTAAAGGGACAACATGAAATTGGACGCTGTTTTTCTGTTTAGGCCTCTTAATCCTTTCTTTTTATTTCATAGCTAATACAAGTTAATTATTTTTCCCATCCCTCCTTTTGCTTGCAGTATGGACAAGTGCACTTGCCTGGGAATCTCCTTGTTTATGGTTCCGGCAATTATTTTTATGGGAAACATGTCATTTTTTCATTGGAAAATCTTAAATTTATTCTGAGTTTTATCCTGGGTTTGTTCTCTTCCCCTCTAAAGGTATTCTTTTGAGTGCTGTAGTTGAGGGAAGGGAGTTATTTTCCACCCTAACTTGCTTTTCCTAGTCAAATACTCTATTAAGGCTTTCATTCATTGAGAAACCGCAAAAACAGGTCTACACTGAGACTGACCTTAGCATCTATACTAAGTGTTGCTTAATAATCTGTCTTTGAATTGACCATAGTTTGATCTTTGTCTTATTTATAAAACTGAGGAAGAGTCTAGTCAGTGTTTACAGGGGATGTTTCTGATGGGATCCTTAGGAGCTTGTCTTCTATTCTGATAGCCTTGTCCTAATAGGCTGTCCTCCAGAATTCAGGTTTCCTAACATTTTGTGTGGTTTCATCCTAGCGAGTCGTTTTCATCTAAGATTTGGCATCTGAGAAGCCCACCAGTGTGCAAGTCAATATAAGCCTGGCAGTCCAGAATTATAATTTCATAAGACTATTTTGAGTTTCTCAATAAACATTAAGATAGTCATTGATGTCTCTGAATTCTTACCCAGGCAATGATTTCAAGTCTATTTTTTTTTTTAATCTACCTACCTACCTACCTTCCTACCTACCTATGTCGCCAGTAAAGTTTATTTATTTATTTTGAGAGAGAGAGTGAGCGAGCAGGGGAGGGGCAGAGAGAGACAGGGAGAGAGAGAGAATCCCAAGCCAACTCTGCACCTCCAGCACAGAGCCTAGCATGGTGTTCAAACTCACAATCCATGAGATCATGACCTGAGCCAAAAAACAACAGTCAGACACTCAACCAACTGAGCCACCTAGAAGTCTCTCAAGTCTATTTTAAGGTTTCCAGTTGTAAGGGGCTATTGAGCCTTTCATGATTCAGGTAGACTAGAGGGAAAGGAAAGGGAGTCATAGCTAGGTAGAGGCAGAAGTTAGAGAAGGCATGTGGGTGGGAAAAAGAGGGAGGTTTACACATGGTATGTGTTTGCTCATGATGAGTCTAATGGATACACAGTTTTAAGCTTGACCCATTTTCATTAGCTTTGGCTAAGCTATATTGTAAATGTCCAATTTTGAGTCTGAATTTCTTTTTGAAGCTTACTCATACCAATCAAAAGTGTTGACCAAAATATTAGGGGTTTGTTTAGTCTGTTTTTTAATGTGCCCCTTAGATCATATATTTTTGTCATATCAAAATATCACCATAGTGGCCACTGCAAGTTCATATTACCCTTGGTAGAATTATGGCATATATTATGGCACATAGGAGGGCGTTGGGATTAAGTGGGAATACACGTAACAAGCCAGACCTCTGCCAGGTAGAATTGTAGATGAGTTAGTTAACAGGTGAATCCATGTAGAATTGGCTAGCGGTCAGTAGGAAGTGTTACTTCTATAAAACCCATGTCTTGGGCCCCTCAACCTGAAGTTGAGGCATTTCCAGTCATTGAAATGATAAATCAATGGCCCTGGAAGATGGAGTGTGGTGAGAAGATTTCTGCTAGAAGCAATTTCTTTCATACAGAGCAAACTAAAGAAAGCTGTTGTAAAGTTTTGATGGGCAATCGAAGGCAGAGATGTCTAAGAAAGGAAGGCAGAGTAGTAAGACCTTTTATTCATTTATCCTCACGGCCAGTTTAGAGGTAGACTTTTCAGACCTCTGTAGGCCCCCTACCTTACTGAGAGCTTCCTCTTATAGACAGAAAACATCATGAGTGGTAAAAAGAAGAATAAGTTGTCAATAAATGCTTAGTCAGATTTCCAACAAGGAATTTGAATAGAAGTTGGATTAGTATTGGAAGTTGAACAATTCTTGAAGGATACTGATTGAATTTAAAATAATCTCAGCTAAGGAGTTCAAGGAAAAGGAATGGGAACTCAGACTTAATGTTGGAGACACAGTGGCAATGACAGCTGAGGACCTCAGATAGGGGTACTCAGGGTTTTTGGGGATGTATGCTGTTAATGATGTCGGATCTTGGGCCAAAATGGATGAGGAGATTTTGGCTATATCACTGGACCTCCAAGTCTGTTGAACATCCCCATAAAAGCACCAGGAAAACTTTTGTGATTGAAAAGAAAACCCCACAAGCTGAGTTTATTAGAAACTTGTCAGTCAGAAGTTCCACTGACCAAATGAAATCATCAAACTATCTCCTCAATAATTTGAGCAATTGGGTTTTATAAGAGTCTGGATTTTTGTTTCTGTTATTGTTGTTTGTTTTTTGGTAAAGAGTTAGTCATAGGTGAGTTTTAAGGCAGGAGTTATTGAGACTGGGATCTGGGCAGAGATGGATAAGAATTTGTAAACTAGGTCAGTTGTTGAAATAGTCTGTGTTTAAACAGTTTACTGTTTATAGTCTTAACTTTCTGGAACACAAGACCAAGCAAGCTGTTGCTGAGTTCAATGGGAAGGAGCTTGGGCCTCTTGATAGAAATTAAATGGAAGCCACATATATTCTGGCATTTTCAGAATTTCCAGAACAAGTTACAGAACAATTTTGTAAACTGCTTTTGTTATATCACTATATTCTATGCATGGCTCTACCATCAACCGCTTCCCCCTGAATTATGATATTGCCACTACTGCATGTTTGTTACTCAGCCAACCTGTACAAAACCTCTCTTGTTCCCACTACTTCTTTCCCTCTGATCTCTTCCCAGCTCATGGACACTTGCTTAGACTCTGCATTTAGGAAACTGTACTGGTCACTGATAGGCAAGAGGTTTCAAAGTCACCTGCTCCTGGGTCCAGGTGCATGTGGTAAGCTCTCTTCTTGAACTGCATGCAGAGCTGACAGTGTCCTGTCCCACTGGATAGCATGTTCTGTGTGTAGGGAGAGGTGGGAGCCCTACGACAGAGACCAAGAGCACTCGCAGAAGGAGAGACATAATTGCTGAGTGTGTGTGTTCCTTGCCTTTGACTGAAGGCAAAGAACTTTCCAAACTCTTTGTTCTTCAATAGGGAGAGCTGCCAGGAAGAAATGC
Source organism: Panthera leo (assembly GCF_018350215.1). Lineage (NCBI taxonomy): Eukaryota > Metazoa > Chordata > Mammalia > Carnivora > Felidae > Panthera > Panthera leo. The sequence continues at coordinate 9,261,566 of NC_056687.1, forward strand.
CAGAGGTTTTTACCTGGGGGATCTTTAAGGTAATCTGCCAAAACTTACATTGAGTCACCAATGTGGCCAAACTGCTAAGTAAACAAGGAACATGGGGATCTTACTTTTCCGGGGCTACCATAACAAATGATTACAAACTGTACCCAGTTAAAACAACAGCGATCTAGTCTCTTGAAGCTCCAGAGGCCAGAGGTCTGAAATCAAGGTGCTTCCAGGACTGTGCACTCTCCGGTTTCTAGGGAAGACCCTTCCTTACCTCTTCCCTCTTCTGGTGGCTAAAGGTGTTTCTTTCCTTGTGGCTACATCAGTTCACTCACTGCTTCCATGGTCACATGACTCCTCTTCATCCTCAAAACTTCCTCTGCCTCTATCAATAAGGGTACATGTGATGGCTTTGAGAGCCCTCCAAGATAATCCAGGATAGGTTCCTCTGCTGGAAATCCCAATTTAATGCATCTATTCCAATATAGAGTAGTATTTTTTCTTTTGCCATACGTATTAACCAATCTAGAATCTCCAGAGAAAAATGAACTGATAGGGTGTGTGTGTGTGTGTGTGTGTGTGTGTGTGTACACATGCATAAAGGAAGAGAGGAAAAGAGTGAGTGAGAGAGATTTATTTTAAGGAATTATAAGAAATGAGTCACAATTTTGGAAGCTGACAAATCCAAATCAGCAAGGCAGGCCTGTAGGCTAGAGGTTCAGGGAAGAGTTGACCTTTCTGCTTTAGGCAAAAACCATCTGAAGACTAACATCAGCAAGATGACAGTAGGAAGTCCTATCCCTGGTTTACCCACAGAAACACCAAACTGATGGGGGTCCTGAATCTAGTTAATAAGTTGCAGTCTTCCAGAGGAGCACAAACTGGAGAGAAGCTACAGTGAACAGAGGAAATGGAAAAAGCAGCATCTGGGAATGCAAGCTGGTATAGTCACTGTGGAAAACAGTATGGAGGTTCCTCAAAAAACTAAAAATAGAACATCCCATGACCCAGCAATTGTACCACTAGGTATTTATCCAAGGGATACGGGTATGCCATTTTGAAGGGACATATGCACCCCAATGTTTATAGCAGCACTATTGACAATAGCCAAAGTATGGAAACAGCCCAAATGCCCATCAACGGATGAATGAATAAAGAAGATGTGGTATATCTATACAATGGAATATTGCTCAACAATCAAAAAGAATGAAATCTTGCCATTTGCAACTACGTGGATGGAACTGGAGGGTATTATGCTAAGTGAAATCAGTCAGAGAAAGACAAATATCATATGACTGCACTCATATGAGGACTTTAAGGGACAAAACAGATGAACATAAGGGAAGGGAAACAAAAATAATGTAAAAACAGAGAGGGGGACAAAACATAAGAGACTCATAAATATGGAGAACAGAGGGTTACAGGAGGAGTTGTGGGAGGGGAGATGGGCTAAATGGGTAAGGGGCACTAAGGAATCTACTCCTGAAATCATTGTTGCACTATATGCTAAATAATTTGGATGTCAATGTTTAAAAAAAATTAAAATTAAAAAAAATATCTACCATATGCTAACTAACTTGGATATAAATTAAAAATTTAAAAAATGTAGAAAATATTTTTAAAATATAGTAAGCCTTTAGTTACATTTTACGTGTTCTTTACACTTAAATTTAAGGTTTCTACTATCATTTCACAGTTCCCAGAAAATATGACATATCACATTGCTGCTTTAATGAATTTAATAATTTTTTAGGCCTAAAACCTTGCTATTTGAAATAATCTTCTCTGTCATTTGAAAAGCGTACACCCTCTCTTGTCGAAAATGCTGGCAGTTTGTCCCTTGAACTATGTAAACTTTCTAATAAACTTTCTAATAAAATTATTTTAATAAAAAAAAGAAAAATCAGTGTCCTCAGGAAATGTTGGTTTTAGATGGGGTTAAAGGGATTTGAGGCAGGAAGGGAGGGCATAAGTGCAGGTGGAGAGGCAGGAAGACAAATACGCGTGTCTGGAGATCCTGGAATATTCTAGGCAGGTGACAGGTTTTAGGTCGGCCTTATGAATTGGAGGTAGTGAAGATTCCACTAACCTGACTAGATCACGCCAAGAGGGGAGGAGTAGAAGACGATGCCCATGTTGCTGACCAGCACTTCCAGACCCCCGCACTCCTTGCGTAGGAAGTTGAGCAGTGCATGGCTGCTCTGCAGGTCATGGATGTAAGGCAGGGGGAAGCATGTTTGCGAGCACCATGTTCCCTGAGACCTGCTGGCACAGAACACCCATGATGGCAAAGCCTAGTTGGACCTAGTCACCAGTACCATGTGGCTGCAGGCCTACCAGGCTGAGCGAGGCACTTGAGTTTGGAAAGCAGACATCATAAGACACTGGGTATGTGTTTTGGCCCCGGGCACTGGCACAGATGTCAGTAGAACTGTGTTCTAGGATCCAGGGCTGTTACCCCTAGAGCCAGAGGCCCTACCTCCATCCCCCATCAAAGGAGGAGCCAAAGGTTCCAGATGGTTCCTTAAAGATGCTATGCCAGGTCTGTCTCTCCCAGGGTTGTACCCTGAACCCAGATGGAACTCCCCACTCCTAGGATCCCTCCTCTGAGCTCAGCAATGGTTCAGGACGGACTGATGTGCTCCTCAGAAAGAAAATGGGTAGTCACAGGCTAATAGGAGCTAGAGATTCATGGTAGTAGAACTAAACATATTTTGGGAAAACCCCATCAGGAAGAAAGGAATATAGCCATTGTGTTGGGAATGTGTCCTTCTTCCTCTGTAGAATGGGAAAGTTTGCCTTCTTCTAAGATGCAGTGAAACTGGTTGTACAGGGAAGTGCTTCTGAGGACACAGATCCCCTGCTTTCTCAGTAGAAACTCAAGAGAGAGATACAGAGAGTGAGGTCCTGTGCTCGGACTTGGGTGTGGGCAGGACTCCTCCCTCAGTGTGATTCCCAGTGGGCCCCGAGTGGGAGGGAATGTTTGTGAAGCTCACTGTGGCTGAGGAATTGCTTGGGATGTCTGCTTTAGTGGTTATAAATACTTACGTTTGTTAAAAGTGCTTATATTTGGTGTAGACCAAGGTTTTAGTTAATAAGTGTTATATATAATTTGGTGTTATTTTTAAGGTATCAAGGAAAAGAGATCTCTGTGATACTGGGATACATTTCCAAACCAGCAGTTGACATGCTATTGTTTTGTCCTAGACATTGATGCTCCTCATGGGTCAGTTTAGAAAAGTCAGATAACAGAAAGAAAATTAATAGCCCTTTTGAAGGGAAAGACCTATTTTTTAAAAGTTTATTTATTCTGAGAGAAAAAGAGAAAGAGCAGGGGAGGTGCAGAGAGAGAGAGAGAGAGAGAGAGAGAGAGAGAGAGATCTGAAGTGGGCTCTGTGCTGATGGCAGAGTCCCATGTGGGGCTCATGAACCTTGAGATAATGACCTGAGCCAAAGTTAGACACTCAACTGACTGAGTCACTCAAGCGCCCCTGAAGGGAAAGACATAAAGTATGGACCCAACCCTTGCTTGCAGGGCCCATCAGTTCTCATTTCTGTCAGCCTGAAACCCCTGGTGAAGACTGGAAAATAATCATGAGGGGAGGAAGTCTGTACAACATGGATGCTTCTGTGAGGGGTGGGAGGTGGTGGGAGGCCCCCCGGGAGCCAGGCTGGGTGTGGGGCAGTAAGAAGCTCCCCTCTGGGCCCTGGAGGTGTCAGGCCCCAGTCCGGGGACGCCTACGGAGGGCACTTTGCACCGCCCTTGTTTGCAGCCTGCTCACCTGCATTAGTGCCTTTCCTCTTCTCGGCAATCCTATGAGTTCCCCTGAATTGTACACTTGAGGAGATTGACAGACAGCAACAGGCAGGGTTTTGCTCAAGGTCGTCGCGTAAGGCAGCAGAGCCAAGACCTTTTTATTTCCAGATGTTTGTCTTGAAAGCTCTCAGAGAGAAAAGTGGGAAGAATAGGACTGCGGACACCCATGTGTCCACCAAACTAGCCCCAACAACGATGAGTATTTTACTTTCCTTATATGTTCATCTTCTGTGGAGGCTTCGCTGAACTGTGTTAATGTTACACAGTTGGTGACCATTTATCCCTACATGAATAGCACATTAGCCTGGAGGAAATTTGATAGTAATTTTTTCATACGCATTGATACCAATCCATATTCCCTTTTCCCCCTTGTCTCACATTGTCTTATGGATGCATCTTAAGTGCCCATTCCCATTTCACACCTTGCAGTTTACTTTTCCCCATTGAGTGTGATATTTAAAGAGACCACAGAGGATGTCTGTCCATGGTGGCGTGCCCATGTCATAGAGGCTGTCATAGATGCTGATAAAGTATGCTGGCAAGGGAAATTCCACCCCATTCATGGGTTTTTATATTGTCTGTGGTGACTTTCAGGCTACAGCAGCAGATTTGAGTATATCCAACAGAGACCATTGGCCTGCAAAGGCAAATATATTCAGCATATGGCTCTTTCACTAATGTCTACCAACCTCTGAGTTAAACTGTCCCTTCTCCTGACCTAGTAGGGCCTATTAGATTTTGGGACTGGTTGGCAAGAAACAATGCATACGCGTGGACATTTACTTAGAACTGTTTATTCATCTATGATGTTGATTCATTATAGTCATTAATTCCACTCTTTCTACTCATATATCACAGAAGAAATCACAAAAGATTTCACAGAATTAGTAGCCAATTCAGTGTGAGTACTTGATATGGATAGTGATTCTTTTCTTTTTTCCTTTTTCTTTTCTTTTCTTTTCTTTTCTTCCTTTTTCTTTTCTCTTCTTTTCTTCCTTTCTTTTTTTTTTATAAGGACATTGGTGACAGTGTAATCTGTTTGGTCAAATCATGGCAGTATCATAATGGGACCCATGGAGGGAACTGAGGGCGGAGTCCCCATTGTTCAACTTTCTTCTCCATAACAAACTCCCCGTGAGGCCCCTTAGCATCCAAGGGCAAAAGGGCCAAGTAGACAGGAGTCTCTGCTCCTTCTTCTACGGTTTTGATGCCTTTTGGCCCACCCATGTCTGTTCTCACCCACCCAGGGCAGCAGGCATTCAGGAGGATCTTGTCCCCTCTCCTCTGCTCACTCAGTTTCCTGGCATAGATTCTGGACAGGACTGTGAGACCCATCTCTGACACTCCATATGTGACTACTTTCATATCAGGCCAGCCCTCGTTCTGGTGCACTCCGTTCTTTACATCGTCCACAAACTTGTTCATGAGCCCCACCAGCTCCTCCTCTGTGATGGTCTCACTTCTGAACTTCTGCTGCAGTCCTGGGCTACAGTATTCAAGAGCTACAAAGCTCATTATACTAGACACATTGACTACTCTGCCTAAAATACAACACAAATAAATCACATAGAATGGCATCCATGAGAATGATGAATACCAAATTTGCTAAAATCTGTCCATTTGGGAGACAATTACCAGTTTTCTATGAGTGTTAATGAAGACTCTATAAGCGAAGAACATGAAAATTGTTATACTCTTAATATCTCATATAATGTCAAAAAAAGAATCTAATGGGGAGGCAGTGCCCAGATGTTCCCTAAAAAAAAGAAAATGGCTTATCCAGTAACATGTTAAGTGGACTGTATGTAAGGAGGCACTCACGCATTCATGAATAGAGATTCACTTTTCCTTCACAGGTCCCCTTTGAAGCCCCCTAAAAATCTTATGGTCACTTAGATGATGTTGTATGAACAGATGTTTATTGACCAACAAAGAGCTGATCAGTTTATTGAAGGCCTTTCGAAGGTGAAAGACAGCACTGCATTGATAGGCTGTCACTCTGATGAGCCAGGAAAAGCAAATCACCTCACTGGGCGGACTTGCAAGCTATTTTCTCTATGTTTGTGATTTCATCAACTTGGGAGCAATGACAGAATGCCAGGCAATGTGGTCGTGGAAGGGAGTGGAAAACTGACATGTTAAAGAGATGCCATAAAAAGAAATGAAGTACATGCTACAACGTGAATGACAACTGACAACATTGTCCAGCGTTAAAGAGGCCAGTTACACAACACCACTCGTTATGCGATTCTGTGTATGGGATGTCCAGAACAACGAAGTCTAGAGACGGGGAGTAGATTGGTGGTTGCTTAGGGCAGGGGGAAAGGGGTAACAGAGGGCCGATAGCTAAGGGCAAAGGGTCTCCTTAGGGTGATTTCAGTGTGTTAATCTTGAAGTTGTGATGGTTCTACAACTCTGTCAATACTAAAATCCAGTGAATTGCATACCTGAAATGGGTGAAGTGTATGGTAGGTGAACTTTATCTCAATAAAGCTATTAAAGGTGCAAAGCAATGACACATTTCTCACTCACTGTTTTTTAAAAATATATCAGTAGTCATAAAAATGACATTATATTGACATATATAGTTTACTATTTTTACATTTAAATATTGATTGTATTTTTATATTTCAGTGAGTACTTTTAGATTATAAAAAAAGTCAAAAGGTACAAGAAAATTAGGAAACTCTCCCTTTTTCATGTAAATATCCAGGAAAGACAGTCATGGTCACTTAACTCTGACCTCCATCCCACTAAGGAATGGCAGTGCCATACAAGTTCAGTGGGAGAGATCATGCATGACCCTGTGGCTCTCATTGGTGGTGTTTAGAAACAATGAAAATGAATTATATAAACTATCTTATTAATGTAACAGTTTTCTAAGCTGAACACCTTTTAGAAAGGGGTCTGTTATTCCGGTCCTTCCTTTCATCTACAGCGTATTTGGTGTAGGATTAACAGAACATGTTTGTCAAATGTTTCAGAAGCACCTCTCAGGTTTTATTACTTACCACTAAACATATTTATTTTATTTTCAAAAATATTATATGCCTGGGTAATAATATAATAAACTATGTTTCATGATTCAAAATTGCAACAGAGAGAAAGAAATCTTTGAAAAAGAACAAGACTGGGGCAGAGGAACCCACACTGGGGTAACTGGTATACCAGAAAGGCCAATGCATTTACTCATAGGGGCTAGGAACTATTTCTTACATACCTTTAGTATAGACAGTAGATGGATAAATTCTTCTAACTTTCTACAGGCTGTTTGTAATAAAGATACCCTGTTTCTCTTCTATATTGTCTGTCTTGGGAAGTCTAGAATCACCTGTGAGAATGCTTGCCTGTGTATTTGAGGGAAGCCTGGCAGGGAGTAAAAGGTTTTGTAGGTAAATTCCTTGTAGTAGATGCTGCAACCATTCCCTCAACCCAGGCCTGTCCCCTGCACTGACCACATCTGCAAGTGGGCAGGGTGGTTGTCAGGGGGCTTCCCCTTAGAAGTGGGACCCTTTAGACCCTTCCAGTCTGACAGCTCAGGACAGGACACACACAGGATTGGGAAGTACTTTTAGAGCTTCCACAGCAGAGTCCCTGATCCAAACATTTTTGTCATCATAGTGGACTCATGGTTTTCAAGTGTTATTTTGAGGACTCTGAACTGGAAGGCACACAGACTGCATGCCAAGGAGTGTATGGGCCCGCCTGACATCCTTATGTTAAGGGTGTGTGAGTTCACAGGAGTGTGTGAGATTTGTGTGAATGCGAGTGTGTGTGAAAGAGACTGTATGTGAATGTGACTGTGAGTGTGTGACACTGTGTGTGAGATCGTGTGTAAAAGCATTGCCCTGTCATAGTCACTGTGAAAAGCACGTCACCTAGGTCAGAAAGGACTCTTGCGCACTGCTGGGGCCAGGTTGTATGTTGGGCTTACAGTTTATCCAGACCATTACTCTGTATGTGACCAGGGATCTATTGTTAGGAAATCTCTCACTATCTCCTACTCTCCAAACCTCACTGTCCTCAAGCAGAGCCACAGTGATCTACACAACACAGGGTATTTTAGACATCATCACTCATCTGGGGTCACAAACTTCAAGGGCAGTATTTGACTATCAAGGAAATTCAGAGTTTGTAGGTCCAAGCTGGTTTTTGTGACCTTTGATGATTTCACATTCATCACATTCCCTGAAAGATTCATGTTTTCTGATATTAAGATTACCATCTCTTCAGTCTCTTGGGTGATAAGAGGTTTTCAGAAAACACTTCAAAGTTTTAAAATATGCCTCCTGTGGTTTTCCCTGAGGTACCTGGGAGTCCTGTGATAAGGAAGACATTGATCCAATCAAGAAGAGTCCTTTTATTTTCTATTTCCCTTGTCTTACTGGGTAAGGCTTCATCTGAAGAAGCGAGATGTAGGGAAAATGATTTGAGGACCTTGAGTAGTGGGAAGAACCACTAGTTTGGATGTCACATGACCTCGGTCTTCAACCAGCTGTGCTTGTGACCTTGAAATCCATTATTCCTCCAGGTTCTTAATGGGGACTATATATAAAATGCCTAGCACATCACACCTAGAAATGTCCAGCCACCTATCCTTTCTAGAATCAATATGTCAGAGTGAGTGTGAGTGAGATACATTTGCTATGGTAATTTTCTCTCCAAATTTCTCTAGTGGTTTTTCAGTCTACAGGATATTTCAAAGCAGTATCTTCTCATGTGAAGGTTGAGAGCAACTTTTCTAAGTTTCCTGGGTAAGTGTAGTAAGTTACCTTGTTACCTGGGTAAGGTAACAAGACTGTATTTCCATCTTTACTTGAACCTTATACATAATGAACAAGAGTGCTCAGATTTCCAATGTTTGCTCGATTCTTCAGAGATGTTTATATCTTAATATCTTTTTGTGTGTTTATGTGTTATTTATTTTTTATAAAGACAGAGAGTGTGAGCAGGGGAGGGTCAGAGAGAGAGGGAGAATCTCAAGCAGGCTCTGTGCTGTCAGCAAACAGGCCGATGTGGGGCTTGAATTCACGAAACTGTGAGATCGTGACATGAGGTGAAATCAAGAGTCAGACGCTTAACTGACTGAGCCATTGAGGCACCACAGCTTATACCTTCATATCTTTTTTGAGATAAGTGCCTGGTATAATTTAGAGAGAAAAAAGAACAACAGCTCATCCCTTTAAGGAGAGTATCCTTTAAATTCAGCAACAGGAATTTGGGGGAATGGGAGGGAAAAGATATGGAATGTGGGAAGGGGATTACATGGCCTTGATACTGATGGCCTGGTTAAGATTGGTGGTGAGCACCTGGGTGTTGTAGATTCTTATTTTGTTTTTGTGGCTACATTATTTCAGTAAACCTCTTTTTGAAGAAAGGATTAAAAAATGATAATATCTACTATCCCTCAATGTCCTTAAGGCCATAATTCTGTCTTTTGGTTTGTCTTTCCATGTCAAGAAACGGAGCAAACATTGGCCTTTTGAATGGATTCTGAGCCCATAGAGATCTGGTTAACAATTAACCTACCTTGGGGTCTCATTAGAGGCAGCAGTTCTGTGCACACGTCTCGGGTACCAAAGAAGTTTGTTTTCATCGTCACTTCTGCTTGAATATGTAAGGGGGTGGGGTCACCAACTTGTAGGGGAGAAGAATAGGTTAATAAGTAGTAGCCATTGAGAAAATTTGATGCAGTGACAATAGCATTTGTGTGTAATCGGGTGAATTCTCAATAGTGTGTAGGATAGTGAACAGTTTATCCCAACATTTATTATCTGACTGGTTGATGCTGGGTGGCTTTGTAGGTTGACACCACTCACTGCAAGACGCTAAGGTAAGGTGCAATGGTATCTCTTCAGGTGGCCCTGTGGGGTTTTGTATATTTAGTAATAATTTAAAAATTCATGGAGACGCTCAAGTCCCATGAGAGTAGCTTGCAACAACCTGGGGGAGGTCCCTGAGAGTCTGATCCATGACAATGCCAAAGTTCTCTGGCTGGAAAGGCTTGCAACTTCTGGAGGGTTCTGCTCTCCCTGTGCCTCCTGACTATCTTCTTCCCTAGGGAGGTCGTTCTAGATCCCCTCTGAGCTACGGCCCCAGAGCAGCGTTCACACACCAGCCCCAACCCACCCTGGGTGGTCCCCTAAGGGAAGTCTCCTGGCCTAAGAGTTCCCACGTCCTTACTGTCAAAGAAGACGGCTGCATTGTTGACCAGCACGTCCAATCCCCCGTACTCCTTGCGCAGGAAGTCACGCAGGGCGCGGATGCTCTGCAGGTCGTCGACGTCCAGCAGGTGGAAGCGCGGACTCAGGCCCTCGCCCTGGAGCTGCTGCACGGCCGCCCGTCCCCGCGCCTCGTCCCGCGCCGTGAGCACCACGTCCCCGGAGAACTGCCGGCACAGGTCACGCACGGTGGCCAAGCCGATGCCCTTGTTGGCCCCGGTCACCAGCGCCACGCGGGTGTCTGAACACATAGCTGTGGGGAACGCGAGTGAGGCTCTGTGTGTGTAGCGGATGGAGCTGTGGGCCAAACCGAGGGCAAGGCCTGGCCACAGTCAGAGATGCCAGCAAAACTGTTTCTGGGATCCAGTGCTGTGAGTCCTAGAGCCCGAGGCCCCGCCTTCGTTCTTCTATGAAAGGAGGGGACAATATTCCAGAAGGTTTCCTAATGACGCTATAACAAATCTGTACCTCCTGGGGCTGCACCCTGAGGCCAACCGGGACTGAGTCCTCTTAGGATCTGTCCTCTGGGCCCAGCATTAGTTCTGGTTGGACTGCTTTGCTATCCAAAGAAAGGTGTTGGTCATAGGTTAGTAGGGGCTAGAGATGCATGGTAAGTGAACTAATATTATTTTGGAGAAACCTCAACAGAAAAAAAGGAGTACGGATATTGTCTCAGGAACATGTCCTTCTTCTGTAGAATGGGAATGGATGCTTTCTTCCAAGATGCAGTGAAATTACTTTTTTTTAAATTTGTAATGTTTACTTATTGACAGAGAGAGAGAGACAGAGCATGAGTGGGGGAGGGGCAGAGAGAGAGGGAGACGCAGAATCCAAAACAGCCTCCAGGCTCTGAGCTGTCAGCACAGAGCCGGATACGGGCCTCAAACTCACGGACCGTGAGATCATGACCTGAGCCGAAGTCGGACGCTCAACAGACTGAGCCACCCAGGCGCCCCTCAGTGAAATTACTTTTACAGGGGAACTGTCGGAGGACACAGACTCCTTTGCTCTTTTAGGAGAATCTCAAGAGGGAGAAACAGAGAATTACGTCCTGTGCTGAGACTGGGGTGTGAGCAGGGCTTCTCCTTCTGTGTAATTCCCAATGGGCCCCAAGTGGGAGGGAATGTTTATGAACACTTACTGTGGCCAAGGAGTTGCTTGGAATGTTTGATGTAATGGTTACATAATCTCCTGTTCGCCTATACTGCCTATTTCTTATGTTTGTCCAAGGTCACAGTTGCTACGTGTTATATACAAATAGGTGTTATTTTTAAAGCATCAGGGAAAAAAGATCTCTGTGATACTGGTGTACATTTCCAACCCAGCAGTTGACATGCTACTGTTTTGTCCTGGAATTTGTTATTCATCGTGGGTCTGTTTAGAAAAGCCAAATAACAGAGAGAAAATCATAGCCCTTCTGAAGGGAAAGACTTTTTTTTTTTTTAATTTTTGTTTATTTATTTTTGAGACAGAGAGCATGAACGGGGGAGGGTCAGAGAGAGAGGGAGACACAGAATTCAAAGCAGGCTCCAGGCTCTGAGCTGTCAGCACAGAGCCCGATGCGGGGCTCGAACTCACGGACCGTGAGATCATGACCTGAGCTGAAGTCGGACACTTAACCCACTGAGCCACCCAAGCGCCCCTGAAGGGAAAGACTTTTAAAGTATGGACCCTAGTCCACACTTGCTTGCAGGGCCCATCAGTTCTCATTTCTGTCAGCCTGAAACCCCTGGTGAAGACTGGAAAATAATCACAAGAGGAGGGAGTCTGTACCACATGGATGCTTCTGGGAGGGGTGGGAGGTGGTGGGAGGCCCCCCGGGGGCCAGGCTGGGTGTGGGGCAGTAAGAAGCTCCCCTCTGGGCCCTGGAGGTGTCAGGCCCCAGTCCGGGGACGCCTACGGAGGGCACTTTGCACCGCCCTTGTTTGCAGCCTGCTCACCTGCATTAGTGCCTTTCCTCTTCTCGGCAATCCTATGAGTTCCCCTGAATTGTACACTTGAGGAGATTGACAGACAGCAACAGGCAGGGTTTTGCTCAAGGTCGTCGCGTAAGGCAGCAGAGCCAAGACCTTTTTATTTCCAGATGTTTGTCTTGAAAGCTCTCAGAGAGAAAAGTGGGAAGAATAGGACTGCGGACACCCATGTGTCCACCAAACTAGCCCCAACAATGATGAGTATTTCACTTTCCTTATATGTTCATCTTCTGTGGAGGCTTTGCTGAACTGTGTTAATGTTACACACTTGGTGGCCATTTATCCCTACATGAATAGCACATTAGCCTTGAGATTTGACAGTAATTCTTTCATATGCACTGGTACCAACCCATATTCCCTTTTCCCCCTTGTCTCAGGTTGTCTCATGGATATGCCTCTAGTGCCCACTCCCATTTCACACCTTGCAGCTCCTTTTCCTCCAATGACTTTGATATTTAACGAGACCACAGTGAATGTCTATCTGTGGTGGGGTTGCCCATGTCATAGTAGAGGCTGATAAAGTATGCTGGCTAGGGAAATCCCACCCCCTTATGGGTCTATATATCATCTATGGTGACTTTCAAGCTAAACAGCAGATTTGAGTAGGTCCAACGGAGGCCATTCACCTGCAAAGGCAAAATATTCACCATCTGGCACATTCACTAATGTTTATGAACCCCTGTGTTAAATTGTCCCTTCTCTTGACCTAACTTAGGTTCTGTTAATTTTTTGGGCTGGTTGGCAAGGGGTAATCTGCACATGTGGACATCTACTTAGAATTGTTTATTCATCTATGATGTTCATTCATTATGGTCATTAATTCCACTTTTTGTTCTCATATATTATGGAAGAAATCACAGAAGACTTCACAGAATTAGTAACCAATTCAATGTGAGTACTTGACGTGGATAAGGACATTGTAGACAGTGTAATCTGTTTGGTCAAATCATGACTGTATCATAACGGGACCCATGAAGGGAACTGAGAGGGGGGTCCCCATTGTTCAACTTTCTTCTCCATAACCAACTCCCCGTGAGGCTCCTTGGCATCCGGGGGCAAAAGGGCCAAGTAGACGGGAGTCTCTGCTCCTTCTTCTGGGCTTTTAATGGCTTTCGGTCCACCCATGGCTGTTCTCACCCACCCAGGGCAGCAGGCATTCAGGAGGATCCTGTCTCCCCTCCTCTGCTCACTCAGTTTCCTGGCATAGATTCTGGACAGGACGGTGACACCCATCTTTGACACTCCATATGTAGGTATTTGGATATCAGGCCAGCCCTCGTTTTGGTGCACTCTGTTCTTTACGTCTTCCACAAACTTGTTCATGAGCCCCACTAGCTCCTCCTCTGTGATGGTTTCACTTCTGAACTTCTGCTGCAGTCCTGGGCCGCAGTTCTTAAGAGCTACCAAGCTCATTATACTAGACACATTGACCACTCTGCCTAAAATAGAACACAAATAGTCACATAGAATTGCATGCACGAGAATGATGAGTACCAAAATTCCTGCATTTGTCCATTTGGGAGACAATTACCAGTTTCCTAGGAGTGTTAATGTAGTCTTCTTATATAGGTGATGGACACGATACAGTCTTGAACCTTGTAACACTCATAATGTCTCAGATGATATCAGAGAAATGATCTAATGGGGAGTGCAGTGCCCAGGTGTCCCATTAAGAGGAGAGAGTGATTTATATAGAAACATGCTATCTGAAGGTAAGGAGGCACTCACTGCAATCATGAGTAGAGAACCACTTTTCTTCACAGGTCACCTTCGAGATCATCTTAACATCTTACGGTCCCATGGCCAGTGCTCTATGAACAAGTGTCTATCAACCAACAAACAACTGATCAGTTTAATGATGACCTTTTGAAGGAGAAAAACTGCATGGTGTGGGCTGTTGCTCTGCTGTAACCAGGCAAAAACAAATCACCTCACGGGCTAATGTGCGTGGCTATTTCCTCTATGTTGGGATTTCATCAACTCGGGAGCAGTGAGAAAACACCAGGCAATATGGTCACGGGAAGGGGCGATGGAAAAGTCACATGTTAAAGAGATGCCATAAAAAGAAATGCTACTACATGGATGAATCTTGATAACATTACCCAAAAGAAAGTGGTCAGTCACAAAAGACTACTCATTATATGATTCTTTATATATGGGATGTCCAGAAAAGTAAATGTTCAGACAGAAAATAGATTGGAGGTTGCTAGGACAGTGGGAATGTGAGACCAGAGGGCTGGTGCTAAGGGCACAGGTTCTCCTTGGGGTGATGACAGTGTGCTAATCTTGAAGTCGTGATTGCTCCACACCTCTGTCCATTTACTAAACTCCACTGAATTGCATACCTGAAATGGGTGAAGTGTAGGATGTGTGAATTGTATCTCTGTAAATCTGTTAACAGTGTTAATCTCACAGTTCTAATTCTTTTTCAAAAATATAGTCAGTATTCATAAAAGTGAACTTATATTGACATGTATAAATAGTTTACTATTTTTCTATTTACATGAGTATCTTTAGCTTAATAGAAAGGTTATGAGAATTTATGAACAATAAGAGCTTCACTAAAATTAGCAAACTGTCCCTGTTTTATGAAAATATTCAGGAAGAACAGTCATAGTCAGTTAACTCTGAGCTCCATCCCACTAAGGAATGGCAGTGCCATACAAGTTTCTTGAAAAAGAGAATGCATGACACTATAGCCCTCCTCTCTGCCCATCGCCCACTTTCCCCTCTCCCTCACCCCCCCCCATCTACCCTTAGTTCTCAGTCCTTAAGAGTCTCTTATGGTTTGCCTCCCTCCCTCTCTGTTACTTTTTTTTCCCCTTCTGCTCCCCCATGGTCTTCTGTTAAGTTTCTCAAGATCCACATATGAGTGAAAATATATGGTATCTGTCTTTCTCTGCCTGGCTTATTTCACTTAGCATAATACCCTCTAGTTCCACCCATATTGCTACAAATGGCTAGATTTCATTCTTTCTCATTGCCAAGTAGTATTCCATTATATATATAAACCACATCTTCTTTATCCATTGACCCAGGAATAGCACTGCTAGGAATTTACCCGACGGATACAGGAGTGCTAATGCCTAGGGGCACATGTACCCCAATGTTTGTAGCAGCACTTTCAGCAATAGCCAAATTATGGAAGGAGCATAAACACCTTTTAGAAAGGGGTCAGTTATTCCAGTCCTTCCTTTCATCTACGACATGTTAAGTGTCAGTTTAATGGAACTTATTTGTCAAATGTTTTAGTAAGCACCTCTCAGGTTTTATTACATACCAATAATTAGATTTATTGTATTTTCAAAAATATCATCTGCCTGTCTCACAATAAAAACAATACACATTAATGATTCAAATTTGCAAAACACAGAAGTGTATGAAATAAGACAGGGGCAGAGGAACCCACAATGGGTAACTGGTATACCAGAAAGACAGCAACATTTACTCATAGGGGCTTGGAGCCATTTTCTTATGTACCTTTAGTATAGTCAGTAATGGAGAAACTCTACTAACTGTCTGTAAGCTGTTGCCCTCTTGTCTATTCTGTGTTGTCCCTCTCAGGAAGTCCAGTATCAGGTGTGAAAATGGTTACCTGTGTATATGAGGGAAGCCTGGCAGGGAGTAAAAGGTTTCGTAGGTAAATTCCTCATAGTAGATGCTGCAACCATTCCCTCAACCCAGGCCTGTCCCCTGCACTGACCACATCTGCAAGTGGCAGGCTGGCTGTCAGCGGGCTTCACCTGAGAGCTGGGTGAGTTGGTAGACCCTTCTGGTGTGACAGCTCAGGACAGGAAACACAAGTGCAGGAATAGGAAGTACTTATGGAGTTTATACAGCCAAGTGTCTGATCCAAACATTTTTGTCTCCAGAGTAGACTCATGGCTTTCATGTATCGTTTTGAGGACTCTGAGCTGGAATGCACGCAGCCCGTGCGCTACGAAGTTTAAGGGTGGGGCGCCTGGATGGCTTAGTCAGTTAAGCGACTGCTTCTTGATTTCAACTCAGGTCATGATCTCACGGTTCGTGGGTTGGAGCCCCGCGTTGGGCTCTGTGCTGACAGTTTGGAGCCTGCTTGGGATGCTCGTTCTCGCTCTCTGCCCCTCCCTCACTCGTGCCCTCTCTGTCAAATATAAGTAAGTAAACTTAAAAGAAAAGAAGTTTATGGACCATCCATAAGACCTTGTGATAAGGGTGTGTGAGTGCATTTGAGTGTGTCGTATGTCTGCATGTGAGTGTGTGCGAAAGAGACTGGATGTGTGACTGCAAGTGTGTGACCTGTATGAGGTAGCGTGTGAAGGAATTGCCCCGTCACAGTCAGCGTGAAAGCATGTCACCCAGATACGAAAGGACTCTTGTTCTGGTGGGGCTGGCGTGCGTCTCAGGCTTATAGTCTATCCAGGCCATTACTCTGTATGTGGCCAGGGATCTATTTAGGAACATCTCTCCCTCTCCAAACTTCAGTGTCCTAAAGCACAGCCACAGTGATCTCCACAACACAAGCTATTTTAGACGTCATCTCATCTGGGGTCACAAACTTCAAGGGCAGCATTTGACTCTCAAGGCTATTCAGAATCTGTAAGTCCAAGCTGGTCTCATGACCTTTGATGATTTAACATTTGTCACATTCCCTGAAGGATCCATGTTTTCTAATATCAAGAGGACCAGTTCTTTAGTGTCTTGACTGATAAGGGTTTTTCAGAAAACACTTCAAGTTTTGAAATGTGCCTCCTGTGGTTTTCCCTGAGGTACCTGGGGGTCTTGCGATAAGGAAGGCATTGGCCCAATAGAGCAGAGTCCTTTTATTTTCTGTTTCCCTTGCCTTACTGGGTAAGGCTTCATCTGAAGAAGCGAGATGTAGGGAAAATGATTTGAGGACCTTGAGTAGTGGGAAGAACCACTAGTTTGGATGTCGCATGACCTCGGTCTTCAGCCAGCTGTGCTTGTGACCTTGAAATCCATTATTCCTCCAGGTTTTTAATGGGGACCATATATAAAATGCCTAGCACATCACACCTAGAAATGTCCAGCCACCTATCCTTTCTAGAACCAATATGTCAGAGTGTGTGTGTGACTGAGATATGTTTACTATTATAATTTTCCCACCAAATTCCTCTAGTGGTTTTTCAGACTACAGGATATTGCAAAGCAGTACCTTCTCAAAGGAAGGTTGAGAACAACTTCTGTAAGGCTTCTTTCCTAACAGTAGCCTTAATAAGACCATATTATTGCCTAGTATTTTAAGCTTATATCTGATGAGCAAGAGTGCTCGGCTTTCCAATGTTTGTTCAATTCCTTAGAGATGATTATACCTTAATATCTTTTTGAAATAAATGTAGAGTATAATTTAAAGAGTGAAAGAATAACAACAACTTATCCTTTTAAAGAGAATATCTTTCAAATTCAGGAATAGGAATTTTGGTGGAATGAGAGTGAAATGATATGGAATGTGGGAAGGGATTTATATGACTTTGATACTAATTGCATGGTTAAGACTGGTGATAGGCACCTGGTTGTTTTAAGTTCTTATCTTCATTTTCTGCCTAAATGGTTTAACTAAAACTGTTATTGAAAAGAGGATTAAAATATAAGAAGAAATGGAGTCCCTGAGTGGCTCAGTTGGTTAAGCGTCAACTCTTAATTTTGCTCAGGTCATGATCTCTTGGCTCATGAGTTCAAGGCTCCTTTGGGCTCTGCAATGAAAGCATGGGGCTGGCTTCTCTCTCTCCTACTCTCTCTGCCTCTCCCTACTGGCTCTCTCTCTTCCTCTCTCTCTCTCTCTCAAAATAAATAAATAAATAAATAAATAAATAAATAAATAAATAATCTGAAAAAAATGTAAGAATGGGGTGCCTGGATGATTCAGTTGGTTAAAAAAATAAGAAGAATCAACATTTACTATCTCTCAATATCCTTAAAGTCACAATTCTGTCTTTTGGTTTGTCCTTACACACCAAAAAACAGAGCACACATTGGCCTTTTGCATGTGTTCTGATCCGCAGAGACCTGGTGGATGTCATTGGAGATTGTTCTTTGTATCCTGGTTTCTGAAGTATGGGGGAGGAGGGACAGCATTTCCTTTGGCTGCTCTAGCTAGGACTTCTCCCAGATAGTCTCCCCAAAGAGGGTAATGTTCTGATAACATGAACCACTGTGGCTGCCATCCCCTCAAATAATGGAAGAACTCTCTTATTTCCAAAGGCAAGGGAACCCTGGTCTTACACTGAGAATATAGCTTGCATTTCCATGTCCCTGAGTCTAGTTTTCCTGAGGCAAGATCAATATTTGATTAGAGCCTGCCTTAGCAAATGCAGAAGAACACTCATTCCTCATTCTGGCCCGAGGCCAAATACACAGCAGACACCCACACTACTTAGTAAGTGAGAAAACAATCAGCCAGAGTATGATTTTTGCCTTTTAAGGGGAATACGTGTAGGATGTGTGATGCTGGCACACGGGACTCGTCCAACATTAACGTTGTGGTGAGTAAAGGAGTCGGGGGACATTTGAGAGCTGCCCTTTGGGTGCCAATGAAGCCAGTGGTAGAAGAAGTGATGGAAGTTTCCAGGAATGAAGAGGCAATGGAGGCAGAACTGAGAGTAAACTGTACACGCACGTACTCATTCAAGCCAGACATCCTAATCTTTCTAAAAGTATCAGCTTATTTAATTAGTGTACTGAATGGGTGGTGGTTCCCCATCACATTAACGTGGGGGTAAATATTGCAGTAGTTTACAACCAAGGAATTGTGGCAGTTTGTTTGTGCAAACAATGATCAAGGTGAAGGGAAGGTGATGGGCCTGGACTTTGGCAGGTCTGACGACAGAGATCGCTACGAGTTGTGCTCAGGATTGGACTTTGCTCTTGAAGGACTTTTGCGAGAAAGTGAGCACTCAGGGAGTACGGAGAATAACCAGAAAGGAAAAGACAGAAGAAGCAGCATCTCTTAGGAAGGTTTCAATTGTCCAGAAACGACAGCTGAGTCTCTGTTGGAGGAGAGTTGGGATGCAGATAGCTTGGGGGACAAAATCTATAGGACAACTGTAGGACCTGGTCACTGACAATCAGGAGGTGGGCATGATGACCTCATTTTTCATGGTGGGTGGATGGAGTGGTCCGTGACCAGGATGATATTGGGAAATCACAGGTGCCATCTGGACACATTTGAGATGTTTAGGTGGGGGGTTGGGTGGGCAGCTGGAGGGGTCGGATCTGAGGAGGGAAGGGAGGGCATCCTGAGGAGAAGGAGACGTAGGAAGAGAATGCTCTAGGGAATGTTCTAGGCAGGTGACAGATTTTAGGGGAGCCTGAGAAGTTTGGATGGTGAAGAGTCCACTAGCCTGAATAAAATCACTCAGAGGAAGGCAGAAGGAAGAGAAAGGGTCCAGGAAGGAATTCCCAGGGAAGTGCACCTGTGAGGGGTACAGAGGCAGGAAAGGCCTTTGTGAGGAGAATTTGAAATGAAGATGAGAAGGAGAAGAAAGAGCCAGTTGTGAAAGGCCAGCAGGACAGAAGACACTGCTTGCTGCTGGAGACACGTGTACAGAGTCCTGAGGAGAAGGGCACCTGTGTGGTGGGGACACAGCAGTGAAGCAGGTGTGGCTGAGAAGCGAGAGGGAGCAGGGCCCTTAGATAAGGTCAGAGAGGCAGGAGCCAGATCATTCCAGAAATGGCACTGCTTGGGCCGCTGATCACACCTACCTTGGGGTTTCATCAGAGGCAGCAGTTCTGTGCACACGTTTCGAGTACCAAAGAAGTTTGTTTTCATTGTCAATTCTGCTTTAATATGTAAGGGTGTGTGATCATCAACTGGTAAGGAAGAAGGAGAATAGGTCAGTAAGCAGTTGCCTCCTGAGAATATTCCATGAAGTGACGACAGCATTTTTTTTTTTCACTTGCAAACGTGAATTCTCAGCCATTTCTGTGTTAGGTAACACTATTGTCCCGGTGTGAATTATCTGGCTGGCTGATGCCGTGTAGCTTTGTAACTTGGCACCACTTGGGGATGCTAAGGGAAGGGTGCACAATGGGTTTTCTGTGTACCTTTGTTTACAATATGTTGTCTAT
This sequence comes from Panthera leo, assembly GCF_018350215.1. Classification (NCBI taxonomy): domain Eukaryota; kingdom Metazoa; phylum Chordata; class Mammalia; order Carnivora; family Felidae; genus Panthera; species Panthera leo. Next base: position 9,281,626 of record NC_056687.1, read on the forward strand.
TGCAAAATAGGTTAATATTTACCAAATGACTCAGATCCAATCAGAAAGAAACTTGGAAAAACCTGGGTGAGGTCCCTGAGAATCTGATCCATGCCAGTGTGAAGGTCCTGTGGCTGGAAATGCTTGCAACTGCTGGAGGGTCCTGCTCTCCCTGTATCTCCAGTCCATCTTCTTCCCTAGGGAAGCCGTTCTAGATCCCCTCCGAGGTCTGGACCCCAGAGCAGCGGTTTAGACACCAGCCCCAAACCCACCCTGGCTGGTCCCCTAAGGGAGGTCTCCTGGCCTAAGAGTTCCCACGTTCTTACTATCGAGGGCAATGCCCGCGTTGTTGACCAGCACGTCCAGGCCCCCGTACTCCTTGCGCAGGAAGTCACGCAGGGCGCGGATGCTCTGCAGGTCGTCGACGTCCAGCAGGTGGAAGCGCGGACTCAGGCCCTCGCCCTGGAGCTGCTGCACGGCCGCCCGTCCCCGCGCCTCGTCCCGCGCCGTGAGCACCACGTCCCCGGAGAACTGCCGGCACAGGTCACGCACGATGGCCAAGCCGATGCCCTTGTTGGCCCCGGTCACCAGCGCCACGCGGGTGTCTGAACACATAGCTGTGGGGAACGCGAGCGAGGCCCTGTGTGTGGAGCCGACGGTGCTGTGGGCCACGCCGAGGGCTAGTGGTGCGGAGACCTGGCCAGAGTCAGAGATGACAGTAGAACTATGTTCTTGGATCCAGCGCTGTGACTCCTAGAGCCGAAGCCCCACCCCCATCCCTCCATGAAAGGAGGGGCCAGAGTTCCAGTAGTTTAATGAAGCTGTATCAAATCCATACCTACTGGGGCTGTACCCTGAGCCCAACCAGGACTGTGTCCTCTTAGGATGCTACCTCTGAGCCAAGCAATGGCTTGAGGTCGACTGATGGGCTCCCCAAACTAAGGTGGTTGGCTTTGGGTTAATAGGGGGCTAGTGATTCATGGTAGGCGAGTTAAAATTATTTTCGGAAAACCTCAAAAGTAAAGAAGGAGTACGTATATTGTCTTGGGACAATATCCCCTGTCCTTCTTGCTTTGCAGAATGAGAAAGGTTGCTTTCTTCCAAGATGCAGTGAAGTTGCTTGCACAGGGGAACTGCCTCTGAGGACACAGTCCCTTTACTTTTTTCGGAGAATCTCAATAGTGAGGAACAGAGAATTAGGTCCTGTGCTGTGATGGGGGTGTGGACAGGGCTCCTCCCTCTGTGTGATTTTCAGTGGGTCCTGGGTGGGAGGGAATGTTTATGAAGCTCACTGTGGCCAACAAATTGTTGGGAATGTTTGATTTAATGGTTACATTAGCCCCTTTTTCCTGAAATCCCTACTTTTTGGTTCTGTTTAAGGTTACAGTTAATGTGTTATATATAAATAGGTGTTATTTTCACAGTATCAAGGGGCTCTGTGGTGGGAAGCCATTGGCCCCAGTCAAGGTGAGTTTCTTTATCGGCTGTCCCTCTAGCCTTACTGGGCAAGAAATCACTTGAGGAACAGGATCCTCAGCATAAAAGATTTGAGGACCCTGAGTAGTGAGAAGAACCATTAGGCTGGAAGCTACATGAACTTGGTCTACATCAGGCTGTGCATGGGACCTTGAGATCTGTTTTTCCTTCATGTTCTTGATGGGGACAATATATAAAATGCCTAGCACATCAAATGTAGTAATGTCCATACACCCCACCTTTCTAGAACTATAATATGTCAGAGTGTGGGTGTGTGAGGGAGGTGCCTTTACTGTGGTAATTCCCCCCTGCCAGCTGATTCCCCTAGTGATTTTCCAGACTATTGGACATTGAAAAGCAGGACCTCAAATCAAGGTTGACAACACCTTCTTTAAGGTTTACATAGTGTGTGTGCCTTAACAAGACTGTTTTGCTCCTAGAACTTTTACAGCTACTGTTTGATGAACAAGAGTGTTCAGATTTCACAGGTGTGCTTGATTCCTCAGAATAGTCATTCCATAATATATTTTGGAAATAAATGCATATTATAATTTAATGAGAAAAAAGAAGAATAACAGCTAATGAGCACTAAAGAGAATATTCTCCAAAGTCAGGAAGAGGAATTCTGGGGAAATGAGAGGGAAAAGACATGGAATGTGGAAAGGGGTTTCCATGGCCCTGACATTGATTGATGGGTTAAGATAGGGGGTGGGCTCCTGGCCGCTGTAGATTCTTATATCTTCTGTGGCTAGGTTATTTCAGAAACACTGTTTTTACAGAAAGCATTAAAAAGTAAGGAGAAGTTGGGCACCTGGGTGGCTCAGCCGGTTAAGCGTCCAAATCTTGATTTCGGTTCAGGTCACGATCTCACGATTCATCAGTTTCAGCCCCACATTAGATCTGGGCTGACATTGCAAAACTTGCTTGGGATTCTATCTCCCTCTCTCTGTCCTTCCCTTGCTCTCTCTCTCTCTCTCTCTCAAAATAAATAAAAAAGTAAGAAGAAATTTCTTTTAAAAAGAAAGAAATTTACATTTTTTAAAAAAAAGTTTTGTGTTTTTTTTACATTTTTTACATTTTTTTAAAAAAAGTAAGAAGAAGAAATCCACATCTATTATCCTTTGGTATCCTATCCATAAGGTCATCCTACTCTGATATTCTCCTTCCAAGGTAAACAACAAGGTTAACATTGACTTTTTGGATGTGTTCTGCCCCCACAGAGATCTGGTACAAAACATTCAAGATTGTTTTTTGTATCTAAGGTTCTGAAGTATGGGGGAGGACGGACAGTATTTCCTTTGGCTGCCCTAGCTAGGACTTCTCTCAGATAGTCTCCCGGAAGAGGGTAATGTCCTGATAACATGAACCACTGTGGCTGCCATCCCCCCAAATAATGGAAGAACTCTGCTATTTCCAAAGGCAAGAAAACCCTGCTCTTATGCTGAGAATATAGCTTGCATTTCCATGTCCCTGAGTCTAGTTTTCCTTAGGCAAGATCAATATTTGATTAGAGCCTGCCTCAGCAAATGCAGAAGAACACTCATTCCTCATTCAGGTCCACGACCAAATACACAGCAGGCGATGACACTATTCAGTAAGTGAGAAAACAATCAGCCAGAAGTGATTTTTGCCTTCTAAGGGGGATATGTGTAGGATGTGTGGTGATGGCACAAAGAACTTGTCCCACATCAATGTTGTGGTGAGTAAAGGAGTCAGGGGAGATTTGAGAGCTGCCCTTTGTTTGAGGTGAACTCAGTGAACTCAGTACTGGTAGAAATAGTAGAACTTTTTCAGACAGGACAGGGAAAGGGGGCAGGACTGACAGTAAGATGTACCTGCATGTGCTCAATTCCAATCCACCAATCTTTATCTTTTGTGGAAAATCAGTAATGGGAAACCTCACTAAATGCAGTCAGGAAGCCGGCAGCGGGAGCAACTCATGCCCTACCACTCCCAGTCAACTGCAGTCCCAAGAAGAAGAGAGAGAGACTTGATCAAGGGAGCTGCCCTTGCACATGAACACAACTGTACTAGTCCAGACAGAGTAAAATATGCCTGTTTTAAATCCCTGGAGCAGCAGCCCAGCCAATGAAAAGCACTACGCTTCTACGTCCCAGTTTACTCCATTGGGCTTTTCGTTTAAAACAGCCCTCCCGACTTACCCCTTTTCTCCTTAAAAATGTACCTGTCCTTTGTTCCCTGGACTTGCCTATAGTTTTGCCACAGCTTGGCTTTCCCAGATTGCAATTCCCTTTATTCCCGAAGAAACCCAACTTTGCTGGTAAAATAACTGGCAGGTTACATTTTTACAACTGACGTTCCTCGGTGACACACGTGGGGATCCAGGGAAGATCCCCAAGGCCTCTTACTCTGGTGGGCAAGCAGGTGTGGTATCCATGGAGGTGTTTGGGCTCACTGCTTTCTCACCAACCATAGGGTTTGAGGGTAAGCTTTTCTCCTGGACTTCCAGCTCCATGCTTTTTGTCTGTGATTTCTTTCTTTCTTTTTTTAGATCTCTGAGAGTATTCCTTTGGCCTCTGATTCCTTCTCAGAATCAAACTGTTCCTAACGGAACTCCTTTCTCGTTTGGTCTAATTCCTTCTGGGATTGGACTGCTCCTGTTGGAAAAGTACCAGTTTGAACCGCATTGGTCTTCGGTCCTATTCTGCTTTGGGATTGAACTGTTCCTGTTGGAATGGTACCATTTGGAGCTGCATAGGCCTTCTGTCTAAATTCTTTTTGGGATTGGACTGTTGCAGTTAGAACTGTGCCAGTTGGAAATGCACTAGCCTTGGGTCCGAGTTCTGTTTGGTACTGGACTATTCCTCTTGGAACCTGCTGGCCTCTGGTCTGAGTCATTCTGGAACTAGGTTGTTCCCGGAAAACTGCTAAAGAAAATGGGATCCCCTGCAAGAAAATGCTTCGTGACACCCCTCCCCTTTGGGACTATGGCTCATTTTATGTTTAAAATCTATGGTTATTCTGTAGGCACATTCCTAACTAAATGGACCGCCTTAAACAAAAGCATTTCAGGACTTGTTAACCTTAAAAGTAAAACTGCCAGTTAATTTACCAGTAACAGATGCATACATTCAAGAGTAAAGAGAACTGCAAGTCAGGAAAATCAAGCTGCAGCAAAACCTGTAGACAAGTCCAGGGAACAAAGGACAGGTATGCTTTTTTAAGAAGAAAAGGGGCAGTTGGGAAGGCTTTTATAAATTAAAAGTCCCTTGGCATAAATTGGGTGTCTGAAGTGCAGTGGCTTTTCAGTGGCTGAGTGTTGCCTGGGGGGAAAAGGAAAGTGTCTCTATTTCTGGCTGGTATAGTAGAGTAGTATCCATGGGCAAGGTCAAATCCTTCTAAGGTCAAGTTCGTCTCTTCTTGTTGAGTCTGCAGTTGAGCCTGCAATTGAGTAGGAGTGGTAGGGCATGAGAACTTTCCCTGCAGACACCTCCTGATTCCATTTTTAGTGAGGTTTTTTGTTACAAACTTTCAGAAACTTCAGTGGCCATAATGGGCGACTTTCAATATCTCCAAACTTGGTTTACTCAAAATTAAGTTAAAAAACTGTTTCTTCTTGAAAGAAGATAAAATCAAAACAAAAGAAGAATGAGATGTCTATTTTAAATGGTACCTTGGGGCACCTGGGTGGCTCAGTTGGTTAAGCGTCCAGCTTCAGCTCAGGTCATGATCTTGCGGTTCGTGAGTTCGAGCCCCGCATTGGGCTCTGTGCAGACAGCTCGGAGCCTGGAGTCTGCTTCGGATTCTGTGTCTCCTCCTCTCTCTCTGCCCCTCCCCTGCTCATGCTCTGTCTCTCTCTGTCTCTCAAGAATAAATAATCTTAAAAAAAAAAATTTAAATGGTACCTTGACTCTTGCAGATGTGTTTGGATTCTGTTTGCCCCTTTGGAAAGTACTGTTTCTAAATTCATTGAGGCACACAATTGAAAGAGGCAAAATGATGGGGCACCTGGGTGGCTCAATCGGTTAAGCATCCGACTCTTGGTTTTGGCTCAGGTCACGATCTCACCGTTGGGAGGTCAAGCTCAGAGTCAGGCTCTGTGCTGACAGTGTGGAGCCAGCTTGGGATTCTCTCTCTGACCGCCCCCCCCCCCCCCAAATATATAAATAAACTTAAAACATTTTTTTAAACAACATGGCTTCTGAGGCCTCTTTCCCTCCTCTCTACCTTCTTCGTTTACAGACAGGAGGCAGCCATCTTCCTCTGTCTCTGCACCTTCCTCTTTCTCTGGGCCCTCTCATTCTGATCCTTTTGCTGAACTTTCCTTTTCATTTGAAGCTCCTTCTGCTTCCTCCTCTCCTGAACCTACTCAAACCTGCCCCTTTCAAGTTAAGTCTTCTAAAGATCTAAATAGACCCCACATTTCTTATATTCCCTGGACTAAGGCTGAATTCAGAGTCAAAGAGTTTCCTAAAGTCACTGAGAACACCCATAGGTTTGCTGAATAATTTAACGTAATTAGCCAAACGTTACCAACCACGTTTCTCAATTGGTCACATGCTTGTTGGTGAGGGCCAGGCAAAACATTGGATGAGACTAGCTCAGCAGGAACATCTTGAACAGGATATAAAGAACAGACCCTGAACTTCTGCTACGATACTCGCTGGAAATGTCCACTGAGCAAGGACAGTGGCTTTTCCTAAGCCTGTTGATTGGAACAAAATTCAGGGTTGTATACAAAGGCCTGATGAATCTGTTCATAATAATTACAGTCAACTCAAAAATGTCTTTAAAGAAAACTTCTGGTCTTCCTTTAGATGTGAGTCCACCTGGGTAGCATTTCAGTCTGTGTTTCTCACTGGGCTGATTTGGGATCTTTCCCTTTTAGTCAAAAGGACCAGGATAGCATGGGAAACTATGGCCACTGCAGATTTAACAGACCTGGAAAACCAGCTTGGGGTCACCCTAGATGAATCACCTATAGGAAGGACCTACTGAAATTTTTAATGTGCAGCCAATGAAGGCCCCAAAACAGAACCGGAAGTGTAATTTCTGCTACTGTTGCAAGGTATCAGGACTTTGGGAAAGAGACTGTAACACATGGAAGCACTTCATGCACCTTAGCCCACTAGCCAACTTTTCCCATGTCCTCCTGATTCCCAGTGGTGGGGCTCTGAGGAACTATAAGGGCTCTTCCCAATCTTCCCTCTTCATCAGCTTGGGCAAAGCATCTCCAGATTGGGAATGAATCTCTCTCTATCCTTATTGGCACAGGATCTACACTCTCATTGCTTAACCCCCCTGCTATAAAGCAGCTCCACCGCCTGGAGTACTAAAACAATTGAAATAGAGGGATCTCTAATAAACTTTAACAGGTCCCTGTCTCTGAACCTTTTCCTTTGCGTCTCACCCCTTGCACAGATACACACCCTTTTCTTCTTAGTTCCCCTGCCCCTATCCATTTCTTGCACTCAGTTTTGTTGGAAACGTATCATACCAGAATTACTCCCAGAAAAGGGAAGGGATTCTAGAATTTGACAGTCGTAACCAAAATCACCAACAAGGGAAAATAAGTGACCCTTGGGCACCTTTCCTATGCGGGTTCTCTGAGGGCACTATAGCTGAGTCTGAGGGTGCTGTTAATCTATTCCTATTGGATCAGCTATCATCCTCTTATGGGTAAAACCATCAACCCATATGGGCAGAATCCACAGTGTACATCCCATCAAGATTCACATAGGTCCCTCAAAACCTCTCCCCTAAATTAATCAACACCCTACAAATAGAGAAGTCCTTCAAGGCATCAAGCCCATAATAGATTACAAGGCTCAAGAGTCTCATCCCCTGCACAAGTCATTGTAACAGACCTGTTTTACCTGTAAAAAACAGAAAAAACAAACAACCAAAAAACCCTAACCGCTGAGGATGGAGGTTTGTCCAAAACCTCAGAGCAACCGATAACATTGTTAACCTCAGCACCCTATTTGTCCCAACCCACGAACACACGTACTGACATCCATTGCCGCTGAAGGCAAATTTTTCACTGTAATAGCCCTATGCAGTACAGTTTTTATGATTCTAGTTGATAAGGACAGCCAGTCTCTTTTCGCCTTCACTTGGGAAGAATGGCAATGCACAGGGACAGTAATGTCCCAGGGCTACACAGAGAGTCCTTTCTGTTTTGACACACGGTTAGAGGCTGATTTGGATGATAGTAAGTTTTCTGCAGGCTCTCCTTTGTCTCAGCATGTAGATGATTTGCTTCTCTGTTCACCTTCTCGACCGTCTTCACAGGAAGATCGCATCTACCTGTTAAAACTTGGGCCATAAAGAGACATAAGGTCTCCAGGGAAACCAGTGCAGTTAACCCAGACTCAGGTCAGAAACTTAATGCATGAGATCTTGAAATGAGAACTGTATTTGGACTCCGAGGATTTGGCGTTGCCAGCAACTGACAGGTTACCTTTTGACTCCCCATGACAATTTACAGGAAACTCCTCTAACCAATGCAGATTTTTTATGGTTTCCTGATGGCTCCTATTTAAAGGATGGTAATGGTAAAATATCATGCTGCAAAGGCTATTACAACTCCCTTAGAGGTCACTTCATTCTTAAAAGACTGTTGGGAGTAAGTGAGCACTCGAAGAGTACAGAGAATAACCAGAAAGGAAATGACTGAAGAAGCAGAGTCTCTTAGGAAGGGTTGCAATGGTTCAGAAATGACAGCCGAGTCTCTTTTGAAGAGCTGGAATGGAGAAGGTGGGGACAAACCCAAAGGACAACTGTTAGGATCTGGTCAGTGATAATCAGGAGGTGGGCATAGTGAGCTCATTTATCATAGTGAGTGGATGGTGGGGTCTGTGACCAGGATGGTATTAGGAAAGTACAAGTGTCATCTGGACATGTTTTAGATGTTTAGATGGGGGTATGTGTAGGGGACTGGAGGGCTGCAATTTGAGAAGGGAAGGGAGGACATCCCAAGGAAAGGGAGAAGCAGGAAGAGAACTATGTGTTTGGAGCTCTGGGAATGTTCTAGGCAGGTGAAGGATTTTAGGAGGCTCTAAACAAGTTTGGATAGGGACGAGTCCACTAGCCTGAATAAAACCACTCAGAAGGAGGGAGAGGGAGAAGAAAGGGTCCAGGAAGGAATCCCCAGGGAAGTGGACCCGTGAGGACACAGAGCCAGAAAAAGGCCTCTGGGAGGAGAGTTTGGAATGAAGATATAAAGGAGAAGAAGAAGCCAGTTGTGAGAGGCCAGTGGGACAGAGGGCACTGCTGAGTGCTGGACACGTGTGTACAGAGTCCTGAGGGGAAGGGCACCTGTCCAGGTGGGGATACAGCAGGGAGGCCAGGGCGGCTGAGCAGGGAGAGGGTCTGTAGATGCGGTCAGAGAGGCAGGGCCAGATCATTCCAGAAACAGTACCGCTGTAAGTCGTCACACCTACTTTAGGGTTTCATTAGAGGCAGCAGTTCTGTGCACATGTCTCAGGTACCAAAGAAGTTTGTTTTCCATGTCACTTCTGCTTGAATATGTAAGGGTGTGTGATCATTAGCTGGTAGGGGAGAAGGAGAACAGGTTAATAAGAAGTAGCCATCTGAGAAGATTTCCCCGGTCACCTTAAATTTTTTTTGTTGTATGTGCAATCTGGTCAATTCTCAGTAATGTGTAGACAGGTGAACAGTTTGTCCCAACTTGTATTATCTGGCTGGTTGATGTTGTGTAGCTTTGTTATTTGGCACCCATTGCAAGCAGCAAAGATAAGAGGGCACAATGGCATTTCTACATATGACTCTTTGGCATTTTTTGTGTATTTCAAAATAAGTTAAAAATTCATAGAGATGCACAAAGTCCAACAGAGAGAATCTTTCAAAAACCTGGGTAAAGTCCCTGAGAGTCTGATCCATGGCAATGTCAAGGTCCTCTGGCTGGAAAGGCTTGCAACTCCTGGAAGTTTCTGTCCTCCCTGCACGTCCAATCTGACCTCTTTCCCTAGGAAGGCCGTTCTAGAACCCCTCAGAGCTGTAGGCCCCACAGCAGCTCTTCAGACACCCACCCCAACCGCTTCTGGGTAGTCCCCTAAGAGAGGTTTCCTGGCCTAAGAGCTCCAGTGTTCTTAACCTCGAAGATGATACCTTCGAAAATGATGCTCTAGTTGTTGACCAACACGTGAGGTCCCTGTACTCCTTCGGCAGGAAGTCATGCAGGGCGCAGATGCTCTGCAGGTCCTTGATGTCCAGCAGGTGGAAGCAGGGGCTCAGGCCCTTGGCCCGGAGCTGCCGCACAGCCGACTGTCCCCACGCCTCATCCAGCACTATGAACATCATGTTGCCCGAGAACTGCAGGCGCACGTTGTACGTGATGGAGAAGCCAATGCCTTGTTGGCCCTGGTCACCAGTGCCACACGGTGTCTGAACACATGGCTGTGTGGAGGGCTAGCGAGGTCCTGTGTGTGGAGCTGATGGTGCTGTGGGCCACACGGAGGGCTAGTGGTGTGGAGGCCTGGCCACAGTCAGAGATGCCAGTAGAACTGTGTTCTGGGATCCAGTGCTGTGATTCCTAGAGCCCAGGCGCTGCCTCCGTTCCTCCATGAAAGCAGGGACCAGACGTTCCAGGAGGTTCCCTAATGACGCTATTCCAGATATGTCCTTCCTGGGGCTGCACTCTGAGCCCAACTAGGATTCTATCCTCTTAGGATCCCTCCTCTGAGCCAAGCAGTGCTTTGAGGAGTACTGACGTGCTTCCCAAAACAAAGGTTGTGGGTGATTGATTAAAAGGATGCTAAAGTTTCATAGCTTTTGAGGGAACAATTTTGGGAGAACCTCTATAGGAGAAAAAGAGAGCAATCATCTTGGGAATATGCCTTTCATCTGCAGAATGGGAATGGTTGCCTTCTAAGATACAGTGAAATTGTTCATACAACAAAACCGGTATTGAGCATACAGATCTCCTTGCTTTCTTAGGAGAATCTCAAGGGTGAGAAACAGAATTAGGTCCTGTGCTGAGACTGGGGTGTGGGCAGGGCTCCTCCCTCAGTGTGAGTCCCAGTGTGCCCCCAGATGAGGCAATGTTTATGAAGTTCATGTGGGCCAAGGCAATGATTGCAATGTTTAATTTAATGGTTACACAATCCCGTTTGCCTGTAGTGCTTGCTTTTTTGTTTTCTTTAAGGTCACAGTTAATAAGTATTATATGTAATTAGGTGTTATTTTTAAAGTATTGAGGAACACAGACCTGTGATGCTGGGATATATTTCTAAACTAGCAGTAGACGTGATATGTCTTGTCCTTGATAGTGATACTCCTCAAGGTTCATTTTAGAAACACAAGCTAACAGGGAGGAAATTAACAGCCTTGTTGAAGAGAAAACGTTAAAGGAAACCTCACTTATATTTTTTATTTCATTTTATTCTTTAAAAGGCTGTTTTTAAGTAATGTCTATACCAAACGTGGGGTTCCAACTACCAACCTTGAGATCAAGAGTCCCATGCTCTAACGACTGAGCCTCCTAGGCGCCCCACAGGAAACCTCTTTCTAAATAGAAACCTTACCCCATGGGGCACCTTGGTGGCTCAGTCAGTTGAGCGTCCAACTCTTGATTTTGGCTCAGGTATTGGTCTCATGACTTGTGAGATCGTGCTGTGCCTCAGAATCTGTGATGATAGTAAGGAGCCTGCTTGGGATTCTCTCTCTCCCCCTTCTATCTGCCCTCCCCTGCTCATGTTCTCTCTCCAAATAAATAAACTTAAAGGAAAAAAACAAAACCGTGCCTTTGCTTTGCAGGGCCTATCTGTTCTCATTTCTGTCAGCCTAAAAACCCCTGGTGAAGACTAAAAAATAATCATGAGAGGAGGGAGTCTGAACAATCTGGATGCTTCTGTGAGGGGTGGGAGGTGGTGGGCATTCACGGAGGCCCCTAGGGAGCCAGGCTGGGTGTGTGGCAGTAAGAAGCTCCCCTCAGGGCCCTGGATGTGTCAGGTCCCAGTCCGGGGACGCCTATGGAGGGCACTTTGCACCGCCCTTGTTTTCAGCCTGTTCACGTGTATTAGTTCCTTTACTCTTCATGGAAATCCTAAGACTTCCCCCGAATTGTACACTTGAGGAGACTGACATACAGCAACATGCAGGATTTTGCTCAAGGTCAACCCGTAGGTGGCAGAGCCAGGATCTTTTCATTTCCAGATGTTTGTTTTGAAAGCTTTCAAAGAGAGAAGTGGAAAGAATAGGACTGTGGACACCCATGTATCCTCCAAACTAGCCTCAGTAGTGATGAGTGTGTTACTATCCTTCACCTTCTGTAGAGATTTTGCTGGACCATGTTAATGTTACAGACTTGACCGTTTCTCCTTACATGAATAGCGCATTCACCTTGAGAGTTGACAGTAATTCTTTCATATCCATTGATACCAATCCTTATTCACTTTTCCTCCTTGTCTCAGGTTGTCTCATGGATATGCCTCTAGTGCCCACTCCCATTTCACACCTTGCAATTGTGTTTTTTTTTCCCCAATGAGTTTGCTATTTAAAGAGACCACAACGATGTCTATTTTGTAGTAGAGGCTGATAAAGTATGCTAGTTAGGGAAATCTAGCCCTATTCATGGGTTTATATATTGTCTCTGGTGACTTTCAAGCTACAAAAGCAGATTTGATTAGAGACCACTGGCTTGCAAAGGCAAAAATATTCATTATGTGGCTCTTTCACTAATGTTTACCAACACCTGAGTGAAACTGTCCCTGCTCTTGACCTAACTTAGGGTCTGTTAGACTTTGGGGCAGGTTGGCAAGAAACAATCTGCACACATGGACATTTACTTATAATTGTTTATTCATCTATGATATTCATTCATTGTTGGTTGGCATTAATTCCACTTTTTCTTCTCATATATCACAGAAGAAATCACAAAAGACTTCCCAGAATTAGTAACCAATTCAAGTACTCAATATGGACAGTGGTTCTTCCTCCTCCTCCTTTTCCTCCTCCTCCTCCTTCTACTTCCTCTGATATGAACATTGTTAACAGTGTAGTCCTTTTGTTCATATCATGGAAGTATCATAATGGGACCCATGGAGGGAACTGGGGTGGGGGGGGAGTCCCCATTGTTCAATGTTCTTCTCCATTACAAACTCCCCGTCAGGCCCCTTAGCATCTGAGGGCAAAAGGGCCAAGTAGATGGGGGTCTCTGCTCCTTCTTCTGGGCTTTTAATGGCTGTAGGTCTACCCATGTCTGTTCTCACCCACCTAGGGCAGCAGGCATTCAGAAGGATCCTGTTTCCCCTCCTCTGCTCACTCAGTTTCCTGGCATGGATTCTGGACAGGACAGTGATACCCATCTTTGACACTCCATATGTGAGTACTTTCATATCAGGGCAGCCTTCCTTCCTGTGTACCCCGCTCTTTGTGTCTTCCAGAAACTTGTTCATGAGCCCCACCAGCTCCTCCTCTGTGATAGTCTCACTTCTGAACTTCTGCTGAAGTTCTGAGCTGCAGTTGTTAAGAACTATGAAGCTCATTATACTAGACACAGTGGCCACTCTGCCTAAAATACAACACAAATGGTCATGTAGAATCGCATGTGTAAGAATGATGAATACCAAAATCCCTTAGATTTGCCCATTTGGGAGACAGTTACCAGTTTGCTAGGAGTGTGAATGTAGTCTTCCTATATAAATGGAGGACACAATCCAATATTGAACCTTGCAAGACTCATAATGTCTCAGAGGATGTCAGAGAAATGATCTAATGGGGTGTGCAGTGCCCAGATGTCCCATAAAGAAAAGAAAGTGACTTCTACAGGAACGTGCTATCAGAAGGTAAGTCGGTGCTCACTGCAATCATGAGTAGAGAGCCACTTTTCTTCACAGGTCCCCTTTGGAACCATCTTAACATCTTATGGTCCCATGGCCAGTGCTCTATGAACAAGTGTCTACTAACCAACAAACATCTGATCATTTTAGTGATGACCTTTTGAAGAAGAACAGACTGCATGTGTTTTGTGGGCTGTCCCTCTGATAAAACCAGGTAAAAAGAAATCACCTCAGTGGGCTAAGGTGTGTGGTATTTTCTCTATGTTGGAATTTCATCAACTTGGGAGCAGTGAGAAAACACCAGGCAATATAGTTATGGGAAGGGGCAAAGGAACAGTCACATGTTAAAAAGATAGTATAAAAAAGAAATGCTATAACATGGATGAATCTTGATAACATTACCCAAAAGAAAGTGGCCAGTCACAAAAGACTACTCATTATATGATTCTCTATATATGGGATGTCCAGAGAAGTAGATGATCAGACAGATAATAGATTAGAGGTGCTTCAGGCAGTGGGATTGTGGGAAAAGAGGGCTGGTGCTAAGGGCACAGGTTCTCCTTGGGGTGATGACAGTATGCTAATCTTAAAGAAGTGATTGTTCCACAAGTCTGTCCATATACTAAATTCCACTGAATTGCATACCTGAAATGGGTAAAGTGTATGATATGTGAATTGTATCTCAGTAAAGTGGTTAGAAGTGTAAAGCAATCTCACAGTTCTCACTAATTCTTTTTCAAAAATATATTTATTATTCATAAAAGTGAACTTACATTGACATGTATAAATAGTTTACTATTTTTCCATCTACATGAGTATCTTTAGCCTAATAGAAAGATTATGAGAATTTACGAACAGTAAGAGCTTCAATAAATTAGGAAACTATCCCTATTTTATGTAAATATCCGGGAAAGACAGTCATGGTCACTTAACTCTGAGCTCCATCCCACTAAGGAATGTCAGTGCCATACAAGTTCAGTGTAAGAGATAATGCATGACCCTGTGATTCTCATTGGTGGTGTTTAGAGACAATTAAAATGAATTGCAGAAACTGTCTTATTAATGTAACAGGTTTCTAAGATGAATACCTTTGAGAAAGGAGTCAGTTACTCCATACTTCCTTCCATCTACAACATATTAAGCTAAGATTAATGGAACTTAGGGGCACCTGGGTGACTCAGTCAGTTAAATGTCTGACCCTTGATCTTGGTTCAGGTCATGATCTTGTGGTTTGTGAGTTCGAGCCCCGCGTTGGCTCTATGCTGACAGCTCTCTCTCTCTCTCGCTCTCTCTCTCTCTCTCTCTCTCTCAAAAATAAATAAACATTAAACAATATTTTTAGAAAAGTTAGATGTTTTAGTAAGCAGCTCTCCGATTTTATTACTTCTCACTAGTTTATTTCATTTTCAAAAATCATTTGCCTCTTTCACAACAAAAGTAACATTAACGATTTGAAGTTTCAAAAACAGAAGTGTGTGAAATAAGACAGAAGTAGAGGAACCAACATTGGGTAACTGCTATAGTAGAAAGACTGCTACATTTACTCCCTAGGGTGCGGAGCCAGTTTCTTAAGTACCTTTAGTATAGATAGTAAATGGAAAACTCTACTAACGTTCTGTAGGCTGTTTGTAATGAAGTGATGACCTCTTTCCTATTCTCTATTTTCTATCTCAGGAAGTCTAGTATCAGCTGTGAAAATGCTTACCTGTAAGCGTGATGGGGAGTAAAAGGTTTTGTAGGTAAATTCCTGGTAGTAGATGCTGCAACCAAACCCTCTTCCTCAGGCCTGTCCCATGCACTGAACACATCCCCAAGCGGGCAGGGTGGCTGTCAGGGGGCTTCGCCTAGAACTGGGAGAGATGGTAGATGCTTCTGGTCTGACAGCTCAGGACAGGAATCACATGAGAAGGAATGGGAAGCACTTGTGGAGTTTATACAGCAAAGACTCTGATCCAAACATTTTTGTCGTCAGCGTGGACTCATGGCTTTCAGTGTCATTTCGGAATGCACGCAGCCTATATACTAAGAAGTGTATGGACCATCCCAGTGTCCTTGTGCTAAGGGTGTGTGAGTTCACGTCAGTGTGTGATATGTATGTGAATGGGAGTGTGCGTGAGACAGAGACTGTATGTGTGACTCTAAGTATGTGACACTGTGCGTGAGGTAGTGTGACAGTTGCCCTGTCACAGTCACTACGAAAAGCACATTACCCAGGTAAGAAAGGACTCTTGTGCTGGTGGGGCCGGGGTGTGTGTTGGGCTTACAGTTTATCCAGACCATTACTCTGTATGTGACCAGGGATCTATTGTTAGGAAATCTCTGTCTCCTACTCTCCAAACCTCACTGTCCTCAAGCAGAGCCACAGTGATCTACACAACGCAGGGTATTTTAGACATCATCTCATTGGGAGTCACAAATTTCAAGTGCATTACTTGATTCTCAAGGCTATTCAGAGTCTGTAAGTTCAAGCTGGTTCTTGTGACCTTTGATGATTTCACATTCATCACATTCCCTGGAAGATTCATGTTTTCTAATACCAAGAGGACCAGTTGTTAAGTCTCTGGACTGATAGGGGGTTTTCACAAAACACCTCAGGGTTTTAAATGTGCCTCCTGTGGTTTTCCCTGAGGTACCTGGGGCCCTGAGACGAGGAAGACATAGGCCCGATCAAGCAGAGTCCTTATGTTGTTTCTCTAAACTTACCAGGTAAGGCTTCATTTGGAGAGGGGGATCAAGTAAAAATGATTTGAGGACCTTGAGTAGTGGGAAGAACCACTAGTTTGGATGTCCCATGACCTCAGTCTGCAACCAGCTGTGCTCGTGACCTTGAGATTCATTATTCCTCCATGTTATTAATGGGCACCATATATAAGATGCCCAGTACATCACATCTAGAATGCCCAGCCACCTATCCTTTCTAGAACCAATATGTCAGAGGGTGTGTGTGAGTGAGTTACGTTTACTATTGTAATTTTCCAAGCAAATTCCTCTAGTGGCGTTTCAGACTAAGGATATTGCAAAGCAGTACCTTTTCAAATGAAGGTTGAGAACACCTTTTTTAAGGTTTCCTTGATAAGTGCAGCGTTAACAAGACTGTATTTCCGCCTAGTACTTTAAGCTAATATCTGATGAACAACAATGTTCAGATTTCCAGTTTGCTCAATTCCTTAGAGATGTTTATATCTTAATATCTTTTTGAAATAAAACCATAGATAAAGACAATAAAGAGGAACAACAGCTTATCCTTTTAAAGAGAGTATCCTTCTCATTCAGGAATAGGAATTTGCGGGGCAGGGGAGGGAAATGATATAGAATGTGGGAAAGGGTTTGCATGACCTTGATACTGATTGCCTGGTTAAGACTGGTGGTGGGCACCTGGGTGTTGTAGATTCTTAGTATTTTGTTTTTGTGGCTAAATTATTTCAGTAAAACTCTTTTTGAAGAAAGGATTAAAAAGTAAGAAGAATGAACATATACTATTGTGACCTTAGGTTCACGATTCTGTCTTTTGGTTTGTCCTTTCATGCCAGAACCCAAAGCAGACATTGGAAGCAGACATTGCATTTTTGAATAGGTTCTGAACTAGAGAGATCTGGTGGACGTCATTCAAGATTGTTCTTTCTATCCTGGTTTCCAAAGTAGGTGGGAGGTGGGAAAGTATTTGCTTTTGGTTATGCTAGCTAGGATTTCTCCCAGATAGTCTTGCTAAAGGGTGTAAAGTTATGGTAACATGAACTGCTGTGGCTGCCATCCCCCCAAACAATGGAAGAACTCTCCTATTTTCAAAGTCAAGAAAACCCTGCTCTTACACTGAGAGTACAGCTTGCATTTCTAGGTCCCTGAGTCTAATTTTTCTGAGTCAGGATCAGTTGTTTGATTAGAGCCTGCCTCAGCAAATGCAGGAGAACACTCATTTCTCATTCTGGTCCATGACCAAATACACAGCAGGCACCCACACTGTTCTGTAGGTGAGAAAACAATCGGCCAGAAGTGAGTTTTGCCTTCTAAGGGATACGTGTAGGAAGTGTGATGCTGGCACAAGGAACTCGTCCCACATCAACCTTATGGTGAGTAAAGGAGTCAGGGGACATTTGAGAGCCGCCCTTTGGGTGCCGGTGAAACCAGTGGTAGAAGGAGAAGTAGTAGAAATTTCCAGGAATGAAGAGGCAGTGGGGGCAGAACTGACAGTAAACTGTATACGCATGTGCTCACTCAGGCCAGACACCCTGATCTTTCTAAAAGTGTCACCTCACTTACTCAGTGTACTAAACGAGTGGTGGTTCTCCCATCATATTAACGTGGAGGTAAATATTAAAGTGGTTTAGAACCAGGGAATTATAGCAGTTTGTTTTGTGCAAACATTGAACAAGGTGAGGGGAACTGATGGGCCTGGACTTTGGCAGGTCTGACGACAGAGATCCCTAGAAGCTATGCTCAGGATTGAGCTTTGGTCCTAGACTTTTGGGAGTAAATGAGCACCCAGAAAGTACAGGGAATAACCAGAAAGGAAAAGACTGAAGAAGTAGCGTCTCTTTGGAAGGTTACAATTGGCCAGAAATGACAGCTGAGTCTCTGTTGGAGAGTTGGGATGGAGAAGGTTGGGGGCAAATCCATAGGGCAACTGTTAGGACCTGGTCAGTGATAATCAGGAGGTGGGCATGGTGACCTCATTTGTCATGGAGGGTGGATGGTGGGGTCTGTGACCAGGATTATATTGGGAAAGCACAAGTGTTATCTAGATGTGTGTTAGAGTTTTAGGTAGAGGTGTGGGGCGGGGGGAGGTTGGAGGGCTGGGATTTGAGGAGGGAAAGGAGGACATCCTGAGGAGAGGGAGAAGCAGGAAGAGAACTATGCGTGTCTGGAACTCTGGCAATGTTCTAGGCAGGTGACAGAGTTTAGGGGGCCCTAACAAGTTTGGATAGGGACGAGTCCACTAGCCTGAATAAGATCACTCAGAGGGAGGGAGAGGGAGAAGGAAGGGTCCAGGAAGAAATCCCCAGGGAAGTGCACCCGTGAGGACACAGAGCCAGAAAAAGGCCTCTGGGAGGAGAGTTTGGAATGAAGATATAAAGGAGAAGAAGAAGCCAGTTGTGAAAGGCCAGTGGGACAGAGGGCACTGCTGAGTGCTGGACACGTGTGTACAGAGTCCTGAGGGGAAGGGCACCTGTCCAGGTGGGGACACAGCAGGGAGGCCGGGGTGGCTGAGCAGGGAGAGGGAGCAGGGCCTGTAGATGCGGTCAGAGAGGCAGGGCCAGATCATTCCAGAAACAGTACTGCTGTAAGTCGTCACACCTACCTTGGGGTCTCATTAGGGGCAGCAGTTCTGTGCACACGTCTCGGGTACCAAAAAGTTTGTTTTCATCGTCACTTCTGCTTGAATATGTAAAGGGGCGGGGTCATTAGCTGGTATGGGAGAAAGAGAGTAGGTTAGTAAGTAGTAGCCTTCTAAGAAGATTCCATGCAGTGACAGTAACATTTTTGTTGTATGTGCAATCTGGTCAATTTTCAAGTGTGTAGGTTAGTGTACACTTTGTTCCAAAGGGAATTATCTCACGCAGTGATGCTATTTAGCTTTGTAATTTGGCACCATTGCAAAAAGCTAAGGTAAGGGTGCACAAGGCATCTCTGCATATGACCCTGTGGGATTTGTTGTGTTATTTCAAAATTAGTCAAAATTCATGGAGGGGCACTCGTGTGCCTTAGTCGGTTAAGCGTCTGACTTTGCTCAGATCATGATATTGCAGTTTGAGTTCAAGCCCCACATTGGGCTCTGTGCTGACAGTGTGGAGCCTACTTGGGATTCTCTCTCTCCCTCTCTCTTCCCCTCCCTGCTCTCTCTCTCTCTCTCTCTCTCAAAATATACAAATAAACAAACAAAAGACTCATGGAGATTCTCAAAGAGAGAAACATGCAAAAACCCAGGTGAAGTCCCTGAGAGCCTGATCTATGGCAATGCCAAGGTCCTTTGGCTGAAAAGGCTTGCAGTTCCTGGAGGGTCCTCTCTCCCTCTGCCTCCAGTCTATCTTCTTCCCTAGGGTGCGTATTCTTGATCCCCTCGGAGCTATGGCCCCACAGCAGCGGTTCAGACACCAGCTCCAAACTCACCCTGGCTGGTCCCCTAAGGGAGGTCTCCTGGCCTTCCCATGTCCTTACTAGCAAGGGCAATGCCCGCGTTGTTCACCAGCACATCCAGGCCTCCGTACTCCTTGCGCAGAAGTCACGCAGGGCGCGGATGCTCTGCAGGTCGTCGACGTCCAGCAGGTGGAAGCGTGGACTCAGGCCCTCGCCCTGGAGCTGCTGCACGGCCGCCCGTCCCCGCGCCTCGTCCCGTGCCGTGAGCACCACGTCCCCGGAGAACTGCCGGCACAGGTCGCGTGCGATGGCGAGGCCAATGCCCTTGTTGGCCCCAGTCACCAGTGGCACGTGGGATGTGTGATGGCATGACCGTGTGGAGTGCTAGGGAGGCCCTGTGTGTGGGACGGATGGTGTTGTGGGCCACACAGAGGGCCAGTGGTGCGGAGGCCTGGACCCAGAACTGTGTGCTGGGATTCAGTGCTGTGACTCCTAGAACACTAGGCCCCGCCTTCGTCCTTTCAAGAAAGTTAGAACGAAGGTACCAGAAGGCTCTCTATACCAAATCTGTCTCCCCCGGGGCTGCACTGTGAGCCCAACCAGGCCTGTGCCCTCTTAGGATCCCTCCCTCTAGGCCCAGCATTGGTTCTGGTTGGAATGCTGTGCTCCCCAAAATAAAGGTGGTTGGTCATGGATTTATATGGGGTTGAGATTCATGGTAGGTGAATGAAAATTATTTTGGGAAAACCCCAGCAGAAAAAAAGGAGCACGGATATTGTCTTGAGCATGTGTCCTTCTTTCTCTGCAGAATGGATAAGGTTGCTTTCTTTGCAAAATTCAGTTTAGTTGCTTACACAGAACTGCCCTTGGGGACAAGATCCCCGTGCTTTTTAAAGAGAAATTCAAGAGGGAGAAGTAGAGAATTAGGTCTTGTCCTAACTTTTGGGCTTCTCCCTCAGTGTGACTGCCAGTGGGCCCTGAGAGGGAGGGAATGTTTATGAAGGTCACTGAGGGCTGAGGCATTGCTTAGAATGTTTAATGGTTATATAATCCCATTTGCCTAAATTGCCTATTTTTTATGTTCTTCCAAGGTCACAGTAAATAAATGTTATATATATGGCGTTATTTTTATGGTATCAAAAAAAAAGATGTTTGCGATGGATTGCCAAAGGAGCAATTGAGATTCTATTGTGCTGCTCTACACATTGAGTTTCCTCATGGTCAGATTAGAAATACAAGCTCACAGGGAGGAAATTATTCACCCCTTTGAAGTGAAAAACTTTTAAAATACGGACCCTACCCTTGTTTTCTGGGTCTGTCACCTTTCATTTGGGTAAGCCTGAAAATCCCTGGTGAAGAGTGAAAAGTAAGAGACTCTTAAAATCTGAGAACTGAGGGTTGATGGGGGGGAGTGGGAGGGCAGGGAGGGTGGGTGATGGGCATTGAGGAGGGCGCCTGTTGGGATGAGCACTGGGTGTTGTATGGAAACCAATTTGACAATAAATTTCATATATATATAAAAAAAGAAATGTAATCAGTAAGTAGAAGCATCTTTAGAACAGGGATGTTCCTGTGAAGGGAGGCAGGTAGGTGGTGGGTGTTCATTCAGGCCCACAGGAGCCAGGCTTGGTTTGGGCAGGAAGAATCTTCTGTCACTTTGGTGTCCTGGGGCGAGTCACTTGGGAGTCATGATCTACACTCAATCTTACTCAGTTCCTCCCCTTGTCTCAGATCGCCGTATGGATGTATCTTGTGTTCTCACTCCTATTTCACACGTGGCGATTGTTTTTCCCAAGGAATCCGATATTTTAAGAGATCACAGCAGATGTGTTGCCCATGTTATACTAGAGGCTGGTGAAAAATGCTCCCTGGCACATCCAACCATGCTCATTGGCTTATGTGTTGGCTCTGGGTTCTTTGAGCTACAACAGCAGATCCGAGTAGATCCTATAGGGACTGTGTGGCCTGCAAAGCTAAAAGTATTACTATCTGTCTCTTTCTATAATGTTTGCTTACTCTTGAACTAGACTGTAACTTCTCCTCATCTACTCGGGTGTATTAGATTTTTCTGCTGGTTTAGCATATACAGTCTGTACAAACAGGCATTTTATAAAGAACCATTTATTCATTTCTGGTGTTATTTCAGTGATTTCATTTTTCTCTGCCTTTTCACAGCTAAAATAAAAAATCTTTCACAGAATTAGCAGACTACTCAAATACAAGTAGGGATATTTTACACTCTGTTTTGTTTTGGATAGGGATAGTATTGACAGGGAAAGAGTTCTTTTGGGCAAGGGAGGGGGTTTCACAGAGGGCCCCATAGATGGAACCATGAATTCGGTTCACCATTGTTCGACTTTCTTCTCCATAACAAACTCCCCGTGAGGTCCCTCAGCATCTGAGGGCAAAAGGGCCAAGTAGACGGGGGTCTCTGCTCCTTCTTCTGGGCTTTTAGTGGCTCTAGGTCCGGCCATGTCTGTTCTCACCCACCCAGGGCAGCAGGCATTCAGGAGGATCTTGTCCCCTCTCCTCTGCTCACTCAGTTTCCTGGCATGGATTCTGGACAGGACCGTGACACCAATTTTTGCCACTCCATATGCAGTATCAGGCCAGCCCTCCTTCCTGTGCACCCCGTTCTTTGTGTCTTCCACGAACTTGTTCATGAGCCCCACCAGCTCCTCCTCTGTGATGGTTTCACTTCTGAACTTCTGCTGCAGTCCTGGGCTGCAGTTTTTAAGCGATCTGAGGCTCACTATGCTAGACACATTGACCACTCTGCCTAAAATACAACACAAAATGTTATGGAGAAGGGCAAAGAAAGATGAATTCCAGTTTCGCTAAGATTTGGTACTAGAAAATTTCCACTGAAGTATCATGAGTTTGCTGTGAGCATTAATGAAGACTGCCTGCATGAGTCAAGGACAGGACGGTCCTAAACTTGTCATACCCATAATGTCTCCGATGATGCCTGAGAAATGCTCTGGTGGGGAGGGCGCTGAGCAGATGCTCCACAGGAAATCGGAAATGGCTCCTATAAGAACACGCTGACAAGGATGAATGTAGGCCTGAGAACCTGAGTGACATCTCTGTGGCAGATTTGCTCATGTGATATGGACCGAACCGACTGTGAGTGACCAAGTGGGACTCTAGCAATGTGCCAGCATCTCTTGATTCTTATTTTTCTGTTAGATGTGCTACTGCACTGTGACGTGGTATCACATTGGACTTCTTAGTAAGATTCAACTACCATTTATAAATGAATCATATGATGCTATGGAGAGTGATGAGCAAATGTACCGGAAGACTGAGTGACCGTCTGCTCAGGATGTAATACTGATGGAAAATGACAAGCCTGATGAAAAACTGGATTTACCTGACTGTCAGCTAATTTCTATACTGTTAAATTAATTAAACAAGGAGGCCATTACTTTGCAGTGGCTCTAATACCCTGGTGGCATATGTAGCAAACCAAAATCAATGCCTGTAAATGCCTCAAACTTACAAAACTGAAACCTAAGGACGACCGATCACAACCAACCAACTAAGCTTGAAGTTACATTCAATCAATAATTTTCTTCCCTTAATTCTGGGTTTTTCTGTATCATAGTCCTTCCCTGAGCACCTGTCAATGGAGCATTGCTAACTACTTCTGGTTTTGTGCTTCCTGATCCAAATACAGTTGAACCTTGACAACCCAGGGATTAGGAATTGCTGAATCCCCATGCAGTAAAAAATCTACATTAACTTCTGATTTCCCCAAAAGTTTACTGATAGTTTGATTTTGACTGAAGGCGTATCCATGACATAAACAGTCGATTAACATACATGATGTATTCTTACAATAAAGTAAGGTAGAGAACAGGTTAAGAAAATCGTAAATAAAAGAAAATATATTTATAGTACTGTACGTATGCTTATGGAAAAAAATGTGCATATAGGCAGCCTGAGCAGGCCTGGACGGAGGCAGTGGTATGGGGGCCTCTCCAGGTGACAGCAGGCCTGAGGGACAGTAGAGCTGCCTCATCTGCCTGGAGATAGACCACTGGCCTGTGGCCATCTGTGGCACATGTGAGTGTGCAGGCCTTCTGGAGGCGATGGGGAGGGATCTGCACCTGGCCTGGGCAGGGCGTCCTGAGGAGAAAGAGAGGCAGGAGGAGAACTATGTGTGTCTGGGGCTCTGGGAATGTTCTAGGCAGGTGACAGAGTTTAGGGGGCCCTAACAAGTTTGGATAGGGACGAGTCCACTAGCCTGAATAAGATCACTCAGAGGGAGGGAGAGGGAGAAGGAAGGGTCCAGGAAGAAATCCCCAGGGAAGTGCACCCGTGAGGACACAGAGCCAGAAAAAGGCCTCTGGGAGGAGAGTTTGGAATGAAGATATAAAGGAGAAGAAGAAGCCAGTTGTGAAAGGCCAGTGGGACAGAGGGCACTGCTGAGTGCTGGACACGTGTGTACAGAGTCCTGAGGGGAAGGGCACCTGTCCAGGTGGGGATACAGCAGGGAGGCCAGTGTGGCTGAGCAGGGAGAGGGAGCAGGGCCCGCAGATGAAGTCATAGAGGCAGCGGCAAGATCATTCCAGAAACACCACTGCCTGGGTCCCTTGTCACACCTACCTTGGGGTTTCATTAGAGGCAGCAGTTCTGTGCACACGTCTCGGGTACCAAAGAAGTTTGTTTTCATCGTCACTTCCGCTTGAATATGAAACGGTGTCGGATCATTGGCTTTCAGGGAGAGAGATTAGCGTTAATAGCAGCCATGTGGTAAAATTCCACAGAATGGCATATGAAGGAAAAGTGCATGTGAAATGTGGTGAATTTTTTGTAAAACTGGCCTCTAGTTCATAGTATTGTGCCAATGACAATGTCCTCATTTGATAAGGTTGGAGAATGTTGTAAGATGGCACCATCTTGGGGAGGGTGGGTGAAGGGGGCACACACGGGATCTGTGTTCACCAATTTGTGCCATTTTCTTGTTTATTTCAAAATGCATTAAAAATCCACCCAACTGCCCTGAAGCCCAATCCCAGAGAAACCCTGTGACAACCTGGAAAGAATCCGAGGAGTCTTAGGAAACACAAAGGTCACTCTGGATGAAAAGCGCTGTGATTCCCCTGGGACTTGGCTCCGGGCCCCACCCCTGTCCCCCATCCCTCCTTCAGCCCTACGGAGCCATTTGGGCCGCCACAGGCGCTGAGAGCCCCACCGCAGCGATTTCCCCAACAGATGCAGCCCACCCTGGCTGGAGGTGCTCCGTGGTGTCCACCTCCCCTGCGTGCCCCCATCCCCTTACTCTTGAAGGCGATGCCCGCGTTGTTGACCAGCACGTCCAGGCCCCCGTACTCCTTGCGTAGGAAGTCGCGCATGGCGCGGATGCTCTGCAGGTCGTCGATGTCCAGCAGGTGGAAGCGGGGGCTCAGTCCTTCGGCCTGGAGCCGCTGCACTGCCGCCTGTCCCCGCGCCTCGTCCCGCGCCGTGAGCACCACGTCCCCCGAAAACTGCCGGCACAGGTCGCGCACGATGGCGAAGCCGATACCCTTGTTGGCCCCGGTTACCAGAGCCACGCGGGGTGTGACGACATGGTTGCGCGTGGGGTGCGCGAAGTACTTGCGCGGGGAGCGGACCTTCAGAAGGCGTTCGCTGCGCTCGGTGCCTCTGGAGTTTACGCACCAAGTTCGGCGCGCCTGCGCGGGGTTAGAGGGCGCTAGGAGCGCGCGGGCGGGACGCACCTCCCCCTTAGGGCGTGGCTTCCCGGGAACCTCCCAGGGGTGGTGGAGAATGGGAAGGGCAGGTGGGTGGCAGAGGCTGGTTAGGTAGCTGCCCGCCTGGCAGCGGAGAGAATCATTCTATTTGGCCATGTCCCTCATTGAGTCTAAACTGAGCCTGTATCCCTGGTTCTCCAAGGGTTTTTCTTTGTATCCTCTCAACTATTCAACCATTGACTTGTGTAATTCAACAAATAGGGCATTTGTAGGGACTTTTTTGTTTGTTTTTCCGGGTGAGGAAAAAAAAATCTCTTGAAGTGTTTGGAACTATAGTTGTGGAATAAGCTAGGAGATCAAGTGTGTGTTGTTTTCTTCCCTAAGTATGTGAAAGCAAATCTACCGGTTTGTCCTTGGTTGGTTTTCACGTTAGAGTGGGGAACAGTCACTAAATCGTCACAGGGTTACCTCCCCCGACACTTGCAGGGTCATCAGGTTACTTGTATGCAGGTTCTGCAGTGTACAGGTGGAAGGAGGGGTTTGAAGCCCTTTCTTACATTCAGAATAACTTGTCAGGGTGCATCTTATTGTCCCCATTTTATTTTTTATTATTTTTTTAATGTTTATTAATTTTTGAGAGAGAGAGAGGGAGTGAGCGGGGGAGCAGCAGAGAGAGAGGGAGACACAGAATCGGAAGCAGGCTCCAGGCTCTGAGCTGTCAGCACAGAGCCTCATGCGGGACTTGAACCTGTGAATCCGGAGATCATGACCTGAGCTGAGGTAGGCCACTTAACCAACTGAGCCACCCAGGCGTCCCTCCCCATTTTAAAGTGAGGAAATGGATCCTAAGAAGTTCATAAATTAGGTCAATGGTGGGAAATGAATTTTCTTTTTTCTTAAAAATTTTTTAAAATGTTTATTTATTTTTTGAGAGAGACAGAGACAGAAGGCGAGTGGGTTAGGGGCAGAGAGAGAGGGAGACACAGAAGCAGAAGCAGGCTCCAGGCTCTGAGCTGTCAGCGCAGAGCCCGATGCGGGGCTCGAACTCACAAACCGTGAGATCGTGACCTGAGCTGAAGTCGGACGCTCAACCGACTGAGCCACACAGGCGCCCCTCTTATTTCTTATTTACAACAGAGGAAAAGGGGACTATGAAACCAAATCTCATTTCTGCACTGCCTGGTATGATAGCCATGAGTGGCTATTTAAATGTAAATTTAATCGAAATAATACAACTTAAAATTCGGTGCTTAGTTACATTAGCCATATTTCAAGCGCTACTAGTCACATGTATTAGTGGCCGCTGTTTTGGATAGTGCAGATCTATAGTATCTCCATTACAACAGAAATTTACAAGCATTGCTTTAGATAGTTTCCAATTATGTTGCAATTCAAGGTGGGTTTCCAATTAGTTGCAAAAAACAAACAATTTGGGAAACCCCTTCGCTTCTTTTTGACCCCAATTTTTATTGAGATAATTGCAGATTTGCATATAGCAGTAAAAAAAGATACAGAGATTCCTTACGCTTTACACAGTTTTCATCTATGGTAAAATTTTGCAACAATATAGTAGGATATCATAATAAGGATAGTCACATGAAAACAATCCATCAATCATATTCGGATTTCCTCAGTTTTACTTGTACTTATTTGTGTATTTGGATCTATACAATTTTATCACATGCTTGGGTTTGTCTGTCCACCACTAGAGATGTTGAAAACATTTCCATCAGCACAAAGATCCCCATTGTTGCTTTTTTATAGCCAAACATCTCTCTGTTGCCCACCCCCGCCTCCACTCAATTCCTTGGGAAGCAGTAATCTGTTCTTCATTTAAAAATTTTATTGTTTCAAAAATGTTATAGAGATGGAGTTGTGCAGTGTAACCTTTGGGGATTTTTTTTTTTTTTTTCACTCAAGATAACTAAGTGCTTTGTTTTGGATTTTCTCCTTTATCAAAGTGTATACTTGGTCTGCCATTTGCTGGCCTCCCTCCACACCACTCCCTACTTTCTTCTATACTTGGGGTGAGCCAGTGTGAAAAGGAAGTGGGATGAATTAAATTCACCAAATTAAGCCACAGAGATAGTACATAGTGTGCAGGGAACTTTGGGCATGGTGAGAGGCCTGCTGTTTCAAAAGGCAAAACAAGAGGACCACGAATCATATTTTCTGGCTGATTTGTTTATCCTTTTGGTACTTGTACGAACACAAGACTTGATGGCCAATGACGCAGGATGCTCAAGAAAATGCAATGCATAAAATATCACACGGAAATATGAATTTAGCTTATGATGAAAGTGGTATTAACAATTATGGGGGTAAGAAAGAACTATCCCAAAAATGATTGCATAATGTACACTGGTTAATTTCTAACAAGACAAAAAAGTGCCTTCTCACTTCTTAAATTTATAGTTTTATAAATGTAACCATAAAACAAGTGTAAGGAAATATAACTAAAATTTGTGGGAAAAGGACTTTGTAAGCATAAGAACAGGGGAAGCATCACAAAGGAAAGGACAGATTTAAGTATGGGAAATGTTTTGAAACTTTATTTTTTTGAAAAGCATGCTAATTTAAAGCCAGTGAATTAATTTCTGTTTTGATGATTTTTTTCTTTTTTTGCCCCGTCACATTTGGGTCTCGATCCTGGTTGTGTATTTGCGAGGTCACCACCACTTTCCATACATAGCATCTTGTGTGACCTCTGAACAACTTGAGAAAGAAAACAAAAGAGTAAAGATGAAGGCCCCAGATCTCTGTTAGTACTGCTGATGTTTAGCATGGAAGATACTCGTTAGTTGTGAGTCAAGTCTGAGGTCATCCTGGCTGCTATATGGAGAAAGAATTTTTATCATGTCTTTTAACTTGTGGAATAAACCCACATCTTTACTACCCACTGGTTCAAAACAGTTGTTCTGTCCTAAAGTACCCAGTTCTATGGTGTCTACTAACATAAAAGATGTAGGAAAACAGTATTGTTAAATGACAAGTTATGAAGCTCTTAGGGTCTTCCCTTGCCCATGATTATTTACCCTCACAGAACTCTGACACTGGCTTTTCTTCTTACATTCTAAGCTTGTTCAATAAGCCTTCTTAAAAGGGTGGTGCATGAATTTTAATTCCCGGAATCAAATTGTGACTGAGCTGCTTAGGAGATATGAAAATCTAAGCAATGTACTTAATTTTATCAAAGATAAACAACGCTGGATACTGGTTAAGGTGGTAAGGACAGATTTTAATCAGGAATATACTATTGAAACAGGAAATTGGGCCCAGCGTGAAATGAACTTAACTTGGATTTGTACAGAGGTGGCTGAGTGTTTTAAAGGGAGAATAAGGGCACAGAGAGGGGGAATGGAGGGGCTTGAGTAGAGTCAGGGAAATGAAGAATTACCAAGAGTGTGTCAGTGTAAATGCCATTAGGCCAGCTGTGTGGGCTACACAGAGACTGGGAGACAGAGGCCCTATCTTTTCTGATGATAACATTTCAAATCCTTAAGACACTACTGAGGTGTAAGAGATAGATTTATACCTCAAATGGACAGAGGAAGGACTCAAATTGTGAATCCTTTTTAGTAAATCCTCTAATAAAGGGTGCTGAAGGGCCCATTATCAATTGTTGGTTAGAACAAACAGATATTCTTTTGGCAGGTATAGAGGGCTAGGGTCACCTTAAGGATGTGGCTGTGAGCTATTAGAAACTATGTTAGTGTTTGCTTTTTGAAAATATAATGCTAAGTCTTTTAATTTGTGTGTGTAGGGGGCGGGTAGTGGATGAAACCAGTTGTTCTGAGTTTGTACTTTTCATAGGCCAGGGTTGAGGTCTGGTTGAGAAGCAGCCTCAGAGCAGCCTGGCTTGAGTTTGCTGAAGGGGAGCATCTTTGTCAATTCCCATCTAGAAAAAGGTTGTAGGCATTTTTTTCCTCCCTCATGAAAGGAAAATCCTTGTTTCATGTGGTCCTTTTCTTCCTGTTTTGAATGCATTTGTGTGAGATTGTGATGCTTTTCCGGGATGCCCTCCAGAATACCGCATTACATGTTACCGTCATGGCTCCTTAATTTTCTCCGCCTAATGAGAGATTCTCAGAGTTCACTTGTTTTACACGAACTTGACAGCTTTTGTCAATGTATATATGGTCGGGTGTTTTTGGGTTTGTCTGGTATTTTCCGCAAGGAAGAACTGGGGCTATGAGGTTTCGGGAGGAATACCAGAGATGAACTACCCTTCTTACATATGGTGAACCCAACATCAACATGATTACCATGAATCCTCATCACGTGACCAGGGAGTATCAGCCAGGTTTCTCCACTGTAGTTAATATTCTCCCCTTTCCCCAATGTACTCTCTGCAAGCAAGTCACTAAGCATAGATGGCAATCAAGGCGGGGAAGGAGGCAGAAATTGAGCTCCATATCCAGGAAGGATTTGAACTTCGGTAAAGACGGTACCGGGAGAGCTACGCTAAAGAACGTGAAGTGGGGCGGGACTAACCGAGTAAAGGGGCGAGGCCGGGTCGGCCGGGGAAGGGAAGGGCGGGGCGGGGTCAAGGCAAAGGTTGGCAGGTAGGGCCTGACGCTGTCTGCTAGGACGCTACCTCGGCCCGAGTCGGTGGATGGAGGGACCAGGCGGGGCCTGGCGGCTTTAGGGGCCGGGTCGGGACGCACGCCGGAGGAGGTTCGTCCCCTCTATTAGGGAAGGAAGGACTCCGCAGGCCAGCTGTATGGAGCTCAGCTTCCCTGCCCAGGGACCGCTGGGTTTTCTTACCCCTGACCCCGGCGCGGCGTGGGGGGACGGCCGTGACGTTTCCGGGAACCTGGGCGCACGCGCACACGAAGGCGCAGGCGCAGTCGCACGCCAGGAAGCTGGGGCTACAGCACCGCGAGTCGCTTGAGGACTTGGGTTGGTCAGGACTCGAAGCGGGCGTGGCAGCTCGACCTCTCCGTGTGACGCTGGGCTCTTGCCTTAACCCACGTTTCCCTGGGGCGCTGATTTTGGTTTCCTCGTGCGGTGTGCCCGGCGCCGCCGCCGCGAGGTGAGCCGGCAGGACGACGGGGAGACGGAAAGCGGTGAACCCGGGGTCCCGGTCCCGGGGTCGGGGAGCGCTGGAGCTCTCCGTATGTTTTCACTGTTCGGGGTGAAGAGAAGAGCTCAGCTCGCAGACCCCCGCCAGGCCTGGCGTTACGCTGCGACGGCCGTCGCCCCCGTCACCTGGACGTCCTTCAGCGGGTGTAGCCGCTTAAACCGCGGTCGAGTCGCGCTGGGGGTGCGCGGGAGCCTGCGGCCGGGAGTTCGTACCGCCGGGGCCGAGACCCGGCCTCCCGTGCGAGTCCGTGCCTGTGGGAGCGAGGCCCGTGGCGTTCGTCGCGCTGTCACCCGGCGTCCGGGTGCGGGCGGAGCGCTGGGCACCGGAGGGGACGGGCCGCGGTTGGCCTCGGGACTTGGGGTAGATCAGTGAGCCTTCCCCCCGCGGGGGTGGGGTCGCCATAGCGCCAGGACTTCTTCCTCGTTTCGGTCCGGTGTTTACGAGTCAGTCGAAGAGTTTAAAAGCAGTCCTGTGGTTACGCTGCATACATATGCCCGCCCCTAAGGAATAGTCCTGTTGTGTCACTTATGTGTTGAGACACATGTAAGGCAGAGGACAGGAGGCTGCCAAAGGAATAGTAAAGGCCCCCTGCCCGGGCACGTCTTTTGAATAACCTTCCTTAAATCCTCTTGTTTTATAAACATACAGGATGCGTCAAAAGCCAACCCCAGAGATCTTTGAATATTCTGCAGCTTAATTTTTTTTTTTTTTTTTTTTACTTAATGTATCTTGAATACAACGCATACCTTCTTGTTAATGGCTGTGTAATTGTTTTTTATTTGTTAATGTATTTATGAGAAAATGTTTTATTTATTTTTAAAATATTTACTGTTTTGAGAGAGGGTGTGCAGGTGATGAGCAGAGAGAGGGGGGCAGAGGATCTGAAACTGGTTCTGCGTTGACAGTAGCCAGCCTGATGCAGGGCTCCAGCTCGCCAACAGGGAGATCATGACCTGATCCCAAGAGTGTCTCTGAACTGACTCAGCCACCCAGGCACCCCTATTTGTATTGTTTTTAAATTCAAGTTAGTTAACATATAGTGTCATATTGCTTTCAGGAGTAGAACCCAGTGATTCATCACGTACATAGGACACCTAGTGCTCATCCTGACAAATGACCTCCTTGATGCCTATCACCCTTTTAACTCTCCTTGATGCCTATATCACCCTCCGGAGGGGAGGTGGGTGCAACCTCCAGCAACCCTCAGTTTGTTCTCTGTATTTAAGAGTCTCTTATGGTTTGCCTCCCTCCGTTTTGATCTTATTTTTCCTTCCCTTCCCCTATGTTCATCTGTTGTGTTTCTGAAATTCCACATATGAGTAAAATCATATGATACTTGTCTTTCTCTGACTTATTTCACTTAGGGCTACACTCTAGTTCCATCCATGTTGTTGCAAATGGCAAGATTTCCTTTTTTTGAGTACCAAGTAATATTCCCATAGTCATCTTAGATTTTTTGATCACTTCTTTGCTTTGTGTGCCTCCTTGGCTCTCATTCCTCCATAATCTGTTGCAAACACCCATTACTTATATTGATTTCAGGATCCTGGTTCTAAGAACAAATTATTTACTTCACATTGAAAGAGGGTTTTTTTTTTTTGTTTTTTAATGTTTATTTATTTTTGAGAGAGACAGAGACAGAATGCAAGTGGGTTAGGGGCAGAGAGAGAAGGAGACACAGAATCTGAAACAGGCTGAGCTGTCAGCACGGAGCCCGTCATGGGGCTCGAACTCACAAGCTGTGAGATCATGTCCTGAGCCGAAGTCGGACGCTTAGTCGACTGAGCCACCCAGGCGAGCCTGAAAGAGGGTTTTTAAAAAAACATATTAAAATGGTAGCAAAGAGCTGATGTGGGGCTCGGTGTCACAAATTGTGAGATCATGACCTGAGCGGAAATCAACAGTCAGATTTTTAAGTGACTGAGCTACCCAGGCGCCCAGATTTTTTTCTCCTCTAATGTTTCCTAGCTGATGGAAGCTTCATGGCTACTGTCTTTTCAAATTATGTTTGGTTGGTGCTTAGTAAATGTTGATTAGTATTGAGGTATGTAAGTCACCAAAGCAAACAGTTGTGAAATCAGTTATGTGGATTTCGATGTTTAATCAGCATTTAGTTGGACCTTAAAAGAAAACTTTTATTTATTTATTTATTTATTTATTTATTTATTTATTTTTATTAATTTTTTTGATTGTTTATCTTGGGAGAGAAAGAGAGAGAAACACAAGCTGCGTAGGGGCAGAGAGAAGGAGAAAAAATTCCAGGCAGGCTCCCCACCATCAGCACAGAGTCCAATGCGGGGCTCCGACTCGCAAACTGTAAGATAATGACCTGGGCTGAGATCAAGAGTTCGACTCTTAACCAACTGTGCCTCCCAGGCGCCTCAAGATAGAAGTGTTTTAAAGGGAGCAGTATAATGGGCAGTGCCTTACTGCACAAGGAATCATGATGTAACTCACAGTATAAATGTTTTGTGTTGAAAACCACTAGGGTAATGGTTTAGCAAATAATATACGCTTGTGTATTTAAATCCTTGTAAGTACAAAGAACAGTGCTTATCATACAACTGGAAAGAAAGGCAAAGAAAAAGCTTTTATATTAGATTGGGCACCTGAACAGAAACTGCAATTTTAATATGAAGATGGCAAGAGGACGAACAAGCCAGATCAGAAGATGGAAACTCTTCAGAAGTTCTGTATCAAGAGGAGGCACAGTTTTGATCTTTTGGTGCCAGTGATGAAAAAAAAAGGAATCCTTTGTTGATGGTTATTCACAGACACACGTAGCTTTTCTCAAAGGCACGTGGGCCACTGCTCTGAACCACACAAATAGACTGCTTGAAAAGCATTGGTATACATTTCAAGGATGGAGAAGAGGCTTGGGCTTGGGAAGACGGGTGCTGGAGCACTGTTACCAAGGTGTGGATATCACAGTGGGTTAAGTGCAAATAAGGATCTCGTGTGGGAGCACAATGTTGAGCATGGGGAAGTGTGTTCCTGCTTGACACCAAGGACAGGGCACATCAGCACTAAGCACCTTCTGACAGGGGGAGGACATCTCATAAATGGATTTGGTGCGAATTCATCCATCCATCCATCCATCCATCCATCCATCCATCCATTCCATGTTCATTGAGCCTTGACCCTGTGCTTGGTGCTGGTGATATGATGGCAGAGGAGATGACCAGTTTGCTTCCCCTGTTGAACATATATTCAAGTGGAAAGATGGGCCATATGGCAACCAACAAACACATGGATTAAGTCGATTGTGATTAGCACCTTGAAGAGGAGAAACAGGGTGCTGTGGCAAAGGATAATGGCTTGGTAGATATTTTACATGGGGAATCAGGGAGGCTTTCCTGCAGTGGGATCACGTAGACCTTGTAAGTTCATCTATGTTGTCGCAAACAGCAGAATATCCTCCTTTTTTGTGGTTGAATG
The DNA here is from genome assembly GCF_018350215.1 of Panthera leo. Classification (NCBI taxonomy): domain Eukaryota; kingdom Metazoa; phylum Chordata; class Mammalia; order Carnivora; family Felidae; genus Panthera; species Panthera leo. Next base: position 9,315,138 of record NC_056687.1, read on the forward strand.
ATGTTCCATTGTGTATATACTACACTTTCTGCATCCATTTATCTGTCTGTGGACACTTAGGTTGTGTCCATGTCTTGGCTATGATAAATAATGCTGTAATAAACATGGGAATGCAGCTATCTCTTTGATTCCATTTTCCATATGCCCAGAAGTGGAATTGCTGGATCATGTGGTAGTTCTATTTTTAGTTTTTGTTAAGTGTTATTTATTTATTTATTTATTTATTTATTTATTGTTTGATTATTTTTTTTATTTTCCTTAATCATTTTGATTTTGTACTGCCACATTGTTATCAGGCAGCATTATGGAATGTTCCCTGGGTCCGCAGCTCTGAACTCTCCAACTATTATATGCGTCCCCTTTAACAACTTTATTTTTTAATTTATTTTTATTTTTAAAAAAATTTTTGATATAATTTATTGTCATATTGGCTAACATATAGTGTATACAGTGTGCTCTTGGTTTTGGAGGTAGATTCCCGTGGTTCATCGCTTACACACAACACCAAGTGCTCATCCCAACAAGTGCCCTCCTCAATGCCCATCACCCATTTTCCCCTCTCCCCCACCCCCCCCCCATGCACCCTCAGTTTGTTCTCTGTATTTGAGTGTCTTATGGTTTGCCTCCCTCCCTCTCTGTTTGTAGCTATTTTCTTCCCCTTCCCTTCCCCCGGTCTTCTGTTACGTTTCTCAAAATCCACATATGAGTGAAAACATATGATATGTTTCCTTCTCTGACATATTTCACTTAGCATAATACCTTCCAGTTCCATCCACATTGCTTCAAATGGCATGATTTCATTCTTTCTCATTGTCAGGTAGTATTCTATTGTATATATATATATATATATATATATATATATAGACCACATTTTCTTTATCCATTCATCAGTTGATGGATATTTAGGCTCTTTCCATAATTTGGCTGTTGTTGAAAGCCAAATATAAACATTGGGGTACATGTGCCCTGTGAATCAGCATTCCTGTATCCTTTGGATAAATTCGTAGGAGTACTTTTGCTGGGTCATAGGGTAGTTCCATTTTTAATTTTTTGAGGAACTTCCACACTGTTTTCCAGAGCAGCTGCACCAGTTTGCATTCCCACCAACAGGGCAAGAGGGTTCCTGTTTCTCCACATGCTTGCCAGCATCTATAGTTTCCTGATTTGTTCATTTTAGCTGCTCTGACTGTTGTGAGGTGGTATCTCAGTGTGGGCTTCGATTTGTATTTCCCTAATGATGAGTGACGTTGAGCATCTTTTCATGTGTCTGTTGGCCATCTGGATGTCTTCTCTGGAAAAGTGTCTATACATGTGTTCTGCCCATTTCTTCATTTGATTATTTGTTTGTCGGCTGTGTAGTTTGGTTACGTTCTTACAGATTTTGGATACTAGTCCTTTATCCGATATGTCATTTGCAAATATCTTTTCCCGTTCTGTTGGTTGCCTTTTAGTTTTGTTGATTGTGTCCTTTGCAGTGTAGAAGCGTTTTATCTTGATGAGGTCCCAATAGTTCATTTTTGCTTTTAATTCCCTTGCCTTTGGTGATGAGTTGAGTAAGAAATTGCTGCGCCTGGGGTCAGAGAGGTTGTTGCCTGCTTTCTCCTCTAGGGTTTTGATGGCTTCCTGTCTCACATTTAGGTCTTTCATCCATTTTGGGTTTATTTTTGTGTATGGTGTAAGAAAGTGGTCCAGGTTCATTCTCCTGCATGTTGCTGTCCCGTTCTCCCAGCACCATTGCCTAAAGAGACTGTCTTTTTTCCATTGGGTACTCTTTCTTGCTTTGTCAAAGATTAGTTGGCTGTACATTTGTGGGTCCAATTCTGGGTTCTCTGTTTTCTTCCATTGGTCTATGTGTCTGTTTTTGTGCCAATCATGACCTTTGTGCAAGATCATGACCTGAGCCAAGTCAGAGGCTTAACTGACTGAGCCACCCAGGCATCCCAAGTGAATAATTCTTTTTATATGCTGTTGAATTCGATATGCTAGTATCTTGTTGAGAATTTTTTGCATCCATGTTTATCAGAGATATTGGCCTGTAGTTCTTTTTTGTGGGGTCTCTGTCTGGTTTGGGAATCAAGGTAATTCTGGCTTCACAGAATGAGTCCAGAAGTTTCCTTCCATTTCTGTTTTCTTGGAACAGCTTGGGAAGGATAGGTATTGTCTCAGCTTTAAATGTCTGGTAGAAATCCCCAGGGAAGCCATCTGGCCCAGGATTCTTATTTGTTGGGAGAGTTTTGATACCTGATTAGACTTCTTCAGTGGTTATGGGTCTGTTCCAATTTTCTATTTCTTCCCGTTTGAGTTTCGGTAGCGTGTGGATGTTTAGGAGTTTGTCCATTTCTTCCAGGTTGTCCAGTTTGTTGGCATATAATTTTTCATAGTATTCTCTGATAATTGTTTGTATTGGTGGGGCGTTTCCCCCCCCCCCCCCCCCCCCCCCCCCCAAGAACCAGCTCTTAGTTTCATTGATCTCTTCTGTTTTTTTTTGTTGTTTTTTGTTTTGGATTCTATATTGTTTATTTCTGCTCTGATCTTCATTCTTTCTCTTCTTCTCCTGGCCTTGGGGTTTCTTTGCTGTTCTGCTTCTAGTTCCTTTAGATATGCTATCAGATTTTGTGTTGGGGATTTTTCTTGTTTCTTGAGATAGGCCTAGATTGCAAAGTACTTTCCTCTTATGACTGCCTTTGTTGTATCCCAAAGGGTTTGGACTGTCGTGTTTTCATTTTCATTTGTTTCCATATATTTTTTAATTTCTTCTTTAATTGCCTGGTTGACCCATTCATTGTTTAGTAGGATGTTCATTTACCTCCATGCATTTGGAGGTTTTCCAAACTTTCCTGTGGTTGATTTCAAGTTTCATAGCGTTGTGATCTGAAAATGTGCATGGTATGATCTCAGTTCTTTTATATTTATTGAGGGCTGTTTTGTGACCCAGTATGTGATGTATCTTGGGGAATGTTCCATGTGCACTCGAGAAGAATGTGCATTCTGCTGCTTTTGGGTGAAGAGTTCTGAATATATCTGTCAAGTCCATCTGGTTCAGTGTATCATTCAGGACCATTGTTTCTTTATTGATTTTCTGCCTAGTTGATCTGTCCATTGTTGTAAGTGGAGTATTAAAGTCCCCTGAAATTACCACAGTCTTATCAATAAGATTGCTTATGTTTGTGGTTAATTGTTTTATATATTTGCGTGTCACCAAATTGGGTGCAGAAACATTTATAATTGTTAGCTCTTCTTGATGGATAGACCTCGTAATTATTATATAATGCCCTTCTTCATCTCTTGTTACAGCCTTTACTTTAAAATCTAGTTTGTCTGATACAGGTATGGCTACTCCAGCTTTCTTTTGACTTCCAGTAGCATGATAGGTAGTTCTCCATCCCCTCACTCTCAATCCAAAGATGTCCTCAGGTCTAAAATGGGTCTCTTGTGGATGGGTCTTGTTTTTTGTTTTTTTGTTTTTTGTTTTTATCTATTCTGATACCCTATGTCTTTTGATTGGAGCATTTGGTCCATTTACATTCAGTGTTATTATTGAAAGATATGGATTTGTGTCATTGTGCTGTCTGTAGGTTTCGTGCTGGTAGTGATGTCTCTGGTCCTTTGTGGTCTTTGCAACATTCCACTCACAGAGTCCTCCTTTGGATCTCTTGTAGGACTGGTTTAGTATTGATGAAGTCCTTCAGTTTTTGTTTGTCTGGGAAAACGTTTATGTCTCCTTTTATTCTGAATGACAGCCTTGCTGGATAAAGGATCCTTGGCTGCATATTTTTCCTATTCATCACGTTGAATATTTCCTCTGCCACTCTCCTCTGGCCTGCCAAGTTTTAGCAGATAGGTCTGCTAGTACCCTTCTGTGTCTACCCTTGTAGGTTAAGGCCCTTTTGTTCCTAGCTGCTTTCATAATTCTGTCTTTATTTTTGTATTTTGCCAGTTTCACTATAATATGTTGTGCAGAAGATCAATTCCTGTTACGTCTGAAGGGAGTTCTCTGTGCCTCTTAGATTTCAGTGTCTGTTTCCTTCCCCAGATTGCGGACGTTCTCAGCATGATTTGTTCAAGTACACCTTCCGCCCCTTTCTCTCTCTCTTCTTCTGGAACTCCTATGATACAGATAATATGTTTCATCAAATCGCTTAGTTCTCAAAGTCTCCCCTTGTGGTCTAGAATTTTTTTTATCTCTCTTTTTCTCAGCTTCATCTTTTCCATAATTTTATCTTCTATTTCACTTATTCTCCCCTCTGCCCCATCAATCCTCGCTGTCACTACCTCGTTTATTTTGCACCTCATTTACAACATTGTTTAATTCATCATGACTATTTGTTAGTTCCTTGATCTCTATAGCAATAGATTCTCTGCTGTATTCTATGCTTTTTTCAACCCCAGTAATTAATCTTACGACTATTATTCTAAATTTGTTATCAGTTGTATTGTTTTTATCTGTTTTGATAATTCTTTAGCTGTCATTTCTTCCTGGAATTTCTTTTGAGGAGAGTTCTTCCATTTCACCATTTTGGCTCATTTTCTGTTCCTTATGTGTTTTAAAAGCTTGTTATGTGTCCCACACCCATGAGCAGTACTATGTTAAAGACGGGTCATACGTTATCCAGGGCCTGGCCTTTCAGCAGGTGTTTTTTGGAATGTGTTACTTGCTCTCTGTTGTCGTGACCCTGGTTGCTTTATCTTCCTACTCAGTAGTGATGTTTTGGACCCTCCACCAGGTGTGCCTTGAAGTAGCCCTGGAAAAGGAAACAAACAAAACAAAAAACAAGCAAACAAAGAAAAACAAAAAACCCACAAAAAACATACAAAATACCAGCAATAACAAAAAAACAATGGGGTGGGGGTGGTGTTTATGGAAGAGGTCTTATCCCATACAAAGAGATTAATGACAGGGGTGAGGAAAAAGGAAAGAAAAGAAAATTGATCAGGCAGAGAAACTATAGGGCTTAATCCAGAGAGGGAGGAAAATAGAGGAGATAAAGAACAGGTGTGAAGAGAACAGATTACATATGTCTGTTTAAGCAAACCAACAAACAGAATAACCAGACTAGAGGAGGGAAGAAATAAGGATAAAAAGAAAAAAGAAAACACATATAATAAAAATTGTCCAAGAGTTAAATCAGAAAATGCAAAACTGCTGGGTGCCCTGAAAGCCCCACGGTTAGAGATTGAATCTTTCTCTATCCTGGTCCATCGTTTTTCTCTAGTCCATATACAGTCCTACACTTCCACAGCCCCTCTTCTCTTCTCTTTGTCTTGCCACAGAAGGGGATCCCTCCCATCTGTGCCTATGCTCCCTGTTTTATCTCTCCCAGTTCACAATCACACACCTTTGACGTGCCAGGTTGTCCCTGTGGGCCCCTGGAGATGTCTCAGTCACTCTGCAGCCCGGACTCTTGGAATTCAAAGTCCTTTGGCCTCAACCCTGTTGTGATTGAGGGACGAGGGAACTTTGGGTCCCCCTACTGCTCCGCCATGTTGGATCTGAGTCATTTATCATTTGTAGCTGGAGGGGGCATTCTAGCAGCTAGGTGTCACAGGACTTGGAACCCACACAGGGTTGGGGAACAATGACAGGCAAGCCAAATGCAAAACGGAAGGGTCTCACAGGTGGAAAGGTGCGCAAGTCTGACCTCATGCCCCAGTCAACAACAGGATACCTAATGTCAGACATGAAGCCATCAAAATCCTAAAGGACAAAGCAGGCCAAAACCTCTTTGACCTCAGCTGTAGCAACTTCTCAGCACGTCTCCGGAGGCAAGGGAAACAAAAGCAAAAATGAACTATTGGGACTCATGAAAATAAAAAGCTTCTGCACGGCAAAGGAAACAATCAGCAAAACTGAAAGGCAACCAACGGAATGGGAGAAGATATTTGCAGTTGAGGCAGTTTGAGATGATGGTGGGGTTCATGACATTCGGAGCTGACAGCCAAGGAATAATTCTTAAGATGTCTTTGGTGTAAAAAGGTACTTTTATTAAAGCACAGGTCCAGGACCCATGGACAGGAGAACTGCTAAGTGTTATTTATTTAAGTGATCTCTGCACCCCAAGTGGGGCTTGAACTCATGACTCCAAGATCAAGAGGTGCATGCTCTTCAGACTGAACCACCCAGGCACCCCCTCTATTTTTAGTTTTTTTTTTAAATGAGAATTTCATTTTAATTTTTTTTTAATTTACATCCAAATTAGTTAGCATGTAGTGCAAAGATTTCAGGAGGAGATTCCTTAGTGCCCCTTACCCATTTAGCCCATCCCTCCTCCCACAACCCTTCCAGTTTGTTCTCCATATTTATGAGTCTTATGTTTTGTCCCCCTCCCTGTTTTTATATTATTTTTGTTTCCCTTCCCTTATGTTCATCTGTTTTGTCTCTTAAAGTCCTCATATGAGTGAAGTCATATGATACTTGTCTTTCTATGACTGACTAATTTCACAAAGCATAATACCCTCCAGTTCCATCCACGTAGTTGCAAATGGCAAGATTTCATTCTTTTTGTATGCCGAGTAATACTGTGTGTGTGTGTGTGTGTGTGTGTGTGTGTGTGTGTGTGTGTGTGTGGTGTATATATATGTATATATACCACGTCTTCTTTATCCTTTCATCCATCGATGGACATTTGGGCTCTTTCCATACTTTGGCTATTGTTGATAGTGCTGCTATAAACATTGGGGTGCCTGTGTCCCTTCGAAACAGCACACCTGCATCCCTCGGATAAATACCTAGTAGTGCAATTGCTGGGTTGTAGGGTAGTTCTATTTTTAGTTTTTTGAGGAACCTCCATACTATTTTCCACAGTGGTTGCAGCAGCTTGCATTCCCACCAACAATGCAAAAGAGATCCTCTTTCTCTGCATCCTCGCCAACATCTGTTGTTGCCTGCGTTGTTAATGTTAGCCATTCTGACAGGCATGAGGTGGTATCTCATTGTGGTTTTGATTTGTATTTCCCTGATGATGAGTGATGTTGAGCATTTTTTCATGTGTTGCTTGGCCATCTGGATGTCTTCTTTGGAGAAGTGTCTATTCATGTCTTTTGCCCATTTCTTCACTGGATTATTTGTTTTTTGGGTGTTGAGTTTGATAAGTTCTTTATAGACTTTGGATACTAACCCTTTATCTGATACGTCGTTTGCAGATATCTTCTCCCATTCTGTCGGTTGCCTTTTAGTTTTGCTGATTGTTTCCTTTGCTGTGCAGAAGCTTTTTATTTTGATGAGGTCCCAGTAGTTCATGTTTGCTTTTGCTTCCCTTGCCTCTGGAGACGTGTTGAGTAAGAAGTTGCTGTGGCCAAGATCAAAGAGGTTTTTGCCTGCTTTCTCCTTGAGGATTTTGATGGCTTACATTGTCTTACATTGAGGTCTTTCATCCATTTTGAGTTTATTTTTGTGTGTGGTGTAAGAAAGTGGTCCAGGTTCATTTTTCTGCATGTCGCTGTCCAGTTTTCCCAGCACCACTTGCTGTAGAGACTCTTTATTCCATTGGATATTCTTTCCTGCTTTGTCAAAGATTAGTTGGCCATACGTTTGTGGGTCCATTTCTGGGTTCTCTATTGTGTTCCATTGATCTGAGTGTCTGTTCTTGTGCCAGAACCATACTGTCTTGATGATTACAGCTTTGTAGTATAGCTTGAAGTCCGGGATTGTGATGCCTCCTGCTTTGGTTTTCTTTTTCAAGATTGCTTTGGCTATTCGGGGTCTTTTCTGGTTCCATACAAATTTTAGGATTGTTTGTTCTAGGTCTGTGAAGAATGCTGGTGTTATTTTGATAGAAATTGCATTGAATATGTAGATTGCTTTGGGTAGTATCGACATTTTAACAATATTTGTTCTTCCTATCCAGGAGCATGGAATCTTTTTCCATTTTTTTGTGTCTTTCTTCAATTTCTTTCGTAAGCTTTCTGTAGTTTTCAGTGTATAGATTTTTCACCTATTAGGTTAGATTTATTCCTAGGTATTTTATGGTTTTGGGGGCAATTGTAAATGGGATCAATTCCTTGATTTCTCTTTCTGTTGCTTCATTGTTGGCGTCTAGGAATGCATCCGATTTCTGTGCATTAATTTTATATCCTGCAGCTTTGCTGAATTCATGAACAGTTCTAGCAGTTTTTTGGTGGAATCTTTAGGGTTTTCCATATAGAGTATCATGTCATCTGTGAAGAGTGAAAGTTTGACCTCCTCCTGGTCGATTTGGATGCCTTTTATTTCTTTGTGTTGTCTGATTGTAGAGGCCAAGACTTCCAATACTATGTTGAATAACAGTGGCGAGAGTCGACATCCCTGTCTTGTTCCTGACCTTAGGGGGAAAGCTCTCAGTTTTTCCCCATTGAGGATGATATGAGCCTTGGGTTGTTCATATATGGCTTTTATGATCTTGAGGTATGCTCCTTCTATCCCTACTTTCTTGCATCTTTTTATCAAGAAAGGATGCTGTATTTTGTCAAATGCTTTCTCTGCATCTATTGAGAGGATCATATGGTTCTTGTCCTTTCTTTTATTGATGTGATGAATCATGTTACTTGTTTTGCGATCATTGAACCAGCCCTGCATCCTGGGTATAAATCCCACTTGGTCGTGGTGAATAATTTTTTTAATATATTGTTGGATCCGGTTGGCTAATATCTTGTTGAGAATTTTTGCATCCATGTTCATCAGGGAAATTGGTCTATAGATCTCCTTTTTAGTGGGGTCTCTGTCTGGTTTTGGAATCAAGGTAATGCTGGCTTCATAGAAGGAGTTTGGAAGTTGTCCTTCCATTTCTATTTTTTGGAACAGCTTCAAGAGAGTGGGTGTTAACTCTTCCTTAAATGTTTGGTAGAATTCCCCTGGAAAGCCATCTGGCCCTGGACTCTTGTTTTTTGGGAGATTTTTGATCACTAATTCGATTTCTTTACTGGTTATGGGTCTGTTCAAATTTTCTATTTCTTCCTGTTTCAGTTTTGGTAGTGTATATGTTTCTAGGAATTTGTCCATTTCTTCCAGATTGCCCATTTTATTGGCATATAATTGCTTATAATATTTTCTTATTATTGTTTTTATTTCTGCTGTGTTGGTTGTGATTTCTCCTCTTTCATTCTTGATTTTATTTATTTGGGTCCTTTCCTTTTTCTTTTTGATCAAACTGACTAGTGGTTTATCAATTTTATTAATTCTTTCGAAGAACCAGCTTCTGGTTTCATTGATCTGTTCTACTGTTTTTTGGTTTCAACGTTTTTTTTTTTTTTTTTTTTTTTTTTTTTTTTTTATTTATTTTTGGGACAGAGAGAGACAGAGCATGAACGGGGGAGGGGCAGAGAGAGAGGGAGACACAGAATCGGAAACAGGCTCCAGGCTCCGAGCCATCAGCCCAGAGCCTGACGCGGGGCTCAAACTCACGGACCGCGAGATCGTGACCTGGCTGAAGTCGGACGCTTAACCGACTGCGCCACCCAGGCGCCCCTGTTTTTTGGTTTCAATAGCATTAATTTCTGCTCTAATCTTTATTATTTCCTGTCTTCTGCTGGTTTTGGGTTTTATTTGCTGTTCTTTTTCCAGCTCTTTAAGGCATAAGGTTATGTTGTGTATCTGAGATCTTTCTTCTTTAGGAAGGCCTGGATTGCTATATACTTACCTCTTATGACCGCCTTTGCTGCGTCCCAGACGTTTTGGGTTGTGGCGTTATCATTTTCATTGGCTTCCATATACTTTTAATTTCCCCTTTAACTTCTTCCTTAGCCCATTCATTCTTTCATGGGATGTTCTTCAGTCCAAGTATTTGTTTCCTTTCCAAATTTTTTCTTGTGGTTGATTTTGAGTTGCATAGTGTTGTGGTCTGAAAATATGCATGGTATGATCTCGATCATTCTGCACTTGCTGAGGGCTGATTTGTGTCCCAGTATGTGGTCTATTCTGGAGAACATTCCATGTGCACCGGAGAAGAATGTATATTCTGCTGCTTTAGGATGAAATGTTCTGAATATATCTGTTAAGTCCATCTGGTCCAGTGTGTCATTCAAAGCCATTGTTTCCCTGTTGATTTTTTGATTAGATGATCTGTCCATTGCTGTGAGTGGGGTGTGGAAGTCTCCTACTATTATGGTATTACTATCAATGAGTTTCTTTATGTTTGTGATTAATTGGTTTATATATTTGGGTGCTTTCACATTTGGCGCATAAATGTTTACAATTGTTAAGTCTTCTTGGTGGATAGAACCCGTGATTATGATATAATGCCTTTCTGCCTCTCTTGATACAGTCTTTATTTTAAAGTCTAGATTGTCTGATATAAGTATGGCTACTCTGGCTTTCTTTTGTTGACCATGATAACATGATAGATAGTTCTCCATCCCCTTATTTTCAATCTGAAGGTGTCTTTAGGTCTCAAGTGGGTCTCTTGTAAACAGCATATAGATGGATCTTGTTTTCTTATCCATTCTGTTAGCCTGTGTCTTTTGATTGGAACATTGAGTCCACTGACGTTTAGAGTGAGTACTACCATTACAATGCTTGTAGAGTTGGAGTTTCTGGTGGTGTTCTCTGGTCCTTTCTAATCTTTGTTGCTTTTGGTATATATATATATATATATATATATATATATATATATATATATATATATATATATATATATATATATACACATATATTTATATTCATCTTTTCTCCCCTCAGAGAGTCCCCCTTATAATTTCTGGCAGGGTTGGTTTAGTGGTCACAAACTTCTTTCATTTTTGTTTGTCTGGGAAACTTTTTATCTCTCCTTCTATTTTGAATGACAGCCTTGCTGGATAAAGACTTCTTGGCTGCATATTTTTCTGATTCAGCACATTGAATATATCCTGCCACTCCTTTCTGGCCTGTCAAGTTTCTGTGGATAGGTCTGCTGCAAACCTGATCTGTCTTCCCTTGTAGGTTAGGGACTTTTTTTCCTTTGCTGCTTTCATGATTCTCTCCTTGCCTGAGTATTTTGTGAATTTGACTATGATATACCTTGTTGATGGTTGGTTTTTGTTGAAACTAATAGGGGTCCTCTGTGCTTCCTGGATTCTGATGTCTGTGTCTTTCCCTAGGTTAGGAAAGTTTTCCGCTATGATTTGCTCACATAAACCTTCTACCCCTATTTCTTTCTCTTCCTCTTCTGGGACCCCTATGATTCTGATGTTGTTCCTTTCTAAATTTTTTTTTCAACGTTTTTTATTTTTATTTTTGGGACAGAGAGAGACAGAGCATGAACGGGGGAGGGGCAGAGAGAGAGGGAGACACAGAATCGGAAACAGGCTCCAGGCTCCGAGCCATCAGCCCAGAGCCTGACGCGGGGCTCGAACTCATGGACCGCGAGATCGTGACCTGGCTGAAGTCGGACGCTTAACCGACTGCGCCACCCAGGCGCCCCTGTTGTTCCTTTCTAATGAGTCACTGATTTCTCTAATTCTTAAATCGTGCTCTTTTGCCTTAATCTCCCTCTTTATTTCTGCTTCATTATTCTCCATAAGTTTGTTCTCTATATTGCTGATTCTCTGTTCTGCCTCATCCATCCTTGCCACCGTGGCATCCATTCGTGATTGCAGTTCAGTTATAGCATTTTTTAAATTTCATCCTGACTAGTTTTTACTTCTTTTATCTCCGCAGAAAGGGATTCTAGTCTATTCTCAACTCCAGCTAATATTCTTATTATCGTGATTCTAAATTCTGGTTCAGACATCTTGCTTTTTTTATCTGTGTTGGTTAAATCCCTGGCTGTCGTTTCTTCGTGCTCTTTCTTTTGGGGTGAATTCCTTCATTTTGTCATTTTGAAGGGAGAAAAGGAATTAATGAGGTATAAAAATTAAAATTAAAAATAGTAAAATCAAAAAATTGAAAACACACACACAAAATCGAGTAAATGACTAGGTGTGTTTGGTCTGGGTGTTGAAAGTAGTTTGATAGATTAGAGAAAAAAGGTGGGGGGGAAGGAACAAAAAAAGGAAATCATTTGAAAATTTGAAAAAGTGAGTACACTGAAGGAGAATAAAATAAAGTGATGGAAGTAAAAGAGAGTTTGAAATAATTTACACACAAGTAAAAATATAGTAAAAAATTAAGTATTTTTAATAAAAATTGAAAATAAAAATGAATTTTTTCTCTTTCTGTATTCAAGAAAAAGAAGTGAAAAAGAGAAAAAAAAAGAAAATTGAATAGGTGGACCTGCTAACAGATTGAAATACGACTGAAATTGCTTTGTTTTCCCCTAGAATTCAGACTATGAAGTACTTTATAGTCCAGAAACTGAGCAGGTTGTGAGACTTGTGTTCCTGAGGAGTGAGGTGGGCCCAGTTGGGCAGGGCTTAGTGTAATGGCTCCGTTCTCCACTAGATGGCGCTGCTAGCCTACTGAGGTGGATTGTTGCGATGCCCGTAGGTGCATTTGGGCAGGTGCGGGAGCAGTGAAAATGGCGTCACCCAGCTACCCAGTCTCTAGTATTGGAACTCTGTTCTCCCGGATCAGCAATTATGCACCTGTCCTCTGTCTTCAACTTTTGTCTACTCCCCACTTTTTCAGTGTCCATGACCAAGCCCCAGGCAGTACCTGTGTCCTGAATTTTGTCTCAGATGTGGCTGTTTTCCCCTTAATTCTGAAGGACTGCGGCTTTGACCCGTTCTGCCCCTCTGTGGGAGGGTCTCACTGAACAATGGCTGAATGCCAGCTGCACTCAGGAATGCTCGCTTGCTGGACCCTGTTGCTGCCGGTGCCCTGAGACTGTGGCCAGGTGCCAGCCTGCCTCAGGAAAAGTTTGCAAGATAGTGTAGCAGCAGCGTTTCAGGGATTATGGGAAATCACAACACACATCTGGCACCAGCCTGCACCCTTAACGACCGTGTTCCAGCACCAGTAAATGTGTCCATTCTCTGGGGTCTGCTGGGCCCAGGTTGCCTCGCAGCCTCTACCAAATGTCCTTCCAGCAGTGAAACCGCTTCTCCCCATGTGGCCTGTGAACCTGCCAGATCCCACTCTGTTCCTAGGGATTCGCTGTTCCCACCAGACCACCTCCAGGTATGGAGCTGCGGAGTTGCAGACTCTGTGCTCCCCTTGTTTACGGTCTTAATGGAATTTAAACCCTCTGCTTTCTCCTTTGTTAGTTTAGTCCCTGCGGCTGTTTCCACTTTTCCACTTTCTGTCCAGCTGCTTTTGGGGAGGGGTGCTTTTCCCATATCCCCCCTCCCCCTCCCCCTGTCTCTGTCCTCTCTTTGCCCGCAAAAGCAGCTCCCTGCCCACCGGGACTTCTCATTCCCCAAGTTCACCTCTCCGCGCCGCATACCTGTTGAATTCTGTGGTTCAGGTTGTGCAGATTGTTGTGTTAATCCTCCAATCAGTTTTCTAGGTGTGCAGGATGGTTTAGTGTTGGTCTGGCTGTATTTCATGGACGTGAGACACACACAAAACTTCCATGCTGTTCTGCCATCATCTCTATTTTTAGTTTTTAAAGGAACCTCGTACTGTTCTCTATATTGGCTGCATCAACTTACATTCATAGCAACGGTGCATAAGAATTCCCATTTCTCTACATCCTGCCCAGCATTGTTTTAATCTCTTGTCTTTTGATGATCATCATTCTAACCGGTTGAGGTAGTATCTCACGACTTCGATTTGCATTTCCCAGGTGATGAGTGATGTTGAGTACCTTTTAATATACCTGTTGGCCATTGGTATATTTTCTTTGGAAAAATGTCTATTCAAATCCTTTGCCCATTTTTTAAATAGATTGTTTTTTTGTGGGTATTTTTGCTATTGTGTTGTATAATTTTTTAATATATTTTTGATAATTACCTCTAACTATATATATATATATATATATATATATATATATATATATATATGGTTTGGAAATATTATTTCTCAGTCTGCAGGTTGTCTTTTCATCTTGTTGATGGTTTCCTTTGCTGTACAAAAGATTTTTAATTTGATGTAGTCCCACTTGTTTGTTTTTTGTTTGGTTGTTTGTGCTTTAGATATCATGTCAAAAAAATCACTGCCAAGAGTAGAGTTTTTTATTAAGTTTATTTATTTATTTTGAGAGACAGACTGTGTGTGTGAGCCGGGGAGGAGTAGATAGGCAGAGAGAGAGGGAGAGAGAGTATTCCAAGCAGGCTCCGTGCTGTTAGCACAGAGCCCAACATGAGGCTCAAACTCACTAATGATATCGATTTCTGAGCCAAAACCAAGGGTTGGATGCTTAACCGACTGAACCACCCGGGCGCCCTATGGTTTCTGGTGTTACATGTAAATATCTTTAATCCATTATGAGTTAATTTTTGTGAGTGGTGTAAGGTAGAAGTCTAGTTTCATTTTTTTTCCATGGGACTATGCAATTTTCCCACCACCATTAAAAAAAAATGTTTATTATTTTGAGAGACGGGCAGAGAGAGAGGGAGACAACGAACCCCAAACACTCTCCACACTGCCAGCCTGAAGTCCCACATGGGTCTCAATCACAAGCTGAGCCAAAATCAAGGGTCGGACACTCATTCCTTTGAGCCACCCAGATGCCCCTCAGCCCCATTTTTTGAAGATAATGTCTTTTCTCCATTGAGTATTCTTGGCTCCTTCGTCAAACATGCTTGGGTGTGAGGGCTGTTCTTGAGGCCACCACGGTGGCTATCCCTGTGGCGCCCTGGAATTGGTTTCAGGCCTCTGTATTCAGAGGGACTCAGGGAAAAGGGGTGCTGCTTATACTTATTGGGAACACTGTGGACTTGGAGGAAGACGTTCTCCCTGCAGTTGGTATGAACCAGTATCAGGGCTGTGTCTGAGAGGCTGGACTCCATGGCTGAAGAGGGAATCAACTGTGCCCATGCTAGGCTGGAGAAGAGTTTCTGGAAGACTGGGGATCTGTATTACCCATAACACTGGTGAGGCAGCTGAAGTGGGAGATGATGGTCTAAGGGCCCTTAGCCCTGTCCTTAGGACCCACCTCACTGTTTGTTCTAGAGCAGTATTGCCAAGGTTAGAAAAACCACCATTTCTGTACATTTCTGGTGAGTATGTAACATACTATTACCTCTTTGCAGAGGAATTAGTTCCTGTCTGTTTTTTTTAATTTTATTTTTTAATTAAAAAAAAATGTTTATCAATTGTGAGAGAGTGAGAGAGCATGAACATGTGTTTTTTAATTTTTAAAAAATGTTTTACCAATTTTGAGAGTGAAAGAGCATGCACGTGCACACATGCAGGGGAGGAACAGAGAGAGAGAATCCCAAGCAGGCTCCACCCTGTCACTGAAGAGCCTGACACAGGGCTTGATCTCACGAACCATGAGAATGCGATCTGAGCTGAAATCAAGAGTCTGATGCTTAACCGACTGAGCCACCCAGACACCCGACTAGGTAATTTTAAATGCTGGATAGAAAGGTCAAGTGCAGCCGTAAGTAATGCAGTTGACAAAAGTGTCACCTGTCACACAAGAAAAAGTATATAGTTAGTTCTATATTTTAAAACTTTAGGTTTTTAAGTCCAATATTCCAACACTGATTTGACTTTGATGCTCAGGAAGGGGATGGAACGTACAGATGGAGCCTCACGTCTAGGGTTTGGGACCATCCGTGGACCTGGAACACCTTTTATTTTGTAGGCATTGTTTTCCGCACAGTCTGGACAGAAGTCAGTCACCGTGAAGGCGGGAGAGGCTTCACAGCTCTGCAGTGTAGTGAACAGACTAGGAAGACCACAGATTCTTTTCTTTTCCATTGAAGAGCAACACAGGTATTGAGAGAGAAAGGATGCTACTGTCTAATCGGACCTCCTTGCTAGGGGTCGTGCCACACATGCTTCATTGTTCACTGGCTGTGGACATAGCAGCTTCTCACAGACTACTAGGGTTTTCCACAAAAGACTCGTGTGAGGTTAACCGGGAAGAGGACAACTAGACTGGCAACAGTGCCAGGGCACTCAGCTTCCCTAATCAAGATCCACATCGACACACGCATGTCTCTGCGGTGGAAACGACTGCCAATTACGGAGTTAAGACCTTATCTGCCTTTTGCCCCTTTTCCATATTAATAAGATTTGGAGATTCTTTTCAGGAAAGTGTCTGTAACTTTTGTTTAAGGGACAGGATGACACTGGCAGACATTTCAGGCCATTTATCCATGAACTCTGTCTTCCCCTTAACCATCTTAATGCCTCCTACCTACCAAACCTGGCAAGAGAGACCATCTGACTCCAGGCTGTTTGTAGTCCTCCCCTGAAAGGAAACACTTTGTATGTAAGTTGATGGCACCGCTTTCCACACGTTTTCCTCGGGAGCTCCACAGTCCAGGCAACCGTGGCACCTAGTCCTCCGCAGTGATGTTTTGGGAAAAGGTAGGCCATGGACTCCCCATTGTGGATTCTCCGAATTGCTTCAGAAAGAATCAGACTGATACCAGCAGTCTCTATCTTGGGACACTGCGGCTTCCGCATGCCGTGAGGGACAGTATTCGTCACCACCACCTCATCAATGGAGGACTCCTCACTCAGGCAGGGTCCTCTGCAGACAGGATGCCTTCAGTGGCCATGACATAGATCTTGTAAACCCTCTCTCTTTCAGTGTCTCCGCAGAAGCAACACATCTTCCTGCATCATCCATAATGTCATCCACCATGCAGTGTGCCCACCATCATCTCTGACTACAGTTATCGACGGCTTGTCTTTGGCCATCATCAGCGGCAACCCCAGACCTGGGTGGACAGTAGCATTTTTGACCACTGGGGAAGAATGACGACCTTCATCCATGTCCCGCTCTGTACCCTGGGCTTCTGCGTGGATTACAGCTAACCCCAGATGGAGTCCCCCAGCATATGACTGGGCAGTATCAGGAGACTTTGCTACAATGACTGCATTCCTGTAATTCAGAATTTCTCCCTGGTTATACTGCAACACAAAGGGTGAGGCTCTAAGGTTGTACATGGGAAAGCTGCAAACGCCTTGTATTTACTTTTGATGAAGATCTTTGGTGATCATGTGAGTTAAACCTGCTTTTGCCAGAATGTTCGCCAAGAATTTACACACAATGGAATGAACCCCTCTTCCTCACCTTGCTCTGCTTGCTGTAGGGGAAATAAGGGATGACTCTAGTGATGTTCCTGGCACGGGCTGTCTTCAGTGCCTAAGCCATGCTCAGTAACTCCGTCACAGCTGTATTCACATCTCTGGGTCTTGTCTGTATAATGAAAATATCTTGGCCATGAATAGATTCTTTTATTTCAAGTCTTGTTTCTCCATTGGTCTCTTGATAGACCACAGATTTCCCCAGCTCAGCACCAAGATGCCCAAGGCCACCTAGGACTGGGGCAGAACTTACACTCACTGCGACCTGGCCTTGTAGCCACCTCAGAGCCAGTAGGACCTGTCAATGGAAATGAAGGACATGCATCTATTCCTGGAAGGGAAATTGTTTTTTTTTTGGGGGGGGGGGTGGAATTGATCCTACAGATACCCTCCCTGGGGTACAAAATGACAGCAGGGCAAGGATGTTCTTTAAAAGCTCCCAGCCAAGTTGTTGCAAAGGTCACAAAATTATCCAGCAAGATGATAACGGTTGTAATTTTTCTAAGTGATACATTACAAGTTGTTTACCGTCATCAAACAGGTACAAGTGTTTGATCTGAACACGGCATGGCTGTGTCTGTAAACTTCAGTAATCCTTTTGGGTCCTAGTGTCTGTGTATGCAGTACTTGCTGGTAGACAGTGCCCTCTGGTGGTTTAGTGGCCAAACTACATGGCGTCTGGATCCATTTCTGTGACCATCATACAAAGTACCACAAGCTGGGGCTTAAAACAACAGAAAGGTATTTTCTCACGGTTCTGGAGAGCAGAAGTCCAATATCAAGGTGTTGCCGGGGTCGTTCTCGCTCTTAAAACTCTATCAAAGAATCCTTCCTTGCCTCTCCCAGCTTCAGGTGGTCGCTGGCACTCCTTGGGATTCCTTGGTTTGTGGTTACATCATCCCAACCCCTGCCTTCTCTTCTGTATCCTCCTCCTTTTTTATAAAGACACCAGTCATTGGACTTAGGGCCCTTCCTGATCTAGCATGACCTCATCTTTTTTTTTTATGTTTATTTAGTTTTGAGAGAGAGACAGACAGCGAGTGAGCAGTGGAGACATAATTGCTGAGTGTGTGTGTTCCTTGCCTTTGACTGAAGGCAAAGAACTTTCCGAACTCTTTGTTCTTCAAGAGCAATACTTTGGTACAACTGGTAATCCTAGGGAGAGCTGCCAGGAAGAAATGCCAGAGGTTTTTACCTGGGGGATCTTTAAGGTAATCTGCCAAAACTTACATTGAGTCACCAATGTGGCCAAACTGCTAAGTAAACAAGGAACATGGGGATCTTACTTTTCCGGGGCTACCATAACAAATGATTACAAACTGTACCCAGTTAAAACAACAGCGATCTAGTCTCTTGAAGCTCCAGAGGCCAGAGGTCTGAAATCAAGGTGCTTCCAGGACTGTGCACTCTCCGGTTTCTAGGGAAGACCCTTCCTTACCTCTTCCCTCTTCTGGTGGCTAAAGGTGTTTCCTTGCTTATGGCTACATCAGTCCACTCACTGCTTCCATGTTCACAGGCCTCCTCTTCATCCTCAAAACTTCCTCACCTCTGTAAATAAGGGTACATGTGATGGCATCGAGGACCCTCCAAGATAATCCAGGATAGGTTCCACTGCTTGAAATCCCAACTTAATGCATTTGTGACAATATAGAGTAACATTTATTCTTTTGCCACATGTGTTAATCAGTCTAGAATCTCCAGAGAAAATTGAACTGATAGGGTGTGTGTGCATACACATGCTTAGAGGAAGAGAGGGAAAGAGTGAGCGAGAGAGATTTATTTTAAAGAATCGTAAGGAATGACTCACAATTATGGAGGCTGACGAGTCCAAAATCAGCAGGGAGGCCTGCAGCCTGGAGATTCAGGGAAGAGAGAATCAGGGAGATTCAGGCCAAAAAGCATCTTTAGAGTAACATCAGCAAGATGGCAGAGTAGGAAGTCCTATCCCTGGTTTACCCACAGAAACACCAAATTGATGGAGGTCCTGAATCTAGTTAATTAGTTGCAGTCTTCCAGAGGAGCACAAACCAGAGAGAAGCTATAGTGAATGGAGGAAATGGAAAAAGCAGTGTCTTCAGGAAATGTTGGTTTTAGATGGGGTTAGAGGGATTTGAGGCAGGAAGGGAGGGCATAGGTGCAGGTGGAGAGGCAGGAAAACAAATATGTGCTCTGGAGATCCTGGAATATTCTAGGCAAGTGATAGGTTTTAGGCCGGCCTTATGAATTGGAGGTAGTGAGGTTCCACTAACCTGACTAGATCACACAGAGAGAGGAGGGTTGGAAGACGATGCCCATGTTGTTGACCAGCACTTCCAGACCCCCACACTCCTTGCATAGGAAGTCAAGCAGCGCATGGCTGCTCTGCAGGTCATGGATGTCAGGCAGGGGGAAGCATGGTTGGGAGCATCATGTTCCCCGAGACCTGCTGGCACAGAACACCCATGATGGTGAAGCCTAGTTGGGCCCAGTCACCAGCACCACATGGCTGTAGGTCTACTAGGCTGAGCGAGGCATTAGAGTGCAGAAAGCAGACATGGTAAGACACTTGGGGTGTGCTGTGGGCCCCGTGCACTGGCACAGGTGTGTTCTGGTATCTGGGGATGTTACCCCTAGAGCTAGAGGCCCTGCCTCCATCACCCATCAAAGAAGGGGCCAAAGGTTCCAGATGGTTCCCTAATGATGCTATACCAGGTCTGTCTCTCCCAGGTCTGTATCTTAAACCCAACCAGAACTCCCCACTCTTAGGATCCTTCCTCTGAGCTCAGCAATGGTTCAGGATGGACTGATGTGCTCCTCGGAAAGAAAATGGGTAGTCACAGGCTAATAAGAGCTAGAGATTTATGGTAGTGGAACTAAACATATCTTGGGAAAACCCCATCAGGAAGAAAGGAATATAGCCATTGTGTTGGGAATGTGTCCTTCTTCCTCTGTAGAATGGGAAAGTTTGCCTTCTTCTAAGATGCAGTGAAACTGGTTGTACAGGGAAGTGCTTCTGAGGACACAGATCCCCTGCTTTCTCAGTAGAAACTCAAGAGAGAGATACAGAGAATGAGGTCCTGTGCTGGGACTTGGGTGTGGGCAGGACTCCTCCCTCAGTGGGATTCCCAGTGAGCCCCGAGTGAGAGGGAATGTTTGTGAAGCTCACTGTGGCTGAGGAATTGCTTGGGATGTCTGCTTTAGTGGTTATAAAGTGCTTATATTTGGTGTAGACCAAGGTTTTAGTTAATAAGTGTTATATATAATTTGGTGTTATTTTTAAGGTATCAAGGAAAAGAGATCTCTGTGATACTGGGATACATTTCCAAACCAGCAGTTGACATGCTATTGTTTTGTCCTAGACATTGATGCTCCTCATGGGTCAGTTTAGAAAAGCCAGATAACAGAGAGAAAATTAATAGCCCTTTTGAAGGGAAAGACCTATTTTTTAAAAGTTTATTTATTCTGAGAGAAAAAGAGAAAGAGCAGGGGAGGTGCAGAGAGAGAGAGAGAGAGAGAGATCTGAAGTGGGCTCTGTGCTGACGGCAGAGTCCTATGTGGGGCTAATGAACCTTGAGATAATGACCTGAGCCAAAGTTAGACGCTCAACTGACTGAGTCACTCAAGCGCCCCTGAAGGGAAAGACATAAAGTATGGACCCAACCCTTGCTTGCAGGGCCCATCAGTTCTCATTTCTGTCAGCCTGAAATCCCTGGTGAAGACTGAAAAATAATCATGAGAGGAGGAAGTCTGTACAACATGGATGCTTCTGTGAGGGGAGGGAGGTGATGGGCATTCACGGAGGCCCCCAGGAGCCAGGCTGGGTGTGGGGCAGTAAGAAGCTCCCCTCAGGGCCCTGGATGTGTCAGGCCCCAGTCTGGGGACGCTTATAGGGGGCACTTTGCATCGCCCTTGTTTTCAGCCTGTTCACCTGTATTAGTTCATTTACTCTTCATGGAAATCCTATGACTTCCCCAGAATTGTACACTTAGGAGACCGATGTACAGCAACATGCAGGATTTTGCTCAAGGTCACCCCATAAGGTGGCAGAGCCAGGACGTTTTTGTTTCCAGATGTTTGTCTTTAAAGCTTCGAAAGAGGTATTTGGAAAGACTGGGACGGTAGACACCCATGTATCAACCAAACCAGATTCATCTATGACGAGTATTTTACTATCCTCTATGTTCTCTAGAGATCTTTCTGGACCTTGTTAATGTTACAAACTTGGTGACACGTTATCTGTACATGAATAGCGCATTCGCCTTGAGGAGATTTGACGGTAATTCATATTCATTGATACCAATCCATATTCCCTTTTCTCCCTTGTCTCAGGTTGTCTTATGGATGCATCGTAAGAGCCTACTTCCCTCTCACAACTTGAAATTGTTTTTCCCCAGTGAGTTTGATATTTAAAGAGACCACAGAATGTCTATTTGTGGTGGGGTGCACATGTCATAGTAGAGGCTGATAAAGTATGCTAGCAAGGGAAGTCCATCCCCATTCATGGGTTTATATATCATCTCTGGTAACTTTAAAGCTACAACAGCAGATATGAGTACGCCCAACAGAAGCCATTGGCCTGCAAAGGCAAATACATTCACTCTGTGTCTCTTTCACTAATATTTATCAACTCCTGTGTTAAACTGTCCCTTCTCTCAACCTAACTTAGGTTCTGTTAGTTTTTTGGGCCGATTGGCAAGCAATAAGCTGCACACATGGACATTTACTTATAACTGTTTATTCATCTATGATGTTCATTCACTATTGTCATTAAGTCCACTTTTCCTTCTCATATATCACAGAAGAAATCACAGAAGACTTCACAGAAATAGTAGCTAATTCAAGGTGAGTACTTGATACAAATAAAGGTTCTTTCTTTCTTTTCTTTGACAAGGACATTGCTGATAGTGGAATCTCGTGGTCAAATCATGACTGTATCATAACAGGACCCATGAAGGGAACTGAGAGGGGGGTCCCCATTGTTCAACTTTCTTCTCCATAACCAACTCCCCGTGAGGCTCCTTGGCATCCGGGGGCAAAAGGGCCAAGTAGACGGGAGTCTCTGCTCCTTCTTCTGGGCTTTTAATGGCTTTCGGTCCACCCATGGCTGTTCTCACCCACCCAGGGCAGCAGGCATTCAGGAGGATCCTGTCTCCCCTCCTCTGCTCACTCAGTTTCCTGGCATGGATTCTGGACAGGACCGTGACACCAATCTTTGACACTCCATATGTGAGTGCCCTCATATCAGGCCAGCCCTCCTTTATGTGTACCCTGTTCTTTGTGTCTTCCACAAACTTGTTCATGAGTTCCAACAGCTCCTCCTCTGTGATAGTCTCACTTCTGAACTTCTGCTGCATTCCTGGGCTGCAGTTCTTAAGAGCTACTAAGCTCATTATGCTAGACACATTGACCACTCTGCCTAAAATACAACACAAGTAGTTACATAGAATGGCATGCACAATAATGATGAATACCACAATCCCTTGGATTTGTCTATTTGGGAGACAATTACCAGTTTGCTAGGAGTGTGATTGTAGTCTTCCTATATAAGTGAAGGACACAATACAGTCTTGAACCTTGTAACACTCATAATGTCTCAGAGGACGTCAGAGAAATGATCTAATGGGGAGTGCAGTGCCTAGATGTCCCATAAGGAAAAGACAGCCCCTTATACAGGAACGTGCTCCAGAAGGTAAGTAGGTGCTCACTGCAATCATGAGTAGAGAGACACTTTTCTTCACAGGTCCCCTTTGGGACCATCTTAACATCTTATGGTCCCATGGCCAGTGCTCTATGAATGAGTGTCTATCAACCAACAAACAACTGATCAGTTTATTGATGACCTTTTGAAGGAGAGCAACTGCATAGGTTTTGTGGGCTGTCTTTCTGCTATAACCAGGTAAAAACAAATCTCCTCAGTGGGGTAAGGTGCATGCTATTTTCTCTATGTTGGGATTTCATCAACTCAGGAGCAGTGAGAACACACCAGGCAATAAGGTCATGGAGAGGGGCAACAGAACAGTCACATGTTAAAAAGATAGTATAAAAAGAAATGCTACAACATGGATGAATCTTGATAACATTACCCAAAAGAAAGTGGCCAGTCACAAAAGACTGTTCATTATATGATTCTCTATATATGGGATGTCCAGAAAAGTAAATGTTCAGGCAGAAAATAGATTGGAGGTTGCTTCGGGCAGTGGGAATGCAGGACCAGAGGGCTGATGTTAAGCGTCCAGGTTCTCCTTGGGGTGATGACAGTGTGCTAATCTTGAAGCGGTGATTGCTCCACACCTCTGTCCATTTACTAAACTCCACTGAATTGCATACCTGAGATGGGTGAAGTGTATGATGTGTGAATTTTATCTCAGTAAAGTGGTTAAAAGTGTTAATCACATAGTTCTCACTAATTCTTTTTCAAAAATATTATTCATAAATGTGAACTTACATTGACATGTATAGTTTACTATTTTTCCATCTACATGAGTATCTTTAGCCTAATAGAAAGATTATGAGAATTTACAAACAATAAGAGCTTCAATAAATTAGGAAACTATCCCTATTTTATGTAAATATCCGGGAAAGACAGTCATGGTCACTTAACTCTGAGCTCCATCCCACTAAGGAATGTCAGTGCCATACAAGTTCAGTGGGAGAGATAATGCATGACCCTGTGACTCTCATTGGTGGTGTTTAGAGATAATTAAAATGATTTCTAGAAAGTACCTTATTAATGTAACAGTTTTCTAACATAAACACCTTTTAGAAAGGGGTCAGTTATTCCAGTCCTTCCTTTCATCTAAAACATGTTAAGTGTCACTTTAACGGAACTTATGTGTTAAATGGTTTAGTAAGCACTTCTCATGTTTGATTACTTAACTAATTAGATTTATTTTCTTTTAAAAATATCATCTGCCTGTCTCAAAATAAAAATAATACACATTAATGTTTCAAAATCGCAAAACACAGAAGTTTATGAAATAAGACGGGGCCAAGGAACCCACCCTGGGTAACTGGTATACCAGAAAGACAGCAACATTTACTCACAGGGGCTTGGAGCCATTTTCTTATGTACCTTTACTATAGACACTAGATGGAGAAACTCTACTAACTTTCTGCAGGCTGTGTATAATGTATAATGAAGTGATGCCCTCTTGTCTATTCTGTATTGTCTATTTCAGGAAGTCTAGAATCACCTGTGAAAATGCTTACCTGTGTATTTCAGGGAGACTGACAGGGAGTAAAAGGTTTTGTAGGTAAATTCCTTATAGTAGATGCTGCAACCATTCCCTCAACCCAGGCCTGTCCCCTGCACTGACCACATCTGCAAGTGGCAGGCTGGCTGTCAGTGGGCTTCACCTGAGAGCTGGGTGAGTTGGTAGACCCTTCTGGTGTGACAGCTCAGGACAGGAAACACAAGTGCAGGAATAGGAAGTACTTATGGAGTTTATACGGCCAAGTGTCTGATCCAAACATTTGGTCTCCAGAGTAGACTCATGGCTTTCATGTATCGTTTTGAGGACTCTGAGCTGGAATGCACGCAGCCCGTGCGCTACGAAGTTTAAGGGTGGGGCGCCTGGATGGCTTAGTCAGTTAAGCGACTGCTTCTTGATTTCAACTCAGGTCATGATCTCACGGTTCGTGGGTTGGAGCCCCGCGTTGGGCTCTGTGCTGACAGTTTGGAGCCTGCTTGGGATGCCCGTTCTCGCTCTCTGCCCCTCCCTCACTCGTGCCCTCTCTGTCAAATATAAGTAAGTAAACTTAAAAGAAAAGAAGTTTATGGACCATCCATAAGACCTTGTGATAAGGGTGTGTGAGTGCATTTGAGTGTGTCGTATGTCTGCATGTGAGTGTGTGCGAAAGAGACTGGATGTGTGACTGCAAGTGTGTGACCTGTATGAGGTAGCGTGTGAAGGAATTGCCCCGTCACAGTCAGCGTGAAAGCATGTCACCCAGATACGAAAGGACTCTTGTTCTGGTGGGGCTGGCGTGCGTCTCAGGCTTATAGTCTATCCAGGCCATTACTCTGTATGTGGCCAGGGATCTATTTAGGAACATCTCTCCCTCTCCAAACTTCAGTGTCCTAAAGCACAGCCACAGTGATCTCCACAACACAAGCTATTTTAGACGTCATCTCATCTGGGGTCACAAACTTCAAGGGCAGCATTTGACTCTCAAGGCTATTCAGAATCTGTAAGTCCAAGCTGGTCTCATGACCTTTGATGATTTAACATTTGTCACATTCCCTGAAGGATCCATGTTTTCTAATATCAAGAGGACCAGTTCTTTAGTGTCTTGACTGATAAGGGTTTTTCAGAAAACACTTCAAGTTTTGAAATGTGCCTCCTGTGGTTTTCCCTGAGGTACCTGGGGGTCTTGCGATAAGGAAGGCATTGGCCCAATAGAGCAGAGTCCTTTTATTTTCTGTTTCCCTTGCCTTACTGGGTAAGGCTTCATCTGAAGAAGCAAGATGTAGGGAAAATGATTTGAGGACCTTGAGTAGTGGGAAGAACCACTAGTTTGGATGTCGCATGACCTCGGTCTTCAGCCAGCTGTGCTTGTGACCTTGAAATCCATTATTCCTCCAAGTTCTTAATGGGGACCATATATAAAATGCCTAGCACATCACACCTAGAAATGTCCAGCCACCTATCCTTTCTAGAACCAATATGTCAGAGTGTGTGTGTGACTGAGATATGTTTACTATTATAATTTTCCCACCAAATTCCTCTAGTGGGTTTTCAGACTACAGGATATTGCAAAGCAGTACTTTCTCAAAGGAAGGTTGAGAACAACTTCTGTAAGGTTTCCTTGGTTACAGTAGCCTTAATAAGATCATATTTCTACCTACTATTTTAAGTTTATGTCTGATGAAAAGAGTGCTCATATTTTCAATGTTTGTTCAATTCCTTAGAGTGCTTTCTGTCTTAATAGCTTTTTGAAATAAGTGTAATTTATGAGAAAAAGAATAACAACAGCTTATCCTTTTAAAGAGAATATCTTTCAAATTCAGGAATAGGAATGCGAATGAAAAGATATGGAATGTGGGAAGGGATTTATATGACTTTGACACTAATTACATGCTTTAGACTGATTGGTGATGGGCACCTGGTTGTTGTAAATTCTTATCTTCGTTTTCTGCCTAAAATATTAACTACAGCTGTTATTGAAGAAAGAATTAAAATAGAAGAATTGCAGTGCCTGAGTGGCCCAGTTGGGTAAGCGTCTGACTCTTGATTTTGCTCAGGTCATGATCTCATGGTTCATGAGTTCAAGGCCTCTTTGGGCCCTGCAGTGAAAGCATGGGGCTTGCTTGGATTCTCTCTTCTACTCTCTTTGCCCCTCCCCACTGGCACTCTCGCTCTCAAAATAAATAAATACACTTAAAAAAATATAAGGAGAGGGGTGCAGGGGTGGTTCAATTTGTTGAGTATTGGTTTAGTTGATTAAAAAAAATAAGAAGAATCAGTAGGTACTATCTCTCAATATCCCTAAAGTCACAATTGTGTCTTTTGGTTTGTCCTTACACACCTCAAAACAGAGCACATGTTGGCCTTTTGCATGTGTTCTGACCCGCAGAGACCTGGTGGGTGTCATTGGAGATTGTTCTTTGTATCCTGGTTTCTGAAGTATGGGGGAGGAGGGACAGCATTTCCTTTGGCTGCCCTAGCTAGGACTTCTCCCAGATAGTCTCCCCAAAGAGGGTAATGTTCTGATAACATGAACCACTGTGGCTGCCATCCCCTCAAATAATGGAAGAACTCTCTTATTTCCAAAGGCAAGGGAACCCTGGTCTTACACTGAGAATATAGCTTGCATTTTCATGGCCATGACTCTAGTTTTCCTGAGGCAAGATCAATATTTGATTAGAGCCTGCCTTAGCAAATGCAGAAGAACACTCATTCCTCATTCTGGTCTGAGGCCAATACACAGCAGGCAGTGACACTCTGCAGTCAGTGAGAAAACAATCAGCCACAAGGGTGATTTTTGCCTTTAAGGTGGTGGATGTGATGCTGGCACACAGAACTCATCCCACATCCACGTTGTGGTGAGTAAAGGACTCATGGGACATTTGAGAGCTGCCCTTTGGGTGCCAGAGAAGCCAGTGGTAGAAGAAGTGATGGAAGTTTCCAGGAATGAAGAGGGAATGGGGACAGAACTAAGAGTAAACTGTACACGCACGTACTCATTCAAGCCAGACACCCTAATCTTTCTAAAAGTGTCGGCTTATTTAGTCAGTGTACTGAATGGGTGGTGGTTCCCCCATCACATTAACGTGGGGGTAAATATTTCAGTAGTTAACAACCAAGGAATTGTGGCAGTTTGTTTTGTGCAAACAATGACCAAGGTGAAGGGAGGTTGATGGGCCTGGACTTTGGCAGGTCTGACAAGACGGATCCCTACGAGTTATGCTCAGGCTGCCTTTGATCCTGAAGGACTTTTGGGAGTAAGTGAGCACTCAGGGAGTAGAGAGAATAACCATAAAGGAAAAGAGAAAAAACAGTGTCTCTAGGAAGGTTTCAATTGTCCAGAAACGACAGCTGAGTCTCTGTTGGAGGAGAGTTGGGATGCAGATAGCTTGGGGGACAAAATCTATAGGACAACTGTAGGACCTGGTCACTGACAATCAGGAGGTGGGCATGGTGACCTCATTTTTCATGGTGGGTGGATGGAATGGTCCGTGACCAGGATGATATTGGGAAAGCACAAGTGTTATCTGGACATGTTTTAGATATTTAGATGGGGGTGAGGGTGAGGGGCAGGAAGGGTCAGATTTGAGGAGGGAAGGGAGGGCATCCTGAGGAGTAGGAGAGACAGGAAGACAATGTTCTAGGGAATGTCCTAGGCAGGCGATAGATTTTAGGGGAGCCTGACATGTTTGGATAGTGAAAATTCTACTAGCCTGAATTAAATCCTCAGAGGGAGGGAAAGGGAGAAGAAAGGGTCCAGGAAGGAATCCCCAGGGAAGTGCACCTGTGAGGGGCACACAGTGCAGAAAAGGCCTCTGTGAGGAGAGTTTGAGATGAAGATGTGAAGGAGAAGAAAGAGCCAGTTGTGAAAGGCCAGCAGGACAGAAGACACTGATCACTGCTGGACACGTGTGTACAGAGTCCTGAAGAGAAGGTCACCTGTGCAGGTGGGGACACAGCAGGGAGAGGGAGCAGGGCCTGTAGATGAGGTCAGAGAGTTGGGGGCCAGATCATTCCAGAAACAGTACCACTGTAAGTTGTCACACCTACCTTGTGGTTTCATTAGAGGCAGCAGTTCTGTGCACATGTCTCGAGTACCAAAGAAGTTTGTTCTCAATGTCACTTGTGCTTGAATATGTAAGGGGGTGGGGTCACCATCTTGTAGGGGAGAAGGAGAATAGGTTAGTAAGTAGTAGCCTTGTGAAAATATTCCATGAAGTGACAATAACTTTTTTTCTGTGCAAACTGGTGAATTTTCAGCAATTTCTGTGTTAGGTAACACCACTGTCTGGGTGTGAATTATCTGGCTGGTTGATGCTGTGCAGCTTTGTAAGTGGGCACCATGTGGGGAGGCTAAAGGAAGGATGCACAATGGTATTTCTGTGTATCCTTGTTTAAATGTGTTGTTGTTCATTGCAAAATAGGTTAAATCTTTACCAAATGACTCAGATCCAGTCAGAGAGACACTTGCAAAAACCTGGGTGACATCCCTGAGAGACTAATCTATGACAATGCCAAGGTCCTGTGGCTGGAAATGCTTGCAACTGCTGGAAGGTCCTGCTCTCCCTGTGTCTCCAGTCCATCTTCTTCCCTAGGGAGGCCGTTCTAGATCCCCTCAGAGCTCTGGACCCCAGAGCAGCGGTTTAGACACCAGCCCCAAACCCACCCTGGCTGGTCCCCTAAGAGAGGTCTCCTGGCCTAAGAGTTCCCACGTTCTTACTATCGAGGGCAATGCCCGCGTTGTTGACCAGCACGTCCAGGCCCCCGTACTCCTTGCGCAGGAAATCACGCAGGACGCGGATGCTCTGCAGGTCGTCGACGTCCAGCAGGTGGAAGCGCGGACTCAGGCCCTCGCCCTGGAGCTGCTGCACGGCCGCCCGTCCCCGCGCCTCGTCCCGTGCCGTGAGCACCACGTCCCCGGAGAACTGCCGGCACAGGTCACGCACGATGGCCAAGCCGATGCCCTTGTTGGCCCCGGTCACAAGCGCTACACGGATGTGTGACGACATGACTGTGTGGATTGCTAGGGAGGCCCTGTGTGTGGAGCCGATGGTGCTGTGGGCCACACTGAGGGCTAGTGGTGCGGAGGCCTGGCCACAGTCAGAGATGCCAGTAGAACTGTGTTCTTGGATCCAGCGCTGTGGCTCCTAGAGCTGAGGTCCCACCCCCATCCCTCCATGAAAGGAGGGGCCAGAGTTCCAGTAGTTTAATGAAGCTGTATCAAATCCATACCTACTGGGGCTGTACCCTGAGCCCAACCAGGACTGTGTCCTCTTAGGATGCTACCTCTGAGCCAAGCAATGGCTTGAGGTCAACTGATGTGCTCCCCAAACTAAGGTGGTTGGCCCTGGGGTTAATAGGGGGCTACTGATTCATGGTAGGCTAGTTAAAATTATTTTCGGAAACCCTCAAAAGTAAAGAAGGAGTACAGATATTGTCTTGGGAATGTGTCCTTCTTCCTCTGCAGAATGGGAAAGGTTGCTTTCTTCCAAGATGCAGTGAAGTTGCTTGCACAGGGGAACTGCCTCTGAGGACACAGTCCCTTTACTTTTTTCGGAGAATCTCAATAGTGAGGAACAGAGAATTAGGTCCTGTGCTGTGATGGGGGTGTGGACAGGGCTCCTCCCTCTGTGTGATTTTCAGTGGGTCCTGGGTGGGAGGGAATGTTTATGAAGCTCACTGTGGCCAACAAATTGTTGGGAATGTTTGATTTAATGGTTACATTAGCCCCTTTTTCCTGAAATCCCTACTTTTTGGTTCTGTTTAAGGTTACAGTTAATGTGTTATATATAAATAGGTGTTATTTTCACAGTATCAAGGGGCTCTGTGGTGGGAAGCCATTGGCCCCAGTCAAGGTGAGTTTCTTTATCGGCTGTCCCTCTAGCCTTACTGGGCAAGAAATCACTTGAGGAACAGGATCCTCAGCATAAAAGATTTGAGGACCCTGAGTAGTGAGAAGAACCATTAGGCTGGAAGCTACATGAACTTGGTCTACATCAGGCTGTGCATGGGACCTTGAGATCTGTTTTTCCTTCATGTTCTTGATGGGGACAATATATAAAATGCCTAGCACATCAAATGTAGTAATGTCCATACACCCCACCTTTCTAGAACTATAATATGTCAGAGTGTGGGTGTGTGAGGGAGGTGCCTTTACTGTGGTAATTCCCCCCTGCCAGCTGATTCCCCTAGTGATTTTCCAGACTATTGGACATTGAAAAGCAGGACCTCAAATCAAGGTTGACAACACCTTCTTTAAGGTTTACATAGTGTGTGTGCCTTAACAAGACTGTTTTGCTCCTAGAACTTTTACAGCTACTGTTTGATGAACAAGAGTGTTCAGATTTCACAGGTGTGCTTGATTCCTCAGAATAGTCATTCCATAATATATTTTGGAAATAAATGCATATTATAATTTAATGAGAAAAAAGAAGAATAACAGCTAATGAGCACTAAAGAGAATATTCTCCAAAGTCAGGAAGAGGAATTCTGGGGAAATGAGAGGGAAAAGACATGGAATGTGGAAAGGGGTTTCCATGGCCCTGACATTGATTGATGGGTTAAGATAGGGGGTGGGCTCCTGGCCGCTGTAGATTCTTATATCTTCTGTGGCTAGATTATTTCAGAAACACTGTTTTTACAGAAAGCATTAAAAAGTAAGGAGAAGTTGGGCACCTGGGTGGCTCAGCCGGTTAAGCGTCCAAATCTTGATTTCGGTTCAGGTCACGATCTCACGATTCATCAGTTTCAGCCCCACATTAGATCTGGGCTGACATTGCAAAACTTGCTTGGGATTCTATCTCCCTCTCTCTGTCCTTCCCTTGCTCTCTCTCTCTCTCTCTCTCTCTCTCAAAATAAATAAAAAAGTAAGAAGAAATTTCTTTTAAAAAGAAAGAAATTTACATTTTTTAAAAAAAAGTTTTGTGTTTTTTTTACATTTTTTACATTTTTTTAAAAAAAGTAAGAAGAAGAAATCCACATCTATTATCCTTTGGTATCCTATCCATAAGGTCATCCTACTCTGATATTCTCCTTCCAAGGTAAACAACAAGGTTAACATTGACTTTTTGGATGTGTTCTGCCCCCACAGAGATCTGGTACAAAACATTCAAGATTGTTTTTTGTATCTAAGGTTCTGAAGTATGGGGGAGGACGGACAGTATTTCCTTTGGCTGCCCTAGCTAGGACTTCTCTCAGATAGTCTCCCGGAAGAGGGTAATGTCCTGATAACATGAACCACTGTGGCTGCCATCCCCCCAAATAATGGAAGAACTCTGCTATTTCCAAAGGCAAGAAAACCCTGCTCTTCTGCTGAGAATATAGCTTGCATTTCCATGTCCCTGAGTCTAGTTTTCCTTAGGCAAGATCAATATTTGATTAGAGCCTGCCTCAGCAAATGCAGAAGAACACTCATTCCTCATTCAGGTCCACGACCAAATACACAGCAGGCGATGACACTATTCAGTAAGTGAGAAAACAATCAGCCAGAAGTGATTTTTGCCTTCTAAGGGGGATATGTGTAGGATGTGTGGTGATGGCACAAAGAACTTGTCCCACATCAATGTTGTGGTGAGTAAAGGAGTCAGGGGAGATTTGAGAGCTGCCCTTTGTTTGAGGTGAACTCAGTGAACTCAGTACTGGTAGAAATAGTAGAACTTTTTCAGACAGGACAGGGAAAGGGGGCAGGACTGACAGTAAGATGTACCTGCATGTGCTCAATTCCAATCCACCAATCTTTATCTTTTGTGGAAAATCAGTAATGGGAAACCTCACTAAATGCAGTCAGGAAGCCGGCAGCGGGAGCAACTCATGCCCTACCACTCCCAGTCAACTGCAGTCCCAAGAAGAAGAGAGAGAGACTTGATCAAGGGAGCTGCCCTTGCACATGAACACAACTGTACTAGTCCAGACAGAGTAAAATATGCCTGTTTTAAATCCCTGGAGCAGCAGCCCAGCCAATGAAAAGCACTACGCTTCTACGTCCCAGTTTACTCCATTGGGCTTTTTGTTTAAAACAGCCCTCCCGACTTACCCCTTTTCTCCTTAAAAATGTACCTGTCCTTTGTTCCCTGGACTTGCCTATAGTTTTGCCACAGCTTGGCTTTCCCAGATTGCAATTCCCTTTATTCCCGAAGAAACCCAACTTTGCTGGTAAAATAACTGGCAGGTTACATTTTTACAACTGACGTTCCTCGGTGACACACGTGGGGATCCAGGGAAGATCCCCAAGGCCTCTTACTCTGGTGGGCAAGCAGGTGTGGTATCCATGGAGGTGTTTGGGCTCACTGCTTTCTCACCAACCATAGGGTTTGAGGGTAAGCTTTTCTCCTGGACTTCCAGCTCCATGCTTTTTGTCTGTGATTTCTTTCTTTCTTTTTTTAGATCTCTGAGAGTATTCCTTTGGCCTCTGATTCCTTCTCAGAATCAAACTGTTCCTAACGGAACTCCTTTCTCGTTTGGTCTAATTCCTTCTGGGATTGGACTGCTCCTGTTGGAAAAGTACCAGTTTGAACCGCATTGGTCTTCGGTCCTATTCTGCTTTGGGATTGAACTGTTCCTGTTGGAATGGTACCATTTGGAGCTGCATAGGCCTTCTGTCTAAATTCTTTTTGGGATTGGACTGTTGCAGTTAGAACTGTGCCAGTTGGAAATGCACTAGCCTTGGGTCCGAGTTCTGTTTGGTACTGGACTATTCCTCTTGGAACCTGCTGGCCTCTGGTCTGAGTCATTCTGGAACTAGGTTGTTCCCGGAAAACTGCTAAAGAAAATGGGATCCCCTGCAAGAAAATGCTTCGTGACACCCCTCCCCTTTGGGACTATGGCTCATTTTATGTTTAAAATCTATGGTTATTCTGTAGGCACATTCCTAACTAAATGGACCGCCTTAAACAAAAGCATTTCAGGACTTGTTAACCTTAAAAGTAAAACTGCCAGTTAATTTACCAGTAACAGATGCATACATTCAAGAGTAAAGAGAACTGCAAGTCAGGAAAATCAAGCTGCAGCAAAACCTGTAGACAAGTCCAGGGAACAAAGGACAGGTATGCTTTTTTAAGAAGAAAAGGGGCAGTTGGGAAGGCTTTTATAAATTAAAAGTCCCTTGGCATAAATTGGGTGTCTGAAGTGCAGTGGCTTTTCAGTGGCTGAGTGTTGCCTGGGGGGAAAAGGAAAGTGTCTCTATTTCTGGCTGGTATAGTAGAGTAGTATCCATGGGCAAGGTCAAATCCTTCTAAGGTCAAGTTCGTCTCTTCTTGTTGAGTCTGCAGTTGAGCCTGCAATTGAGTAGGAGTGGTAGGGCATGAGAACTTTCCCTGCAGACACCTCCTGATTCCATTTTTAGTGAGGTTTTTTGTTACAAACTTTCAGAAACTTCAGTGGCCATAATGGGCGACTTTCAATATCTCCAAACTTGGTTTACTCAAAATTAAGTTAAAAAACTGTTTCTTCTTGAAAGAAGATAAAATCAAAACAAAAGAAGAATGAGATGTCTATTTTAAATGGTACCTTGGGGCACCTGGGTGGCTCAGTTGGTTAAGCGTCCAGCTTCAGCTCAGGTCATGATCTTGCGGTTCGTGAGTTCGAGCCCCGCATTGGGCTCTGTGCAGACAGCTCGGAGCCTGGAGTCTGCTTCGGATTCTGTGTCTCCTCCTCTCTCTCTGCCCCTCCCCTGCTCATGCTCTGTCTCTCTCTGTCTCTCAAGAATAAATAATCTTAAAAAAAAAAATTTAAATGGTACCTTGACTCTTGCAGATGTGTTTGGATTCTGTTTGCCCCTTTGGAAAGTACTGTTTCTAAATTCATTGAGGCACACAATTGAAAGAGGCAAAATGATGGGGCACCTGGGTGGCTCAATCGGTTAAGCATCCGACTCTTGGTTTTGGCTCAGGTCACGATCTCACCGTTGGGAGGTCAAGCTCAGAGTCAGGCTCTGTGCTGACAGTGTGGAGCCAGCTTGGGATTCTCTCTCTGACCGCCCCCCCCCCCCCAAATATATAAATAAACTTAAAACATTTTTTTAAACAACATGGCTTCTGAGGCCTCTTTCCCTCCTCTCTACCTTCTTCGTTTACAGACAGGAGGCAGCCATCTTCCTCTGTCTCTGCACCTTCCTCTTTCTCTGGGCCCTCTCATTCTGATCCTTTTGCTGAACTTTCCTTTTCATTTGAAGCTCCTTCTGCTTCCTCCTCTCCTGAACCTACTCAAACCTGCCCCTTTCAAGTTAAGTCTTCTAAAGATCTAAATAGACCCCACATTTCTTATATTCCCTGGACTAAGGCTGAATTCAGAGTCAAAGAGTT
Organism: Panthera leo; assembly: GCF_018350215.1. Taxonomy (NCBI): domain Eukaryota; kingdom Metazoa; phylum Chordata; class Mammalia; order Carnivora; family Felidae; genus Panthera; species Panthera leo. Next base: position 9,349,640 of record NC_056687.1, read on the forward strand.
TCCTAAAGTCACTGAGAACACCCATAGGTTTGCTGAATAATTTAACGTAATTAGCCAAACGTTACCAACCACGTTTCTCAATTGGTCACATGCTTGTTGGTGAGGGCCAGGCAAAACATTGGATGAGACTAGCTCAGCAGGAACATCTTGAACAGGATATAAAGAACAGACCCTGAACTTCTGCTACGATACTCGCTGGAAATGTCCACTGAGCAAGGACAGTGGCTTTTCCTAAGCCTGTTGATTGGAACAAAATTCAGGGTTGTATACAAAGGCCTGATGAATCTGTTCATAATAATTACAGTCAACTCAAAAATGTCTTTAAAGAAAACTTCTGGTCTTCCTTTAGATGTGAGTCCACCTGGGTAGCATTTCAGTCTGTGTTTCTCACTGGGCTGATTTGGGATCTTTCCCTTTTAGTCAAAAGGACCAGGATAGCATGGGAAACTATGGCCACTGCAGATTTAACAGACCTGGAAAACCAGCTTGGGGTCACCCTAGATGAATCACCTATAGGAAGGACCTACTGAAATTTTTAATGTGCAGCCAATGAAGGCCCCAAAACAGAACCGGAAGTGTAATTTCTGCTACTGTTGCAAGGTATCAGGACTTTGGGAAAGAGACTGTAACACATGGAAGCACTTCATGCACCTTAGCCCACTAGCCAACTTTTCCCATGTCCTCCTGATTCCCAGTGGTGGGGCTCTGAGGAACTATAAGGGCTCTTCCCAATCTTCCCTCTTCATCAGCTTGGGCAAAGCATCTCCAGATTGGGAATGAATCTCTCTCTATCCTTATTGGCACAGGATCTACACTCTCATTGCTTAACCCCCCTGCTATAAAGCAGCTCCACCGCCTGGAGTACTAAAACAATTGAAATAGAGGGATCTCTAATAAACTTTAACAGGTCCCTGTCTCTGAACCTTTTCCTTTGCGTCTCACCCCTTGCACAGATACACACCCTTTTCTTCTTAGTTCCCCTGCCCCTATCCATTTCTTGCACTCAGTTTTGTTGGAAACGTATCATACCAGAATTACTCCCAGAAAAGGGAAGGGATTCTAGAATTTGACAGTCGTAACCAAAATCACCAACAAGGGAAAATAAGTGACCCTTGGGCACCTTTCCTATGCGGGTTCTCTGAGGGCACTATAGCTGAGTCTGAGGGTGCTGTTAATCTATTCCTATTGGATCAGCTATCATCCTCTTATGGGTAAAACCATCAACCCATATGGGCAGAATCCACAGTGTACATCCCATCAAGATTCACATAGGTCCCTCAAAACCTCTCCCCTAAATTAATCAACACCCTACAAATAGAGAAGTCCTTCAAGGCATCAAGCCCATAATAGATTACAAGGCTCAAGAGTCTCATCCCCTGCACAAGTCATTGTAACAGACCTGTTTTACCTGTAAAAAACAGAAAAAACAAACAACCAAAAAACCCTAACCGCTGAGGATGGAGGTTTGTCCAAAACCTCAGAGCAACCGATAACATTGTTAACCTCAGCACCCTATTTGTCCCAACCCACGAACACACGTACTGACATCCATTGCCGCTGAAGGCAAATTTTTCACTGTAATAGCCCTATGCAGTACAGTTTTTATGATTCTAGTTGATAAGGACAGCCAGTCTCTTTTCGCCTTCACTTGGGAAGAATGGCAATGCACAGGGACAGTAATGTCCCAGGGCTACACAGAGAGTCCTTTCTGTTTTGACACACGGTTAGAGGCTGATTTGGATGATAGTAAGTTTTCTGCAGGCTCTCCTTTGTCTCAGCATGTAGATGATTTGCTTCTCTGTTCACCTTCTCGACCGTCTTCACAGGAAGATCGCATCTACCTGTTAAAACTTGGGCCATAAAGAGACATAAGGTCTCCAGGGAAACCAGTGCAGTTAACCCAGACTCAGGTCAGAAACTTAATGCATGAGATCTTGAAATGAGAACTGTATTTGGACTCCGAGGATTTGGCGTTGCCAGCAACTGACAGGTTACCTTTTGACTCCCCATGACAATTTACAGGAAACTCCTCTAACCAATGCAGATTTTTTATGGTTTCCTGATGGCTCCTATTTAAAGGATGGTAATGGTAAAATATCATGCTGCAAAGGCTATTACAACTCCCTTAGAGGTCACTTCATTCTTAAAAGACTGTTGGGAGTAAGTGAGCACTCGAAGAGTACAGAGAATAACCAGAAAGGAAATGACTGAAGAAGCAGAGTCTCTTAGGAAGGGTTGCAATGGTTCAGAAATGACAGCCGAGTCTCTTTTGAAGAGCTGGAATGGAGAAGGTGGGGACAAACCCAAAGGACAACTGTTAGGATCTGGTCAGTGATAATCAGGAGGTGGGCATAGTGAGCTCATTTATCATAGTGAGTGGATGGTGGGGTCTGTGACCAGGATGGTATTAGGAAAGTACAAGTGTCATCTGGACATGTTTTAGATGTTTAGATGGGGGTATGTGTAGGGGACTGGAGGGCTGCAATTTGAGAAGGGAAGGGAGGACATCCCAAGGAAAGGGAGAAGCAGGAAGAGAACTATGTGTTTGGAGCTCTGGGAATGTTCTAGGCAGGTGAAGGATTTTAGGAGGCTCTAAACAAGTTTGGATAGGGACGAGTCCACTAGCCTGAATAAAACCACTCAGAAGGAGGGAGAGGGAGAAGAAAGGGTCCAGGAAGGAATCCCCAGGGAAGTGGACCCGTGAGGACACAGAGCCAGAAAAAGGCCTCTGGGAGGAGAGTTTGGAATGAAGATATAAAGGAGAAGAAGAAGCCAGTTGTGAGAGGCCAGTGGGACAGAGGGCACTGCTGAGTGCTGGACACGTGTGTACAGAGTCCTGAGGGGAAGGGCACCTGTCCAGGTGGGGATACAGCAGGGAGGCCAGGGCGGCTGAGCAGGGAGAGGGTCTGTAGATGCGGTCAGAGAGGCAGGGCCAGATCATTCCAGAAACAGTACCGCTGTAAGTCGTCACACCTACTTTAGGGTTTCATTAGAGGCAGCAGTTCTGTGCACATGTCTCAGGTACCAAAGAAGTTTGTTTTCCATGTCACTTCTGCTTGAATATGTAAGGGTGTGTGATCATTAGCTGGTAGGGGAGAAGGAGAACAGGTTAATAAGAAGTAGCCATCTGAGAAGATTTCCCCGGTCACCTTAAATTTTTTTTGTTGTATGTGCAATCTGGTCAATTCTCAGTAATGTGTAGACAGGTGAACAGTTTGTCCCAACTTGTATTATCTGGCTGGTTGATGTTGTGTAGCTTTGTTATTTGGCACCCATTGCAAGCAGCAAAGATAAGAGGGCACAATGGCATTTCTACATATGACTCTTTGGCATTTTTTGTGTATTTCAAAATAAGTTAAAAATTCATAGAGATGCACAAAGTCCAACAGAGAGAATCTTTCAAAAACCTGGGTAAAGTCCCTGAGAGTCTGATCCATGGCAATGTCAAGGTCCTCTGGCTGGAAAGGCTTGCAACTCCTGGAAGTTTCTGTCCTCCCTGCACGTCCAATCTGACCTCTTTCCCTAGGAAGGCCGTTCTAGAACCCCTCAGAGCTGTAGGCCCCACAGCAGCTCTTCAGACACCCACCCCAACCGCTTCTGGGTAGTCCCCTAAGAGAGGTTTCCTGGCCTAAGAGCTCCAGTGTTCTTAACCTCGAAGATGATACCTTCGAAAATGATGCTCTAGTTGTTGACCAACACGTGAGGTCCCTGTACTCCTTCGGCAGGAAGTCATGCAGGGCGCAGATGCTCTGCAGGTCCTTGATGTCCAGCAGGTGGAAGCAGGGGCTCAGGCCCTTGGCCCGGAGCTGCCGCACAGCCGACTGTCCCCACGCCTCATCCAGCACTATGAACATCATGTTGCCCGAGAACTGCAGGCGCACGTTGTACGTGATGGAGAAGCCAATGCCTTGTTGGCCCTGGTCACCAGTGCCACACGGTGTCTGAACACATGGCTGTGTGGAGGGCTAGCGAGGTCCTGTGTGTGGAGCTGATGGTGCTGTGGGCCACACGGAGGGCTAGTGGTGTGGAGGCCTGGCCACAGTCAGAGATGCCAGTAGAACTGTGTTCTGGGATCCAGTGCTGTGATTCCTAGAGCCCAGGCGCTGCCTCCGTTCCTCCATGAAAGCAGGGACCAGACGTTCCAGGAGGTTCCCTAATGACGCTATTCCAGATATGTCCTTCCTGGGGCTGCACTCTGAGCCCAACTAGGATTCTATCCTCTTAGGATCCCTCCTCTGAGCCAAGCAGTGCTTTGAGGAGTACTGACGTGCTTCCCAAAACAAAGGTTGTGGGTGATTGATTAAAAGGATGCTAAAGTTTCATAGCTTTTGAGGGAACAATTTTGGGAGAACCTCTATAGGAGAAAAAGAGAGCAATCATCTTGGGAATATGCCTTTCATCTGCAGAATGGGAATGGTTGCCTTCTAAGATACAGTGAAATTGTTCATACAACAAAACCGGTATTGAGCATACAGATCTCCTTGCTTTCTTAGGAGAATCTCAAGGGTGAGAAACAGAATTAGGTCCTGTGCTGAGACTGGGGTGTGGGCAGGGCTCCTCCCTCAGTGTGAGTCCCAGTGTGCCCCCAGATGAGGCAATGTTTATGAAGTTCATGTGGGCCAAGGCAATGATTGCAATGTTTAATTTAATGGTTACACAATCCCGTTTGCCTGTAGTGCTTGCTTTTTTGTTTTCTTTAAGGTCACAGTTAATAAGTATTATATGTAATTAGGTGTTATTTTTAAAGTATTGAGGAACACAGACCTGTGATGCTGGGATATATTTCTAAACTAGCAGTAGACGTGATATGTCTTGTCCTTGATAGTGATACTCCTCAAGGTTCATTTTAGAAACACAAGCTAACAGGGAGGAAATTAACAGCCTTGTTGAAGAGAAAACGTTAAAGGAAACCTCACTTATATTTTTTATTTCATTTTATTCTTTAAAAGGCTGTTTTTAAGTAATGTCTATACCAAACGTGGGGTTCCAACTACCAACCTTGAGATCAAGAGTCCCATGCTCTAACGACTGAGCCTCCTAGGCGCCCCACAGGAAACCTCTTTCTAAATAGAAACCTTACCCCATGGGGCGCCTTGGTGGCTCAGTCAGTTGAGCGTCCAACTCTTGATTTTGGCTCAGGTATTGGTCTCATGACTTGTGAGATCGTGCTGTGCCTCAGAATCTGTGATGATAGTAAGGAGCCTGCTTGGGATTCTCTCTCTCCCCCTTCTATCTGCCCTCCCCTGCTCATGTTCTCTCTCCAAATAAATAAACTTAAAGGAAAAAAACAAAACCGTGCCTTTGCTTTGCAGGGCCTATCTGTTCTCATTTCTGTCAGCCTAAAAACCCCTGGTGAAGACTAAAAAATAATCATGAGAGGAGGGAGTCTGAACAATCTGGATGCTTCTGTGAGGGGTGGGAGGTGGTGGGCATTCACGGAGGCCCCTAGGGAGCCAGGCTGGGTGTGTGGCAGTAAGAAGCTCCCCTCAGGGCCCTGGATGTGTCAGGTCCCAGTCCGGAGACGCCTATGGAGGGCACTTTGCACCGCCCTTGTTTTCAGCCGGTTCACCTGTATTAGTTCCTTTACTCTTCATGGAAATCCTAAGACTTCCCCCGAATTGTACACTTGAGGAGACTGACATACAGCAACATGCAGGATTTTGCTCAAGGTCAACCCGTAGGTGGCAGAGCCAGGATCTTTTCATTTCCAGATGTTTGTTTTGAAAGCTTTCAAAGAGAAAGTGGAAAGAATAGGACTGTGGACACCCATGTATCCACCAAACTAGTCTCAGTAGTGATGAGTGTGTTACTATCCTTCGCCTTCTGTAGAGATTTTGCTGGACCATGTTAATGTTACAGACTTGACCGTTTCTCCTTACATGAATAGCGCATTCACCTTGAGAGTTGACAGTAATTCTTTCATATCCATTGATACCAATCCTTATTCACTTTTCCTCATGGATTGTCTCATGGATATGCCTCTAGTGCTCACTCCCATTTCACACCTTGCAATTGTGTTTTTTTTTTCCCCAATGAGTTTGCTATTTAAAGAGACCACAACGATGTCTATTTTGTAGTAGAGGCTGATAAAGTATGCTAGTTAGGGAAATCTAGCCCTATTCATGGGTTTATATATTGTCTCTGGTGACTTTCAAGCTACAAAAGCAGATTTGATTAGAGACCACTGGCTTGCAAAGGCAAAAATATTCATTATGTGGCTCTTTCACTAATGTTTACCAACACCTGAGTGAAACTGTCCCTGCTCTTGACCTAACTTAGGGTCTGTTAGACTTTGGGGCTGGTTGGCAAGAAACAATCTGCACACATGGACATTTACTTATAATTGTTTATTCATCTATGATATTCATTCATTGTTGGTTGGCATTAATTCCACTTTTTCTTCTCATATATCACAGAAGAAATCACAAAAGACTTCCCAGAATTAGTAACCAATTCAATTTAAGTACTCAATATGGACAGTGGTTCTTCCTCCTCCTCCTTTTCCTCCTCCTCCTCCTTCTACTTCCTCTGATATGAACATTGTTAACAGTGTAGTCCTTTTGTTCATATCATGGAAGTATCATAATGGGACCCATGGAGGGAACTGGGGTGGGGGGGGAGTCCCCATTGTTCAATGTTCTTCTCCATTACAAACTCCCCGTCAGGCCCCTTAGCATCTGAGGGCAAAAGGGCCAAGTAGATGGGGGTCTCTGCTCCTTCTTCTGGGCTTTTAATGGCTGTAGGTCTACCCATGTCTGTTCTCACCCACCTAGGGCAGCAGGCATTCAGAAGGATCCTGTTTCCCCTCCTCTGCTCACTCAGTTTCCTGGCATGGATTCTGGACAGGACAGTGATACCCATCTTTGACACTCCATATGTGAGTACTTTCATATCAGGGCAGCCTTCCTTCCTGTGTACCCCGCTCTTTGTGTCTTCCAGAAACTTGTTCATGAGCCCCACCAGCTCCTCCTCTGTGATAGTCTCACTTCTGAACTTCTGCTGAAGTTCTGAGCTGCAGTTGTTAAGAACTATGAAGCTCATTATACTAGACACAGTGGCCACTGCCTAAAATACAACACAAATGGTCATGTAGAATCGCATGTGTAAGAATGATGAATACCAAAATCCCTTAGATTTGCCCATTTGGGAGACAGTTACCAGTTTTCTAGGAGTGTGAATGTAGTCTTCCTATATAAATGAAGGACACAATCCAATATTGAACCTTGCAAGACTCATAATGTCTCAGAGGATGTCAGAGAAATGATCTAATGGGGTGTGCAGTGCCCAGATGTCCCATAAAGAAAAGAAAGTGACTTCTACAGGAACGTGCTATCAGAAGGTAAGTCGGTGCTCACTGCAATCATGAGTAGAGAGCCACTTTTCTTCACAGGTCCCCTTTGGAACCATCTTAACATCTTATGGTCCCATGGCCAGTGCTCTATGAACAAGTGTCTACTAACCAACAAACATCTGATCATTTTAGTGATGACCTTTTGAAGAAGAACAGACTGCATGTGTTTTGTGGGCTGTCCCTCTGATAAAACCAGGTAAAAAGAAATCACCTCAGTGGGCTAAGGTGTGTGGTATTTTCTCTATGTTGGAATTTCATCAACTTGGGAGCAGTGAGAAAACACCAGGCAATATAGTTATGGGAAGGGGCAAAGGAACAGTCACATGTTAAAAAGATAGTATAAAAAAGAAATGCTATAACATGGATGAATCTTGATAACATTACCCAAAAGAAAGTGGCCAGTCACAAAAGACTACTCATTATATGATTCTCTATATATGGGATGTCCAGAGAAGTAGATGATCAGACAGATAATAGATTAGAGGTGCTTCAGGCAGTGGGATTGTGGGAAAAGAGGGCTGGTGCTAAGGGCACAGGTTCTCCTTGGGGTGATGACAGTATGCTAATCTTAAAGAAGTGATTGTTCCACAAGTCTGTCCATATACTAAATTCCACTGAATTGCATACCTGAAATGGGTAAAGTGTATGATATGTGAATTGTATCTCAGTAAAGTGGTTAGAAGTGTAAAGCAATCTCACAGTTCTCACTAATTCTTTTTCAAAAATATATTTATTATTCATAAAAGTGAACTTACATTGACATGTATAAATAGTTTACTATTTTTCCATCTACATGAGTATCTTTAGCCTAATAGAAAGATTATGAGAATTTACGAACAGTAAGAGCTTCAATAAATTAGGAAACTATCCCTATTTTATGTAAATATCCGGGAAAGACAGTCATGGTCACTTAACTCTGAGCTCCATCCCACTAAGGAATGTCAGTGCCATACAAGTTCAGTGTAAGAGATAATGCATGACCCTGTGATTCTCATTGGTGGTGTTTAGAGACAATTAAAATGAATTGCAGAAACTGTCTTATTAATGTAACAGGTTTCTAAGATGAATACCTTTGAGAAAGGAGTCAGTTACTCCATACTTCCTTCCATCTACAACATATTAAGCTAAGATTAATGGAACTTAGGGGCACCTGGGTGACTCAGTCAGTTAAATGTCTGACCCTTGATCTTGGTTCAGGTCATGATCTTGTGGTTTGTGAGTTCGAGCCCCGCGTTGGCTCTATGCTGACAGCTCTCTCTCTCTCTCGCTCTCTCTCTCTCTCTCTCTCTCTCAAAAATAAATAAACATTAAACAATATTTTTAGAAAAGTTAGATGTTTTAGTAAGCAGCTCTCCGATTTTATTACTTCTCACTAGTTTATTTCATTTTCAAAAATCATTTGCCTCTTTCACAACAAAAGTAACATTAACGATTTGAAGTTTCAAAAACAGAAGTGTGTGAAATAAGACAGAAGTAGAGGAACCAACATTGGGTAACTGCTATAGTAGAAAGACTGCTACATTTACTCCCTAGGGTGCGGAGCCAGTTTCTTAAGTACCTTTAGTATAGATAGTAAATGGAAAACTCTACTAACGTTCTGTAGGCTGTTTGTAATGAAGTGATGACCTCTTTCCTATTCTCTATTTTCTATCTCAGGAAGTCTAGTATCAGCTGTGAAAATGCTTACCTGTAAGCGTGATGGGGAGTAAAAGGTTTTGTAGGTAAATTCCTGGTAGTAGATGCTGCAACCAAACCCTCTTCCTCAGGCCTGTCCCATGCACTGAACACATCCCCAAGCGGGCAGGGTGGCTGTCAGGGGGCTTCGCCTAGAACTGGGAGAGATGGTAGATGCTTCTGGTCTGACAGCTCAGGACAGGAATCACATGAGAAGGAATGGGAAGCACTTGTGGAGTTTATACAGCAAAGACTCTGATCCAAACATTTTTGTCGTCAGCGTGGACTCATGGCTTTCAGTGTCATTTCGGAATGCACGCAGCCTATATACTAAGAAGTGTATGGACCATCCCAGTGTCCTTGTGCTAAGGGTGTGTGAGTTCACGTCAGTGTGTGATATGTATGTGAATGGGAGTGTGCGTGAGACAGAGACTGTATGTGTGACTCTAAGTATGTGACACTGTGCGTGAGGTAGTGTGACAGTTGCCCTGTCACAGTCACTACGAAAAGCACATTACCCAGGTAAGAAAGGACTCTTGTGCTGGTGGGGCCGGGGTGTGTGTTGGGCTTACAGTTTATCCAGACCATTACTCTGTATGTGACCAGGGATCTATTGTTAGGAAATCTCTGTCTCCTACTCTCCAAACCTCACTGTCCTCAAGCAGAGCCACAGTGATCTACACAACGCAGGGTATTTTAGACATCATCTCATTGGGAGTCACAAATTTCAAGTGCATTACTTGATTCTCAAGGCTATTCAGAGTCTGTAAGTTCAAGCTGGTTCTTGTGACCTTTGATGATTTCACATTCATCACATTCCCTGGAAGATTCATGTTTTCTAATACCAAGAGGACCAGTTGTTAAGTCTCTGGACTGATAGGGGGTTTTCACAAAACACCTCAGGGTTTTAAATGTGCCTCCTGTGGTTTTCCCTGAGGTACCTGGGGCCCTGAGACGAGGAAGACATAGGCCCGATCAAGCAGAGTCCTTATGTTGTTTCTCTAAACTTACCAGGTAAGGCTTCATTTGGAGAGGGGGATCAAGTAAAAATGATTTGAGGACCTTGAGTAGTGGGAAGAACCACTAGTTTGGATGTCCCATGACCTCAGTCTGCAACCAGCTGTGCTCGTGACCTTGAGATTCATTATTCCTCCATGTTATTAATGGGCACCATATATAAGATGCCCAGTACATCACATCTAGAATGCCCAGCCACCTATCCTTTCTAGAACCAATATGTCAGAGGGTGTGTGTGAGTGAGTTACGTTTACTATTGTAATTTTCCAAGCAAATTCCTCTAGTGGCGTTTCAGACTAAGGATATTGCAAAGCAGTACCTTTTCAAATGAAGGTTGAGAACACCTTTTTTAAGGTTTCCTTGATAAGTGCAGCGTTAACAAGACTGTATTTCCGCCTAGTACTTTAAGCTAATATCTGATGAACAACAATGTTCAGATTTCCAGTTTGCTCAATTCCTTAGAGATGTTTATATCTTAATATCTTTTTGAAATAAAACCATAGATAAAGACAATAAAGAGGAACAACAGCTTATCCTTTTAAAGAGAGTATCCTTCTCATTCAGGAATAGGAATTTGCGGGGCAGGGGAGGGAAATGATATAGAATGTGGGAAAGGGTTTGCATGACCTTGATACTGATTGCCTGGTTAAGACTGGTGGTGGGCACCTGGGTGTTGTAGATTCTTAGTATTTTGTTTTTGTGGCTAAATTATTTCAGTAAAACTCTTTTTGAAGAAAGGATTAAAAAGTAAGAAGAATGAACATATACTATTGTGACCTTAGGTTCACGATTCTGTCTTTTGGTTTGTCCTTTCATGCCAGAACCCAAAGCAGACATTGGAAGCAGACATTGCATTTTTGAATAGGTTCTGAACTAGAGAGATCTGGTGGACGTCATTCAAGATTGTTCTTTCTATCCTGGTTTCCAAAGTAGGTGGGAGGTGGGAAAGTATTTGCTTTTGGTTATGCTAGCTAGGATTTCTCCCAGATAGTCTTGCTAAAGGGTGTAAAGTTATGGTAACATGAACTGCTGTGGCTGCCATCCCCCCAAACAATGGAAGAACTCTCCTATTTTCAAAGTCAAGAAAACCCTGCTCTTACACTGAGAGTACAGCTTGCATTTCTAGGTCCCTGAGTCTAATTTTTCTGAGTCAGGATCAGTTGTTTGATTAGAGCCTGCCTCAGCAAATGCAGGAGAACACTCATTTCTCATTCTGGTCCATGACCAAATACACAGCAGGCACCCACACTGTTCTGTAGGTGAGAAAACAATCGGCCAGAAGTGAGTTTTGCCTTCTAAGGGATACGTGTAGGAAGTGTGATGCTGGCACAAGGAACTCGTCCCACATCAACCTTATGGTGAGTAAAGGAGTCAGGGGACATTTGAGAGCCGCCCTTTGGGTGCCGGTGAAACCAGTGGTAGAAGGAGAAGTAGTAGAAATTTCCAGGAATGAAGAGGCAGTGGGGGCAGAACTGACAGTAAACTGTATACGCATGTGCTCACTCAGGCCAGACACCCTGATCTTTCTAAAAGTGTCACCTCACTTACTCAGTGTACTAAACGAGTGGTGGTTCTCCCATCATATTAACGTGGAGGTAAATATTAAAGTGGTTTAGAACCAGGGAATTATAGCAGTTTGTTTTGTGCAAACATTGAACAAGGTGAGGGGAACTGATGGGCCTGGACTTTGGCAGGTCTGACGACAGAGATCCCTAGAAGCTATGCTCAGGATTGAGCTTTGGTCCTAGACTTTTGGGAGTAAATGAGCACCCAGAAAGTACAGGGAATAACCAGAAAGGAAAAGACTGAAGAAGTAGCGTCTCTTTGGAAGGTTACAATTGGCCAGAAATGACAGCTGAGTCTCTGTTGGAGAGTTGGGATGGAGAAGGTTGGGGGCAAATCCATAGGGCAACTGTTAGGACCTGGTCAGTGATAATCAGGAGGTGGGCATGGTGACCTCATTTGTCATGGAGGGTGGATGGTGGGGTCTGTGACCAGGATTATATTGGGAAAGCACAAGTGTTATCTAGATGTGTGTTAGAGTTTTAGGTAGAGGTGTGGGGCGGGGGGAGGTTGGAGGGCTGGGATTTGAGGAGGGAAAGGAGGACATCCTGAGGAGAGGGAGAAGCAGGAAGAGAACTATGCGTGTCTGGAACTCTGGCAATGTTCTAGGCAGGTGACAGAGTTTAGGGGGCCCTAACAAGTTTGGATAGGGACGAGTCCACTAGCCTGAATAAGATCACTCAGAGGGAGGGAGAGGGAGAAGGAAGGGTCCAGGAAGAAATCCCCAGGGAAGTGCACCCGTGAGGACACAGAGCCAGAAAAAGGCCTCTGGGAGGAGAGTTTGGAATGAAGATATAAAGGAGAAGAAGAAGCCAGTTGTGAAAGGCCAGTGGGACAGAGGGCACTGCTGAGTGCTGGACACGTGTGTACAGAGTCCTGAGGGGAAGGGCACCTGTCCAGGTGGGGACACAGCAGGGAGGCCGGGGTGGCTGAGCAGGGAGAGGGAGCAGGGCCTGTAGATGCGGTCAGAGAGGCAGGGCCAGATCATTCCAGAAACAGTACTGCTGTAAGTCGTCACACCTACCTTGGGGTCTCACTAGGGGCAGCAGTTCTGTGCACACGTCTCGGGTACCAAAAAGTTTGTTTTCATCGTCACTTCTGCTTGAATATGTAAAGGGGCGGGGTCATTAGCTGGTATGGGAGAAAGAGAGTAGGTTAGTAAGTAGTAGCCTTCTAAGAAGATTCCATGCAGTGACAGTAACATTTTTGTTGTATGTGCAATCTGGTCAATTTTCAAGTGTGTAGGTTAGTGTACACTTTGTTCCAAAGGGAATTATCTCACGCAGTGATGCTATTTAGCTTTGTAATTTGGCACCATTGCAAAAAGCTAAGGTAAGGGTGCACAAGGCATCTCTGCATATGACCCTGTGGGATTTGTTGTGTTATTTCAAAATTAGTCAAAATTCATGGAGGGGCACTCGTGTGCCTTAGTCGGTTAAGCGTCTGACTTTGCTCAGATCATGATATTGCAGTTTGAGTTCAAGCCCCACATTGGGCTCTGTGCTGACAGTGTGGAGCCTACTTGGGATTCTCTCTCTCCCTCTCTCTTCCCCTCCCTGCTCTCTCTCTCTCTCTCTCTCTCAAAATATACAAATAAACAAACAAAAGACTCATGGAGATTCTCAAAGAGAGAAACATGCAAAAACCCAGGTGAAGTCCCTGAGAGCCTGATCTATGGCAATGCCAAGGTCCTTTGGCTGAAAAGGCTTGCAGTTCCTGGAGGGTCCTCTCTCCCTCTGCCTCCAGTCTATCTTCTTCCCTAGGGTGCGTATTCTTGATCCCCTCGGAGCTATGGCCCCACAGCAGCGGTTCAGACACCAGCTCCAAACTCACCCTGGCTGGTCCCCTAAGGGAGGTCTCCTGGCCTTCCCATGTCCTTACTAGCAAGGGCAATGCCCGCGTTGTTCACCAGCACATCCAGGCCTCCGTACTCCTTGCGCAGAAGTCACGCAGGGCGCGGATGCTCTGCAGGTCGTCGACGTCCAGCAGGTGGAAGCGTGGACTCAGGCCCTCGCCCTGGAGCTGCTGCACGGCCGCCCGTCCCCGCGCCTCGTCCCGTGCCGTGAGCACCACGTCCCCGGAGAACTGCCGGCACAGGTCGCGTGCGATGGCGAGGCCAATGCCCTTGTTGGCCCCAGTCACCAGTGGCACGTGGGATGTGTGATGGCATGACCGTGTGGAGTGCTAGGGAGGCCCTGTGTGTGGGACGGATGGTGTTGTGGGCCACACAGAGGGCCAGTGGTGCGGAGGCCTGGACCCAGAACTGTGTGCTGGGATTCAGTGCTGTGACTCCTAGAACACTAGGCCCCGCCTTCGTCCTTTCAAGAAAGTTAGAACGAAGGTACCAGAAGGCTCTCTATACCAAATCTGTCTCCCCCGGGGCTGCACTGTGAGCCCAACCAGGCCTGTGCCCTCTTAGGATCCCTCCCTCTAGGCCCAGCATTGGTTCTGGTTGGAATGCTGTGCTCCCCAAAATAAAGGTGGTTGGTCATGGATTTATATGGGGTTGAGATTCATGGTAGGTGAATGAAAATTATTTTGGGAAAACCCCAGCAGAAAAAAAGGAGCACGGATATTGTCTTGAGCATGTGTCCTTCTTTCTCTGCAGAATGGATAAGGTTGCTTTCTTTGCAAAATTCAGTTTAGTTGCTTACACAGAACTGCCCTTGGGGACAAGATCCCCGTGCTTTTTAAAGAGAAATTCAAGAGGGAGAAGTAGAGAATTAGGTCTTGTCCTAACTTTTGGGCTTCTCCCTCAGTGTGACTGCCAGTGGGCCCTGAGAGGGAGGGAATGTTTATGAAGGTCACTGAGGGCTGAGGCATTGCTTAGAATGTTTAATGGTTATATAATCCCATTTGCCTAAATTGCCTATTTTTTATGTTCTTCCAAGGTCACAGTAAATAAATGTTATATATATGGCGTTATTTTTATGGTATCAAAAAAAAAGATGTTTGCGATGGATTGCCAAAGGAGCAATTGAGATTCTATTGTGCTGCTCTACACATTGAGTTTCCTCATGGTCAGATTAGAAATACAAGCTCACAGGGAGGAAATTATTCACCCCTTTGAAGTGAAAAGCTTTTAAAATACGGACCCTACCCTTGTTTTCTGGGTCTGTCACCTTTCATTTGGGTAAGCCTGAAAATCCCTGGTGAAGAGTGAAAAGTAAGAGACTCTTAAAATCTGAGAACTGAGGGTTGATGGGGGGGAGTGGGAGGGCAGGGAGGGTGGGTGATGGGCATTGAGGAGGGCGCCTGTTGGGATGAGCACTGGGTGTTGTATGGAAACCAATTTGACAATAAATTTCATATATATATAAAAAAAGAAATGTAATCAGTAAGTAGAAGCATCTTTAGAACAGGGATGTTCCTGTGAAGGGAGGCAGGTAGGTGGTGGGTGTTCATTCAGGCCCACAGGAGCCAGGCTTGGTTTGGGCAGGAAGAATCTTCTGTCACTTTGGTGTCCTGGGGCGAGTCACTTGGGAGTCATGATCTACACTCAATCTTACTCAGTTCCTCCCCTTGTCTCAGATCGCCGTATGGATGTATCTTGTGTTCTCACTCCTATTTCACACGTGGCGATTGTTTTTCCCAAGGAATCCGATATTTTAAGAGATCACAGCAGATGTGTTGCCCATGTTATACTAGAGGCTGGTGAAAAATGCTCCCTGGCACATCCAACCATGCTCATTGGCTTATGTGTTGGCTCTGGGTTCTTTGAGCTACAACAGCAGATCCGAGTAGATCCTATAGGGACTGTGTGGCCTGCAAAGCTAAAAGTATTACTATCTGTCTCTTTCTATAATGTTTGCTTACTCTTGAACTAGACTGTAACTTCTCCTCATCTACTCAGGTGTATTAGATTTTTCTGCTGGTTTAGCATATACAGTCTGTACAAACAGGCATTTTATAAAGAACCATTTATTCATTTCTGGTGTTATTTCAGTGATTTCATTTTTCTCTGCCTTTTCACAGCTAAAATAAAAAATCTTTCACAGAATTAGCAGACTACTCAAATACAAGTAGGGATATTTTACACTCTGTTTTGTTTTGGATAGGGATAGTATTGACAGGGAAAGAGTTCTTTTGGGCAAGGGAGGGGGTTTCACAGAGGGCCCCATAGATGGAACCATGAATTCGGTTCACCATTGTTCGACTTTCTTCTCCATAACAAACTCCCCGTGAGGTCCCTCAGCATCTGAGGGCAAAAGGGCCAAGTAGACGGGGGTCTCTGCTCCTTCTTCTGGGCTTTTAGTGGCTCTAGGTCCGGCCATGTCTGTTCTCACCCACCCAGGGCAGCAGGCATTCAGGAGGATCTTGTCCCCTCTCCTCTGCTCACTCAGTTTCCTGGCATGGATTCTGGACAGGACCGTGACACCAATTTTTGCCACTCCATATGCAGTATCAGGCCAGCCCTCCTTCCTGTGCACCCCGTTCTTTGTGTCTTCCACGAACTTGTTCATGAGCCCCACCAGCTCCTCCTCTGTGATGGTTTCACTTCTGAACTTCTGCTGCAGTCCTGGGCTGCAGTTTTTAAGCGATCTGAGGCTCACTATGCTAGACACATTGACCACTCTGCCTAAAATACAACACAAAATGTTATGGAGAAGGGCAAAGAAAGATGAATTCCAGTTTCGCTAAGATTTGGTACTAGAAAATTTCCACTGAAGTATCATGAGTTTGCTGTGAGCATTAATGAAGACTGCCTGCATGAGTCAAGGACAGGACGGTCCTAAACTTGTCATACCCATAATGTCTCCGATGATGCCTGAGAAATGCTCTGGTGGGGAGGGCGCTGAGCAGATGCTCCACAGGAAATCGGAAATGGCTCCTATAAGAACACGCTGACAAGGATGAATGTAGGCCTGAGAACCTGAGTGACATCTCTGTGGCAGATTTGCTCATGTGATATGGACCGAACCGACTGTGAGTGACCAAGTGGGACTCTAGCAATGTGCCAGCATCTCTTGATTCTTATTTTTCTGTTAGATGTGCTACTGCACTGTGACGTGGTATCACATTGGACTTCTTAGTAAGATTCAACTACCATTTATAAATGAATCATATGATGCTATGGAGAGTGATGAGCAAATGTACCGGAAGACTGAGTGACCGTCTGCTCAGGATGTAATACTGATGGAAAATGACAAGCCTGATGAAAAACTGGATTTACCTGACTGTCAGCTAATTTCTATACTGTTAAATTAATTAAACAAGGAGGCCATTACTTTGCAGTGGCTCTAATACCCTGGTGGCATATGTAGCAAACCAAAATCAATGCCTGTAAATGCCTCAAACTTACAAAACTGAAACCTAAGGACGACCGATCACAACCAACCAACTAAGCTTGAAGTTACATTCAATCAATAATTTTCTTCCCTTAATTCTGGGTTTTTCTGTATCATAGTCCTTCCCTGAGCACCTGTCAATGGAGCATTGCTAACTACTTCTGGTTTTGTGCTTCCTGATCCAAATACAGTTGAACCTTGACAACCCAGGGATTAGGAATTGCTGAATCCCCATGCAGTAAAAAATCTACATTAACTTCTGATTTCCCCAAAAGTTTACTGATAGTTTGATTTTGACTGAAGGCGTATCCATGACATAAACAGTCGATTAACATACATGATGTATTCTTACAATAAAGTAAGGTAGAGAACAGGTTAAGAAAATCGTAAATAAAAGAAAATATATTTATAGTACTGTACGTATGCTTATGGAAAAAAATGTGCATATAGGCAGCCTGAGCAGGCCTGGACGGAGGCAGTGGTATGGGGGCCTCTCCAGGTGACAGCAGGCCTGAGGGACAGTAGAGCTGCCTCATCTGCCTGGAGATAGACCACTGGCCTGTGGCCATCTGTGGCACATGTGAGTGTGCAGGCCTTCTGGAGGCGATGGGGAGGGATCTGCACCTGGCCTGGGCAGGGCGTCCTGAGGAGAAAGAGAGGCAGGAGGAGAACTATGTGTGTCTGGGGCTCTGGGAATGTTCTAGGCAGGTGACAGAGTTTAGGGGGCCCTAACAAGTTTGGATAGGGAAGAGTCCACTAGCCTGAATAAGATCACTCAGAGGGAGGGAGAGGGAGAAGGAAGGGTCCAGGAAGAAATCCCCAGGGAAGTGCACCCGTGAGGACACAGAGCCAGAAAAAGGCCTCTGGGAGGAGAGTTTGGAATGAAGATATAAAGGAGAAGAAGAAGCCAGTTGTGAAAGGCCAGTGGGACAGAGGGCACTGCTGAGTGCTGGACACGTGTGTACAGAGTCCTGAGGGGAAGGGCACCTGTCCAGGTGGGGATACAGCAGGGAGGCCAGTGTGGCTGAGCAGGGAGAGGGAGCAGGGCCCGCAGATGAAGTCATAGAGGCAGC
This sequence comes from Panthera leo, assembly GCF_018350215.1. NCBI lineage: Eukaryota > Metazoa > Chordata > Mammalia > Carnivora > Felidae > Panthera > Panthera leo. Next base: position 9,367,606 of record NC_056687.1, read on the forward strand.
GGCAAGATCATTCCAGAAACACCACTGCCTGGGTCCCTTGTCACACCTACCTTGGGGTTTCATTAGAGGCAGCAGTTCTGTGCACACGTCTCGGGTACCAAAGAAGTTTGTTTTCATCGTCACTTCCGCTTGAATATGAAACGGTGTCGGATCATTGGCTTTCAGGGAGAGAGATTAGCGTTAATAGCAGCCATGTGGTAAAATTCCACAGAATGGCATATGAAGGAAAAGTGCATGTGAAATGTGGTGAATTTTTTGTAAAACTGGCCTCTAGTTCATAGTATTGTGCCAATGACAATGTCCTCATTTGATAAGGTTGGAGAATGTTGTAAGATGGCACCATCTTGGGGAGGGTGGGTGAAGGGGGCACACACGGGATCTGTGTTCACCAATTTGTGCCATTTTCTTGTTTATTTCAAAATGCATTAAAAATCCACCCAACTGCCCTGAAGCCCAATCCCAGAGAAACCCTGTGACAACCTGGAAAGAATCCGAGGAGTCTTAGGAAACACAAAGGTCACTCTGGATGAAAAGCGCTGTGATTCCCCTGGGACTTGGCTCCGGGCCCCACCCCTGTCCCCCATCCCTCCTTCAGCCCTACGGAGCCATTTGGGCCGCCACAGGCGCTGAGAGCCCCACCGCAGCGATTTCCCCAACAGATGCAGCCCACCCTGGCTGGAGGTGCTCCGTGGTGTCCACCTCCCCTGCGTGCCCCCATCCCCTTACTCTTGAAGGCGATGCCCGCGTTGTTGACCAGCACGTCCAGGCCCCCGTACTCCTTGCGTAGGAAGTCGCGCATGGCGCGGATGCTCTGCAGGTCGTCGATGTCCAGCAGGTGGAAGCGGGGGCTCAGTCCTTCGGCCTGGAGCCGCTGCACTGCCGCCTGTCCCCGCGCCTCGTCCCGCGCCGTGAGCACCACGTCCCCCGAAAACTGCCGGCACAGGTCGCGCACGATGGCGAAGCCGATACCCTTGTTGGCCCCGGTTACCAGAGCCACGCGGGGTGTGACGACATGGTTGCGCGTGGGGTGCGCGAAGTACTTGCGCGGGGAGCGGACCTTCAGAAGGCGTTCGCTGCGCTCGGTGCCTCTGGAGTTTACGCACCAAGTTCGGCGCGCCTGCGCGGGGTTAGAGGGCGCTAGGAGCGCGCGGGCGGGACGCACCTCCCCCTTAGGGCGTGGCTTCCCGGGAACCTCCCAGGGGTGGTGGAGAATGGGAAGGGCAGGTGGGTGGCAGAGGCTGGTTAGGTAGCTGCCCGCCTGGCAGCGGAGAGAATCATTCTATTTGGCCATGTCCCTCATTGAGTCTAAACTGAGCCTGTATCCCTGGTTCTCCAAGGGTTTTTCTTTGTATCCTCTCAACTATTCAACCATTGACTTGTGTAATTCAACAAATAGGGCATTTGTAGGGACTTTTTTGTTTGTTTTTCCGGGTGAGGAAAAAAAATCTCTTGAAGTGTTTGGAACTATAGTTGTGGAATAAGCTAGGAGATCAAGTGTGTGTTGTTTTCTTCCCTAAGTATGTGAAAGCAAATCTACCGGTTTGTCCTTGGTTGGTTTTCACGTTAGAGTGGGGAACAGTCACTAAATCGTCACAGGGTTACCTCCCCCGACACTTGCAGGGTCATCAGGTTACTTGTATGCAGGTTCTGCAGTGTACAGGTGGAAGGAGGGGTTTGAAGCCCTTTCTTACATTCAGAATAACTTGTCAGGGTGCATCTTATTGTCCCCATTTTATTTTTTATTATTTTTTTAATGTTTATTAATTTTTGAGAGAGAGAGAGGGAGTGAGCGGGGGAGCAGCAGAGAGAGAGGGAGACACAGAATCGGAAGCAGGCTCCAGGCTCTGAGCTGTCAGCACAGAGCCTCATGCGGGACTTGAACCTGTGAATCCGGAGATCATGACCTGAGCTGAGGTAGGCCACTTAACCAACTGAGCCACCCAGGCGTCCCTCCCCATTTTAAAGTGAGGAAATGGATCCTAAGAAGTTCATAAATTAGGTCAATGGTGGGAAATGAATTTTCTTTTTTCTTAAAAATTTTTTAAAATGTTTATTTATTTTTTGAGAGAGACAGAGACAGAAGGCGAGTGGGTTAGGGGCAGAGAGAGAGGGAGACACAGAAGCAGAAGCAGGCTCCAGGCTCTGAGCTGTCAGCGCAGAGCCCGATGCGGGGCTCGAACTCACAAACCGTGAGATCGTGACCTGAGCTGAAGTCGGACGCTCAACCGACTGAGCCACACAGGCGCCCCTCTTATTTCTTATTTACAACAGAGGAAAAGGGGACTATGAAACCAAATCTCATTTCTGCACTGCCTGGTATGATAGCCATGAGTGGCTATTTAAATGTAAATTTAATCGAAATAATACAACTTAAAATTCGGTGCTTAGTTACATTAGCCATATTTCAAGCGCTACTAGTCACATGTATTAGTGGCCGCTGTTTTGGATAGTGCAGATCTATAGTATCTCCATTACAACAGAAATTTACAAGCAGTGCTTTAGATAGTTTCCAATTATGTTGCAATTCAAGGTGGGTTTCCAATTAGTTGCAAAAAACAAACAATTTGGGAAACCCCTTCGCTTCTTTTTGACCCCAATTTTTATTGAGATAATTGCAGATTTGCATATAGCAGTAAAAAAAGATACAGAGATTCCTTACGCTTTACACAGTTTTCATCTATGGTAAAATTTTGCAACAATATAGTAGGATATCATAATAAGGATAGTCACATGAAAACAATCCATCAATCATATTCGGATTTCCTCAGTTTTACTTGTACTTATTTGTGTATTTGGATCTATACAATTTTATCACATGCTTGGGTTTGTCTGTCCACCACTAGAGATGTTGAAAACATTTCCATCAGCACAAAGATCCCCATTGTTGCTTTTTTATAGCCAAACATCTCTCTGTTGCCCACCCCCGCCTCCACTCAATTCCTTGGGAAGCAGTAATCTGTTCTTCATTTAAAAATTTTATTGTTTCAAAAATGTTATAGAGATGGAGTTGTGCAGTGTAACCTTTGGGGATTTTTTTTTTTTTTTCACTCAAGATAACTAAGTGCTTTGTTTTGGATTTTCTCCTTTATCAAAGTGTATACTTGGTCTGCCATTTGCTGGCCTCCCTCCACACCACTCCCTACTTTCTTCTATACTTGGGGTGAGCCAGTGTGAAAAGGAAGTGGGATGAATTAAATTCACCAAATTAAGCCACAGAGATAGTACATAGTGTGCAGGGAACTTTGGGCATGGTGAGAGGCCTGCTGTTTCAAAAGGCAAAACAAGAGGACCACGAATCATATTTTCTGGCTGATTTGTTTATCCTTTTGGTACTTGTACGAACACAAGACTTGATGGCCAATGACGCAGGATGCTCAAGAAAATGCAATGCATAAAATATCACACGGAAATATGAATTTAGCTTATGATGAAAGTGGTATTAACAATTATGGGGGTAAGAAAGAACTATCCCAAAAATGATTGCATAATGTACACTGGTTAATTTCTAACAAGACAAAAAAGTGCCTTCTCACTTCTTAAATTTATAGTTTTATAAATGTAACCATAAAACAAGTGTAAGGAAATATAACTAAAATTTGTGGGAAAAGGACTTTGTAAGCATAAGGACAGGGGAAGCATCACAAAGGAAAGGACAGATTTAAGTATGGGAAATGTTTTGAAACTTTATTTTTTTGAAAAGCATGCTAATTTAAAGCCAGTGAATTAATTTCTGTTTTGATGATTTTTTTCTTTTTTTGCCCCGTCACATTTGGGTCTCGATCCTGGTTGTGTATTTGCGAGGTCACCACCACTTTCCATACATAGCACCTTGTGTGACCTCTGAACAACTTGAGAAAGAAAACAAAAGAGTAAAGATGAAGGCCCCAGATCTCTGTTAGTACTGCTGATGTTTAGCATGGAAGATACTCGTTAGTTGTGAGTCAAGTCTGAGGTCATCCTGGCTGCTATATGGAGAAAGAATTTTTATCATGTCTTTTAACTTGTGGAATAAACCCACATCTTTACTACCCACTGGTTCAAAACAGTTGTTCTGTCCTAAAGTACCCAGTTCTATGGTGTCTACTAACATAAAAGATGTAGGAAAACAGTATTGTTAAATGACAAGTTATGAAGCTCTTAGGGTCTTCCCTTGCCCATGATTATTTACCCTCACAGAACTCTGACACTGGCTTTTCTTCTTACATTCTAAGCTTGTTCAATAAGCCTTCTTAAAAGGGTGGTGCATGAATTTTAATTCCCGGAATCAAATTGTGACTGAGCTGCTTAGGAGATATGAAAATCTAAGCAATGTACTTAATTTTATCAAAGATAAACAACGCTGGATACTGGTTAAGGTGGTAAGGACAGATTTTAATCAGGAATATACTATTGAAACAGGAAATTGGGCCCAGCGTGAAATGAACTTAACTTGGATTTGTACAGAGGTGGCTGAGTGTTTTAAAGGGAGAATAAGGGCACAGAGAGGGGGAATGGAGGGGCTTGAGTAGAGTCAGGGAAATGAAGAATTACCAAGAGTGTGTCAGTGTAAATGCCATTAGGCCAGCTGTGTGGGCTACACAGAGACTGGGAGACAGAGGCCCTATCTTTTCTGATGATAACATTTCAAATCCTTAAGACACTACTGAGGTGTAAGAGATAGATTTATACCTCAAATGGACAGAGGAAGGACTCAAATTGTGAATCCTTTTTAGTAAATCCTCTAATAAAGGGTGCTGAAGGGCCCATTATCAATTGTTGGTTAGAACAAACAGATATTCTTTTGGCAGGTATAGAGGGCTAGGGTCACCTTAAGGATGTGGCTGTGAGCTATTAGAAACTATGTTAGTGTTTGCTTTTTGAAAATATAATGCTAAGTCTTTTAATTTGTGTGTGTAGGGGGCGGGTAGTGGATGAAACCAGTTGTTCTGAGTTTGTACTTTTCATAGGCCAGGGTTGAGGTCTGGTTGAGAAGCAGCCTCAGAGCAGCCTGGCTTGAGTTTGCTGAAGGGGAGCATCTTTGTCAATTCCCATCTAGAAAAAGGTTGTAGGCATTTTTTTCCTCCCTCATGAAAGGAAAATCCTTGTTTCATGTGGTCCTTTTCTTCCTGTTTTGAATGCATTTGTGTGAGATTGTGATGCTTTTCCGGGATGCCCTCCAGAATACCGCATTACATGTTACCGTCATGGCTCCTTAATTTTCTCCGCCTAATGAGAGATTCTCAGAGTTCACTTGTTTTACACGAACTTGACAGCTTTTGTCAATGTATATATGGTCGGGTGTTTTTGGGTTTGTCTGGTATTTTCCGCAAGGAAGAACTGGGGCTATGAGGTTTCGGGAGGAATACCAGAGATGAACTACCCTTCTTACATATGGTGAACCCAACATCAACATGATTACCATGAATCCTCATCACGTGACCAGGGAGTATCAGCCAGGTTTCTCCACTGTAGTTAATATTCTCCCCTTTCCCCAATGTACTCTCTGCAAGCAAGTCACTAAGCATAGATGGCAATCAAGGCGGGGAAGGAGGCAGAAATTGAGCTCCATATCCAGGAAGGATTTGAACTTCGGTAAAGACGGTACCGGGAGAGCTACGCTAAAGAACGTGAAGTGGGGCGGGACTAACCGAGTAAAGGGGCGAGGCCGGGTCGGCCGGGGAAGGGAAGGGCGGGGCGGGGTCAAGGCAAAGGTTGGCAGGTAGGGCCTGACGCTGTCTGCTAGGACGCTACCTCGGCCCGAGTCGGTGGATGGAGGGACCAGGCGGGGCCTGGCGGCTTTAGGGGCCGGGTCGGGACGCACGCCGGAGGAGGTTCGTCCCCTCTATTAGGGAAGGAAGGACTCCGCAGGCCAGCTGTATGGAGCTCAGCTTCCCTGCCCAGGGACCGCTGGGTTTTCTTACCCCTGACCCCGGCGCGGCGTGGGGGGACGGCCGTGACGTTTCCGGGAACCTGGGCGCACGCGCACACGAAGGCGCAGGCGCAGTCGCACGCCAGGAAGCTGGGGCTACAGCACCGCGAGTCGCTTGAGGACTTGGGTTGGTCAGGACTCGAAGCGGGCGTGGCAGCTCGACCTCTCCGTGTGACGCTGGGCTCTTGCCTTAACCCACGTTTCCCTGGGGCGCTGATTTTGGTTTCCTCGTGCGGTGTGCCCGGCGCCGCCGCCGCGAGGTGAGCCGGCAGGACGACGGGGAGACGGAAAGCGGTGAACCCGGGGTCCCGGTCCCGGGGTCGGGGAGCGCTGGAGCTCTCCGTATGTTTTCACTGTTCGGGGTGAAGAGAAGAGCTCAGCTCGCAGACCCCCGCCAGGCCTGGCGTTACGCTGCGACGGCCGTCGCCCCCGTCACCTGGACGTCCTTCAGCGGGTGTAGCCGCTTAAACCGCGGTCGAGTCGCGCTGGGGGTGCGCGGGAGCCTGCGGCCGGGAGTTCGTACCGCCGGGGCCGAGACCCGGCCTCCCGTGCGAGTCCGTGCCTGTGGGAGCGAGGCCCGTGGCGTTCGTCGCGCTGTCACCCGGCGTCCGGGTGCGGGCGGAGCGCTGGGCACCGGAGGGGACGGGCCGCGGTTGGCCTCGGGACTTGGGGTAGATCAGTGAGCCTTCCCCCCGCGGGGGTGGGGTCGCCATAGCGCCAGGACTTCTTCCTCGTTTCGGTCCGGTGTTTACGAGTCAGTCGAAGAGTTTAAAAGCAGTCCTGTGGTTACGCTGCATACATATGCCCGCCCCTAAGGAATAGTCCTGTTGTGTCACTTATGTGTTGAGACACATGTAAGGCAGAGGACAGGAGGCTGCCAAAGGAATAGTAAAGGCCCCCTGCCCGGGCACGTCTTTTGAATAACCTTCCTTAAATCCTCTTGTTTTATAAACATACAGGATGCGTCAAAAGCCAACCCCAATGGGATCATTGAATGTTCCGCAACTTTATGTTTTTCGCTTAATGTATCTTGAACACAGTGCATACCTTCCTCTTATTAATGGCTGCATAATACTCCACTCCATTGTCTGTATCATGCTGGTGTGCTTAATGGATTTCATTTTTTATGCTTCCAAAGAAGTACCATGTAAAAACTGCAGTGGTCATTTTTTAGCAGGAAAATACCATTTTTTAAAATTTAAATTCACCTTAATTAACATATAGTGTACTGGTTTCAGGAGAATTTAATGCTTAATAATTTAATGATACAGTAACACCCAGCAAGTTCCCTCCTTAATGCTTATCACCCATTTAGCTCGTCCCGCTGTCCACCTCCCCTCCACCAACCCTCAGTTTGTTCTCTGTCTTTGAGAATCTCTTATGGTTTGTTTCCCTCTCTGTTATTATCCTGTGCTTTTCCCTCCCTCCCCCGATGTTCACTGCTTTGTTTCTTTTTATTAAAAAAAATTTTTTTAATGTTTATTTATTTTTGAGAGACATAGAGAGAGAGACAGAATGCAAGCAGGGGAGGGGCAGAGAGAGAGGGAGACAGAGACTCCGAAGCAGGTTCCAGTGTCTGAGCTGTCAGTACATAGCCTGATGCGGGGATCGAACCCATGAGCCAGGAGATCATGACCTGAGCTGAAGTTAGACTCTTAACTGAGCCACCCAGGTGTCCCCATCTGCTTTCTTAAATTCCACATATGTTGGGGCACCTAAGTGGCTCAGTTGGTTAAGCATCACACTTCACCTTAGGTCATGATCTCAGGGTTCTTGAGTTTGAGCCTTGGGTCGGGTCTGTGCTGACAGCTCAGAGCCTGGACCCTGCTTGGGATTCCGTGTCTTCCTCTCTCTCTCTGCCCCTCTCCCCCTTTCTCAAAAATAAATAAAAAAATTCCACATATGGAAATCATTGTTGCAATTGGCAAGATTTCATTGTTTAAAAAAATTTTTTTAACATTTATTTATTTTTGAGAGAGCGAGAGAGACAGAGACAGAGTGTGAGCAGGGGAGAGGCGGAGAATAATGGAGACACAGAATCCAAAGCAGGCTCCAGACTCTGAGCTGTCAGCACAGCCTGATGTGGGGCTAGAACCCACAGACTGTGAGATCATGACCTGAGCTGAGGTCGGATGCTTAACCAGCTGAGCCACCAGGTGCCCCAAGATTTCATTCTTTTTGAGTGCTGAGTAATATTCCAATAGTCAGTGTAGATTTCACGATCATTTCCTTGTTTTGTCTGCCTTCTTGGTGGTCATTTCCTCTGTAATTTGTTGCAAACTCCCCTTTACTTCTATTGATTTCAGGATCCTAGTTCTAAGAACAAATTACTTCACATTGAAAGAGCATTTAAAGAAAAACAAACTGCTTAGAGAGAGGGAGCATGTGTGTGCGAGTGGGGAAGGAGTAGAGAGAGAGGGGGAGAGAGTCCCAAGGAGGCTCTTTGCTGTCAGCGCAGCGGGGCTCATGAATTGTGAGATTATGACCTAAGCTGAAATCAAGGGTCAGACTTAACCAAGTGAGCCACCCAGGCATCCCAGAATGTTTTCTTTTTTCCTCTAAGACTTAGCTTATAGAAGCTTTATGGCCATTGTTTTTTCCAAGTATGTTAGGTTGGTGCTTAGTAAATGCTGATTTGAATTGAGATGCATAAGTCACCAAAGCACACAGTGGTGAAATAGTTGAGGATTTTGATGATTAGTCAGCATTTAGTAGGACCTTAATATAAAACTGTTTCAGAGGGAGCACTATAATGGGCAATCCCTTACTGCATAAGGAATGATGATTTAGCTTACAGTGTAAACGGTTTGTGTACAGAAACACTAGAGAAATGGTTTAGCAAATAACATAAGCTTGTGTATTCAAATCCTTGTAGGTACGAAGAACAGTGCTTATCATACAACTGGAAAGAAGGGCAAAGAAAAAGCTTTTATATTAGATTGGGCACCTGAACAGAAACTGCAGTTTTGGTATGAAGATGGGAAGAGGAAGAACAAGCCGGATCAGAAGACGGAAACTCTTCAGAAGTTCTGTATCAAGAGGAGGTACAGTTTTGATCTTTTGGTGCCAGTGATGAAGAAAAGGAATCTTTTGTTGATTGGTATTAACAGACACATGTAGCTTTTCTCAGAGGCCCATGGGCAGTGTTCAAAGAGAATTAATACTCTTTTTAGGAATACCATTATGTTCTTTTAAACTCTTGTGGGAATGTCAGTGTATTTCTCATTGCTTCACCTGTGTCTTCTCTGGGAATGACTCCAGGTTTCTGTTTCCAGTCCTGACCTTTCTCTTGACCTATAGCTACCTGTAGAATATCAGCATTTGGATGTAAATTCATCATTTCAGATTCAGCATAACTGAGTCTGAGCAAGACATTGTATGTGGAATTGCTTGGCCAACAAATGCAGTTGTTATTTTTGATAAAAATTAATAAAACTTTTCCTACTTGATCCCAGGCCTGTCAGCACCATCTTAGGCAATCTTTTCCAGTTTCTTTCTTTGCTCTCTCTCTCGCTAGCGTCCTACTACATCTTGTCTAGTTTTTGTCAGGTAGCTTCCCCCTCTCCCTTCTACTACCGAAAGATGATTTCAGCTTGTTCTTTGCTGGGTTATCTACACCCTTGTTTTTCTTCCCTGCTTATTTTTCCATTAGTTACTCTCAGTCTAACTTTCCTAAGGGACTGTTCTCATGTTGCCTTTTTGGTTTAAAAGCTTCCAGGGATCCTCGTTCCGTTTTGCATGATAGATGAACTCCTCCTGCCTAACATTACCTTCCTTACGAGGGGGCTTCACCCTGCTATTGCATGTACCAGAAGTATGTTCTCCACTCGCCGCTCCCTGGACACACCCCACATATGTCTGCCTCTGTCGTTCCTCTGAATCCTTCTTCAGTCTAGAACAGCTGTTTTCCTTCTCCTTGCTTATTCAGCTTTTCTCCAGCCTTTAAGACTGAGCTGAGGTCTTATTTTTTTGGCAATGCCATTTTCACTTTTTACTAATGTCACCCTTTGCTAAGATGCTTATTGGGTGTTATTCTTAAAGACCTATTTACTGGTTTTTTAGTTGTTTCTCATGGAGGTCTTATTTCCCAACTAAGATGTCAACTTTTGAGGTTGAAGAACATGTTGAACATTCCCCACTGTTTCTAACATAGTGCTCTGTATATAGTAGTTGCTCATTAAATGCTCACTGATTAAATGCTCTTACTGTAAAATCTATTCTCTAGTTTATGGTAACATATTTTGGAAGCCTTATATTTTGGATGGTGTTTTTAGAAAAGTTTTATTGAGGTATAATTGACATATAGTGAATGCCGCATATCAAGATCATGAACATATCCATCCATCTCAAGAAGTTTCCTTGTTTCCCCTTGTAATCCTTTCCTTTTGCCCCTCTTTAACAACAGCCCCCATCCAGGCCACCCCTGATCTGCTTTCTGTCACTATTGATATATTTGCGTTTTATATTTTCATATAACCATATAGTATGTCATATAATAATATATAGTATTTGGCTTCTTTTACTTAGCATAGTTATTTTGAGATAATTGTGTCTATCAATATTTATTGTTTTTTATTGCTGAATACATTCCATGATTTGTTTGTCTTCTTGATGTACATTTGGATTGTTTTCATATTTTTTTTTTTTTTGCCTGTTAAAAATAAAGCTGTTAATGAACATTTGTGTACAGTCTTTGCTTTTGCATGGACACATGATTTCTCTTCTCTTGGGTCAATACCTAGGAGTAGAAAGACTGGATCATATGATAGATATATGTTCAGCTTTTAAAGAAAAAGAAACTGTCAAGCAGTTTTTCAGTGTGGTTGTATAGTTTCCACCAGCAGTTCGTGAGAGTTCCAGTTGCTCCACATTTTTGCAGACACTTCTTACTGTCTTTTTGATTGTAGCCGTCCTAATGGGTACAAGTGCTGTCATATTGTGGTTTTGATGTGTATTTTCCTAATGACTGCTGAGCTTATTTGCTATTTACATAGGCATTCTTTGGTAAACTGTTTAGATCTTTTGCCCATGTTTTTATTAGGTTGTTTTCTTTTTCATCTTCTTTTTTTATTTTGTTTTCTGGTTATGGTAAGAAAGGCATTCTCTTCCATTACATCTTCTATCTGGCTCTTATTTGTACTTGTGATGGCTGTTGATTTCTTTTTTCTTTTTTTTTTTTTTTTTAATTTTTTTTAACGTTTATTTATTTTTGAGACAGAGAGAGACAGAGCATGAACAGGGGAGGGGCAGAGAGAGAGGGAGACACAGAATCCGAAACAGGCTCCAGGCTCTGAGCTGTCAGCACAGAGCCCATCGCGGGGCTCGAACTCACGGACCGTGAGATCATGACCTGAGCCGAAGTCGGACGCTTAACCGACCAAGCCACCCAGGCGCCCCGTGGCTGTTGATTTCTACACCTTGATTTTTTACGACACTGTGTTAGTAAATTCTCTTCTGTCTTTTTGCACTATTATTCTTTTATTGTTTTTTGAGCTGAAAATGATAATTTTTATTTATTTATAGCTTATTTAATTTTTAAAACTCCAGTACAATTAATGTAGAGTATTATACTAGTTTCACGTGTACAATACAGTGATTGCACAATTGTGTACATTACTCAGTGTTCATCTTAAGTGCACTCTTAATCCCCATCAACTATTTCCCCTCCCCCCGCCCCCCTCCCCTCTATAACCATCGTTTGTTCTCTATATTTAAGAGTCTGTTTTTTTTATCTCTTTTTTTCTTTGTTTCTTAAATTCCATGTATGAGTGGAATCATATGGTATTTGTCTTTCTCTGAATGACTTATTTCACTTAGCATTATACTCTCTAGATCCATCCGTTTTGTTGTAAATAGCAAGATTTCTTTTTTTTTTTTTTTTGGTTGAGTAATATTGCAGTGTGTGTGTGTGTGTGTGTGTGTGTGTACCACCTCTTCTTTATCCATTCATCTTGTCAGTGGCCACTCGAGCTGCTTTCATAATTTGGCTATTGTAAATAAGGCTGCGGTAAACATAGGGGTGCACATATCTTTTGGAATTAGTGTTTTTGTATTCTTTGGGTAAATACCCAGTAGTGGAATTACTGAGTGATATGGTAATCCTATTTTTAAAAAAATTTTTGAGGAAGCTTCTTACTGTCTTTGTCAGTGGCTGCACCAGTTAACATTCCTACCAACAGTGCATAAGTGTTCCTTTTTCTCCACATGCTCACTCATACTTGTTTTGTTTATTGTGCTTTTGATGTTAGCCATTCTAAAATCACAGGTGTGAGGTAATATCTCATTGTGGTCTCGATTTGCATTTCCCTGATGATGAGTGAGGTTGAGCATCTTCTCATGTGTATGTTGGCCATCTGGATGTCTTCTTTGGAAAAATGTCTTGTTTTCTTTTTCTTGACTACTGAGAGTTCTTTAGATATTCTGGATACGAGTCTTTGATCAGATAGGTGTTGTGCAAATGTTTTCAATTATTCTGTGGCATTTCTTTACATGCTTTTAACAGTGTCTTTCTTTTGAAGAACAGAAATTTAAAATTTTAATAAAGTCCTGTTTATCAATTTGTTGTTTCAGGGATCTTCCTTTTGGTGGTGTACCTAAGAAATTTGTATAACCCTGGGTTGCAAAGATTTTCTAGTATGTTTTCTAGTAGTAGTTTCGTAGTTTTAGGCTTTATATTTAAGTCTGTGATTAATTTTGAGTTAATTTTTATAGATGGTGCAAGATAGGAATAAGTGCATCCTTTTTTGCTTATGTAGATCCAGTTCTTTCAGCAACATTTATTGAAAAAACTATCCTTTTCCACTGAATTGCTTTTGCACCTTTGTAAAAAATCATCTCTTCATATACTTGTGAGTCTGTTTTTGGATTTTCTTTTCTGTTCCATTGATTTCTTTATTAGTCTTGATGACAGTATTACATAATCTTGGTTACTATGGCTTATAATAAGTTTTGAAATCAGTATTTCAAAGTGGTTTTGACTATTGTAGGTCCTTTGCATTTTCATATGGCTTTTAGAATCATTTTGTCAATTTATACAAAATGTCTGCTTGAATTTTGACTGGATCATATTGAATCTATAGATCACTTTGGGGAGAATTTGACATTTTAACAATGTTGAGTCTTCTAAGCCATAAACAAGGTAGGTATATTTCTCCATTTATTCATTTTACTGACGAGATCTTTTAAAAAAAATATTTTTAATTGTGATAAAATACACATAACTTAAAATTTACCGTTGTAACCATTTTTAAGTATACTCCAGGAATGTTAAGTATATTCATATTGTTGTGTGATGAATCTCCAGAACTCTTTTCATCTTGTAGAACTGAGAGTCTATACCCATTAAGTAGTAACTCCTCATTCTTCACTCTTCCCTAGCCCCTAGCAACAACCATTCTGCTTTCTGTTTCAATGATTTTTCATCAGGTGTGTAGGTTTTTTGTTAGATAGTCTTCATCAGATTCAGGAAATTTTATCCTTGCCTTGTTGGCATTATTTACAGGAATGAATGTTAGATTTTATCAAATGTTTTTCCTGAATCTTTGAGGTGATCATGGTTTTTCTTTTCTAGTTCACATTATTTAGTCATATTTTAAAATTTATTCTCTTTTATAATAGGACTGTGTGAGACCATTACTTCTTAAATGGTGATCTGATTACATATTGATCTTATACTCCATTTTTTCTTTTCTCTCTTGATTAGTGAATGAGAGCCACAAGCCTGAATTTATAGAGCTTAAGAAGTGGCTGAAAGATAGAAAGTTTGAAGATACAAACTTAATACCTGCTTGTTTTCCAGGTAAGGCCTGTTATTCAAGTCTCATGACTTTTTTCACATGAGAGACGTGTGGGCCCAGGTGATAGGAAAACACGTGTAGTTCTTAAAGGTGGTCTGTATTCTGTCTGGGAGCACATCTTCTGTTGTGTGTCAGGCTTCCTACTTTGTAGCTGTCATATTTATTTATCCTTCGCCTTCTTTTAAAAATAAGTTGAAGTGGCTTATGGGGAGAAGTTCCCAAGTGGTGAAATAATATCAAAAATTATAAAAGGAAAATGAGCATAGAAAAATAAGGTGAAGGCAGGGATAAGAATAATACATAAAAGCCCTGATTCTAAAATCTTATTGTACACCTGGGAGGTGAGCCACAAATTTGACTTGTCTTTCCAGTGGCCAGACACTTTATATGATCAACACCTGAGTCTTTGTGTTCTGTAAAGAAAATTAAATTGTTTACATGGCAGAAGTGCAGGTATTCCTGGAAGAGACCTGAAGGAAATGTCTTTGCTGGGTCTTCATAGGGAAGACATTTATGTAATGTACCTGGTGTCCTTATCATCATGCTTATGGTGGTTTCATGGGATTTTTCAAGCCATGCAGGCTGATGGGATTATTCCATAGCTCAGGTGAGTCAAAACAGTTTTCTAAGAGAAGGAGGTTCCAAACAACCAGTGGAGGTGCTCATTCTCTGGTGGTGTGGTTCGAGGAGAGGAGTCCTTAGGAAGGCCTCAGCTGGCTTGTGGCTGTGCTCTCCAAGTGTTAGAGGAGGAGCCCTCTGTGTGCCTTCTGTGTGGCCGTAGCTTTAACAGTCACCTAAGCAGAGGCTAATTAACATAATTTTCTGAAGTTCAGGAGCTTGATGTGGAGTTTGGATTAGCATTTTCTTCTGGAACATTCTCTCATAGAAGTTGGCAGCTTGCTCTGGGTGTGTGCCTGCATACCACCAATTCCATCCAGAAGTGGGCTTGAGGTATCCGCGGAGAGGACCAAGATGCTTTTCGGAAGGATTCTGGGTCTGGTGTAGCATAGAGACTGCTGTGCCGTCAGGGCAGGTACAGCACACTTACCTTACAGAAAATTAAACCGTATGCCTCTTGAGTGCTCCTTTTGGCCACTGAGATGATTAAGTAGCCATTACATAATTTAACTTTGAGCAGATTAACTTCCTTATACATCACCGAGATAAATAATTGACCACGTGTGGGCCTGGTTGAATGAGGTGATGTGTGTAGTTATTCCCTCTGCGTCAGTTACACATGGTGACTTTGGGCTAAAATACTTGCCATTATCTGTTAGGACTACTCCTATTTAAGACGGTAAACCTTTTTTTCAGGCTCTAACGGAATGTTGAACTTTCTGTTTTTGTGTGTCAAGCACAAAAAATAGTAAAAGCCATGCTCTTAGATTTGACTGGATGGAGTTCTTCACAAGATGATCAAGAGGACATAGTGTCAGGCATGGACTTGTGCCTTTGGCCTGTCTATGCCTCAGATGTCTCTTTGCCTTAAAAAGGATAGGATTAAAATTAGCAGGCAGGGATTGGCATATGCTTAAATGGGATGCCTTAAAATAAGTAATCTATCTATAATTTAGAGCGGTAAAGAGTTACTGTTTTTAGTGGGAACAACTGTCTCTGGGCCCACCTCCAGGTTCGTGGTCACAGAGAAGCTAAAGCAAAACGGTTTGGTAATGATCAGAGCCCACTACTTACATTTCTAGGGGCAAAGAACCTTCTGTCTTAGTCAGTTTGGGCTGCTGTAGCAAATTACCATAGACTGGGTAGCTTAAACAACAATTTCGTTCTCACAGTTTTGGGGCTGGGAAGTCCAAGATCATGGCATGGGCAGATTGAGTGTCTGGTGAGGACTGATTCCAGGTTTACAAATTGCCATCTTCGTGTTGGGCCCTCACGTGTTGGAGAGCAGGGAGCTAGACAAGCTTTCTGGTCTCTTCCTACTGCTGCCATAGGCACCAAGTCCCATTCACGAGGACTCCATCCTTATGACCTAATCACTTATCGAAGGCCACACTTCCTGACATCCTCACATTGTGGGTTGGGATTTCAACATGTCTTCTCTAAATGCTTTATATATTTTTAGCTCTTAATCTGATGGGAGGGAACATTTGTGGGAGTCTGTCAAGGTGTACAAAATTCCGAGGACTTAATCTTGGTTTGTGGAGGGGCAAGGCAAGACTCCTCAGTTGCAAGCAGGATTCAGTCTTTAGACTCTCACCTGATTTGAGTACTGACCCTACTATTTCCTTTTGCCACCAAAAGCACTGGCCAATCTGGGTCTCCCAGTTAGATTTATGATTACAGAAATTTTAAGGTGCTGGGAAGTCTGTAATAAGCTTTACTTTTATAAGATCCTAATGGCCACCTCCTACCTTGCCTTAGTAAGTGCAGGTTTCTGTGATTTGTTTACTGATACTGAACACTATGTTGTAGAAATACAGGCGAAGTATCTCCCAGATTTATTTCGTATGCCAGGTTCTGTTCGTATATATATTTGAAGAGAAATTTCCACTTAGATTAGTATGCGGGTCTTTTATTTCTTCCAACTTTTTTTTTTTTTTTTTTTTAATTTATTTTTGGGACAGAGAGAGACAGAGCATGAACAGCGGAGGGGCAGAGAGAGAGGGAGACACAGAATCGGAAACAGGCTCCAGGCTCCGAGCCATCAGCCCAGAGCCTGACGCGGGGCTCGAACTCACGGACCGCGAGATCGTGACCTGGCTGAAGTCGGACGCTTAACCGACTGCGCCACCCAGGCGCCCCGTGTATGCGGGTCTTTTAAAGGATGACCTTGTAGAAAAAAAAAAAAATCCTCCCATTAGTAATTGGTTCCAGGAAGGGTTCTGGCCCACAGGGGTGATTAACTCTGCTGTGGGACATACAGAAGATATTTAAATAAGTTCTTAAAACCAAATACTGAACAGACAGTATGCTTCTGGGTGGGGAGATGAGTTATGACTCGTCAAATCAGACTTGACAGACCCCTGATCCAGGACTTGAGGAAGAAGATCCATCCATGAAGTAGGAGCTCCTAGTAGTCCTGCAGGGATTGACCTTTGCTGAATTATAGTCCCTCCGAGTGGAGAGAAAAAGATGAGGAAGTATGAATTTGAAAAGATGAACGTTCTGGACCTCATAATAATTATAGGTCACAGTGTACCTAGGCCTGCCAGAAAAGCTGCTGTCTGACTGTTACGGGAAGGCAGCCTTTGGTTTGGAAGGGTTAATTTCTGGGTGTTGGTGGTGTTGACAGTGCAGCTGGTGAGATTACTTGCTGTGACTGCTCTGGCCAAGGCCTTGGTTCACAGGGAGGAGCTGGTCCTGGATTGCGCCTGCTGAGCTCACCTGGTCAAGGAGAGTCTAATGGCTTTCGTGGTCGGGGAGGGGAGGGTGTCGTCTGCAGTCTTTGTGGGACCTGAGTGGGTTTTACTGGCCAGCCAGTCAAAGAGGTCTCAACATCATCGCTGGAAAGCTGGTGCTGGTAGTGGGTAAAAGTGGTTGAGGGTCCAGCCTCTCGGCTTGGGTGGGCATCAAGAGCGGGCCCCCAGCATGGCTGGTAGGTCCCCGGAGAGAGGATCCAGCTCAGAGCGTCCTGTAAGAGACACCTCAGCAGATGTGTGTAAAGTCGATTATCTTTAGGTCTTGACTCTTTGCTCTTCAAGGATTATAAATGCAAAAGGAGGTCAGGACATTTCCCAGAACAGCTCCTTGATCCTCCCTCTCCCCTGGGAGCCGAAGGATGAGAGGTGCCCAGCTTCAGCTGTGTAATTTTGAAGTTCAGTTGCATTTTTTTTATTCAAAATGATATCCCTGAGATCTTGAAGATATCATAGGATTACCCTTTTTTTTCTTTTTGTGTCTTAGGTACAGGAAGAGGGCTGATGAGCAAAACATCCTTGCAGGTAAGAATTTCTCTTTTCCTTGACGCCTAGTATAGATTTTGCTGCTTTGTTTTTGTGGTTTAGATCAAGTGAATTAAAGATATTTCAGACACACAGCCATTTTTTTACCTAATAATAGGTTTGAATATAATTGTGTCAGGATTGAGTTTGCTGCATATAAGAGACAAACCCAAAGTAACAGTGCTTAAACAAAGTAGAAGTTTATTTTGCTCTCAAGTAAGCAAGCCTGGATAGGCAGACCTGGGCACGTGTGGTGCTCCCAGGCCATTAGAGGCCCAGGCTCCTTCCAGCTCTCTGTGCACATCCTAGAGGAAGCCCTGCACCCTCAGGTCCACGGTCTAGCTCTTGGAGCTTGAGCAGCAGCATGGAGCCAGGGGATGAGGAAGGGCAGGCTTCCTTCTTTTAAGGAAATTCCAGCCCCATTGCATCCACAGTGACCGGGTGCACAGCCCCGGCTGGCTTCGAGGGATGAGAGACGTGTCCTTTCCCTGGCACCTCCAGATACGATTGCATTAATGGCAGGAGGGGAGAAGGCACGTTAGGTTGGCAGCTAGCCATCTCTGCCACAGCAAATTGTATAAAGCAGGTCATATTTTAAATGTGCCAGGGGAGGAAGCCACACTTACCTGAGAGGTTGTGTGTGGTATATGAGTGCCGCCTGAGGAAGCAGAGGGCAGAGCCTCGGAGCCGGTCCCAGGGTGCAGGGTGGCCTTCAGCTCAAGGCCCCCAACCCCTAGCCCCCCAGCTTGTTTCCTCACCTGGAAAACAAGGTAGATGACATAGGTGATTCCCCAGGTCCATTTTAGTTCTTTCTGTTCTATTTAAAGGACATCCAATACACGATTTTCTGTAAGGCTAGAAGTTAATCCCTTAATTTATTTTTAGTTCCTTATAAAATCCAGCTGTGTACACATGTTTAGCCTAAAGAGTGGTACCATTTAATGTATAACTCTACTATGGTACTTTTATTTTTTTTAACTTAAAAGTTTTACATTGTGGTAAAATATATATGACAAAATTTACCATTTTAGCCATTTTTAAGTGTACGGTTCAATAATATTAAGTACAGTCACATTGTTGTACAATATTTTTATTTATTTTTTTGAGACACAGAACAAGTGGGGGAGGGGCAGAGAGAGAGGGAGAGAGAGAATCCTAAGCAGGTTCCACGCCCAGGATGGAACCCTACTTGGGACTTGATCTCACAACCCTGGGACCATGACCTGAGCCAAAGTCAAGAGTCGGATGCTTAACTGACTGAGCCACTTAGGCAGCTCACAGTATTTGTATTTTTTGAGAGAACATATAATTGACTGTGCTCTATTTTCGGAGGAGAAATACGCCTCACATATAAAGCAGTAAATATAGGTCATCTTTGTTTAGATTCTGAAATGATGATTGGCAGTTGCTTCACATCTGCTTTCAAATATGGCTTTCCGTTAAACTTTTTGAATATTAGGGACGTATTTTACACATAGTGAAATGCACAGATTTTAAGTGTCTAGTTTGTTAAGTGTTGATGATGATGAGATTTATTCCAGTCAAGATACAGAACATTTTATTAAGTGGCTTTTTGAAATTGTGGGCTGTTGGAGTAGGAGGGGACTCTAGGGACCGTCCAACTTGATCTTGATTTACATATAT
The DNA here is from genome assembly GCF_018350215.1 of Panthera leo. Taxonomy (NCBI): domain Eukaryota; kingdom Metazoa; phylum Chordata; class Mammalia; order Carnivora; family Felidae; genus Panthera; species Panthera leo. The sequence continues at coordinate 9,386,853 of NC_056687.1, forward strand.
TGAAACCAGAAATTGAACCCAGAAGATTTTTGGCTGAGACTTTTAACCAACTTAGATGCCAGTTATAATGAAAGCCAGGATCTTAATTAACATCAGCCTTCTTAATGCTTTATTTCTTCCTGGTGTCTGTTACTTGACATCTTAATTTTTCTTTCTGTATTCCTGTCTCAGTGGGAGGAAATGCAAACTACACTTTTGCGGGTAGTAAAATGCGATCCTTGTGCGGGCGGGCTGCCTTTGCTTTATCTAGTTGGCACAGGTGGTATGGAGAGTAGGCCATTGCTGGGAGCAGTCACTGGATGCACGCATTTCGCCAGATGGAATGGTTTCTGTCGTTTCCCACAGCTAGCACCGTTCCCTGGTGTAAGAAAGTGAAGGAACAATGTGATGTGAGTTGTCAAAGTGTTTCCATGTGCGCTGGTGAAAGGCTGACTGCTAGTGGATGGCAGTCAAATGAGTCACCTTTGATTGTTGTTGGGGTTGCGGTTCCTGCCATCGGAGCAGTCTCGCCTGCATCCGCTGACCCAGGGACGTGGGAGCCAGACCGCCGGTGGGTTCTGGTGTCCGTGGTTGGGTTTTGCTGGGTTCTTAGGAGGCGATCATGGACTCAAGGACTTCACTGAACTTGTACTCACAGGTCCTTCTCAAAGCGTGGGTGTTCTAAACTTTACTTTCTTTTTGGTAAGGAGGGACAGGTGATTATTTCGTTGCCTGAGAGTTGCCTGCTCACCACGGACACAGTGATTAGAAGCTACTTAGGGGCGTACATCGCTAAGTAAGTGACCGCACACGTGATTGTCTGCTCAAGTGCTTATCCTCTCAAGTCCACAGCGTCGGCAAATATGTCAACTAAGGCCTAGTTCGTTAGGACCACCCCTTCGTACACCTGATACATGTTTGTTCTCTGAAGTTTGTTCTTTATTCATTTTAAACTGCATTTTTAAGGTTTTTAATAGGCTGCCTTGGATGTGGGTTTGAATCCTGATCTATTACTTACAGAAAATGAAGATAAAATGGAAGAATAGATGTAAATCATTCTGAGTACCTTGATTCCTCGTAGCCTGTTCTCCATCGTAGTAGGTCTTGACAAATGTTACTCTTATTTTTACCCTTACTGTACATGGTTGAATTCTCTTTCAACTATGAAGAGCTGTTGACATTATGAGTTAGTTTTGTTTAGCAGAGAAGAGAGAAGGCCAAAAAAGGAGCTGAGAACTGTTTTCTGGCTTTTGTTATAGGGGGCCTCTGTTTTGGGGGACTTTTATGAGGACAGAGTGAGCAAGATCCTTAGCAGAAGGGGTTTCTAAATTATGAGGGTTGAAAGATTATGTTGCTTCTTAATCCAGGGTAAATTCTGGACTTTTAATCTCCTCAACATGTTTTTCTGAGGGCAAATGTATCTTTATTGACCTGAGTAGAAGCAAGGATACTCTTTGTATTAACATTTTCTGTATCATTCTGAAATTTTGAGTAGGATAATTGGCAGTGTAGAATCTGGACTGTGAGATTAATGAAAACTTTTCTAAATACATTCATGCAACATGAGATCTTTTTATTGGTAACAAATAAAAATACTGCATGCTGCAAGGTATAATTGGTAATAGAGTGGGTAAATTTAGGAATTAAAACGTTAGCAAATATATGATGAGTTTCTTGAATTTCTGTCTGGGTTAGTATCCTGCAGTAGAGCTTTGCAGTGATAGAAATGGGTGTTTCGCTCTGCCTGGTCTAGTATGGTGGCCATTACCCACATATGGCTATTGAGTGCTTGATATGTGGCTTCCATGATTGAGGAATTTTAAATGCTACATTTAATTAAAAAAACTAAAACTGAAATAGCTATAAGTACTCAATGGTTACTGTATTGGATGGGGCAGGTCTAGATTCTTTCCACCCATTTTTTCCCTACCACGTTTGATGCCCTTAGCCAAGTGACTTAAGTGAAACGGAGCAAAAGCTTTAAAACTGGAGAACCAAGTTGGAAGCAAAGAAGCTTTTTACAAAAAGGAATCCCTAAAAACAAAGCTGGAACTTTGGGTTAGTGAGTCAGTTGTCGCTTATCAGTGTACTTCTTTGGGGCACTTACATCAGGGTGCAATCTGGAGAGGAAAGTTTGAGGAGGCAAGAGACCCCCTGTCGGGTGCGTCAAATAAACTCCGAGTGTAGTCACAGTTTGGCTACAGTTCCTCTGGGAGCAGAAAACACCCCGGGGTATCTGTGTCTCTAGCTCATTCCATATTTTGAATAAAAGTAATTCTTTTAATCTGCCTTTTAATAATTTAATAATTTAATAATTTAAATTATGTTTGGCTTCTCATTTTAACAGATGGCGGCCTCCTCCATCTCCTCTGCTGGCTCTGTGTACCTTTCTGGTTTCAGAAAAGCATGCTGGGGACCAGTCCGTCTGGAAACCTTACCTAGAGATTTTACCAAAGGCCTACACCTGCCCCGTTTGTTTGGAGCCAGAAGTGGTGAAGCTTTTTCCCCAACCTTTGAGAGCAAAGGCCGAAGAGCAGAGAGCCCGTGTGCGAGAGTTCTTTTCTTCCTCCAGAGGCTTCTTCTCTTCCCTGCAGCCTCTGTTTTCCGAGGCCGTCGGGAGCATCTTTAGCTACCGTGCCCTCCTGTGGGCCTGGTGCACGGTCAACACCAGGGCCGTGTATGTGAAGCAACGGCAGAGGCGCGACTTTTCCGCGGAGCCAGACACCTGTGCGCTCGCCCCGTACCTGGATCTGCTGAACCACAGCCCCCGTGTGCAGGTGAGCAGTTGACGAGGGCGCAAGCTCTGTTCGGACAGGAGGGACTCTGACGTGTAGAACCTGTGACTTTGAAACCATAGAGAGGGGTGTTGTTGGTGTTAGGTAAACCTGCCTGCCACCAGCTAATTTTCTGTCCTTTCTCCCAGCCCCGTTTTCCCTTTGTGGCATCCCTTTTTTTTCTGCTGTGTTTTCCCCCACAGCGCTCAGTGCTGTCCCCTGGATGACCTTAACCAGCAGCCACCCACGCTCACCTTTGGTGCAGCGTCCTCCTTCTCCTGCCAGCGTGGGGGCTGAGGTCCAGATTGCTGCCCTGTTCCCTCTCGCATGTGGTGGCATTGCTGTCAGCGTTGACCTTTGCCACGATCACTGACTGACTTACGACCCCCTCCGTGAGCTGTGTGAGGACGGGGACTATGCCTTGTTCTGCCCTGTAACCACAGTGCTCGTTGCGGGGCCGGGCACCTAGTGGGCATTCGATAAACCTTTACTGAATGGATGGATATCTGTGGGGAAATGGAGTTGGGGAAATATTAAAGAAACCCTCTTTGGGAGGTAGTCCTAGATCTCGTCCCCAGCCCTTTCCCCCTGTGGCACATAACGGAGATGATGATGTTTGTAGGCTTGCTGGGGTTAAGTGCCTGGCTTCGAGGGCAGAGGTAGCCACGTGTCAGCTTACCTGTAACCTGCTCAGGGTACACGTGAGATACACTGGCTGGGCCCTTGCCCATGCTGTTCTCTTCATACTCTACCCCATACGGAGAAGATCGATGGCATCTGGTTAGCCCACATGCCAGTGAGAGGCGAGCACAGGGAGGCCTGTACTATGCTTTCTTAGGCCGAGGCAGTCTCCTTGCCTGTCTGCTTGTTCTTTTGTAGAAATATGCGTTTCTGGCGGTATTAAGAGAGGAGGTGGAAGCTAGATGGGTGTGTCTGTGATTGATGTCAGTGAAATAATGTTGGGGGCATGTGGTGTAATAGGATGCTGGACACAGGGACTGAGTCCTCATTGGCCTGACTTTATTTGTATTGGGCTGTTAGTGCATTTGTGCTCTAAACTAGTGATTTCACAGCCAAGTGTAGGGGCATCACAAACTACGGCCTGTGGGCATGTGGCCCCAGGGCTCTGGCAAAGCCTGAAATATTTGCCCTCTGGCCCTCTATGGAAAAAAGATGGCAGGTCCTTGGTCTAAAGAGTTGCAGCTGGCTTTTGGCCCATAACTCGAGACCATAGCCCTCATCTGTTGTGCTGCAAGCTGGCAATTTCAGCCTGTTGCTGGTCCTTGCCCTCACTGGGATTTACTGCTTAGTATGGAGGCCTCCGTGCCTGTACCCACTCCTTATTGTGGAGAGCAGGTAGGTCATCTTTTCCTTTCTCATCTATTAACTAACAGAATTGTCACAAAATCCACGTGATTGTGTCAACCGATATCCTGCTGCTCAAAGGCTGTGAATTGTAAAACCTGAAATTCATGTGCTGCCTTGATGTCTTTGGGTCTCACAGGGCCCCCCAGAGGCTAGGCTGATTTCCCCACCCCCCGCGGTGGCCCCATCAGCTAGACTAGAGCACCCCACCTGGCCTCAACCTAACGGGTTTCACCTTCCCGCCAGTCCTTGAAACTATTCAAGCAAGCAATCACATCTTCCCATGAGAGCCAGGGGGTCACCTCTCGTTACTCCAGATCCTGCTCCCCATGGCCCCTGCTGGTCACACTGCTCCTGAGTGTAGCCCCCGGTTAGCCCTGTGTGGCTGGTGTGTCCTTATTGCTGTATATGTGACTGGTAAACGGCTGTCAGTCTTACCTGTCCATTGTCAGGTGTCATGTGTGCAGCCATCCCGAGAATCCTCGGGCAGGACCCCCTCTCTTACGGAGGGGTGACGTGGAGGCAAACAAGAGGCCCTGGTGCAGGTGTGGTTTTTTCCACGGGTGGTTAGATTCAGTGATGAGTGTTTGAAAGCTGCATCTGCCGTAAATTAATACAGTAACTTAATATTTTTAGTTGTATGCTTGGCTTTAAAAAAACTTGAACAATTTTCCTTTCTAGGTAGAAGCGGCATTTAATGAGGAAACTCGCTGTTATGAAATTAGAACAGCTTCAAGCTGTAGGAAGCATGAAGAGGTGTTCATCTGCTATGGCCCTCATGATAATCAGCGACTGCTCCTGGAGTATGGATTCGTTTCCATCCATAATCCTCACGCTTGTGTTTATGTCTCGGAAGGTTGGAATCAACTTTGTTCTTACTAAGATGATATAACTCTTTTTTCCTCCCCATCTTGGGATATAGTTTTTTTAAGTTTTAGTAAAAATGGCAGAACCTTAACATACATACCATTTATCTTCCCTTAGATAGGGCCAGTGAAACAACAAAGCCTCATCGATATCGAGGATAGGAAGAACTGAGAAAAGTTGTGTTGGGTTAAGTCGGACAGTAGAACAGAAGAAAAGGAAAACCGCTGAGGAAATGAATATAATATTGAAAAGATGAGAAGAAATAGAAATGTTTGTACTGAGACATTGTCACTGTCACTAAATACAGGATAGATTGGAGAGCAAAACATAAAAATTTATTTAGGCACCTACTGCATGAGGCACTGTGGTAATCACAGGAATAAATCTTTTACATAGTCCTTATTTTGGGGTGTTTAATGTCATGATGAAATCTTGATTTCATTTCTATTTTTTGCGGCCTACTAATTAGCCATCACTGGTATTACTATTTAAAAGAAATAATTGCGCTATTAAATTTATGCTGTGGAAATTCCAAATGTAATATTAATAACAGTACATAGAAAATTGATTTCTTCCCTTCTCTTGATGCAGCAGAGAAATAGTTTTCTAGGCTATGAAGAAATATGGCCAGAGGTTTACTGAATGCATAATTTGGGATAGTTTTAAAACAAGTTCTGATGGAAATGGAAACTTTTGTTCAAGGTGAAACAACTCCATCCTGTAGGCAGAATAATAATATTATTTCTCAAAATAGAAATAAAAAGGCAAAAACTGGGCCTTGCTGGGTCTCTTAGAAAACTAGCTTTGAGATTAACCTCCTGTTATCAGAATAGCTTTAATATTGATGACCATGAAATATTAATTTGTCAGTTTTGAACAAAGTTTACATTTTAGTTATTTTTACATTAAAAAATAAAAGCATACAAATATGAAGGGAAAATTAAAAAAATGTTTTTAATGTTTATTTTTGAGAGAGAGAGCGAGCAAGCTGGGGAGGGGCAGAGAGAGAGGGAGACACAGAATCCAAAGCAGGCTCCAGGCTCCAGGCCCCGAGCTGTCAGTACAGAGCCCAATACGGGGCTTGAACTCACAGACCACGAGGTCGTGACCTGCGCTGAAGTCTGACGCTTAACTGAGCCACCCAGACACCCCAAAAGAGAAATTTTAAAAACAGAAAAATCAGGCATTACCCTGTTATCCCAAAAAACTTTAATTTTTGCATGTTATTGCTTATGATCACAATCACAAATATCCAATTTTGAATTCTGGCTCTTGAAACCTTTATGTTCCAAACAATTCCTCATGTTTGTACAGCTCCTGCGTTTCTGGTCAGTGTAACTTCCCAGCATCCTGCCTAACAACCTGGTTTTGTGGGTTCATGGGCTTAGTGGGAACGTGCGTTGAGACTGTGGATGTTTGGTCCCTTGCCCTGGAATTCTTGTAGCTTTTCAGGGACCAAATAAAGATTCATTGACTTGGACTCCACTGGAGCTTTTCGATGTGAATTAGGTAAAACTGTTCACACACGTCTTGATTGTTGAGAAGGTAGAATAACTTTAGAAGGTGCTCATGTCTGTCGAATGACACCCTAAATTTCATTCTGATCTTTTTATTTTATATAGATATACTTGTTAAATATCTTCCATCAACAGATAAACAGATGAACAAGAAGATTTCCATTTTAAAGGATCATGACTTTATAGAGTGAGTGTTTCTTAAAATTATTCCTTCAGGAAACTTTGATGAGAAAATGGAGGGTAGGGTTTCTGTAGGTCTGAGATACCTCCTGACTTGTTCCAGTTGACAGGTAGGTATTTGCTGAGCATTTACTATGAGTACTAAATCGTGTTTGATGCGGGCACACAAGAGTGTAAGATACTTTTCAAGAAGAGTATTTGGGAATATAAGATACAAATTTGAAGTATTAAATGATCGAACCAAAAGAAAGCCCTGTTTATATCCGTTGGGAGACCGATGTGCCTTCAGCACGTGGTCAGCTGGGATGGCATCGGGCTGCCGCAGGCCTCGCTGGCCCTCAGTCACCCTGCGGCGTCCTGCAGGCATTCAGGGAGCAGGGCTGGCGGGGGCGGCTAGGTGATTCCACGCCAAGTGGGACACACAGGGTTCGAGGCTCTCCTTTCAGATTTTCTTCTGTAAGTGAAACCAAGTTTGAAATGATCCAGTAGCAGTGTGAGAGCAGTCTGGCTGTGGTTGCCATTTGTCTGATGCCCGGGGTGATGCGCATTCTTCACCTTTCATCTCTGGGGCCTGTGGCATGTGACCTCTTGCTCTGGCCAGGCTCAGCTCCTTATCACAATCTGTTGGAAGGTTGTTTTTTACCTTTTTTTTTTTTTTAAAGAAAGAGTTTTGTGGGGTTTTTTTGTTTGTTTTGTTTTGTTTTGACTCTGGCTTACTTCTTACGTATTTGAGGACTTAGTTTTCTCTTTTACTATTGTGACCAAGATGCCATACAAAATGTTACATAATGTTCAGCCCCTTCAGAAAATGTTTGGCTCTTCAGCCATTGCCACGGTGCCATGAAGTACTGAAATGACAGGTGTGACATTGTTTGTTCTTATGCTTTAGAAATTTGACATTTGGATGGGATGGACCATCTTGGAGGTTACTCACAGCGCTTAAGTTGTTATGTCTGGAAGCTGAAGAATTGTAAGTTTCACGTGTGTCGGTCATGAGCGGTACTTAAACCTGGACATAACCCAGGGGCTTCTTTTAGCTTAAGTTCAAACAGTCAGCCTGGGAGGAGGAAGATCTGCCATTGTGTACTGGGTGGCTTATTCTTTATGGAACTTGCCCGTGTGGTGAGTGTTTCACTTCTAAGTTTTTGCCATTTCTGGAATTCTGGTTTTAGAGTCATAATCAGAGTACGTGGCCCTGAGAACTTTTTATTCTCAGGTATTTTTCCCTGGTGACCTGCATTGTTTAGAGGAAATATTTTTAAAAAAATGCATCGTCACTGTTCAGGGGGAAGCCTCTTGAGTACCGAGTTTTTCCCTGGGGACAAATCGCTTCTTGGGGAGCTATATCCTTCCCGGGGGCAGATCCAGACCCCTGCTAAAGGAGAGGCCTTTCAATGGGGGAGGCAGGTAGAGGAGCCCCCGGTGTAGACACACGTCCTGGTTAGGCTCCTTAACATTACCTTCAGGCTGCCAGTCCCTCCCCCAGCATGGAAAGGACTGTCCGCTTATATGGCTGCGTGTTGCCTGGTCCAGGCAGCTCCTTCAGCCCGGGTCCACTACTTGGCAAAAGCTCAGGTGAGAGAAAGCACTTGAAGAGAGGACTTGCTGAAGATGGTGAGCCGGTCCTTGAGCAGTTGGGAGGACTAAATGAATTGATGCGTAGAGATAACCCTTAGCATTGTGCCTGGAAGTAGCTGGTGCTTATTCCATGGCAGCTGTTAAGATATGGCTTACCTCTTTTTCTGCAGGGACTCAGGGAGAAAACTTACTCCCCGGTCTCAACAGCAGAAAGAGTTGTGTTCATTCTCAGCAGATGGGGTGTTTTTATTTTACAGTCATTGTGGATTCTGTGTCTGATATGTTTCTTTCTCTTTATTGTTAGCTAGAAAACTCAGAGGCAAGTCTGTGGTTCCTTCAAATGTGTAGCATTTTAAGGCATGCAGTGTATCCTGGTTGTATCTTCTCCTTCTTCCTTAATATTCCTTTGTCCTGTTTTCCTGTCCATTCATCTCACCTGTTTCATCTCCTGTGTGCTCATGTTAAGGGTCTTTAAGTCCTTCTTGGAAAAAGGTACAAGTCCTTAGGCACATACCTCAAATTAAATAAAACAACAGGCTGTTTCCCAAAGGTCACCCTTGGACCGCTTTTCCTCCCTTTGACTTACTCCTAATGGTCTGGAGTGGTGTGGCAGAAGAAGCCCAAGGCCGGGATTCTGCCGGCTCTGTGTTTGCATGCTGTTTCTACCTCTCCTGAGCTTTGTCACTTAGGGTGGGTTCTTTACTGTTCCCAGTTCTCAGTTTCTTTGTGTCTAACGTGGGGATAATCTTTCTTTGCTAGGTAATTGTGAAGATTTAATTAGATGATTGTTTTATATGAAACACTGCCTAGCATCTAGTGAATATATGGAATAGCATATAGCATATCTTCCTTCCTTCCTTCCTTCCTTCCTTCCTTCCTTCCATTCATCCATCCATCCATCCATCCTTCCTTCCTTCCTACCTTCCTTGAAAACTTAGCTACTCCTGAGGTTTCAGTTGTAATCTCTAAAGCTCAAGACCTTTAAGACTTTATTCCCTGTGTGGGTTGCCAGCTGTTCTGAACTTCTAAGTGACTTGTGTATACTTCAACTCTGATGTGACACCTGTCACCTTACTTTTCCCTTCCTAAGCCATTCCACTTCAGATTCTCTGCATCCAGAATCTCTTCCTCCACTCTCTTCCTCTCTGCTTAGTGCTGCTTTCTAGCATGTAGTTTTGGCTCTGCCACCTTCTGGTTCAGATCTTGCTGTGGTTCCCTCTTGCTTAGCCTGAAGCACTTACATTCCTCTGCCTGCAGAAAGTTGGCCCCACTTGCCCCCTCAACCCCATTTCCTACATATATTTGGATTATAAAATGGGAATGACCTATGTGTACAGGAAGGCTTCATCGTAGATTGCTCCTTCCATCTTGAGAGCATTTTACTTTGTGAAACATGTTCTGTTCAGTTTACCATAGTTTAGGAAAGTCACTTGAAGAGAAGGAAAATTCTTCTGTTTCCTCAGTCCTTAGTCCTTTTGTCTGGAACTCACCTTCCTGTTCTGTCATCTGCTCTGTTTCTGTGGCTGGTGGACATGACTCCACTTACCTACGTGCCAGACACAGGATTGCGATGACAACACGGTTCAGTGCCTGCCCTCAAAAGAGCGGCAGTTGCCTTGATTCTTATTCTCGCTTGTTCCTCCTTCTTGCTTCTATACCTTGTCTGCTTCCACACAGGAGCTGCATGTGGGGGGAGGTTAGGGAATCTGTGGGGGGAGGCTAGGGAGGTTAGTGAGTTTTATTATGCTTCTAGAAAAACAGGAGAAGAGTTTGTGTGTTGTGTTGAGGTGTAAAAGCCTTCTTTTTGAGAGCCTGCTGACATTATGTTACTGAACAATTTGGTTCTAGTACATGCTGGAAAAAAGTACTTCTTGGAGAAATCATTTCAGATACAAATGAGAAGACAAGTTTGGACATAGCCCAGAAAATATGCCATTATTTCATAGAGGAGACCAATGCAGTGCTTCAAAAGGTATGCTTCTAGAATATCGCATTCTTCTGCTAAAGAAGTGTTTTGATTAAGAAGTTACCTATTTTGTACTTGCTGTTACACCTTATTTGGGCATTGTTTGATGCTTACATAGATGAACACTGGTGTAATTTCTGGGGTTTTTTTGACCGTTAGCATAGTGTTTATATTGGATAAATTTTCAAGTACTCTTTTTTTAAAAAATATTTTTATTTAGCAAATGTTTTAATTAAATGAGAAATCAACTCATTTTAATGGAAACATCACTGGGATTGAAAAATAATTTTAATGAATCTTCAAGACCTTATGCTAGGTGAAATAAACTAGAATACAAAAAGACACATACTGTGTGATTCCACTTACATGAGTTATCTAGAATGGGCAAATTCAGAGTCTACAGAAAGTAGAGTAGAGGTTACCAGGGGCTGGGGGGAGGGGAGCTGGGGAGTTGGTGTTAATAGGGTACAGAACTTCCATTAGAGACGATGGAAAATGTGGGGTGGGTGGTGGCGAGGCTCACATAACATTGTGAGTGTACTTAGTACCGTTGAAGTGTATGCTGAAAAGTGGTCAGAATGGTCAATTTTATGTTTATGTATATTTTACTGCAAGAAAAAAATAATTTTAAAATGCTTTCTAGGTTTCTCATATGAAAGATGAAGAAGTGGCTTCGACAAACCAACTAACTTTGGTAGAAACATTGTGGACAGAAGAGCTAAAGATTCTGCAGGCCTCTGCTCTGATTCTAAACAGTTTGCAAACACCTTTTAGGTAACCTCACCTAATGTGTTTGATCACCTCCTGTGGTGGGTGTGACTTCTTCACCAGTTTTAAAGGTTTATTTTGTATAGAATCATTTACAGTCACCGAGTGGTTTCTATTAAACCATTGTATACTTCTCTTGTTCCTTCTGCTTTTCTCTGTTTGTGGGATGGAGCGGTGGCCGCTTCTCAGACGATGCAGGACATCTGCAGGGGGCAGGGCAGGCTCTGTGGATTCTAGAGTGTAAGTGATGATGGATGTGTCATCCTCACAGCACCTCAAAAAATATTCTCAAAACAGACCCCAGTTTTGTAGAAAGAAGTAGGAGGAAAGCACTGCTCTGTAAGGAGAGAGGGGGCCTGAGGGGCTCTGTGTGTGGCCTTTCCCTGGGTGTCCCACTTCCCCGCTGACTCAGCAGCTGTAAAAGGGCAAGAAGTTGTGCTTTTATTCTGCTCTGATACTTTGGTTTAGAGATGTGCTGGTGGTGGGTGGCTTTGGGTGGGGAATGGGGTAGGTGGTGTGGGGCAGGCCCCAGTCCCAGCCGGGCGTGGCCCCCAGCTGCACTGAACTTGAGCAAATCACTTTGCATTTTCCCTTCTGATTTCCAACTTGAAAAGGAGATTGTGGACCCCCTATGTAGAAGGGCCAGGGACTGGGACTCGTGTTGGGTAGAGGCCCAGGTGATGCCTGCCACCTTTCGCTTTCTTGCCCTTGCTCACCAGGAACCAGGGAGCTGGCTATAGGAGGGACAGTTGGGGCACCTTCTGTGAGTTTGATTGAATGGAAGTTCAGTCATTAAATACAGGAGAGAGTAGGGCCTGCCTCAGCAGACCTCCCTCTGTGGTTTTCCAGAATGTGTTTAAGTCTCTTGTCAGACATGTTTCTTTCCCAGTCTCTTTGTGGTAGGTGTTTAACTTTTTTTTTTAAATGTATATTTATTTTTGAAAGAGAGAGACAGAGAGAGAGAGAGTGTGTTCAAGTGGGGGAGGGGCAGAGAGAGAGGGAGACACAGAAACCAAAGCAGGCTCCAGGTTCTGAGCTGTCAGCACAGAGCCCGATGCAGGGCTTGAACTTACAAACTGTGAGATCACGACCTGAGCTGAAGTCAGATGCTTAACCAACTGAGCCACCCAGGCACCCTGGTGTTTAACACTTTTATTCTGCTGCTTTTCTATCATTTTCTTGGGGGGTTGGGAGGTATAGGAGATGAATTTTTGTGCTCAGTTGGTCATTTTGAATTCAGAGTCTCTTTCTTTCTTTCTTTCTTTCTTTCTTTCTTTCTTTCTTTCTTTCTTTCTTTCATAATTATAAAAGCATTTTAGGCTATTGACTTTCCTCTGACTATGGTTTGTATATAAAGTGTGTACTTAATTAGTACTTTTTTAGTACTCAGAGTTTGGCTCAGGATTTACACTTTTCATAGCGGTTTCCTGCCTGTCAGTCAACAGTCAGAACCACTGGGAGGGAGTAGGAGCAGGTGTTCTATCATCGGTCACAGGAGCAAAATATGCCCTTACTATAAAAACTGGACTGCCATCGGAACATAAGACAATAACATTTACTAAATGTTAGCATTGCTAGATGCTAGGTGCTGTGCTCAGGCCTTGGTATGCAGAGTTTTAAGCCTCACGGTTACCCTGTGTCATGAATAGAAAGGGGAAGAAATTGCCTAAGATTGCACACTTAGTGTGCTACAGAGAAAATGCCCACTCACCCTGCCCTCGGAGGGGTCAGGGTCCACAGCGTGGGTGTGTTCGTGTCCGGGATTTACTGTGTCCTGCTGTGGGGATGGAGTTAATGCGCGTGGGCCTGCTGCCTCCACGTCAGTGGGCGTCAACCTTCCATTCGGGAGGCCCGGGCCTTCTGGCGCAGCTCTACCTCAGCGGGGACGTCTGCTGGATTCTGGGGCTCAGTGTGGGCAAACTGACCTAAAGCCATGGTCATATGTGAGCTTCCATCCTTACTCTTTCCCTGTTTATCCTTTTCAGAACCAGGGAGGGAAGAGGGGATGTTCCCTCCACAGCCCTCAACAGTCCTTGGCCCCAGGGGACGGACACGTGGAGAAGTCTTTCAGGGGCCGGAGCTGTGGAGGGACCGCCAGGCCTCTCCAAGGTTGGGGACGGACTGGGGCCAGATGGTGTAGGGGCTGCCCCTCTCGGGCATCGGTGCCCAGAGTTCGGTTTTCCCTCCCAGGTCTTGTTCTTCCGCAGCACTGGAATTCCTGTCCTTGAGTGCAGCCCAAACAAATGGGACCCACTCACCTCAGGAGACAGTGTCTGGACGTCTTTCCTTGTTCTTATATGCAGTTGGTGTTGACTTTATTTTTAAGTAGCTGCAGTGGGGAGCACCTGGGTGGCTCAGTTGGTTAAGTGTCTGACTCTGGATTTCGGCTTAGGTCATGATCTCGTGGTTCGTGGGATCAAGCTATGCGGTGGATTCTGTGCTGACAGTGTGGAGCCTGCTTGGGATTCCCCAACCCCCCCCCCCCCACTTCCCTGTTTACTCGCATGCACCTGCACGCTGCAGTGTGTTTCAGGATGTGCTATACCAGGAGTCCGCAAACATTGACCGGGCAAATAGTAAATATTTTAAGCTTTCTGAGCCATACGGCCTTTGTCCCGACTATTGCACAGCATATAGACAATATGCAAACAAGTTGAATGTCTGTGTTCCAGTAAGACTATTTACAAAGACAGGTCTTGGGCCATCGTTTGCCGACCCCTGTGCTATACCATACTTATTTTTCCTGTCCCCTATTAGTGGACATTTAGGACCTATATATATTAATATATTTACACACACATACGTATGAACTCCTACGTGAAGGTGCTTTTACAACTTTCAAAAACAAAGCCACCCTTTAACATGAACATTGTTGTGCTTTAGTTGTCCAGTGATTAGAAAAACAATAGACAATGAGAAAAGTCATTACTCACGCATTTACAAATGAGAAGTATTTCATCATCCACACCAGATCTATGTGTATTTGGAAAACTGCAGAATAAGACTTTTCCATTTATAGACCATGCTTGGTATATGTGTGCCGCAGACTTCTTGCAAAGTCTGCGGAGCTTATGGCTCCTCGTAGGGCAGTCTGGCCCACAGGGTAAACCACTGTTGACTGTGACACACAGCTGCCTTTGGCTTGTCCTCGCAAAATCATCGTGAGGGCCGGCAAAGCCAGGCTCTTTCCCAGTGGCATGATTTTCTTCCTTCTTTAGTTCACACGCCCACCCTCACACCCCTCCATTTTCTTCTTCCTCCTTTTCTGTTTGCTCCTCACTATTGCCTTGGGCATGCCTGAGGTCACTTACTAACACACCTTCTCCTCATCGGTATCTGGTTACAGAGTTTGTGGGTGGTAAGCCTCCCACTGGCCGACTTGGCCTGAGGGGACACACATTGCGAAGTTAAGGACCATTTGTCCTTATCTTTCAAGCTAAAAACAGCAGATGCACTCCTCTGACTGGGGCACTTTAAGTGCTTCTGCCTGAAGGTGGAGACTGGTAATGACCTAGGCAATCAGAGCTGTAATTCTGTGAAAATGGCTCTCACTGAACCACCTAGACACGTCCTGAGAGGGCCCATCAAGGCACAGAAATAGGGAATTTATTTTAGCTCTTCAGTTGGCAAACAGCAGCCACATTCTGTGTGATAGATTAATGTTGGGTAGTAGGTCTTATCTGGAGGAGCAAAGAATAATAAAACACAAATCGGTTTGTCAGCTGACTTTTCTTTGTTTCTTTGTTTTTTCAAGATTTTTTTAACGTTTATTTATTTTTGAGACAGAGACCGAGCATGAACAGGGGAGGGTCAGTGAGAGAGGGAGACAGAGGTCCGAAGCAGGCTCCAGGCTCTGAGCTGTCAGCACAGAGCCCGACGCGGGGCTTGAACTCACCGACCGCGAGATGATGACCTGAGCCCAAGTCGGACGCTTAATCGACTAAGCCACCCAGGCGCCCCAGTCAGCTGACATTTGAACATAGAGTTTTGTCAGGAATGCCACCCTGTTGGAAAAGGGCCTGTTTGTTTTTTTTTTTTTTTTTACAGATCCAGAAAGTCATTTGTGAATTAAAGGGAATGGAACATTAAGAGGGAACAAGCAGGCCTGAAGCATTTTTCTATAAGCCTGCCCGTGTGCCACGTACAACCTCCCCGTGTGCCACATTCTTCAGTGCCATGTGCTCTCTCTGGGGCTGTTCTGTTTCACCTTTCAGAGGGCAGCTCCCTCTCTTTGTTCTGTTACAACGTTTCCTTGAGGGGATATTTCATTTACTTTCCTTCTATAAACTATTCCGTAGTTTTAACATTAGGCTGCGAGTACATTCGTAAAAACTCACAAAAACATAGTAGAATTTAATAAAAATGCAAGGTTACCATTCACACCCACTGGGACACCTGTAATAAAAAAGATAACGTGTTGAGGATGTGGGGAAATCGGAACCCTGTGGCTCTGCTGATGGAAAGTAAGACGGTGTGGCTGCTTGGAAACCCAGTGTGGCAGTTCCTAAAAGTTTTAGCAGAGACTCTTTCTGACTTAGCAACTCCCCTCTCTCCCAAGAACTAAAAACACATGTCCACACAAAAGCGTGAACATGAATATTCATAGCACTTTGTATAGCAGTGTTTGTCACAGCATTATTCATAACAGCTCCAACCCAAATGTTTATCCGCAGATGAATGGATAAATGAGATTTTGCCATAAAATGAAATATCATTCAGGCACAGAAGGGAACAAAGTACATACATGCTGCAACATGGATGAGACTTAAAAACATGGTAAATGAAAGAACCCCGTCACAAAAGACCACATATAATTGTATTTGTATGAGGGGTGCCTGGGTGGCTCAGTCGGTTGAACGTCCCACTTTGGCTCAGGTCATGATCTCATGGTTCGTGAGTTCATGTCGGGCTCTGTGCTGACAGTGCAGAGCCCGCTTCAGATCCTCTGTCCCTCTCTCTCCTCCCCTCCCCCTCTCATGCATGTATGCTCTCTTTCTCAAATAAATATTTGAAATAAAATTGTACTTATATGAAATGTGCAGAAAGGGCAAATCTAGAGCAATGGGAAGTAGATTAGTGGCTGCCGTGGGTGGGCCAGGGTGCTGGAGGGATTGGGTGGTGGTCATCGTGTCATACATCTAAAATGGGTCAGTGGTGTAGCCTGTGAGTTACACGACAATAAAGCTCTTTTTTAAAGAAATAAGGTTAGTGCCTAATTGGTGAGGATTCTACCCCTCTTCTCACAGCTCATGCTTTTTCCAGGAAGGTCCAGAGTCTGTCAATCTGACAATGACAGTAATGGTCTGATAGCATTAGACCTTCTGCCCATGCACTGCATTGATCACCTTGTTTATCCTTACCACAACCGGTTGAGTTCATATTTTCCTGATTCTGTAAATGTAAACGTAAAGTTACTGCTGAGGTCACACAGCTGCTGAGTGGCAGAGCTAGGATTCAAACCTCGGTTGGCCTCTAGATGCCACGCTTGTAGGGTTCATACAGCAAAGACCGTGTCTGTGAAAGATGCACCCAGGCTTAGGGAGGCACCTGCTCTCACCTGATTAGGACTTTGTAAAATTAAAGTGTGGCTGGATCAGCCAGCCTTGGAAGAACATTTGGAGGGCTGAGATGCTACAGTCCTGCCTATTTAAATCCCCTCTCTCCTGGGCCTTTCTCTTTCTGCCATCTTGGAACCTGTGGAGGCCTTCTGGGAACAGGGCTCCTGGAAGGCTGTGGTCCAAAGCCATTTTTTGCTGGCTGTAAGTGGAGTCTCTGGAACCAGAGGGATCACACATGCCTTCTTAAAAGGTGTTTATGCTCGAGATGAAACTGAATTCTATCTAGGCAAGAGAGGTGCTTATGTGTACAAAGCAAAGAACAACAACACTCCTGGTGGCAAACCAAATAAAACCAGAGTAATCTGGGGAATGGTACCTCACGCTCATGGAAACAATGACATGGTTCGTGCCAAATTCCGAAGTAACCTTCATGCTAAAGCCATTGGCCACAGAATCCGTGTGATGCTGTACCCCTCAAGGATTTAAACTGACTGAAAAGTAAATAAATGTGTAGATTTGTTCTCTTGAATGAATGAATGAATGAATGAATCATTCAATCAATCAATCAATCAATCACTCCTCTCTCTCCTGGCATCTACTTTTGATACGCAAAGAGACTCCTCAGTATAGATATGGAAGAGCAGACTCATGGCCCAGGGAACCTGTCTTCAAAAATGACAACTCATTCCCTGAGAGGAGGTGTTATTAACCACACTTTATAGAAGAGCAGACAGGTTCAGAGAAGGGAGGTAACATGGCCAAAGGTATTCAGCAGGTGAGTGCAGAGCCATGTGGGGTGGGGGTGGGGCTACCTTCTATCACACATAGTTGAAGCCTTTATTAAGAGCATGCTTGATGCGCAGAAGACACGAATAGACACTTTTCCAAAGAAGACATCCAGATGACTAATAGACACATGAGAAAGTGCTCAATACCACTCATCAGGGAAATACAAATCAAAACCACAATGAGATACCACCTCACACCTTTCAGAATGGCTAAAATGAACACCTCGGGCAACAACAGATGTTGGTGAGGATGTGGAGAAAGAGGAACCCTTTTGCACTGCTGCTGGGAATGTAAACTGTTGCAGCCACTGTGAAAAACAGTATGGAAATTAAAATCGAAAAAATTAAAAATCGAACTATCCTACGACCCAGCAATTGCACTACTAGGTATTTATCCAAGGGATAGAGGTGTGCTTTGGAAAGAACCCAAATGTCTATCGACTGATGAATGGGTAAAGAAGGTGTGGTATATATGTATACAACGGAATAATACTACTCAACAATCAAAAAGAATGAAATCTTGCCATTTGCAACAAGGTGGATGAAACTAGAGTGTATTATGCTGAGTGAAATAAGTCAGAGACAAATATGATTTCGCTCATGTGGAATTTGGGAAACACGACAGATGAACGTAGAGGAAGGGAAGGAAAAATGAGATAAAAACAGAGGGAGGCAAACCATAAGAGACTCTTAAATACAGAGAACAAACTGAGGATTGCTGGAGGGGTGGTGGGTAGGGGGATGGGCTAAAGGGGTGATGGGCATTAATTAAGGAGGGCACTTGTTGGGATGGGAACTGGGTGTCCCATGTAAGTGATGAATCACTGGGTTCTACTCCTGAGACTACTGTATGTTAACTAACTTGAATTTAAATAAATAAAAACAAAAACAAAGAGCATGCTTGTCAGGATGTGGTGCCCTGACTGTGGCATCAGAAACTGCCAGGTTGTACAAGCACATCCCAAAGCCACAGAATCAGAATCTCTAGGGGTAAGTCCAAGAATATGTATTTTCAGTGAGCCCCCAGGTGATTTGAGTGCCCACTGTTTGTGAACCGTGGCTGTAGAGATTCCAATGGGAGAGGCCTGTGCCCCCTCACCCTCCACTCTCAGGTGCTGGTTCCAAGGTTTTAGTCGGTCCTTTCATGACTCTTGATGTGAATTGTTAGGCAGACCCCAGATCACATGAATCCAAGGCTGGGCCTCTGAATACATGCACTGTCTGAGGGTTGGGGTGACAAGAGGTCCTTGAGCTGATCCACTCAGACCCCTTATTTTGTGGTTGCAGCCCAAGAGGTTGAGGAGCTCGCTCTGGACCTTGGATTTAGCATCAGAATCCAGATTTTCTTTCTGATTCTGGTAGACCTTTCACTGTCCTGCATTTTCTTTCCATAGTGTAAGATCTAGACATTCTCTCAAACGGACTCCCCAACTATATTCTTCTAGAAAAGAATCAGAGTGGGGAGTGAGGCAGTTGGAGGAGAAAGGGAAGGGGTAGCCCAGCCCAGGAAGAGGTGGAGAAGGAACAGGAGCAGAGACCCCACCTTGCTCCAGCCTTCTTGTTCTCATTGGATTTTCCCATCTAATTTCACAATAGCTCTATGAGACAGGTGTTACATGTTTTATAGATGAAGAACCTGAGGCATAGAGGGGTCACGTGACCTGTCACATCAAACAGTTGGAATTAGAACCCAGGAGTCTGAATTCAAGTCTGTCACTTTTCAGTTACACCTGTTTCTGCCTCCAAAGATGGGCAGCCTCCAGTGCAGGGTGGGGAGAGACCCCCTTAAACTTAAAGTGGTTTGTTTTGTCTTGGTTTGTTTGCATGTTCTTTAAAAAAAATTTTTTTATAATGTTTATTTATTTTTTAGAGAGAGTGCAAGCTGGGGAGGAGTAGAGAGAGAAGGAGACAGAGGATCCGAAGCAGGGGCTCAAACCCACGAACTGTGAGATCATGACCTGAGCCCAAACCAAGAATCGGATGCTTAACTGACTGAGCCACCCAGGCGCCCCTTGTTTGCATGTTCTAGTAGGCAACTTCAGCGACCTCATTGGGCAGACTGGCGACAAGGAGCCAGGCAGCACCCAGGTGCGAGGAGAAAGAGGGCCTCCCCAGAGGTCCCTGTGGGCCAAGCCCTCTCCCTGTGGTTTTCAGTTTTACAGCCCCCTCCCTGTCACTGTGACACCCACATCCCACGAAAGGCGGAGGGGCGAGAAGGGGTGAGTGATCCTGCAAGGCAGCCTTCTCCCATTTCAGAGAAAATCTGTCCTGGGGGTGGGGCCCTCCTTTTGATCTCAAGGGTCCCTGTCTGGTTATGCAGCTGTGGTGATGGGCGTTTAGAAGCCTTCTGCCAGTGCCAGAAGATAAGGCAAAAACCGAGACTGTGCAGGGTCTATGTAGCAATTATTAGGACAGTAAATAATTCCCGTTCTAACTTTGCCCTTGTCACAAAGGGAGACTTCAAAGTGCTCAAGATAAAAGGGAATTCGGGATGTCACTGACCCGGGGAGTGGGGGGAGGGTCAAGTCTAAGGGTGTGTTTGTCACAGGCAGCATAGATCTTTGCTTCTCGGGTCCTCCCAAGCCTCAGACAGTAAGGGTCGCAGCAGCCGTTTGAAGTCCCTGGGAACCACATGTGCAGCGTTTTTAGAAACTTTATTGAGGAATAATTAACAAATACATTTGTACAGACTTAAAGTGTACACGTGATGATTTGATATATGTACACATTACAGAACAGTCACCAAGAGCAAGATAATGAACACATCCATCGGCTCATAGTCCCCAGTTAACTTTGTTTTCTTTCTGTGGTGGGAATGCTTAAGATCTGCTCTCCGTGACTTTCAAGTAAACAATACCATAGCATTAACTAGCCAACACGCTGTATGTTAGTTCCTCTGCACTTACTGTTCCTAATCTGAAAGATTGTGTTTTGGATGTATGCCGCTCCCATTTTCCCCCGGCCCTTGCAACCACCGTTCTATTCTCTGTTTCTGTGAAACTGCCCCCCCCCCTTAATATTCCACATGTAAATGATATCATACAGTATTTGTCTTTCTCAGTCTGGCTTATTTCACCTAGCAAAATGCCTTCCAGGTTGATCCATGCAGTTGCAAACGGCAGGATTTCCTTCCTTTCTGTGGCTGAATAATATTCCATTTTCTTTACCCATTCATCAGTTGAAGGACACTTTACCTGTTTCCTCATCTTGGTTATTTTGAATAATGCTGTAATGAAGGTGGGTGTGCAGATATCTCTTTGAGATACTGATTTCAATTCCTTTGGATACATATACCCAGGACTGGGATTGCTGGATGGTATGGTAGTTCAATTTAAAATTTTTTAAGGAATCATACTGTTTTCCATAATGGCCATACCAATATACATTACCACTAACAGCATATAAGTGTCCTTCTTCTCCACATCTTCACCATCATTGATATCTTTTGTCTTTTTGATAATAGCCATCCCATTAGATGATATCTCATTGTGGTTTTGATTTGCATTTTTCTGATGATTAGTGATGTTAAGCACCTTTCAAATACCTTTTGTATGTCTTTTTTTTGTGTGTGGGGGGGAAATGTCTGTTCAGGTCCTATGCCCATTTTTAAATTGTATTATCTGCTTTTTTGCTAGTGTATGAATTCTTTGTATGTTTTGGATATAAACCCCTTATCATATATGTGGTTTGCAAATATTTTCACCCATCCTGTAGGTTGCCTTTTCAATTCATTGATTGTTTCCTTGCTATGCAGAAACTCTTTAGTTTGATGCTGTTTCACTTGTTTATTTTAGTTTTTGTGCCTGTACTTTTGATGTTTTATCCAAGAAATTGTTGCCAAGACCTATGTCAAGGATCTTTTCTGCTATGTTTTCCTCTAGGAGTTTTATGGTTTCGGGTCTTACATTTAAATCTTTGATCTATTTTGAGTTAATTTTTGTGAGTGGTGTAAGATAGGGGCCCAGTTATACTCTTTTGCATGTGGATATCAGGTTTTCCCAGCACCATTTATTGAAGAGAATATCATTTCCCCATTGTGTGTTCTTGGTGCCCTTGTCAAAATTTGGTGGACCATGTATGTGTGGGTTTTTGTCTGGGCTGTCTATTCTCTTCCACTGGTTTATATGATGGTTTTTTATGCCAGTACCACACTATAGCTTGTAATATAGCTTGAAATCAGAAAGTGTAATACCTCCAACTTTGTTGTTGTTGTTGCTGTTGTTGTTGTTTTCCTCCTCCTCTTCCTCCTCCTTCTCCTCCTTCTCCTCCTCCTCCTCCTCCTCCTTCTCCTCCTCCTCCTCCCCCTCCTCCTCCCCCCCTCCTCCTCCTCTTCTTCTTCTTCTTCTTCTTCTTCTCCTTCTCCTTCTCCTTCTCCTTCTCCTTCTCCTTCTCCTTCTCCTTCTCCTTCTCCTTCTCCTTCTCCTTCCCCTCCTCCTCCTCCTCCTCCTCCTCCTCCTCCTCCTCCTCCTCTTTCTCCTTCTCCTTCTCCTTCTCCTTCTCCTTCTCCTTCTCCTTCTCCTTCTCCTTCTCCTTCTCCTTCTCCTTCTCCTTCTTCTTCTTCAGGATCTCCTTGGCTATTTAGGGCCTTTTGTAGTTCCATACAAATTTTTGTATACTTTTTTCTGTTTCTGTGAATGATACCATTAGGATTTTGATAAGTATTGCATTGAATCTGTAGATAATTTGGGTAGTATGAACATCTTCACAGTATTAAGTCTTCTAATCCATGAACATGGGATATCTTTTTATTTATTTGTATCTTCTTTAATATCTTTCATCAGTGTCTTAGAGTTCTAAGTATACAGATCCTTCATCTCCTTGGTTAAATTTATTCCTGTGTATTTTATTGTTTTTGATGCTGTTATAAGTGGGATTGCTTTTTAAATTCATCTTTCAGATAGTTTGTTGTTAATGTATAGAAATACAATGGATTTCTGTACGTTGATTTTATATTCTGCTTCTTTACTGAACTTATTTATTCATCCTAACAGATTTTTGGTGGAGTCTTTAGGGTTTTCTATATATAAGCTCATGTCATCTGCAAACAGATAATTTTACATCTTCCTTTCTGATTTCATGCCTTTACTTCTTTTTCTTGCCTAAATGCTATGGCTGGGACTTCCAGTACTATGTTAAATGGAAATGGTGAGAGTAAGCATCCCTGTCTATTCCTGATCTTAGAGGAAAAGATTTTTAACTTTTCATCACTGTATACAATATAGCTGTGGGCTCGTCATATATGACTTCTATTATGCTGAGGAACACTTCCTCTATACTTAATTTGTTGAGAGATTTTTTTCTTTATGAAACGATGTTGAATTTTGTCAGATGCTTTTTCTGCATCTTTTAAAATGATCATATGATTGTTATCCTTCATTCTATTCATGTGGTGTATCACATTTATTGATTTGCTTATGTTCAACCATCTTTGCATCCCATGGATGAATCCCTCTTGATCATTTTAATCCCTGTGATCATTTTAATGTGTTCTTGCATTTGATTTGCTAGTATTTTGTTGAGGATTTTTGCATTCATCAGGGATATTGGCCTTTAATTTTCTTTGCTTGTGGTATCCTTCAGTATCACAGTCATGCTGGCTTCATAGAATGAGTTTGGAAGTGTTCCTTCCTCTGTAATTTTCTAGAAGAGTTTGAAACGGATTGGTATTAATTTTTCATTAAATTTTGGTAGAATTCACCTGTGAAGCCATCTGGTCCTGGGCTTTTATTTGTTGGGAGATTTTTGATTACTAATTCAATCTCCTTGCTTGTTATGGGTCTGTTCAAATTTTCTATGACTTCATGATTCAGTCTTGGTAAGTTGTGCGTTTCTAGGAATTTATCAATTTCTTATAAATTATGTAATGTGTTGGCATATAATTGATCACAGTTTCTCTTATGATCTTTAGAATTTCTGTTGTATCAGTTATAACGTCTTTCTTTCACTTACAATTTTATTGAGGTCTCTCTTTTTTTTCTTAGTCTACCTAAATGTCAATTGTTTATCTTTTCAAAAAGCCAACCCTTAGTTTTGTTGATATTTTCTATTGTTTCTCTAGTTCTCATGTCATCTATTTCTGTTCTAATCTTTATTATTTCCTTCCTTCTGCTAACTTTGGGCTTAATTTGTTTTTCTTTTTCTGGTTCCCTGAGGTGTAATGATAGGTTGTCTATGGGTTGGATGCATCCCATAAGTTTTGGTGTGTTGTGATTCCATTTATGTTTGCCTCTAGATATTTTTTTATTTCTTTCACCCATTGGTTGTTAAGAAGTATGTTGTTGAAATTTCACATATTTGTAAACTTTCCAGGTTTCTTCTTGTTACTGATTTCCAGTCTCAAACCATTGCAGTTGGAAAAGATATTTCATATGATTTCAATGTTATTAAATTTCTTAATCCTTATTTTGTGACCTAAAATATGATTTATTCTGGACAATGTTTTATTTGTGCTTGAGAAGAATGTGTTTTCTGCTGCAGTTGGATGGAATGTTCTATATATGTCTATTAGGTATTTGGTTTAAAGTGTCATTCCAGTCTGTTATTTTCTTACTGATTTTTTTTCTTTGGATGATCTACCCACTGTTAAAAGTAAGGTATTGAATTTCCCTACTATTACTACATTGCTGTCTATTTTTGCTTTCAGATCTATTAATAATTATTTAATATATTTAAGTTTTCCAATATTGAGTACATAGATGTTTACAGTAATTATATCCTTTTGGTGAATCGACCCCTTTAGCATTATATAATGATTTTCCTTGTCTCCGTTACAGTTTTTGACTTAAAGTCTGTTTTATCTGATGTAAGTATAGCTATCCCTACTGTCTTCTGATTTTCATTTGCACAGAATATCTTTTTCCACCATTTACTTTAAGCCTGCAAGTGAGTTTCTTGTGAACAAATGAGTTTCTTGTGAACAGCATTTAGTTGGGTTTTGTTTTTTTAATCCATTTTTTGTCTATTCATTCTTTGCCTTTAATTATAGAATTTAAACCATTTACATTTGGAGTGATTACTGATAGGTAAAGACTATCACCATTTTGTTAATTGCTTTCTATTGTTTTGTGGTTACTTTGTTCCATTCTTCCTCTCTTGCTGTGTTTCTTTGTGAGCTGATGATTTTTTTTACAGTGGTATGCTTTGATTGCATTCTCTTTTTTATTCATGTATCTATTATAGATTTTTTTGCTTTATGGTAATCATGAAGCTTTCATAATACACCTTATAATTATAACTATTTTGAACTGACAACTTCAATTGCATAAAAATGTTATACACATTTACTTGCTTGTACTCACAGTTTATGTTGTTCGTGTACCAATTTACCCTTTTTATATTGTCTATCCATTAACAAAAGATTGCTTCTATAGGTTTTTTTAATTTTTTTAATGTTTATTTATTCTTGAGAGAGAGGAAGAGAGAGAGAGAGAGTGAGTAAGGGAGAGGCAGAGAGAGAAGGAGACACAGAATCTGAAGCAGGCTCCAGGCTCTGAGCTGTCAGCACAGAGCCCGACATGGGGCTTGAACCCATGAACTGTGAGATCATGACCTGAGCTGAAGTTGGGCGCTCAACCAAGTGAGCCACCCAGGTGCCCCTCTATAGTTTTTTTTTTTAAATCATTTTTTTTCTTTTAATTCTTTTTAATGTTTTTATTTATTTTTGAGACAGAGAGAGACAGAGCATGAGCAGGAGAGGGGCAGAGAGAGAGGGAGACACAGATACTGAAGCAGGCTCCAGGCTCTGAGCTGTCAGCACAGAGCCTGACACGGGGCTCAAACTCACATACTCTGAGATCATGACCTGAGCTGAAGTCGGACGCTTAAGTGACTGAGCCACCCAGGTGCCCCATATCATTTTTGTTTCTTAACCTGTATGCTGGAGTTCAAAGTGATTTACACACAACCTTTGCAGTATTAGAGTATTTTGAATTTGATGATATGTTTTCCTTTACTAGTGAATTTATATTTTCATCTGTTTTCATGTTACTAATTAGTGTCTTTTTGTTTCAGCCTCAAAACTCCTTTTAGCATTTCTTGTTTAGCAGGTATGGTGGTGATAAAGTCCCTCAACTTTTGTTTGTTTGGGAAAGTTTTTATTTCTCCTTCATTGCTCAAGGATAACTTTGCTGGGTAAAATATTTTTGGTTGACAGTTTTTTTCCTTGAGCACTTTGAATATATTATCTCCTCTCCTGGCCTGCAAGTCTTCTGCTGATAAATCTGCTGATAGACTTATTGAGATTCCCTTGTATGTGTATGTGATTAATCTTTTGTCTCTTGCTGTTTTCAAAATTCTCTTTTTGTCTTTGATTTTGTGTCTTGGTGAAGATCTCTTTGGGTTGTATCTATTTGGGGACCTTTGAGCTTGATGTACTTGGATGGCCAAACTTTCCCCAGATTTGGGGTGTTCAGCCATTCTTTAGGTAAATTTTCTGTCCCTTTCTCTGTCTCTTCTCCTTCTGGGTCACCCATAGTGCAGATATTATTTCATTGGATGTATTCCATAATTCACATAGGTTTTCCTCACTTTTTTTTCATTCCAATTTCTTTTTTCTCCTCTGACTACATAATTTCAATTTGATCTGTCCTCAAGTTTCCAGATTCTTTTTTTCTGCCTGATTGAGCCTAATGTTGAAGATTTCTATTGCATTTTTTATTTCATTCACTGTATTCTTTCAACTAAGAGTCTCTGTTAGGTTCTTTTTTCAATGATTTATATCTCTGTTGAACTTCTCATTTTGTTCATGTGTTGTTTTCCTGAGTTCATTAAATTGTCTGTATTCTCTTGAAGCTCATAGAGCTTCCTGAAAATGATTATTGTAAATTCTTTTTCAGGTAACTCACAGATATGCATTTCTTTGGAACTGGTTACTGGAAAATCATGTTCGTTTCATGGTGTCATGTTTGCTTTTTCATGCTTCTGATGACTTTGTGTAGATGTTTGCACATTTGGGAGTGCATTCACCTCTTCCAGCCATTTGAATTGGCTTTGGTGGGGCAAAACTTTCACCAAAAGGTGGCTGCAAGGGTGCCAGCTGGGTGGGATGCAGCATCTTTGGTTCTTGGAAGGCACAGCAGCGTAGTATCCACGCAACTTCATCAGCTTGAGGTCAGTGTAGGCGCAGACTTGTGGGGGGTCTTCTGTGGCCAAGACTGGATGACAGTGGTAGCTAAGGCTTTTGGGATATTCAGAGGTGAAGATTGCTAGGATCTTCGGTTCTCCTATTTTTGCCCATGGGAGAAAGTTCTAGCAGAGGGAGGATCCCTCTTGGCATATAGTCTGGCATGCTGGCACTCAGAGTCCTGGGATCAGAGCCATGTGGAGCTACCACTGTTCCTGGGTCTTGAGGCACAGATGCATTTGCCCGTGGCAGTGACGCTGATGTCTAAGGTGGGTGTACGTGGAACTCTGTGAAACCAGGGTCTGGGTCTCTGGGTCTTGCAATGATTCTGGCCAGGTGGGTGACGCAGCAGTGGCACAGGCCCTGGGATGGCAGGTACAGCAGTAGCTTGGGCCCAGGGGGGCAGGGGGCAGAGGCCAGTAGCAGTACAGCCTGTGGATGGTGGTGGGTCAAAGTCCCAACTTTGGCCTCAGGGAAGGTTGCAGGAAAGCAGAAGCGCATCCCTAGTGATGGCCTCTGAAAGCCACATGTTAGGATCCAGGGAGCATGTCAGGACTCAGGGCATAGCAGTGCCCCTGCCAATGACAGTTCAGGGCTTTGACCTGGAACCCAGGGACAGGGATCAGAGCAGAGGTAGTGTGACCTGGCAATAATGATTCAGAGCAGCTGCCTGGGACCTGAAGGGTGGGGGTCAGAGCAGTGGCCACACAGCCTAATCAATGAAGGTTCCCAGCCTTGACCTGGGACCTGGGGGTGGGGCTCACAGCAGCCCCTGTAATGGGACAAAGTTGCGACCTGAGCTGAGGGCAGGGCTCAGGGCAGTAGTAGCACCCATCTTGTAGGTGGTGGGGCAAAGTCTCGATCCCAAAGAGCTGGACACAGCAGTGGCAGGACCCCACATGTTACTGCACCGACAGCCCCAGCTGTGAGGAGGGGCTTGGTGGTGGGGAGGCTGGACAGCTCCATGAGCTGGGATCAGCAATGGTGTAGACCGTGGGAGGCCAT
The DNA here is from genome assembly GCF_018350215.1 of Panthera leo. Lineage (NCBI taxonomy): Eukaryota > Metazoa > Chordata > Mammalia > Carnivora > Felidae > Panthera > Panthera leo. The sequence goes on from NC_056687.1 coordinate 9,414,319, forward strand.
GGTAGTAAAGGCTGCAAACATCCACAGTGGTGTGGCTTGCTGGGGTTCTTCTGCTTTCATTTACCCCATGAGGAGCTTCCTCTGAGTGGATCCCCGTGCACCAAGCTGCTCTTGACCTGAGGAGGGGGAGATGTGGGCAAAATGCTTCCTGTGCTGTTCTATGTGACCACCCTTGGGTTTTAAGCTCTGCAGGAGTTTTGCTGCTTTTTTGTTGTAGTCCAGAGCTTTCCCTGAGTTATTTTCATTGGTCTATAATTGTTTATTTACAGTTTTTGTTGTTTCTGTGGGCGAGATGAGATTGGGATCCCCTGGCTCTCCATCTTGCTGACTGATATTACCTCTCTTGCACATGGCAGAGCTTTAAAAACTGCTGAGCCCGGGTCCCACCTGGAGGCTCTGATTTAATTGGTCTTAGATGTGCCAACATATCGCTCCCGGGTGACTCTAATATATGCCATAGTTCCCTTTCTGAGCCTCTGCACTGGAGGAACAAGCTGCTTTAACTTGTCCTAACTGGAATACTCTGGTATTACTTTAATGCCTCCAATGACAATAGTTTGGGAGGCAGGAGACAGAGTGCCCATTGCTATATGACTACACACATTTATGCTGCTGAAATAACCTTTTAAATGGTGCCAATCCATATTGAGAACAGATTCATCCAAAGCTCAAATGCTTTAACATTTGGTTCAGTGAGTGTGCTTAAGTGTGAGTGGCCAGATCACAACAGGTGTTCAGAGCATTTTAGTTATTTTCTTGAAACACTTTTTAAAAACAAGTCACACCTGTAAGAGTCCCAAGTGTTTGGACTGAAGCCTGAAAAATACACACCGGATCTGTGAATCTTTGTGGGACTTTGCTCTGAGCTTGAGACACTTCCATTTTCGTACACTAGGTGGCACCAGAAGACCGCCAGGCTGGGGATGCTGACTCCCAGTCACGGAGGCTCTGTCGAATTGAGGCAACAGAGTATCTTTTTTTTTTTCTTTCTTTCAGATGTTAGTAGGATCCAGACAAGGCAAAAACAACTCTGTGTGTTGCTACTGGGATGAAATGCAGAGGTTCCTATGCTCTGTGGGGTGTTGGATCTCCTTGGGTGAGAAACACAGGCAGATAAACATTAGTTCAAGGTGACAGCTGCCAGATAGGGGGCCTAGCCAGGTGTGTTGTGCTCAGAGGAAGGGGCTGGGATGGGGGAGAGGTCTGATAAGACGCAGAAACTGCCCTGTCCCTGCGTTCAGACAAGCCATAAATAAATGCTGATATTTAGCACTTTCTTTTGAGAAAGAAACAGTTTCTCACAGCAGATAGCAGGTTTTCATCTCTAACATCATCGATAGCAGGTAGACTCAGGTCCTGACTGACACACAGGCGAACAGAGGACAGGGAGCTTTTAAGGAGTTTAAACTGACCACCCACACAAAGAAAAGGGTGTATTCCTGTGACTCCACTTCTGCCAGATGTTTCTGGAATTAGAAAATGGGGCTAATTTTGTGGAGAGCTAGAGAGGAGCTGTTTCTTCTGACTGATGGGAGAGCTGGCCCATCTGTTGTTAGAGGCGTGCGTTTGATCTGAAGACAGAGCTTCAAGGTAGAGTGGAAACACCAGCATGTCCTTGGGCTTCCCTGTCCACAGGCGGCTGACAGCTTCCGGATCAGACCGCGGGCGTTGTGAACTGAGTGACCTAGCACAGCATCCCAGAGTGGCCACGCAGGCAGCCTCACCTGAAATGACTTCTTTGGTCCGCCTGACTTTCTGCATTCATCTGTCCTTAGATCAAGACTAACTCACCTTGCAGATCAGGGAGGTCCTATCACACCTCTTTCCTTTTGACTGCCCTTCTCCTTTTACACCTCTCACTATTGATACACATTCTGGATTTGCCCTGACTGGATGCTTGTTTTCTCCTTGGCATTTCATCTAAAGTGTGCTGGCAAGGCCTGGACAAGGCCCCTTACTACCATATTGGATTTTTTCTCCCCTTAATTGAGAGACAAGAGAAAGCTGCAGATGACCGTTTTATCTGATTGGAGTCGCCTTGCTGGTGGCAGCTGTCCGTCTGGGAAAGAGATCTTGGTCCAGAGTACTCACGTTGGGGTAACCAGCTCTTTCTGACCGTTGTGGGTCAAGACTCAGAGCAGGTAGCCGCAGCACAGCCGAGGTTGGGAATCATGGCTCACGTGGACACAAACGTCAGCAGAGATTGGGTGAAAGATGAAATCTCCTGTTTCTTTATTCAGAAGGCAGCGTCTCTGGTACCAGTAGGCCCGAGTCCTGGCAGTGGACAACTGTTAGAGCCCACCCTCTTTCTTTTATGTTTTGCTAGTGGCAGGGGTCTATAGCGGAGGCCACTGCCACCAGAAACCATCCCTCAGGAAGCTAAGTGCTGTCGGCATCTTTTATTGGGGTCACCTAGAACCCTGCTCCTCAAAGGCTGATACGCAGACCACCAGTATTGGGGGTTTGTTAGAAATGCAGAGTCTCAACAAACTGAGGGCTGATGGGGGAGGGGTGGAGGGGGAGAGAAAAATGGGTGGTGGGCATTGAGGAGGGCACTTGTTGGGATGAGCACTGGGTGTTGTATGTGAGCGATGAGTCATGGGAATCTATTCCTGAAGCCAAGAGCACAATGTATATGCTGTATGCTAGTTAACTTGACAACAAATTCTATTGAAAGAAAGAAAGAAAGAAAGAAGAAGGAAATGCAGAGTCTCAGGCCCCACCCTGGACCTTCCACATCAGAGTCTGCACTGTAACAGGATGCGTGTGTCTGCAAAAGTTAGGAAAGCGGTAACTCAGGAGTATGGCTAGCCCTGGGGATTGTGTCTGGTCGAGCCTTCCCAGTCTCCTGGGCCAGTCTGACCATCAGCAACCCGTTTAGCACAGATGGGGGATGCTGGTCCTTGATGCGAGGTGCCCTGGGAGCTGGCTCATCTACAGAGAGTGGGGTGGGGCTGCGGACTCTTCGGGCAGGACTCACAAGGACTCATAAGGCCAGCTTATCGCAGCAATGATCATGGTTTTGCCCCTTTTACTGTGGGGCATGGTTGTTCGCAGTTGCCCCCGCAGTGCCAGGTGAGTAGCCCGACAGAGGCTGCCAGTTTCTCACCTGCCCCCCATGCTGGGGAGCTGCTGGGCAGTTGGCCATGGAACCCCAGTCTCCCTGACACACGTTTCTGAGGTTCACATTCACAGGGAAAAAGTAGATACTAATGCAGCAGTGTTGTTACGAAATCACCAAGCCACTGCAGAGGCATTAACACGGGTAACACCGGTGGGCCTTGACCGGGACAGTCCGGGGACTTTTAGCCTGGCCGTGTGTTTACCTGGTTTACCTAGTTCCGGGGTCTGCCTAGCTTCTAGGGGCCAGCGCGGGACCAGATGGGTGCCATGCATGGACTGATTCTATCCTTGCCATGCCGTATTCTCTGTCTGAAGGATGAAGAAAGCCCAGCTCAGTGGGTCACGAGGCGAAGTCCCTTCCTTGCCCAAGAGGGCAGACTGCGCTGCACACGGCTCTGGTCCGCTTGACGCCACATGGGCTTCATCCCCACGCAGCTTCTTTCCGGTCACTTCTGTGGGCCGCTCCCCGATTCTCTGCAGCACTGTGATCAAGAGTAGGGCTGAGTTGGGTTGGAATCTCAAAGAATGAGGAAGTGGGCCATCCGGGGGTTCCTGGTGTGTGTGTGTGGGGGGGGACAGACGACCGCACTCTGGACCCCGGCTGTGCCTTTCCTGTCTCGTGGCTTTGGTTACCTGCGATGGGTCCTGACATGCTGCAGCTCGCAGATGGTGCCAGGCGACGTGCCGACAGCTGATTTCACGGCATTATTCTCACCCATGAGCTTATATTTGTGTGGAATGATGAGGAACAGCGCCTGGTGTCCCTTCTTTTGTTTATATACAGTTTTTCCTTTGTGTAGGAGGAAAACAGAGCCGACTCCCTTTTAAGGGACATGAAAACTGAGTTTTGTCTTCCCTTCCTCTTACTGTCAAACAAAAGTCACCTTAGAACTCAAAATCACATGGGGTCTATCACTGGCAGGAAGCAAGGCCTTCCCTCGTGAATGTATAACTTACAGTAAGTTCTCAGCAGACCAAAAAAAAAAAAAAAAATGCCTTTTATCATGTTCTGGTCTTTCCCTCCCACTGTTTTATTTCACTTACAACATCACTCAGGCCCAAATGGTATTTGTCAGGAGTAATTGGCAAACGCTGGACGCTGTGTTCAAGGCTGCTTGAATGGAAAATCTCAAAGCAGTCATCCATGTTGAAAGAAAATATTACATTTGATCTTTTTTTATGATTTCTGCAGACGTGATGCATGTCTGCATTCTTTAGCCTTATAACCCCTTTGTATTTGAGAGAGAGAGAGAGAAAAACAAATCCCTGTAGGAAGTAGCACTTTACAGGTAATTTACAGTATGCCTGAGAAATAACCACAACACATGGGGAGTCATTTTAAACTGATAAGAACAGATACTACACTTGATCTTAGCCAAAAGGCCGAGAAGCGATGGGGAGTCATTTTAAAAACACATCCATGATTTATTTTTATTAGCCGTCTAATAAACCTGCGCCGGCCCGCAGGTTGTTCTACGTTGAATTATGACTTCAGGCCTCGCGTTTCATGTCTGCTCCTACCAGGCTGTTTCTGCTTCTGGTTGAAAATACGCCTAAGGACGGCGGCAGCCATCCGCCAAACGCGCAATGCCCCCCTCACTTGGTCCCGTTTGTAAGCGACATGCTTTCCCAAGCAGGGTGTCATCGAGCCAGCAAATTCGAACCGGCAGATCCAACTGAGGTCGTGAGCACAAGTGCGTGCGTGACAGTGCTGGGGTGAGCCGTGCCCGGGTGTCCTGAACAGCTGGTCTGAGCACTCTGCCCAGACAGTCCCTCTGTGTTTTCTCTTCCAGGGACACAGTACAGCCTCCGCGACAGGGTGTGGAGGCTTTTTAAAGCCACATAACCTAATAGAAGGACACCTTCCTCCACGTTCCAGACGTGTATACGTGCGTCCTCGTAAGGAAAGGACACAGGACGTCAGAGTTCATGGCAAGTACGTATCACCTTATATCTCCTACACTGGGGTAGTTCTGGAGCAAAAAGATATACCGATAGTCCCCTCAGTGTTATAGAGACTCTAGATCAGGGGCCAGCGAACTGCCAGTCCCTATTTTTGGAACTGAAGTTTGTTTTTTTCTAAATACAAACTTAAAAAAATTGTGGTTCATGACCTGAGCTGAAGTCAGACGCTTAACCGACTGAGCCACCCAGGCGCCCCAGTTAATCATTTTTTTAATGTGTATTTATTTATTTAAGAGGCGGGGTTGAGGGGCAGAGAGAGAGGGAGACAGAGAATGCCAAGCAGGCTCTGTGGTGTCAGCACAGAACCCAATGTGGAGCTCGAACCCACCAACCGTGAGATCATGACCTGAGCTGAGACCGAGAATTGGATGCTGAACCCACTGGGCCACCCACGTGTCCTTGTAACCATTTTTAAGTGTACAATTTAGTGGCATTGAGTATAGTGCTGTGCAACCATCACCACGGCCTGTTTCCAAAACTTCATCACCCCAAACGGAAGCTCTGTATCCGTGAAACAGTAACTCCCCTCCCACCCCTGCCCCTGGTAGTGTCTAATGTACCTTTTGTCTCTATAATTTGCCTATTTGAGATATTTCATAGCAGTGCAGTCATACACTGTGTGTCCTTTTGTGTCTGGTTTATTTAACTTGGCGTCATGTTTCTGAGGTTCATCCGTGATGTGGTGTGAATCGGCATTTCATTGCTCCTTCTCTTCTTTGTTGAGGTTTAACTGAGACTTAAGCGTTGCATATGTTTAAGGTGTACAACTGGATGCTTTGTCACATCTGTGCGTTATGAAATAATCACCACAATTGAGCTAATTAACATATCCATCACCTCACATATTTACCATGTCTTTTTTTCCCTTTGTGGCGAGGACACTTAAGACCTGCCCTCTTAGCAAATTTTGGATGCACAATATAATATTGTTAACTATAGCCACAGCATTGTACATTAGGTCTCCAGAACTTATTCAACTTGCATCACTGCTTTTTTTTTTTTTTATTGTGAGAAAAACACATAACATAAAACTTAATCATCTTAACCATTTTCAGATGTGCAGTTCAGTATTCACGTCATCGTACAACAGATCTGTAGAACTCTTTCCTCTTGTGAAACCGAAACTCTACACCCATTGAATGACACCTCCCCTTTTCCTTCTCCCCTCTCCCCCTGGGAACTACAATTCTACTTTTTGTTTCTAAGAGCTTGACTCCTTTAGCTACCTCCTAGGGGTGGGCTCATGTAGTATTTGTCCTTTTGTGACTTGCTTATTACAGTTAGCATAATGTCCTTAAGGTTTATGCAGTTTGTAGCATGTGACAGGATTTCCTTCTTTTTTGTGGCTGAGTAATATTCCCCTGTATGTATATAACATATTTTGTTATCGATTCATCAGTTGATGGACATGTGGGATGTTTCTGTCTCTTGCCTATTGTGAATAATGCTGCTCTGAACATGGATGTACAAATATCTGTTTGAGTTGCAGCTTTCAATTTCTTTGGGTGTATACCCAGAAGTGTGTAAATAAAGTGTTATTGTAACACAGCCATATCTATTTGTTTACCAATTGTCTAAGGCTGTTTTCCCCTTATAAAGTGATTTTCATATCAACCAGCTTTGCATTCTTGGGATAAATCCCATTTGGTCATAATCCTTTTTAAATGTTGCTGGATTGGGTTTCTTAATATGTTGTTGATGATTTTTCTGTCTATCTTCATAGAGGATATTGGTCTAAGTTTTCTTATAATATCTTTGTCTTGGTATTAGGGTGATTAGGTAATCTCACCCCATGAAAAAAGTTTGGAAGTGTTTCCTCCTCTTTTCTTTGGAAGAGTTTGTGAAGTATTGGTGTTTTTCATTGTATTTTGTAGCATAATGTAGGTCTCCTCATGCTCTCTTTTGTAATGTAAAAAGAGGCAACTGAGAAGGAATAGTACCTTTGTGCTTCTAGATGTTGTTGATGTCATCTCTGTGTGATGCCTGGGGCTATGGCAGCCTCTTTGCGACTAGGAAGGCAGTCATCCCAAGGCAATACCCCCAGGATGTCAGTAGAAAGTAGAAAGTAGGAAAGAAGGAGTAGAAGAAGGAAAGAAAGAGGGCACGTGCTTGATGAGCAACTGAATCAACCCTGGAGTCTCTCTCTTCTCTTTCTTCTTTCCCTTCTCTATTCTCTCTCTTTCTCTCCCTCTCACCCCACCTACATCTCTGTTATGTGAAGTAACACTATCTTTATTTTTTTTTAAGCTCCTTTTTGTTAGGTTTTCAATTATATGCAGCTGACAATATCTGATACTGATTATGGTACCCCCTTCAACAAGAGCACTCCCTGTTTTCTTTATTGTCTCCCACTTCCTATATCATCAGGCTAAGAGAACACAAATTGCACCTGCAGAAAAAAAGCATCAAAGGGACCAGAGAGTCATTGGATTCTGTGGAAAGCAAACCAAGTACAGACTCAAGGTTACATGGAATAAAACTTTGCTGGGATCCTTTAGGCTGTCAGGAACATTAAAAAATCCTTCAGGGGTTACCATTTTTGCCTCTTGCATGAAAGTGTGTAAAATAAAGGGCCCGTTGGGTTTGGAGAGACCTCCAGTGGAGCCTGAAATATAACTCACAGAATAACTGTGTATGTTAGTCAGTGTTCCCCGGAGAAACCAGGCCAATAGAATTCTGAGATGGCCCCCCATTTCGGACTCCTGGTATATACACCCTATGCAATTCTCCTTCCTCAAGTGTGGATGGTACTGCGAGCACAATGATTAGGTTATGTTATGTGACATAAATGAAGAAGTTTCTCAGATATAATTAAGGTTCCAAATCAGTTGATTTTGCAAGTGGGCCTGACCTAATCAGATGAGCCCTTAAAAGTGACTGAGTGCCTTCTGAAGAGATTGATATGAAGTGTGAGGGGGCCTCTGGGGAGGGCCGTGTGGCAAGGGCTTGAGAGCACCCTCTAGTAGCTGAGAGTGGTCCCCAGCTGACAGCTAACAAGAAAATGGTGACCTCAGTCACATAGACCCAAGGAAACAAGTTCTGCCCATAACTTGAAGCTGCTTGGAAGCGGTTCTTTCCCTCACTGAGCCCGCAAGTGAAGATGTACCTGGCTTCCAAGTTGATTTCAGCCTTGTGAGACTGTCTTAGTCTGCTCTGGCTGCTATAACAAAAATACCATAGACTGAGCAGCTTAAGCAACGGACATGTATTTTTCACTGTCTGAGATCTTGGAAGTCCAAGGTCAGCATGCTGGCAGATTCTGCGTCTGGTGAGGGCCCTCTTCCTGCTCTGCAGATGGCTGTGTTCTTGCTGTGTGCTCACATAGTGGAGATCGAGTGATCTGGTCTCTTCATTTTCTCATAAGACACTCTTCTCATCATGGGGCTCACCCTCATGACTTCATCTAAGGCTAATTACTTCCCAAAGTTCCTGGAACATAAATGATTAGGGCTTCAGCATCTGAATTTGTGGGGGGGGGGGGGGCACAAACATTTAGTCTAAACCCAGAGCAAAGGACCCAGTTAAAATGTGCCAGTCCTAGCCTACAGAAACTGTGAAATAATAAAATTGTGTTACTTTAAGCCACTAAGTTTGTGGTAATTTTTTACATAGCAATAGAAAGTTACTATAGGTAACATTTCAAATATCACTCCTTTATGTTGGAAAAAATAGGTAAATGATCAACATAGAATAGATTGTGAAAAGTAATGTTTGACCACTGAGAAAATTATGTAGGTCAATGCCCCAGAAAATTTCCCTTTCTTCCTTTTTCTTTTTCTATTAAAGGTCGTCACTACTTATGGGACCCCAAAGCCAAGGGACAGATTTGGGGAGAGTGTAGGGAATGCTTTTGGATCTTCCCCCAAAGAGTTGGCCAGGTGTGGTCGGCTGTTGGGAGGCAGGGGTTCCTGAGAGGCCCTCATCCTGGCCCTGGGACAGCCATAGTCAGCCCTGGCTTGTACCCACTCTGGGGCTCCTTTTGTCAAGAGGAAATCTCCACACAAGAGCATCCTAATGTTTAAAAAAATTTTTTTTTAATGTTTATTTATTTTTGAGACAATGCAAGAGACAGAGTGCAAGCAGTGGAGGGTCAAACAGAGGGAGACAGAATCTGAAGGGGGGTCCAGGCTCTGAGCTGTCAGCCCAGAGGCCTACGTGGGGCTTGAACTCATGAACCATGAGATCGTGACCTAAGCTGAAGTCGGACACTTAAGCAACTGAGCCACTCAGGCACCCTAAGAGCATCCTAGTTAAGAAGAGCCATGGCATCAGGAAAGATGGCTTAAAATACATGGGGCCAAAATCTGGTTGAGTATTATTTCCCTATGGTGTGAGATACAGTTATTTCTTGAAACCTTCTTACTCAGGAAAAACTGTTCAGGCAAATCTAGCTTTTTTTTTTTTTTTCAGTTTATTTATTTATTTTGAGAGAGACAGAGAGTGAGCAAGGTGGGGAGAGGGGCAGGGAGAGAGGAGGACAGAGGATCCGAAGTGGGTTCTATGCTGAGAGCAGAGAGCCTGATATGGGACAAGAACTCATGAACCCGTGAGAGCCAAATTCAGCCAAATTCAGATGCTTAACCAACAGAGCCACCCAGGTGCCCCTGGGCAAATCTAGTTTGCTAGGTAGCTCACTTGTCCAGTTATCAGCTTGGGCATCAGTCATAGTTATTAGACATAGCATTAAGATCATGACTGTATGTTATTAAACTGAGTACAAAGTATTTTTTAAGAATTTTAAAATGTTTTTTGAAATTTATTTTTGAGAGAGATAGAGAGAGCACGAGCAGGGGAGGGGCAGAGAAAGAGAGAGACACAGAATCTGAAGCAGGCTCCAGGCTCTGAGCTGCCAGCAAAGAGCCTGACTTGGGGCTTGAACCCATGAACCGTGAGATCGTGACCTGAGCCGAAGTCAGACACTCAACTGATTGAGCCACCCAGGTGCCCCTCAAAGTGTTTTTTAAAAGATAAATGATGATCAAAACTACTGGTCTTTTATTAACCTTCCTTAGGAAGTTCTTGGGATTATTTCTTAATGTTACAGATTTATACAGAACAATTTTCTTTACTCTCTTTGGCTTTGATGCGATCACAGTTGTGTGCATTTCTAGTTTGCAAGAAGTACCTTTTCTCTTGTTGTTGGATTCAGAATGTGAATCAAAAAAAAAAAGAAAAGAAAAGAAAAAAAAGAAAGAAAAAAGACAATGCGAATCAGATGGAGGGTTTTTTTTTCTTAGCAAATTTAAAAAATGTCCAGTCATTTGTACAAATGGTTTAAAAGCCTTGAGATTTTAGGAATGTGTATTTGCAATTATTCTCCTTTAATAATTAATCACTAATATGTTTTAATCACTGAGAACATTGTTTTGATCATTAAGAATTTACAATGTAAAGATTATTTCAAGGTCAAATTTCAAATGTTAATCATCGTAACCTAATGCATGTAAATCTCTACTGAATTCAGTTTAAAAATAAAGAGTAAGTCATTAATTTGAGCTAGCATACTTACTGGAAATTATCTTTTATTATTCTCTGCTCTGGTTCAAGGTCATTTCTTTAATCAAACCTCAGTTTGATCCAGAGTCGTGGGAAGAAAAATCAGTCTCTTGTCTTTCTTTCCCTAAAAAATAAAGCTGTCACGGGGAATCTCTTCCAACTTCCATTTCTCTTCATTGCTCTCATCTCATCTTTAATTATTGCTGCTGCTGCTATGCTTTTTCTTTTCTTTTCTTTTTTTTTTTTGTTTTGTTTTTTAGTTTTGGGGGCAGATTGTGTCACTGGGTATAAGACCCTTAGGAGTCATGGAGCTTTGCTTGCTGCTAGGGCATTTTTGCTTGATGTTTTGATATGAAAGCTTTATATGGTACCTTCTTTTTGCTTGAATGGGCATCCTGATTACCCAGGCCTCCTGCTTAACTGTCTTCTGATTAGGGGTGTATAGGGTACGAGCTACAAGTGTGGGTTCTAGACTGAGCCTCACCTGAATTTGGGTCCTGATACACCACTTACCAGTTCTGGGACCATGGAAAGTTTTTGTCATCCATCCTGTGCCCCCTCCTCTTCATCTGTAAATGAGGACAAGCAGAGTGCCAGCTGTCATGAGGATGAAATGTATCTCTGCAAGTGACCAAGGCTGCCTATTGTGCAGGGTCATCAATTTAACTGATACTGCAGAGAAAATGTAAAGCTTTCATTGTGGCTGTGTGATCCAATTTCCCCCCAGCCCACCCCACAGGTTACTGGGTAAGATCTCGCTTTCAGTCCCCTCCAGTTTAAATTTTATCTCATCCAATTTAATTTAAAAAGCCTCAACTGAATTTAAAAAGCTTCTTTAGGCAATTGCCTAAAGAGCAACATGGTCCGGGAGTCTCCCTTGTTTCCCTTCCTAAAATGGCTTTGGGTGGAAGTGGGGGGTTTTGTGTTTATAGTTCTCTCCTCCCTGTGCTGGTTCTTCTGTCTGTAGCTGGTGAACTTGCAGCCTGTCCCGGGCAGTACCTCTGGGACACATCAGCTAGCTCTCCCTTGCTGACTGTTGCTACCTGCAGACCTCTGAGCCTCATTCCCTACCTGGCTCCAAGCCAGGAATCCAGGCGGCCCAGGATGACTGCTCTTCAAGGCATCCTTTGGAATGACCGTGCTTTTGTGTGCTGTCAGATTTTGCAGGATGTGTCCAGGCCCTGAACTGAGACGGGGGGCAGCCTGTAAGCTGGTTCCTTCGTAGCCACATGTAGTCTGGCCACAACTCTGTCCTGGATGTCCTCACTTGAAAAATAGTTTACCTGTTGGCTTGTAGTTACAGACTGCATGTTTCTGTCTCCCACCAGCCCCCATTCATATGTTGAAAACTTAACCCCCAGTGTGATGGTTTTGGGACCTTTGAGAAGTGGTTAGGTTTAGATGAAGTCATGAAAGTATAGCCCCCCAAATGGGATTAGTGCTTTGTTTTGTTTTGTTTTTAGGTAGGTTTTATACCCAGCATGGAGCCCAATGTGGGGCTTGAACTCATGACCCTGAGACCAAGACCTGAGCTGAGATCCCCAAATGTCCATCAACAAATAAATGGATAAAGAAGATGTGGTATATATATAATGGAGTATTACTCAGCAATCAAAAAGAATGAAATCTTGCCATTTGCAACTACATGGATGTGTTACGGAACCTGGTCTGGATCACCCAGCGGAAGAACCAAGCAGCACTCGGAGATCTTGGAAGGCAGGAGATTTATTTCACCACATTGGCGGGCTCAGAGGAGATCACTATCCAGAGGTCTGAGTCCTGAGCATAAGCAGAGGAAACAATTTATAGTCTGTTACTTCCACATTCTGCATTAGTAGGAATTTGGAACGTGCGGCAAGTGGGGTAGGAAGAAGAACCCGGAAGGGAAGTCTTGGGTCGGCGACTGGAATTTCCCTATCGGTCCTGTTGGCCATCTTATAACAGATTTTTCCCTATCAGATGGAACTAGAGGGTATTATGCTAAGCAAAATTAGTCAGAGAAAGACAAATATCATATGACTTTACTCATATGTGGAATTCAGATCCAAAACAGATAAACATAAGGGAAGGGAAGCAAAAATAATATAAAAACATGGAGGGGGACAAAACATAAGAGACTCTTAAATATAGAGAACAATCTGAGGGTTGCTGGAGGGGTTGTGGGTGGAGGGATGGGCCAAATGGGTAAGAAGCATTAAGCAGGGCACTTGTTGGGATGAACACTGGGTTTTATATGTAAGGGATGAATCATTGGATTCTACTCCTGAAATCTTTATTGCACTATATGCTAACTAACTTGGAGGTAAATTAAAAAAAAAAAAAAAAAAAGACCTGAGTTGAGATCAAGAGTCACACACTTAAACGAATGAGCCACCCAGGCGCCCCTGGCTTAGTGCTCTGGTAAGAAGAGGAAGAGACCAGAGCTCCTGGCCTCCCTCTGCTATGTGAGGACACACCAAGAAGAGAGATGTCTACACAGCAGGAAGAGAGTTCTTACCAGAACCCGACGATGCTGCCTCCCTGATCTCAGACCTCTGAGCCTCCTGAGCTTAAAAGAAAGAAGTTTGTTGTCTAAGCCACCCAATCTATGGCATTGTTTTTTATAGCAGCCAGAGTGGAATAAGGCACTTGTCTTGCCTCATGCCTCTGGGCTCCCTTCTCCTCACCACAGTTCACCCAGGGCCCAAACAGGGCAGGTCCTGTCCAGGCCTCCAGTATAAAGACCCCGTGGCTTAGTCCTCTAAGCCTGGCTCTTGATATGCTACTGGGGAAATAAGAAAGCTGGACACCTTTTCTCAAGACAACAGCCCCAGGCTGAAGGGCCATCTCTTGCTACAAAAACATCACTTTTTTTTTTGAAAAATAAAGTTATTCTTCATTATTTTAATTTTCTTTTTAAAACAAATGCATCAAATAAGAAATCAATATTATGTTAGAACGTCACTTTGAATGCATGAAGGTGATGATTTGCATTGGTCTGTCTCTTTGCATGCCTTCTATAATCCTCTTTCTCCCCCCAGACAGAAGGGTGTCTGCAAAGGTCAGAGCAAAGAGAAAGGCAAAAGAGAAAAAACCAAAACAAAACAAAACAAAACAAAAAGCCACGAATGCTTTCCTTGTAACACTGATGCTGGACTGAAGTGTCTTACAGGCTGAGACCGGGTCTGCGTGCTTCCCAGTGTGTACCCAGGACCAAAGCACAGTTGCTGGTCAACGCTCAGTAAATGTTTGTTGAATAAATGATGATAACAATGAATATCTTTAGAGCTCCTTATTAACACATGTACATGGACTTCTCAAACAGCTTGCCTGCAATTAACAGTCCATGTCTCGTAGGCACTTTACCATGAAGAAATTAGGGATCCTTTGTTAACTGTGAAGTAAGTACCTCGTTGAAACCAAGAGGAAAGGAGCTTTCCCGCTTCTCCATGAAGAGCAGAGTTATTGGAATGATAAACTCTTGTCAAAGCAAAAATTGCAGTAAACAAAGTTAAGCAGTCAAGGATGGCCTTATTCAAGGCTGTTACAAAAGGGGAGAGGAACTGGAGTCTGAAGTCAGATTTACTGAAAGAAAGGGCAGGAGGGTTTTTAAGGGCTGGGATGAGCTGGTGGAGGATGTTAGCAGGAGGTTGATGGGTGCGATGTGTAGAGCACATTGGCTTATTTACTGAGTCCGCAAATGTTTTCTCTGTGATTAGGCCATCATATGGGGCTCCTGCCCTCCCCCAGAGACTGGGAGATAAGGCTGCTATCTCCTTTGATGATTACGTTTTGAAACAATGGCTCCCGGGTCCTTGAGAAAGACATCCCTGGACTATAAAACTGGCAAGAAGCTTTAAAAAAGATGTCATATATCTGAAAGTGGCAGAAAAAGAATTTACAAGTTATTTTAGACAAAATGCTCCAAGGAAAGGGAGGTCAGTGTCTAGGGTCAAGAATAAGTCTGTCTAAGGTTTAGTCAAGCTGGGGGAAACATTAAGGCCACCTCGGTCACTCTAAACCAAGGAAGTAGAGGGTTTGCTTTGGGAATTTAATATGAATGTAGTGTTTTGTATTCTTCACTTTAAATATTCCTTCCTGGAGTAAAATACGATTTACTGTAGAACAGCAACAGGACAGTGTAGCTACCACTCCCATGTTATTTTTTAGTTCATAATTTGGGAAGAGTAATCAGGGAAGAATTTGGACAGTGTAGGTCCTATCTGTGGAAGTTCTTCAGAGTTTGGGTGCCACTGACAGAAAAAACAGCCACGGTTCTTTCCCCCTTACAGTAAGTGTTAGTAAAAAATGTTTTCCCAATTCTTATGCCATTACCAGCCATACATGTCTTGAATCAGACACCATATACACACAAATTTCTTTACTACAAAGGAAAGTCTGTCCTATGGGCTGTTTCTTCTTGTGTATCCCCTGCAATTCTATCTGCGCCCCGCCCCCCACCATCCTGCTTTGCTAATAATTATTAGTAGGTCTTCATCACCATAACTCTTCAGCATAGTGAAGTTAAATAGAACACTTTCATGGGAGGTCAGACACACTGGATACAGATATAGTCATCTAAAGTAGTATGGATTTGGGGCTCAGAAGAAATAACCCAATGCTAGAAACAAGAAGAAAATAATAAAGAATATGAAGACACATGGGAAATTTAAGCTAACAGTATTGGTTAGGCTAAGAGAGCCCCAGCACATTTTCACTTAGATGATGTCAGGTGTGGGCAGCTGATAGAAATGTCATGAGCTGCCAGAAAAGGTTGGGTAGTCTGAAGTTCAGAAAAAGCTATCTGTAGGCTTTGGTTATATCTGTTTTAAGATGCTATTTAATATAATCTAGGGCCATTTCCAGGATCTTATCCCTCCTTTAAATGATCTGTGTTATAAGTTGCCCCTTGGCTATGCTGTCCTATGCACAACAGATATCTATCAGGGCTCAGAGAATTGTAGAGCCATGCATCTTGATGAAGGGGAAGAGTAAGTACTGGGGGCCAATAGCAAATTAGTGCTGGAAGCCCAAGTTTCCCATTGGCTAGTCACAGTTGATGATTTGCATAGATTTTATACATTTTGGATAAAGTGCTTTCTGGGTTGTGTTCATTGTTTATTGAAATAGTAATGGCTATTAAGTTTAATAGCCACTTTTCGTATCATAAGGATATTGAATGAAAAGCCCTCTTCTCTTGTTTATTAAATGCTATGTCCACAAAATTTTTCCCTATCAGAAGCTAAATACAGTTGGTTTCCAAGATACATATTTTGACATCCTTTATCATTTGGATATGAAATGAATGTCCAAGGGTTCTGGTTGAGTAGAACCCCCTTTTAATTATATTAAAAGATAGAAATTAGCAATAGGACCAATCCCTTCCCATAAATTCAGTGCTTTTATTCTATATACAGTTGATTTATTTCAGGAGTATGGTTTAACTCATGGTACTTGTGCTCTGATGGTGTTATGGGTCAAGTTAACATAGAGCAATTGCTTAAACTTCTCCACCATTCTACAGAGTTTCAATTTTTGGTTCTGTTAATGTGTCTGGTATATCCTCTGTGATGGCCTGCATTGTGCTCCTCCAAATTCATATGTTGAGGCTTTAATCTTCAATGTGACTGTGTTTGGAGACAGGCCCTTGGAGGAGATAATTAGCATTCAATGAATGTGATGTTATGTCAACTTTCCTAGGCCAAAGGATGCCCAGATAGTTGGTAAAACATTATTTCTGGATATGTTTGAGAGTGTTTCTGGAAGAAGTTAGCATTTGAATTGGTGAACTGTATCAAGTAGATGGCCCTCTCCCGTGTGGGTGAGCATCATCCAAGCCACTGAGAGGCCTAGAGAGAACAAAATGGCAGTGGAGGTTGAATTTACACTCTACAAGAACTGAGGCACCCATCTCCAGACCTCGGACATTGACAGTCCTGGCTCTTGGGATTTTGGACTCAGCCTGGGACTGAAATCATCAACCCCTTGTTTCTCAGGTTTTGGACTTGAACTGTTTTATACCACTGGCTTTCCTGGTTCTCCATCTGACAGACAGCAAACTATAGGACTTCCTGGCCTCCATAACCACATGAACCAATTCTATAGACGTCTCCTTTTATATCCTATGGCTTATTTCTCTGGAGAACTCTAATACCATGAAGTCCTGGAGGCTGGGGGCCTACTTCAATAGTACTGGTTTTCAGATAAGAAGAGGTAAAGATACAGGGATGTGTGCACACAGAGGAAAGGCCACGTGAGACACAGTGAGAAGGTCCATATGCAAGCCAAAGAGAGAGGCTTCAGGAGAATCCAAACCTGCTGACACCTTGATCTTGGACTTCGAGCCTCCAGAACTGAGAGAAAATAAATGTCTCTGGCTTACGCCCCCAAGTCTGTGGTGTTTTGTCATGGCGGTCCTAGCAGACCATAGATCCTCAAAAGAGGATCCATGAGTCTTGGGCCAGAGTTTAAAATACAAGGACCCAGGAAATGGCCCAACAGATCAAAACCGCAATGAAAGTACTTAATCCCTATCCCATTGAAAACATCTTCCCTTCAATAATTTGCATCTGAATAATCAAAAAATTCTGGACGTGGAATTACCAAAGTGACCCTATGCAAAAGATGAGGTGTATAAGGACGTTTTTCTTCCTCAGGTGGGTGAATGAACCCTAGTACCACCTGCCACACAGGCTCTCCTGGGGCCCCTTCAGTTAATGAGTTACATTGATTTGGTAGAGTAAGTGTTACATAAATGATTGACAAAGAGATTCCTAGCATATGTGAAGAAATTATTAAAAAGCACAAGGAGATGCTTTTTTTGGTTTGTTTTAAAAAGAAGAAACGGGGCCACCTGAGTGGCTCAGTTGGTTAAGCCTCCGGCTCTTGATTTTGGCTCAAGTTATGATCTGGTGGTTCGTGGTTGGAGCTCTGCATTGGGCTCCTTGCTGACAATGCCCAGAACCTACTGGGGATTCTCTCCCTCTACTCTCTCTCTGCCCCTCCCCTGCTCTCTGTCTCTCTCTCTCAAAATAACCAAGTAAACTTAAATAAATTAAAAGAAACACGAACAATACATTATTTTGGAGAAATCTGATTAAGGAAATAAGGGGACTTATTAGTATAGAAAGAGATGAGCACGTCTACAGCTATCGTGATAGGAACAGTCAGGATGCAGTTATCCACACAGCCACGGGCACATTTTACAGAAACCTAATGTCGAATGAGCCAAACTGCCCAGCTGATCCATTCTTAAGTGCTTCAGGAGCACTCACTAATTAGTCTCACACCACTCCTGTGGGGTAATGAGCATCTCTGCCCTCGTGTTTTCTTAGTGTACCACTTTCCATTTGGTGAAGGGCTTAGAGGCTGAGCAAATTGCCCAACGTTGAGCTCCATTATGGCTACACTCCACAACTGTGGCATCCACTAGATTCCACCCCCCCCCCCCCCCCCCCCCCCCGCCTTGAAGTGTCTATTGGATACTGCAAATCCCAAAGTTTGGTCCATTTACCTGTGGTTCTGTGCAAATCTGGTCCTATTCCCAAAACAACATCACTTGATATTTAAGAAGTGACCGGAATTCTTAGTTATTTTTGCTTGCAATTTCAAGGTTTTTCCTCTCCCCAAATCTCCTTGGGCTATAAATTAATCTTAGTCAAAACATGCTTTTAAGAGAAGGGGACTCAAAGTAGGACAACGACTTGTTCTTTTTGAAATTGCATATAATTTAACATGGTGTAACCTTTGAAGGGGAAATGTGATCTGTTCAGAGCATCGCAGTGGTATTTAAGGAGGCTCTATGTCTGAAAGCCCCATCTCAGAGAAAGCAGGTATTTGGTTTCAAATGATCAAAACAGCCTTGTACTCTTCTTGGAGTTATTTTGACATCTAAATAATAGTCTGGCATTTCTTTCAGAGAGTGTAAATCAATAACATTGACTTAGTGTATTCTTTCCTCTTATTTTCTTTCCTTATTCTTTTATAACCTTAGATCAAGTATTAATAATTATTTTAAGCCTTTGCTTAGGTTTGGTACTTTGCCACTTAGTGATGCAGGAGATACTTCCCCCTCCTCCTGCCCCTTCCAGTTGCTTAGTTTTTCCAGAATATTCTCTTTCTGGGACAAAGATGACATCCATCTTCAAAAGCAGAGATAAGTAAATTCAGTGGTCACTTTTGACGTGTTTCTTTTTCCTCTTTTCCCAGTATGCACAGTATTAGACTACATACATCTCTCTCCAATTTTTCTCACACTCTGCTATTATTAATTACCCTGGTTTCTCACTAGTGTTTTTGAACACTGGTCTGCCAATGGCCTACCTCAGAATCACTGGTGCTTGTTGAAGCTGGCATTCTTGGGCTTCGCCCCACACCTAAAAACCTTGAACCTCTGGGGATGAGGACCTAGAGGGTGCAGGTTTTGTTTTTTTAAACTTTTTAAAAAAATTTGAGTAGGCTTCACTCCCAGTGTGGGGCTTGAACTCATGACCCTGAGATCGAGAGTCCCATGCTCCCCTTTACCAAGCCAGCCAGGCACCCCTAGAAGGTGTAGTGTTTTTTTTAATTTTTTTGAAGTTTTTATTTATTTTTGAGACACAGAGACAGAACGCAAGGGGGAGGGGCAGAGAGAGAGGGAGACACAGAATCCGAAGCAGGCTGCAGGCTCTAAGCTGACAGCACAGAGCCTGACGTGGGGCTTGAACTCGTGAACCGCGAGATCATGACCTAAGCTGAAGTCAGACGCTTAACTGACTGAGCCACCCAGGTGCCCCAAAGGTGTAGTTTTAATAAGCATTCAGAGATGCTTTTAATACCCAAGAAGCACTACCTTAAACCTTGCTGGTTTTCCAATTTTCTTCTCTCCATTCCAGTTAGACTCTCAGTAGTTATTGAATTCTTACACACTAGCCTCTAATATGGCTGTTACCGTAGCTTCAAAAATACACCAGCTCCAAAATCCTCATGATTTGGCTTTAAAACTGAAGAACATGGGAGACAGTATGGTGTGGGAGGGGGCTGAGGGACATGAAAGGGGTGGGAGAGATTTAGAGGTCCTTCACACCTGGGCTTGATTTCGAATTCTGCTGTGGAACTAGCTAAATGACTTCGGATGCTATGACCTCGTGAAACCCAGATTGCTTAGCTCTGGCTGGGGGATGACAGTTTTTTGAGGCAGGGCTGTTGAGGAGGATAAAATGAAACCATAGATGTTGGGAGGTGTGACTAGGTGGTAGCTTTTATTGATCTTTAGTTTATTCCTTTATCGTCTGTATTCTTGTTATTCCATCTCTGGTTGTGTTAGCTCCTTATCAGTGTCCTTATCCCCTTGCCTATGATGGTTACCTTCTTAAATTTTCTTCTGCATCTCCTTTTTCAGATACTCCTCTCTAAAAGGATTTCAGCTTATTCAAACCTTTTATTCTTGATTGTTTTTAGGTAACAGTCTAGAAATTTCTCAGCCTAAGAATCTGTGGTTGTTTGGTCTGTTCACCGCCCCTCCCCCATTTATCTTCAGCTTCAGGGGTCCTGCCATTCCTCCTCCATGATGTATGGTTGGGAGAGGCTGGCTGGCCCAAAGCGCACCTGACTTCCACGTGCCACTCGTGGCATATGTCCTTTCCCCATGGCGATTGGTTCGGGAGTTGTCATGTGACACAAGCCAGGACAATCAGTGTGATTTTCTGTAGTTTCCTGTGTTGGACTTAAAGGGAGGCCTTGCTTTGCTTTTGGAACTTCAGGTCTCTTGTAGCTTTGAGGTTCCTTCAGGCTGCTGACCCTTGTTTGGGGGTGGGGAGTAGGCTTGGGGGAAGGATGCAGTGTCTGTTGCCTCCTGAGGCTTACCACCACTCTTGCTAGTAGGGAAACACCTTTTTAATCTCTTTTGTGGGGGGACCCTCTGTGGAGATTCTGGGTGCTGGATCCTCTAGGACTTACAGCTTATTAAATAGTCTGTATTCCACACCTCTTCTCTTTCACAAGTTGTGTACACACTGTCAGTGTGGTTGAGTTTGGGGCAACATCTAGGCAGAGGCATTTGTCATACCTGGAATTGCCATTCCCCCCATCCCTCAGGTTCGGCTGGTGAGATTGGACCATCAGATCCAACCCTTTTATCTAGCACAGTAGGCTCTTTCCCAGGGACCCCCACAGTCTCCCTATTCCTCCCTTCTGTTGATTCCCCTTCCCTGGCCCTGTTCTACCTGCCCCCAGGCTCAACAAGTTCAAGTTGCTTCTGGCTACCATGATGCTTAGTGGATGACGTGTGTGTGTGGCTGGGCCATCTATCTCTGCAGGCCTCATCCATAGCCTAGCCAGGACTTCTGCTACACGTATCCTTAGAACCATGCAGAAGTGTGTACACGTATCATTGAGGTATGGGAATAGTTAACAATACAGGAGTCAGTAGTAGATGCAAGTTCACCAATTCCATTTAATTAATTGGCGAAACTTCAGTAGGGTGTGGTGGAAATAGGAGGAGGTGGGAGTCAAGGTGTATATATAATATTTTTGCCTCTGCCATTGAGTAGACGTGGAGTTCAGACAGGTCAGGAAGACTCTCCTTCTCACAGTTTTCTCACTGGCAAAGTGGAGGGTCTGTTTTACATAAACCTCCTAACTTCATATTATGGATGACTCTGTGACAAAGATTTTAAGTGGAACTTTAATGTCACATGTCAGTGGACTTTGAGCTGTGTGCCCAATACCCATAGTGCCGAGGGAAGGAGTCTGCAATCTAGAGGGGTTGACTCAGAGGATAGGAGAAAGTCAAGTGGGTGAATTTCTGAATCTCCATCTTCCTTCTATAAGAAGACCAGCTCTGATTTCATCAGCCTTATATATTGAAGGTTTCTATATAATTTTACTCATTAAAATTACACTGCTGCTAAAAGAATGCTGGACCCCTCCCCCATGGTTTATTCAAACAAGTAACACCATTCTCCCCTGGGTCTAGCTTGGTATAACCAAACTTACCTTTTAGTACTCCCCAAATGAACTCTCTACATCAATCGGGCAGATAATGTCAGTCTTTTAAATATTTCATGCCCATCCCCGTTTACGTGGGTCCTGTTAGCAATGATCTAGCCTTGGACAATGGGAAATTGCCAAGTGCAAGAATATTTTAGTTTCTGAAGTTGCTAAAATTAGTCTCACTTAGCAAGATAGTGTAGAGTTGGGCTTATGACTCAAATGAGGACACACTGCTGGCTGGAGGGCCACATGAGTACAGTAGTTGATAGCTCTGAACCTCTGATGTATCTGATGTAACACCTTGGGGGACAAGGGCAGCAGGTCATGGGCTTTGCTTCTAATGAGATGAGTAGGGGAAAGGCATCAGCCTGTCCTGAGCCATGGCCATAGGGCTGCTGTGGGGTGTACCTGTCTGATTCATAAGATGTGATCAGATGAAATCATTTCTTTGAATAGTCACCTAGAGAAAGGGGCAGCAAAACCATTAAGAGTCGCTGATATCCTCACTGTTTACTTTACTTAGGATTCCTTTCTGGAACACATGGTCTAGAGCCTCTGCATCTAGTCTCTGGGTCTCTGAAGAGCCAGGACAGTATGTATAGGACAGGCTTTATTCCTTACATCCATCTACAACACCACCCTGCAGGTGTGTGGATTTATCAGGCATTAGTGGAAGGACAGAAGTTTAAATAAGATAAATTACAACATAAAAGAGGAAGGATGATAAAAGTTGAAAGTCCAGGTCACCAAAGAGTTCAACATGCTCCGGTTCCCATTATAGCTTCTCTGGCCTAAAATTTCCTTTCTCATCTCATTCTTGTCTATTTTTGGCATTAAGATTATATTAGCATAAAAAGTAAGTTGTACTGTTTTTTCTTATTATCTGAAAAAATTAATGAGAGATTAGAATCCCTCTTTCTTGAATGTTTGATAAAACTTACCTGCAAAAACATTTCTATATGAGAAATTATTATTTTAACTTTTGCATATACTTAAAATTTTCCATAATAAAAAGTGGAGAGAATAGTATAATAAACTCCATGTACTTACTCAGCTGAGAAAGATTTTAAATCAGAGATTAAATTTTGTAAATGGCATAGGACCATTCGGGTTTTCTATATCTTCTATAGTCATTTTTGACAATTAATATTTTTCTAGGTAATTACCTATTTCAATTAAGTTATCAGATTAGTGGCAAAAATTGTTCATAATTTTCTCTTTTTAATTTGCACATCTGTATTTCTGTTTCTGTTTTTCATTCCTAATACTTTTTATTTGTGCCTTCTCTCTTTTCTTCAATCAGACTTATAGAGGTTTAGCAATATTTATTAGCCATTTCAGCGTCTACTTGTTCTTGCTGTTCCTTTGTTTCGGAGTCTGGGCTGAGCTGCATCCGAGGGCTGGAACTGAGGCTGGGAGAGGAGGGATTTGCAAGACCAAGCTAAAGAAGGTCACTTTCAGAAAGATAGTACTAATTAAAAGCCATGCCACTGAAAGAAAGAAAATGACAATAATAATTCTAATATGAATATAGATATGTTTATTGTATGCTGAGGTTAGGTACTTTACACACGTTGACTCACTTAATCTTCACAACAAAACTGTGAGATTTCCATCATTAATCTCATTTTCAGATGAGGAAACAGGCTTTGTGTGATGAAGTAATTTTCTCAAAATCATGTAGCTTATTGACAGCATTTGACCTCAAAGCCTATGTTTTTCCTGTTACCCCACTAGCTATGAACAGAGGGAAAACTGGGTGGGCTTCTGGAGATCTTGAAAGCCTGGGACATGAGACATGAAAAGCCAAAGGGATAAAGGAAAGGTTCACCTTGTTACCTACTTCCTTGGCCATTCTGGCCCCCATGATGTGTTCCATTTTAAATGACTTGATCTTTATTTTTTCCTGGGAGCTCCGGGAGAAAAAAAAACTTACCTGATAAAAAGATGCAAATGGGAATAAATGCCTTTTTCAGTACAAGGGAAAGGTATTCCTTTAGAAATGAATTTTTAGTATAAAAAATTTGGGCAAATATTATTAAAAATTAAAGTACAGTATTAATGTCTGCCAAAAAACTGAGCTGCATTGAGTGACCTATAAACTTTTTTTTTTTAGTTTTTTTTTAAAGTTTATTTATTTATTTTGAAAGCAAGAGAGAGAGCACACACAGGTGCGAGTGGGGGAGGGCAGAGAAAGAGAGAGAGAGGGAGAGAGAGAATCCCAAGCAGGGTCCACACTGTCAGCACAGAGCCTGATGCAGGGTTCAGTCTCATGAACCATGAGATCATGACCTGAGCTGAGATCAAGAGTCAGACGCCTAACTGACTGAGCCACTCAGGTGCCCATTTTTTTTTTTTCAGTTTTTCACAGCAAAAATATAAAGAGGATAATTTGGCTTTTATTATCGTTTTTGCTTCAGTACCTTTCAAAGAATACCAATATTTAGTATCTCTGAGAAAACAGGGAGATAATTGGTAAAAAATCAATTTCACAGAATATCTCTAAAGTAAAGACTATTACAAAAACACTAAATTAAACTATAAAATATGACTATACCTCCTTCCAAAGAAAGCATGTATATTCAGAAATTTAAGAATAAAAATCATCTCAGCTTTTCAAGTATATTGGAAATAATTTGCTAACACTTTAATCTCTTTATAAAATCTTTGCTTTCTTTGAGCAATGTAGCAATGAAGAAGCATATGATGTAAACTATGTCCATAATGTCTGGGAAACACAAGTGAATGAATATACTTGTTTTCAAAGACATATTTAATCTGTTACAAATAAAAATAATATTAGCTATGTTTCCAGATTTTATAGACATCCTGTATTATAATATTTTGGGTTATTGGAATGTATCTATTAGATGGCCCTTTAGTTTCTTAAACTCACATTTTTCCCCATTTACATCCTTGGTATCACTGCTCAGAGCACCCTCCCTGAGAATTCTCTGCTTCCCACTCTTCTGTACCTCAGTAGCTGCTGCTGACATGTTTACTCTAGATGGTTCCACTCTCCCTCCATGATTGTTTGGACTACTGAGAGATAAGCTGAGCTAATCAGTTCTCCTGGGCTCTTGGAATTGGGTCTCTGAAATTCTAAGTACCAAGGGACATGTGAAATTCAAGAGTCATGAGGTGGCCACATATGCTCCTTAGAGCTGAGGGGTGGCCCTTTTCTACTCTGTGAGAAGAGAAGCAGAGAATGAAGTTCTGAAGAGAGCAAGAAATTACATTGTTGGACAAAGGGAAGCAGAAATTTGAGACAGAGACAGTGGATTGTCAAGTCTTGGAGTGTCTCATGATGCCTCATTATCCTTAGGCTTCATGAAGTATTCTGGAATCCATCTGACAATTTTCCTTTTCTAATTAAGGTAGGACAGATTGGTTTCTGTTGCTTGTTGTGCAAGGAACCTTGACTATGACATTCTCTACTGCCCCAAAGCTGGCGTTCAAGGTGGTCGTGGGGCAGAGGCTTCTGCTAAGGAAATTCCTGAAAACAAAAACAAAAACAAAAACTCTAATCTATGATGCACATTTATGGAAAGAAGAAGGCTAGTAAATATATGTGTTCTAGAAGTGGGAAGTAGGATATTTTCCTGTTCCTTTTCAGGAGGATCTGAACTTGTTCCACTAGAAATCAGAAGAATAGATCAACAAAATGAGCACGAGGCCACCAACTAACATTTTGTTGAAAGGGTTGCTCTCAGCTTATTGATGACAATTACAAAAATACCCATGGCACATATTCCATTTCTAGCTTTTATGGAACATCGGTGGTCTATGTAGCCCTAAAGTCTCATATCGTCTATGTGTTCGTTATGTTTGAATATGCCTTCAGGAAGCACAAGATAGGGACACGGTGGATACTTAGGTTTCTGGTTTTTTTGTTTTTTGTTTTTTTTTGAGGAGAACTCTTTTATTGCTTTTTAAATTCCCTTTCTTTTTTCCTTTCTTAGTGTGTAGTCCTGTGCTGTCTAAAAGAACATTCTGCCATGATGGAAATATTCCATATCCGTGCTGCTCAATATGGTGGTCACTAACCATATGTGGCCGCTGAGCCCTTGAAATGTGTGGTTGGCAAGAGTAAGGAGCTGAATTGTAAATTTTATTTCATTTTAATTAATTGAAAATTAAATTTAAACAGCTGCATGTCATTAGTGGTACTGAGTTGGACAGTGTAGATTTTGTCTAGCAATCCATTCTCAAGTTTTTGTTTCTGATTCTAAGACATGGTTTGTGACTTTATAGTGGTTTGAGTTAGTCATGTGATTTCCCTAACTCTCATATTTCCCACTTCAGAATGATCAGTAGCTGAAAGAGGCTGGTTGTATCACCTTTCAATCAAATTTGATTTTGTTTTTGGATGGGTTCCTCTGCCCCAATTCTGTTTTATTCTAGATGGGAGTTCTGTGGTTGAGTGTGGGTGAATTGTGGCTTTCTACTATATTGTTGTCATTCATGAAACACACTGGATGCTGAAGGCAGTCAAATGTAAGCTGAGAGGAAGGGTATTTGCTTATCTTTCAGCTTGTTTGAAGACCAGACCACAGCCATGTTGGGAGAAAATAGCTTGGTGAGATAGAACCAGCAGACTCTAGGGAGGCTTCTTCTCAGCTCACCACAAAACCTCAATGTTGATACACCTATCTTTTCTTTATGAACCTTAATGACAGACTTTTCCTGGGTCTCGGTTGCTGTGAAGAGGTCACCTGAAGTGAGGAGGAGTATGGTTAGTACGCGTAATTATTTCTGCAGTGGTCCTAGTGTTTTAAATAAACCAGGAACAATGCTTTCTACAAGAGGTGGGTCAACAGCTTTGTGTTGTTCCTTGTAGGTTACCTCTTAGTTCCTGCTAGGATGGGTTCCAGTTTTCCTGTTTCAAGTTCAAGCATACTGCTGCCCAGAGTGGGGGTCTTCTGAGATACAGCTGAATTCACTGGTTCATGACAAAAACACAGACTGGTTGCAGAAAAGGGCCCATCTAACAGAGACAGAGGAGAGCATCTTTTCTGCTGTTTCTGATCAGGTTTCTCTATCAGCAACTTGATTGGTACTAGATTTACTTCTTTAGTGCCCTGTTGAGAAGCAGTCCTGGTCTTAGCAGCTGGGTCATTTTGTTTTGTGTCCAAATCTTGCCCAAATCTGTGGCTGTAACTAACCACAGGCTTGGTAAAGTCAGCCAATATGCATATGTTGTTAGCAGAAAAACCTTTTCCCCCAATCTTCCTGAAAAGGTGTGGGAAAGCATCCTTCTCCCTACTTTGACCAACTGATGCTTGAACTGCCTGAGGTTGGAGGTACAGGGTGGGTTACCTACTGGTGCAGTGAGTGGTGAATTCACCTCCTAGAGGGCTGGAGCTCAGAAGCCGGAAAGCAAGCAGGTTGAAATTTGCGGCAACTTCCCATTGTCAAGACGATCCAGAAAGACTAGACTGCCCTTCTGGGCTCAGGAGCATCTGTGCGAGTCTCGTTACTCTTGTCCTTGTATCTCATGCAGCCACAGCTTAGGGGAATGCTTTGTGAGGTCCATGAGCTGGGCAGGTGCACCCAGAGTTTCCTGCCTGTGAATTTCACCTTGGCCCAACCTCTTATGGTGAGCAAAGACTAAATAGCCCCTGGACTCAACTCTAGGTTTTCCCCAAAGCTCCCACTGCTAAGCAGCACTTTTACCCTGGCTGATTCAAGGTGAAGATGGACACTCAAGGGGGCACCCATTCTCTCCCTTCACCTTCCATTGACTTGAAACGTTTCTTCACTTCCTCATTCAATAGTCACTGATTGGGCACCAACTACATACCTGTAGTCTTTACCGGGGAAACAGCTGGTGAATGAGACTGGCACAGCCTGTTTCTGCCTAATCCATAGAACAGCATCTAGATCCATCTCCTTCCTTAACAGCTCTCTCCATAGGCTTTCTGTACCACCTATGGCCCAAGGACAGCAGGAAAACCTTAGAATATTTAAAATGCGTTTTTCTACTTGAGTCCTCCTTTTGGATGACAAGTGAACATAATGTAATAAAAATAGGTCCGAAGAGGCTGGGGTTAGTGTGCAAAAACCTTTATAACTCAGGATAGTTTACAGGAATTCTTTTTCCCCCTGCTTCCAGTGTCTAAGGTGAGAGCAGGGCTTTCTGTCCAGGAGACCTGGAGGTGCCCTCGCTCACATGGCAGAGGTGGCAGAGGCGGGAGGCATTTTGTTTTCAAAACTATGCGGTCCCATTAAGAGAGGGAGGGAGACAGAAATGGAAATGCTGGGGCTCCCTGAATGATGCCCCAAGGCTGGGAAGTCCCTGTGGTTCTTGTGTGTAGGCTGGAGGCCAGCCCATAAAGTCCCTAGAGACAGGGGGCGTCTGGGGTGTGTGGGGACTGGGTGTATGTGTGAAGGGGTTTGTGAGAGTTGGGGTATGTCAAGTTGCTGTGTCTGTGAGGCTTGGGTTGTATGAGGGTTGGGGTATGTGAGGGTTGGGGTGTGTCAGAGTTGGGGTGGGTGAGGATTGGGGTGGGTGAGGGATGGGGTGTGTGTGACGCTTGGACTGTGTGAGCGTGGAGTTTTGTTTTCTGATTGCTTTGGGCTTTGTGGTGGGGGCTGGGTATCACGTGGGGGAGGGCACTGAACGCCAGGGGGGTTTTCGAAACCACTGAGACGACTCCTGGCCCGAGCTTCAGATGGGCTTGGGCAGTGACATCACAATAATAAAAGCAGAGTTTTCTCTGATAATAGGTATATTTTGCCACGATTAAAAAAAAAAAGGAAAGGCCAACAAAATGGGCCTAACTCCTTACAACGTTTAGGGTGGAAAGAGAAATCTGGAATTAACCTCCTGAAGAAGTAAGCTGGGAAAACTGAGGCAGCCTCAGTTATCTCACAGAGCATTGAGTTAGAGCAAATTCCTGGTGCCTTTTGAAATGGAAGAAATATCATCCAAAATGTCATCAAAGGGAGTGTTGTCTCTCGTCCCAAGCCTGTGTGTGTTTTGTGGTCCTTGAACAAGACAGGCGTTTGTTTCTCTCTCCCAGAGCAGTGGGGAGCAGTTGGG
Organism: Panthera leo; assembly: GCF_018350215.1. NCBI lineage: Eukaryota > Metazoa > Chordata > Mammalia > Carnivora > Felidae > Panthera > Panthera leo. The sequence continues at coordinate 9,442,898 of NC_056687.1, forward strand.
TGGTGGAAGCTTGGTGGGGTCTCCCTGGGACCTGGCTGGTGGGGTGGATCTTGCCCCAGTCCCTTCTCTCCAGCCTCGGGATTTATTTATCTTTATATGTTCCCAGGGCACTGGCGAGGGTTGGATTCGCTCCCAGCGAGGCCCAGCACTTTTATTCCCAGTGGCGACAGGAGAGGGCGCTCTCGGAGGGCAGAGCCCTGGTCCGACCCAACCCGTTCCTTCTGCTCCTTCCGCTGCGGCAACATTCACCTCCGACTTCCTTCTCTGCCCCCCTCAGGCCACCTTCCGAGATCAGGTGAGAGCTTGCCTGTCCTCAAAATGCACGGGTGGAGAGCCCGCTGCTCTCCTGCACTAGAGGGTGTGCCTCGCTTGCCCTTCCTTGTGGCAAAGTCAGAAAACAGTCTTGGGTTTGAGTCGTGGACTTGACCTCTTGCTGCCACTGTGGGCCTGGCCTTTGAGATCCAGTGTCTCCATCTGCGGCTGGGGTCGTATTCCGGAGTCACTTCAAGGTGAGCTGCTGGCCTTAAAAAGTCCTTTGATATTTTGGTTTAAGCTGCTGTCCCGTTTGAGGCACCGACAGATTCAAGTAACAGCTGGAGCCCTTTGTTCCTAACTCTCTCATCTCAAGTTTCTGGGTGGATTTCTTTTTGGAGATAATAGTCTATGAATCACCTTTGAAATGAGAATTTATCAGCTTAGGCACTTTTCTCTTTGAATTGTCAGAGTGAGAATAAAAGTAACTCCCTGAAGTGTTGCTTCCTAGATCCACTGCAAAGATGGAGAGGAATCCCCCAGCCCCCTTCATCCCCATCTGGGGACTAGGCTTGCTTGCTTGCTTGCTTTTTTATTTGAGTATCCTTGACACCCAGTGTTGCGTTAGTTTCAAGTGTATAACGTAGTGATTCAGCAAGTCTATACCTTATGCTGTGTTCACAAGTGTAGCTGCCATCTGTTAACATACAGGTCATTACAACACCGCTGACTGTATTCCCTGTGCTGTGCCTTTTATCCCTGTGACTTATCCGGTCCATAATGGGAAGCTTGAACGTGCCACTCCCCTTTGCCCATTCGCCCCACACCCTTTCCCTCTGGCAACCATCAGCTTGTTCTCTGTATTTGTAGGCCTGATTCTGCTTTTTGTCTGTTTATTCATTTTTTTTAGATTCCATATATGAATGAAACCATATGCTTTTTGACTATCTCAGTCTGACTTGTTTTATTTAGTGTAATACCCTGTAGGGCCATCCGTGTTGTCACAAATGACAAGATCTCATCCTTTTTTTATGGCTGAGTAATATTCCATTGTATACATTGTATACACACATACACATACACACATATATATATTGGATATACATGTATGGTATATACATACACAATGGAATATTATATATTATATATGGTATATATATCTACATCTATATCTATATCTATATCTATATCTATATCTATATCTATATCGATATATATTTTGCTTTCTTTGGGTAAAAACCTAGTAGTGGATTATGGAATCATATGATATTTCCATTTTTAATATTTTGAGGAACCTTCAAACTGTTTTCCACAATGGGTACACAATGGTCCCCACAGTTTCCATTGCCACCCACAGTGTACCAGGGTTCCTTTTTCTTCATATCCTGACCAACACTTGTTATTTCTTGTCTTTTGGATTTTAGTCATTCTGATAGGTATAAAGTGGTATCTCATTGTGGTTTTGATTTGCATTGCCTTGATGATTAGTGATGTTGAGCATCCTTTTATGTGTCTGTTGGCCATCTGGATGTCTTTGTTGGAAAAATGTCTATTCAGTTTCTCTGCCCATTTTTCAATCAGATTGTTTGCTTGTTTTTTTGGTGTTGATTTGTATACACTTTTCATATATTTTGGATATTAACCCCTTTTGGATAAATCATTTGCAAATATCTTCTCCCATTCAGTAGGTGGCCTTTTTGCTTTGTTGGTGCTTTCCTTTGCTATACAACAAAATTAATACCCAGCAGTTGGTAGATTTTCTATACACTAATAATGAAGTAGCAGAAAGAGAAATTAAAAAACAATTCCATTTATAATTACATCAAAAAGAATAAAATACCTAGGACTAAACTTAACCAACGAGCTGAAAGACCTGTACTCTGAAAGCTGTGAAACTTTGATGAAAGGAATTGAAGACGACACAAATGGAAAGATCTTCCATGATCATGGATTGGAAGAATGAATATTATTAAAATGTCCATACAATCCAACGCAATCTACAGATTCAGTGCAATCTCTACCAAAATGCCAACAGCACGTCTCACAGAACTTAGAACAAATAATACTAAAATCTGTATGTAGCATGAGAAACCCCAAATGGCCAAAATGACCTTGAGAATGAAGTACAAAGCCGGAGGTAACACAATCCCAGATTTCAAGATATACTACAAAGCTGTAGTGATCAAAACAATGTGGTGGTGACACAGAGATAGGTACATAGATCAATGGATCAGAACAGAGAGCCCAGAAATAAACCCATGCTTATATGGTCAATTAATCTTTGACAAAGGCGGGAAGAATATATAATGGAGAAAAGGCAGTCTCTTCAATGAATGATGCTGGAAAAACTAGCCAGCTATGTGCAAAAAAAGAATGAAACTGGACCACTTTCTTACACCCTACACAAAAATAAATTCAAAATGGATTAAAGGCCTAAATGTGAGACCTGAAACCACAAAAATCCTAGAAGAGAACATAGGCAATATTTTCTAACATTGGCCGAAGCGACATTTTTCTAGATATGTCTTCTAAGGCAAGGACAGTAAAAACAAAAATAAACTGTTGGGACCATGCTTTATTTCTTTTTCCTCAAAGAATAGCACAGCACAGTCCTCAGCCGCTTCTTTCATGTCTCTACTGACCAGCTGACTGGTCCCATTGTGCCCCTGGCTCTGCCACTTCCGGCTGACTCTGTGTCTCTCGTGAGTTTCAGTTTCCTCATCTGTAAAGTGGGTATAATAGCTCAGGGTTGCTGAGACTTTGAGTTTCCACATGTGCAAGTACTTTATTGATTTATAAATGTTATACAAATGGGTATTACTTTTCTGCTGAAAAGCCTGTGAGAGAATGGGCCATTTGGCCCTCTCCAGACTCACTGCCTGGCAGTGGGAAAGTTAGTCTTGATCGCGCCGCCATATTAAAACATTTTAAATGACAATCATTTCTCTCTCCTTCTCTTGGCTCTCTCCCTCCCTGCCATTTTTGTCCAGGATGTAATGAAGATTAGTTTTCATTTATTTTTCTCTTTCCTGGTAGCCAAGCCTCACTGTTTAGAGAAGCTCTCAAAGTTGTTTGCCCTTGAATTTCTGCTGTTTGCTATTGTCTTTACAACAAGAGTCAACGACAGGTAATGCTTTGAGCCTTTGAGCTGGTGAAGGTATTGGAAAGCTGAACAGCTCTTGTTTTCTGACCCACAGAGACTAATGTCAGTGTTAAGGTGGGCCCCCTTTGTTTTTTTTCCCTGGAGGAGGACATCAACTAGGAGGGCCAAGAAGCACAGAGAGTGGGCCAAGCTCGGGGCTGGTGTGGGCAGCTGGTAAACCCACTTTCTGAGAATGCTCTGCTCTCCTGACGCGGCTCTGCCCCTACGTACTCAATCTCCCTTTATGCCCAGCAGGGCTGAATTGTGTTCCCAGGCCTACAGGGAAGTTAATATCTGTTCAGTGGTTTATTTAAGAGTTTGAATCTGATTGTGTGATTCAAGCCTGTGGTGTCAAACTTCAGCCAGTGGTGGCTTTTGGGGAGGAAGGGGTGAGAAGTTATCCAAAAATTGTGACATGGCAAGCCTTTCTGTTGATTTGAAAGTACTTTGTACCGTTTTCTGAGGCTCTTGGCAGCTTGGTGGTGGCCTCATTCTTTGTGTAGTGTGAGGCTGTCGCAGATGTGGCTACATAGTACTTAGGAGTGTGGTTCACCGACTGGGAACCTGGACACGCGTGTTCTGGATTTTATTGGCAACCGACAATCTTGAGGGGATGATTGGCTCATCATGACAACATCTCTCCGTGACCCTTGGTATTCCAGCTAGCTCTTCTTGAATATCACTACCATGTGACAACTTTGGGTGGTGTCTGTGTGGAGAAGACAGAAAGGGATAAATCGTATGAAAATTGCCATCATAGTTGGCATTTTGGCTGGCTGTCTCAGGAGGGTCGCTGTTGTACACAGTGATCTGCTGTGTCAAGTGTCCACGGGAGGAAAGGATGAGCTCCTAGGTATTATATAGGATGTCGGATTGTTAGAAGTGGAGCTGGTGAAAGACGGAAAACGCTGGTGAAATCCAGCAAGCCAGGAGCATCGTGTGGTGTGTGGGCATCAGGGCAAATGGAAGTTCCACTGTTTAGGTGAAATCAAAGACTTTGAATAATCAAAGATTCACAGGAAGTGGCAAAATAAAAAACATATCCAGGGAGGTCCCATACGCCTGTCACCCCTGTAACATCTTGCATAACTGTAGCATGGTGACAAACCTGGGAAATGATGTATAGTGCTTTTGACACAGGTGGCACATGGAAATAATGAAATCATAGCGCTATTGCAAAGCTAGTGTTGACATTTTTTTGAGTCCCTCCTATGTGCCAGTTAATAATATACAGGGCAGCTGGGATGTAAACCAGTCAGGTCCTCGCCTGAGAGAGTTACAGAATAACCAGGGAGATCGACATTAAATTAGAAATTATGCAGATAATTCATTAATCACAGTTGTGATAATGCTATGATATGAAAATATAGCCTAAAGGAAAAAAAAAGTTGATTTCATGAAAGAAACTTTAACAATTTCCACAATGGTTAGAAACCTTATTTTAAGACTTGCCTATGATTCTGCAGTAGCTACAGCTTTAAAGTTTGCTCCTATATACATTTATAATTGTGTCCTTTTCTGGGTTTATTTTCGTCAAATTTCTTCCTTTGTTTCTCTTTTTCTGCTCCATGGAAACTAAGTATGTTCTGAAGTGAATGGGCAGTGACAATTGTGCCCATAAGTGGCAGTTTATGAGGGTGTTTTCTTTTTTAAGTTTATTTATTTGTTGAGGGGGAGAGGGGCAGAGAGAGAAGAGAGAGAGAGAATCCCAAGCAGGCTCCATGCTGTCAGAGCAGAGCCCCATGCAGGGCTAGAACTCACGAGCCATGAGATCATTAACCAAACTGAAGTGGACACTTAACTAACTGAGCCACCCACGCGATGCTGAGGGTGTTTTTAACGTAAGTCAGCAGTTTGGCTGCAGAAAGGGAATCAGAACTCAGAGAGCTGCTCATTGGTATCAGTAAGTAGGAGTGAGAACGCCAAAATGGATGCCTGCCAAGGGGAAGAATTCTTGTTTTCTTTTTTTTAACGTTTATTTTTGAGAGAGACAGAGACAGAATGCACGTGGGTTAGGTGCAGAGAGAGAGGGGGAGACACAGAATCCCAAGCGGGCTCCAGGCCCTGAGCTGTCAGCACAGAGCCCGACGCGGGGCTTGAACTCACGAGCTATGAGATCATGACCTGAGCTGAAGTCGGACGCTCAACCGACTGAGCCACCCAGGCGCCCCGAGACTGAGCCAAGGGGAAGAACTCTTGAATGTTGACCGTGTTTGATAAGACCCCAGAACATCTCGATTGCAAAGCTTGCTGCCTCTGGTTTCAGAGGGCAGGTCTCGCAAGCCACACAGAGAGTTCCAGTGTCCAGGGTTCATTCATGTGGTTCACAGACATGACCTAATTTGGGATCCTTACGGTTTAAGTGAAGAGAGGGACAATTAGATTTATGTTCCTTGTTGAATCCAAAAAGGGGTATCCGGGCAACTCAAGCTGAACGACAAGAGAGTGACACGGCCCCCTTCCCCCCAACCTACTTGGTAAACTCCGTGCAGGTGGCAGAAATAATACCTGGATAAATACCACCGGTCACTTGGGACATTTCCTTTATATCAACATTTGCTGTAGGAGGTTCTCACGTCTCCCTCCTTCTGCCAAGCAAACAGTGTGTTTTAGACAAGAAGTGGGAAACAAAGATTTGCCAGAAACGGCCAGGAGTAATGAGCTCATTGAGCAGTGGTGTTTGCGACGGGGTTTCTCCTCTGATGTCAACTCTGGTTTTTGTTAGATGCGGTCCTGAATCTATGATATATAGAAGTGATATATATTGAAGTGCTGACTTTCCATCTATTCAAGTGAGCGTCTTTTGTAATTTTTTTATTCCTCATTCTATGCTCTGTGTCGCCGAGCCTTTCAAAATGCATTCTTGGTCCAGACGTAAGATCTCCACTTGTCTGTGTATTTGGCCGCCTGAACATTCCAGTAATTGGCCTGCCCCATTGACTCAGTGGGGGGAGGGAGGGAAGCCACATGAAATCCGCAGCCCCAACCTAACCTTTCCCACCCCTCTATGGGGAAATCACAGGACCTGTTGATGATCCTCCTCATGTTAGTCTTTTTGTTGAATTTCACTTTAATTTTAATTTTTAAGAATGATTTTCCCCCCTAGAATGTTGGAGCTGAGTTTGGGAGATTAGTTACTGTTAACAAATGCTGGCGAGTGGACAGGTGGGTGCTTGGTCCCGGAAGCCTCATGCAGGCAGGTGCTGCTTCAGTTCCAGGAGGCAGGGCCGAGTCTCCCTGTACCCCCCCAGGACCAGGCATTTTGCCCCACACATACCAGCTCCCCGTGCGTGCTGTCTGCTTTGCTCTTGAAAACTTGTAGCTGGGGGGCGTCTGGTGGCTCAGCCTGTTAAGCGTCCAACTTAGGCTTGTGTCATGATCTTGTGGTTCATGAGTTTGAGCCCTGCATCAGGCTCTGTGCTGGCAACTCAGAGTCTGCTTGGGATTCTCTCTCTATCCCTCGCTCTCTGCCCCTCCCCCACTTGTGTTGTCTCTCTCTCTCTCTCAAAATAAATAAATATACTTTAAAGAAAGAAAATGTGTAGCTGGATGGTACAGGGCTTAAGAGCTGGGCTTTAGAGAAGATACATGATTTTGAATCTTGCCTCTGCCACTTATTCTCTGAGTCTTTGGGTAAACCACTCAACCTCTCTCAGCCCCAGTTTCCTCATGTGTAAAATGGGCATAATGAGACCCACCATCCAGAGCTGTGAAAATGAAATGAAATGGTGTCTCACACTTAGTAGAGAGCCTGTGGATTGCCCCTTCTCCTGTTATAGCTGTTCGCTGCTATAGCCCCATGCCTGGTACATAGTAGGTGCTCAATAAAATATTTGTTAGATGAATAAAAATGTGTTACAGATTGTTCTGTAATATTACCGTGAAAAGAAAGAGAACAGTTTAAAGATTTGAGGAATGGAGATATGAGGCAATTATATTAGAAACAAAATAATTGGAGAAACGTGTATTTTTTAGAATGTTTATTTATTTTGAGAGAAGGGGACGAGGGGCAGAGAGAGAGAGAGGGCGAGAGAATCCCAAGAAGATTCTGTGCTGTCAGCTCAGCCCGACGTGGGGCTCAACTTCATGAACCGTGAGATCATGACCTGAGCTGAAATCAAGAATTGGGCACTTAACTGACCAACCCACCCAGGCACCCTGGAGAAAGATTAAAAAAAATTTTTTTTAATGTTTATTTATTTTTGAGAGAGAGAGAGACACACACACACAGAGTGAGCAGGGGAGGGGCATAGAAAGAGGGAGACACAAAATCTGAAGCAGGCTCCAGGCTCTGAGCTGTCAGCACAGAGCCCAACGCAGGGCTTGAACCCATGAACCGGGAGATTATGATCTGATCCAAAGTTGGATGCTCAACCGACTGAGCCACCCAGGTGCCCCAAAGATATTTTTTATCAACATAAGTTATTCATGTATATCTTAGTATTGGACATTAATTTCACTTTTAGGTAAACTTATTATTTTAGTTGAGAAGTCGTCATTTATTTTTCTAGATGATGTTTTTCAGGATTCCTGCAAGAAGCTCACTTATATAATTTTAAATCTTTGAGAAATATACATAGGTATTTTTAATAGAATTATGGTTTTTGGTTGTCCACAGAATATGGCAAAAACATCCTCCCTCTTCCATTCCTTTTCTTTCCCCCTTCCTTTCTTGCTATCTTTCTCTGCCTCCAAGATGAAACACTGTAGTGCATTTAAAATATTTCTGAGCGTTAAGTATATAGGGAATACATCCTCATGGACCAAATCCATTGGAATGGACCAAATCTATGTAAGGATGTAGGGTACTTAAGAATGTTAGCTTCTCAGAGAAAGTTTTAAATATAGTCAAAATAGTATTTTTATTTAGGAGTTACTCAGCCCTGTAATTCCATAGGTAATTAGTAATTTTGCTGTCTCCAAATTACAAATCTGATCAGTTTGGAGCATCACTGTGTGTCTGACTCATTCAGAGTACTGGGTGGCTCGAAGTGTTTCAGGGACAATTCTTTAACCTACCGCCAGATGGAGAAGGTACTCCACCAAAGTCCTGAGTGGTGTTTGCCTTGTTGAAACAGGTTTTGGCACTTTTCTCCTTCCTGGACTGGCTGGTTAGCATTTTTTTTTTTTTTTTTTTTTTTTTTTTTTTTTAATGCAGAAAAGACAGCAACACATGAGGGCTTGTATTTTAACATTTTTATGTAGGAATCAAAGTACATATTATTACAGATTTTGACACTTATCTGCCCACTTAAAATATCTAAAGGGTTGTGTATTTTTAACCGTTAAGACACTGGTATCGACATGTGAGTTTGGTTTTTTTTTTTTCTTAAGATAGGCTTTGATTTCCCGTTTCATGATTTCCAACCACCAGACTGACTCCCCCTTTCTTTCTGGGATTATAGCACGAGGTTGGTTAATAATTAAGAGCAAGAGTGTTGGAGATTCGTAGCTCTGTGTTTAAGTGTAAACTGTTCCACTTGGGTGAGCCACTTATGCAATCCATCCCTCAGATTCCTATAACATGAAATGCTTATTTCACAGCATTGCTGGAGGGTATAAATGGGGAGATCTAGTTGATGGCCTCTGCATGGCACTTATGCCATAGATGTTAACAACAGTTGTGTTTACTGTTAGCTGTGAAAAGCAGGTAGTGCAATATTTTCCCCCTAGTTTTACTGAGATATAATAGATGATGCAGTATTTTGTATTTCTCCCCAATGTGTTAAAATTTCAGACTATGCTAAATTATCATTTAATTATGGCCCCTTTGCTTGCCCTTCCAACCGTCACCCACATCCTTGGGATAGGTTAATCCAGTGGTTCTTGGGGGTAGTGATATTGCCTCCCCAAAGAACAATTACTTGGCGATGTCTGGAGACATTGTCGGTTGCCACAACTAGAGAGTGGGTTTACTGGCATCAACTGGGCAGAGGCTAGGGATGTTGCTAAATATCCTGCAATGCACAGGACAGTCCCCCACAATGAAGAATGTCAATCAAGCCCTGGTTTGACAGTCTTCAAATGTCAGTTGTGCCAAGGTTGAGAAACATTGGGCTATATGGTACTCAGTAGAAGAAAAGTTCTTGTCTTTGGTCTAGTCAATTCAACTTTTTAATTTTTTTTTACTTTTTTTTAGTGTTTATTCATTTTTTGACAGAGATAGCGCACAAGCGGGGGAGGGGCAGACAGAGAGGGAGACACGGAATCCAAAGCAGGCTCTAGGTTCTGAGCTGCCAGCACAGAGCCTGGTGCAGCGTTCGAACTCATAAACCGTGAGATCATGACCTGAGCTGAAGTCGGCCGCTTAACTGACTGAGCCACCCAGGCGCCCCTTGTCAATTCAACTTGATTAAAATCCAGACATATACTAATCAGGACCTGTGTTGGACTCTGGAGCCTGTAAGGATGAAAAGACACAGAGTCGGTCCAGGATCTGTGAAGGATCTGGGATTGTATTCTGCTTACAAGCTAGTACATCAGCCTGTTCCTGTTTTGTGGATGCTGGCAAAAGATTCAAGGTTCCTGGGTCAGAGACAAAGGACTTGTTATTCGTGGCACAGCAAGTGGAATGAGCTTCATGTTGGGATGGGTTCTTGTTATCCCCTATGTCGCACAGGGCAACATGAAGGGGCCTAGGTAGATACTAAGCATGCAGGGGGTTTGCCTCACAGCTGAGGAACACAGAACTTGGGGATTCCAGTGCTCTTAACAGTAAGTGGTAAGCAAATCTCTTCTTTGGGGAAAAGACATTACCTCATCCCTCAAGGGTATAAAGAATTATATACAAGGCACAGCGGACATAGAGCAAGGTATTTCAGATTGGTAGTGTTTGAGAAAGCATCATGGAGGAGATGTCTGAATTGGGTTTTGAAGGGTGAATAGGGCCCACAGACAAGGCGAGAAATATTTTCCCTTTTCTTCCTAACAATAAATTAACTTCTCTCCTGCATATCTCAGAACAGATTGTGTGAGCACAGGGGGCACTCTAGAGAAGTCGTGGCTGAGTCTGATTGACTAGTGGGCATATGTGGACTGTTGCCCGTTATGTTTCACTATTATAAACTTACAACTAACACTAATTTACTGTGAGAAGGTGAACTACATTTTTATTATATGATTTTTGTTTTCATCCTGCTCCTGTGGGCTTGTAGTGACCTATAGGAACCAGTCTCTTGACCACCAGTAGGCCCTCCTTCAACACAGGAGAGCACATTAGGTCAAGGTTGATGGACTAGAAGGCAAGGCCCACTGGATCACCTGCAGAAGGTGCTGATAAGAGCAAGGAATGACATGTCTAATGGGTAAGCATGAGAGCCATTTGGGTAAACACGAGAACAATGTCTGGTTGCTTGTGACAGTATAATCTGGGTATATTGGCTGTATTGAAAGCATCAAAGCCTGGGTCAGCAGGGTGTGAAATGGAGCCCAATTGTGGGGTGTCCTAGGTGATACCATCCTAGAATCGAATATTATACCACAGTGAAAATGGTGGCACTGGGCTCCATGCCTGAACATGGATAAATCCCAATCTTCTAATCTGAAAACCAGAAACCATTCTACATATTTCCAACAGGAAGGGCTGAATACAGGAAATCAGGCCCTACAAATTTGTTGGAAAGGATGGGGGAGGGGCAAAACCCAAGGGTGAGGGTGCCCCTCACAGGCCAGGAAGTCTCAGGAAGCCACTACTGCTTCTGCAGAGCCCGTGTTTTCTGCCACCATCACTGCCTGAGGATGATGAAATCTACTTTTGTCCTCCCATCCACCTCTCATTGGTAATAGAATAGAAATCCTGTTGGCAAGGGATTCTGGGAGTTGTTCTCAGGGCTCCACATCCTGTGACAGAGCTGTGAGCAAAGAAGAGGGTGGGAGGTCCAAAGACAAGAATAACATAATATGTGATAAAACAGCTGCCTGAAGATTACATAGAGCGTGATCCCATTTTCATACAATGGTGTGTTAGAGGTGGCTTGAACTGGCTTGTGAGACCCAATAATTAAATTTTCAGGGACTTTGCGAGCCAGTCGTTAAGCGCAGCCAACATTAAAAATTAAATTATATAAATTTACAATAAAAATTATATACTAAAGACAATGGTAATAAATATGCTAACCTCATCACCCAATTAATTTACTGGATTTTACTATTATCTGTGCTTTTGAGGTAATTTATTTCTATTCTATGTGTGTGTGTGAAAATCTCATATGCTGGCCTGCTACTACGATCTCTTTCAGACTCTGCGTTTGGTGACGTCACCTTGGTAGTTTGAAATAGGCCATGAGGGGAGAACTTGTAACTTACATGAAAGAGATGGCTAACGCTACAAACTAGGGCTTGATCGTTCGGTATAAACATACCCATGTGCACATAACAAAATGGTGGACGAAATGTGAATGGTGATGAACTGATTAAACTTAAAAGTTGGTCGTGTCCGTGGATGTTACCTCACGAATAGCACAGGAATTGAATACATGGTCTTCTACTATTTGAAAACTATTGTCTGATTCAACAAAAAAGCTGCTCACATGACTGATGAAGAGGTGAGGCTCTGCCATATACTTTTGTCATTTTGCTTTCTCTTTACTTGTTAATGTAAACAAAATATTAACCAACATTCGTCCTGGAACTACATTCGCTCCCCCATTACGGCCATTGGTTGGCTGAAATTATGAAGGTGTGGCAAAATTCAAAAAATTCTGTGCGAATCAGTTAACTGTACAGAGTTATAATAAAGAATATTATGGGATATCATGTATTTTATCATTTTTTGTAAATTGTGTGCTGTACATCCTGTGTATAAAAAATGTATAAGAAACTTACAAAGGGACACACACACACACACACATTTGATTTTGGGGGAGGTGGTAGTTATACACTTACCATCGCATACTGTGTATATGATGAAGCAAGGGGATAACGATAGCAGGTACTTTTGGGGGAGGATCTAAACATGGACATGCACCCATGCCCCTTCTGGCTGGTCTTCCTTCCCTCATTTGCCATTTACCTGCTTGTCCAAGTTCAAAGTTGAGGCATCACTGAGGAATTCTGTCCGCAGTTCCCATCGCAGTACCAGCTCTCGTTGACTTGTCCTCCTGAATGTGCCATGGTGTTCACGATTCCACATTCTTGGAACCCAATGAGAAACGCCTCTTGCCAGTGGTTCCTCGCCTGCGACATGCAAGGGCTCAGCCTGTGCCGGAAGATGGGCTTGCCAGAGAGTGTGGAGGATGGAGAGGGAGCCAGAGAGTTCTGTGTTTCACCCCGGTTCTTCAGTTCAGAGGGGCTGTGGGCATTTCTTGATCTGGGGAAAGCCACGCTCTGCAAAAAACAATTGGTGGAGGTAATGCAATCAATATACAGAGGGAGTTGGGGCAGTTCCTAAGAAGAGACCGAGTTAGGTCCCTGAAAAAAAAGAGAGCAACATCCGAGCATGGGTCACGCAGAAACAAGAACATAAAGAAGGATGGGCAGAGTCCACAAGGAGAGTTCCAGACCAGAGTGCTGGGGCCGCTGTCAGGGTAGAGCAAGTGGAAACTGGCCCCAGGGCAGTGAGGGGCCTCCTTGCCTGTGTCTGTGGATGGGACTCAGGCCCCAGGAGCTACCACACCTGCCCGCAGCACAGCTGCTTCTCCATGGAAGCTTCTGGAGGAGGAAGTTAGGAAAGAGGGTGGAGCGTGGAAAGAAGCCAGGGAGGTGGGCTCTGTGAGGCCTCCACCCATGGTTCCTACCCGCCAGAGCAGGAGCTCGTTTCTGAGGCCACCTGTGGTGTCTGTGTCCATAGGACAGTCATCACCTGTGCTCCAGGCAGACACCCTCTCTGCTGGGATGCGCTTCTTTATACCAATAACACAGCCTCCACCTGCCTCCCTCGCTCCCTCCCCATGTCTCTCCAGAACCCTGCCCTTGCTTAGGCTGACCCCTTTCCACTCTCCAAAGGAGAGAGAGGGGGAGTGCACTGTTGCACCCACAGTGCCCTGGGCCTCACCCCCTGTTGACATTGGCATCTTGCTGATTACAGTTCTCAGACATGGATGTAACTAATGCCCAGGTCAGCTCCAAGGAGAATGAACATACATATAATTTAGTTTTCAGTTCACAGGTAGGTTTAATAGTTCCGCTGTTTTCACCAAGTCTTGTATTTGAAAGCCTGGTCAGTGTTCAGCCTGGAGACCCGGACCAGGTGGAGCCAGCTTTACTGATGTGGTCCAGTTGGGTCGCCGAGCCCAGCACCAGCTGGGGGCAGTGTACCCTTGCAGGATGCAGCTCAGCTTCCGCCGAGTGTGTTCTAGGTCAAATAAAGATTGCAAAGAAATAAAAGTGTGTTTGTGTCTGGTAATTTGGAATTCGCAGTGTAGAGACACTACCCAGTCCAGGCAAAATCTGAGGACACAAAAGGGCTTGATGCTGCTTAATGTGAAAACACAAATTGAAGATGTGGCTTCATACTTCCTCCAATGGAGCAAGAAGCTGGGTGGTCCTGTGTCCAAGGAGAAGCTTCTGAGTTCGCTGTGCCTACTCTGGGAGGTTGACTGTGCCCATGGTCAGACCTCAGGGGGCCTTGGCATCAAAGATGCTCTTCTTTCTTGTCTCTTCCATCAGCTGCGGTGTCCTCTGGAGCATTAGTTGGAAATACAGGTCCCAGCTCCAGCCCTAAGGAACCTCTTGGCTTAGCAAGCATTGGTTCCCTTAGAATAGGAGGAGGCTATGACCCTTCTCACACCCACATGTCCCCGCCTCTCCATGCTAGAACATTCGTTAAGGGAAGATTACCACCTGGTTATTCACCAGTCTGTAGTCTTAGAGAAGTCACTTTCATTCATTCATTCATTCATTCATTCATTCGTTCATCCATTCATTTTTCCTACCCCACCTCATCCTTCCCCAGACAATTCTGTAATGGTGGGTGGTCACACAACCCTGTTAGCTGCTGGGAACTCTCCTTTGGAACAGAGAGCAGAGAGCGGAGGAGAGCACACTGTCTTGGATGCCACCGTCTGTGTTTCCTGTGTTTAAGATTGCACACTTCCCCAGCATCCCTCAGACATGGACACGAAAGGCCTCTCGTCCCTGTGCAGAGAGACAGGCTTAGCGAGAAGAGGCAAGGCGGGAAGGGGAGCCTGCAGAGCGACGGGGCCTACAGGGAAGCCTGTCACTGTGGCCCAAGGCCAGGCCACCAGCTGAATTATCATTTCCTGCTGGAGCTGGTGCTGCTCGACTCCGTCCGGTTCTAGTCCTGGAAGGGAAACACTGGCCGATGCTCTAGTCCATTAATCACTTTCAGGCTTTGCGACTAACCACAAAGCTGGATGGAACATTCTCTTAAGAAATGGAAGCACCCTACGGTTAGATCAGAAGGAGTCCCTCCACAGTTCTTTGTAATTTGGCTGCCGTGTGGAGAGGCTGCTTGGCCTTGGCTGTGGGTGTGGTTGCTCTCATCACATTGCACCGAAATTCTCTGCACTGTTTGCCCAGCTGGTGTCTGTTTAGAGAGCTATTTGGATTCTTCTATAGAGAGGAAAGCTTTCCATTCTCGGAGAAACCACAGCGATTAAGTACATATAAGAGAAAAGCATTATGATGACTAATCAGAACAAAATCAATGATTCCCTTTCTGCATTATACATGATGAAGTTTATAGTCCACAGCTTTTAGCAAGAGTGTGGGTGTGACTTTGGGGTCTGGGAGAAGTGGGCAAAGACACCCAGATGCCACTGAGCAGGGGACATGCCTGTGGGGAGAAGGATTGGAAATGTTAAAGATGTGATTCAAAACCTGACCCGGGGAAATTCTTAACCTTTGTCGTAGGAGAAAATATCTGAGGAAGCAACACTTTTTGGTTACCTTAACTACAGTCATTTGAGGCCACCCGGCCTAACCTCTCTGTCCTTTGGGACACTTTCCACAAAACCTGACTTGAAGCCCGAAGAATCTCATGTTCCCTCTAAATTTCCACGTAGCCACGAAAGTGGAAAGACACATTTGTGTGAATATATCAGTGACAGGATGCTCACCACCTCAGGAGACTTTGAACAATTTTTTGAACAGCTTTAATCGTTTTGAAAGGTCTCCCTCACATTTGGTTGAGGGCTGCAATATTCTGTCCCTGTCACTTTTATCTATTGGTCTCAGCACTGCCTTGGGAACTATGTGGTAAAATCTAGCTGTCTTCACACTGGTTCTTGCAACATTTAAAGATGACACAGTGTTTGAGCTGATTGTCTCCTGCCTGAATGTCCTCACTGATTCAAAGGAAGCACAGTGGTCACCACTCTGTCACCTTCAGGGATCCCCCAGGTCTGATTGTGGAGGGGCGCATCTATCATTCATATGTGGGGATTTGTTGCCTTTGTTCATGATGGTGTACCTCTATTGATGAATCCATCCTAAGATCTTGTTTGGTTTTTTTTGGTGCTGTGTCACACCCTTGGTACTTGTTTACCTTAAAGTCTGAGGAGAAATCAACCTTCCATTCATTAAATTTCCATGTACCAAAGGGTTTGGAAAGAAGCAGAAGTAGAAATGTTGACCTAGTCACTATTGACTTGTTTTACTTTTATCAGGGCCTTTGAATGTGCCATTTGATATTGGAGTCTTAGGCACGTGGGTATGTTATGTTGATATGCAACTTTGCCTATTTTTTGTATTTAGTGTGATAGGATCGGATAAAGTGTACGTTCCTCTTTGGGAGTGGTGGCTGGAGCTTTGTTGGACTTGAAACAAATTCATGTGCAGGCCACCTGCTGCATGAAGGTGTTGACCTCAGTAAGGAGCTGGCCCTGCCCCAGTCAGAAGTTTGAGAACATCTGTGGGCACTGTTTACGGGGCCCTGGGATGATCTTCTGACCTTGTGTAAATACCCTTTGTGTGTCTGCTGCTGGTGTTAGGTTCAGGGTAAGCTAAGCGGCACCAGACACCGTCCCAGCCTTCAATGTCAAGAACAGCCTTGGTGGTAACTACTCTTGTGCCTTGTACAGAACAGACCTTCCACAACTGTGGGGTGGGTACATTCATTCAAAAGTAGATTTGTTTCACTTTCCTGAATCAGTAGACAAGTGATAGTACCTAAGGGGGTCTCTGTTTTGAGTGGACAGAGCCTGTCCAGAAATCTCTCTTTGTCTGTCATCGTTGGGACAGCTGTCAATCCGATGACAGTTAGGAACTAGAGAGGGTGCCTGACTGAGCCGTGAGAGTCCTGGCCACTGGGAAAACAGGACCAGTTTCTCCCTTCTGCCTCCTGTGCTGAGTCATTAGCCTAAACCCGAGCCTAGGAAATTTCTCCTTCTGTGTATTTCTTCAAGGGTTATGCCTCATATTAAACACCGGGCATTTACAAATTTTATTACTAGCCTGCTAACTTTCCTCCATGAGTATATCTTGCCTCCGTGCCTAGTTTGGCTGATCACTGGCATCCTCCACAGACTTGAGTATGGGGTTTTGTCCATCAAAAGACCTGGATGAATAAAAATGGAATTAAACGGGGAGGAGCCAAAAGGAGCTGGTTTACCCTTCAGAAGAAAGGGCAAAAGAAAAAAAAGAAACAGACCTTTAGGAAATTCATGTTCTGTGGGCCGAGGCCTTGTGCTAGGAACTTTATATTTCCCATAATCTCCAAAAGACTTCCAAAAAGTACTAGTAGCCCCATTTTGCAGAACAGGGAACTACGTCTCAGAGAAGGTAAGGAACCCATCAAAGTTCATATGAAGAAGAAGAGACCAGGGAGGATTTGAACTCAGGTCTCTCTGTCTGCAGGAGCAGCATTGCTATGGAGCCTGTCTGCTCCCTGTGAAGGCACAGAGGGGCTGGAAGCAAAGTCGTTGTGTGTGGCTATAGCTGCCATATGGCTGCCTCTGAGTTAGCAACCAGGACCATCTCACTGATGAAGAAAGATAGGAAAAAGGCCAGGGCTGAAAGAACAAAGAGGCAATAAGGAGAGAAGGTGGGACCATGAAGAAGGAGAGAGGAAAATTGCAGATTGGAGTTCCCTATGCAGGAAGAACCTCACATCTGTTCAGGGGAGCACAGAGCTCATCAGTGAAGTGATTTGTAAATCCCTGAAAAGACATAGCAATGACATGAGTTTATATCATCCTTTTTTCCCCAAGGGAGGAAGGAGTATTCTTAACTATAGAGGACAGGGACTTTCAGTGGTTTGTGGAGCTTTGAAAAGGTGGATTGTGTTTGGGAACTTTATTAGTCAGGTTAGCACCAGGCTGTACCATAGAAATAAGTAAGTCTCGAGGTCTCAGTGGCTTGCGCATAGAGATTTCTTTCTTGCCTTGTGATAATTCCAGCGTGGGTTGGGTGGCTCTTCAGGTCAGCTACCCCCATGCAGTAGTGACTTGGTGGTCCAGGCTGCTGCCACCTTGGGGAGCCACCGTTTCAGCACGGGGGCTTCCGGGTTGCTGTGGCAACCAGTGTGGGAGGGTCAAGCACCAGCTTTTAAATGCTTTGGGATGGAAGGTCACACGTCACTTCCACACACAGCCCATTGGCTGGAACTGGTCACATGGCACCGCCTAACCTGATGTGCCCCACTGGGCTGGGAACGCTTAGATCCTCAAGGATTACTCATTGTCTCTGACAAATTTCCCTTATTCTCTTCTGCTCAAAACCCATTTGACGGCAGCTCATCGGTCTTCAGAAGAAACCCAGCCTCCTTAATATAGTGTGTCAGGCCCCTTGCCTCATCTATCATGTTTCCATCACTTTAGACATTTTTCAGGTCTTTTGGCTCAACATGCCTTCTGTAACCTACTCTCTTGATCTTCTGCCTCCTTGATCTACTCTCTTCCTTATTTTTTTTTCTGCATAACTCCTATGATTATTATGTTGAGGTTTAGAGAGCACCTCCTGTAGAAACCTTTCCTGAAGCTCTGTATTGGCGTTGAGCTTGTTTGAACATCCAGATCATCCTTTATTTCCCTCATTACATTATATCATGGAAATTCACTCTTTATTAGTCTATAACCCATCAGACTGTGGGCTCTCTAATGCTTGGGATCATTGCAAGAGCCCCTACCCACCACAGCCAGCACACAGAAGATGCCTTCTAAGTGGACTTTGGATGGAGGAGGGAAAGGGTTCTTCTAAGGCAGCAAGTGTATGTTGCAGATTTGATTCTAAAGTTAATGTGGAGGGGCGCCTGGGTGGCTCGGTCGGTTAAGTGTCCGACTTCGGCTCAGGTCATGATCTCACGGTTCGTGGGTTCGAGCCCCGCATCGGGCTCTATGCTGACAGCTCAGAGCCTGGAGCCTGTTTCAGATTCTGTGTCTCCCTCTTTCTCTGCCCCTCCCCTGCTCATGCTCTGTCTCTCTCTGTCTCAAAAATAAATAAACATTAAAAAAAATTAAAAAAAAAAAATAAAGTTAATGTGGAAAAGCAAGGCACTAGAAGAGCCAAGGAACTTTTGCAAAGGAGTAATAGGGGAGATTCTTACTTTCCTTGATGTGAAACAAACTATAAGGTCATGGTAATTCAAAGAATAAGATGCCAGCCCAGGATTCGACCAAGAGATTAGCAGAATAAAATAAAGAGATGATGTTGCACAGTTGGGTCCAAGTTCTGCAGGGCAGGCCAGGCAAGCTGGAAACTCGGCCAGGGTTTCTATTTGCAGTCTTGAGGCAGAATTGCTTCTTCTTCTGAAAACCTCAGTCTTGGCTCTAAAAGCCTTTAACTGTAAGTGGCAAATTGGTAGATGATGAAGGAGTCATTTTAAATCAGTGACAATAGGATGGATTAATGAAGAAATTATGTTTTAAACTGGCTGTAACTGGGTAAAATTGAAAAACAATAAAACTAAGATTTAAGAATTAAAAAAATTTTTAAAAAGTTGTATCTCTAACTTGTACTGCATGTAAAAGTAAATTTGAAATGATTATGTATCTCAACATAAGAAAATCTTTAAAGTACTAGTAAAAACAGAAAACATTTTCATTATGTTGGAGTGGGCAAGGCATTTTAAATTTATTTATTTATTTTTTAATTTTTTAATGTTTATTTATTTTTGAGAGAGAGAGACAGAGTGTGAGCAAGGGAAGGAGGGCAGAGAGAAGGAGACAGAGAATCTGAAGCAGGCTCCAGGCTCTGAGCTGTCAGCACAGAGCCTGACATGGGGCTCGAACCCATGAACCATGAGATCACGACCTGAGCCAAAGTCGGATGCTTAACCAACTGAGCCACCCAGGTACCCCTAGGCAAGGCATTTTAAATCGTGACATGTGACCTGGAAGTCATAATGTTTTAGAATGATGTATTTGATAGCATTGAAAGAAAAACTCTTCTATATAGCTAAAAGTACCATAATCCCAATTAAAAAACTATTACCAAGGTGGAGAAAATATTCACTATATATAACTAAAACAATTAACCTAAGAAGTGCCTAAGTTTCTACAAACCAGTGAGAAGCAGTAAACAATCCAGTTAAAAATGGCAAAGGATATGAAAAAGCAATTCACAGAAGTATAGATAACTTATAAATAGGAGAGGTGCTTAACCTCACTGATAGTCAAGCTAATACAAATTAGAACAACTAAAACACATTTCTTCCAGATCATAAGCATTAAGGAAATTGACAGTAGTCAGTGTTGTTGATGGTGTAGTATTTTAGAGAAAAATTTGACACTATCTATTAAGAAGAAGGACGTGCCTTTATTTTTGACCTTATAATTATACTGCTTCATCTACAGGGGATTGGGTAAGTGATTCGTAAAATATTATTCAGTGTTTAAAGGAGTGAGGTATAGTTACTGTGTATTCTGACGTAAAACATGTCTATAATAGAAAATTAGATTTTAAAAGTGACTTACAGAAGAGGATACAATATATATATATGATCCCATTTTGTTAAAAATATGTACATATATTTTATACATGCTCGAGAAAGAAGCCTGGAAGAATATGCAGCAAATGGTTACTGGAGGTGATGGCTAAAGAATAGGTTTTGGGGAACTTCATTTCTTATTTTCCACATTTTATAATTAATATTATTTTTTAATAAGTGCGATGCTTGTTTATGTTACTTTAAAAAAGGGATGAAAAAGACACTGCTTAGTTTATCTTACCAAACTTTAACTAGACAGATAAGACCTTAGATACAGAAAAATGCATATGGTGCCATGTCCTTCCGTCCTTCCTTCCTTCCTTCCTTCCTTCCTTCTTTTTCTTTCTTTCCTTCCTTCCTTCCTTCCTTCCTTCTTTCCTTCCTTCCTTCCTTCCTTCTTTTTCTTTCCTTCCTTCCTCCTTTTTCTTTCTTTCCTTCCTTCCTTCTTTCCTTCCTTCCTTCTTTCCTTCTTTCCTTGCTTCCTTCCTTCCTTCTCTCCTTCCTTCTTTCCTTCCTTCCTTCCTTCTTTTTCTTTCTTTCTTTCTTTCTTTCCTTCCTTCCTTCCTTCCTTCCTTCCTTCTTTCCTTCCTTCCTTCCTTCCTTCCTCCTTTTTCTTTCTTTCCTTCCTTCCTTCCTTCTTTCCTTCTTTCCTTGCTTCCTTCCTTCCTTCTCTCCTTCCTTCTTTCCTTCCTTCCTTCCTTCCTTCCTTCCTTCCTTCTTTTTCTTTCTTTCCTTCCTTCCTTCTTTCCTTCCTTCCTTCCTTCCTTCCTTCTTTCCTTCCTTCCTTCCTTCCTTTTCTTTCTTTCCTTCCTTCCTTCTTTCCTTCTTTCCTTGCTTCCTTCCTTCCTTCTCTCCTTCCTTCTTTCCTTTCTTCTTTCCTTCCTTCCTTCCTTCCTTCTTTCCTTCTTTCCTTGCTTCCTTCCTTCCTTCTCTCCTTCCTTCTTTCCTTCCTTCCTTCCTTCCTTCTTTTTCTTTCTTTCCTTCCTTCCTTCTTTCCTTCTTTCCTTCCTTCCTTCTTTCCTTCCTTCCTTCCTTCCTTCCTTCCTTCCTTCCTCCTTTTTCTTTCTTTCCTTCCTTCCTTCTTTCCTTCTTTCCTTGCTTCCTTCCTTCCTTCTCTCCTTCCTTCTTTCCTTCCTTCCTTCCTTCCTTCCTTCCTTCCTTCCTTCCTTCCTTCTTTTGCTTGCCTTCCTTCCTTCCTTCCTTCCTCAAGTATTTGGTGGATACCTTTGTTGTGTGAGGTTCTTTTTTCCTACATGGCTCTCTCTCATCTGTGTAATATTCTTTCTCATTTTACTCCAGAAAAGGAATAGTTTGGGAAACAGTTAAGAACCTAAAGCAAAATATGCTCATGAGGGACCCTTTTGTATATCTGGCAGTGGGCACTGTGGCTGACAACCAAGTGTCGATCAGCTGTTTCCTTGGATGTCTACGAAAGCCCCTTTCTAATCCAGTCTGAAAGATTCATGTTCCAAGAGGGGATATTTCTTACTGGAAACAAACAACCCCTCCACATTCATATAGTGGGTAAATATTGTGTTGGCTGTCTCTCCTTCAGGGCTGTCAATCTTGCTGCTCTGTAAGCTCTTGGCAGTGCTCAGGTCATGTACTCCAAAGATAGCTGGACCCACAACTAAAATGAAGGATTACTTTTTAAGCCTTGTCCTCTTGTGGCATTCGAATGCCACATGAATGTTGGTTTGCTGAATGCAAAACCAGAATAATATGGTAAGTGCACATTATCTTGGGTTGTAACAGGAGACTGTGTAGGCACGGCAGATGTGCCATTGAATACACTTTTTTGTGTGTGCTCTTGTTTTTGGCCTGGGCTGACTTGTACTGCACTGTGTTATTCGTTTAATACAAAGGCAAAGTTTGTTTTGGCTGCTAAGTCCTAAATTCAAACGTATGAAATACGGGGATATTCAGAAAGGTTTTTCAGTAGACTTAAACAGATAGCACAGATGCAATACATTGTGATTATTCACATCACAAAATGGTACAGTAATAAAAATATTCAATGCAGTATCTTTAAAGAGTAATGGCCATCACTCAGATGAAATATGATGTAGTCAACTTTTGTGCCATTTTAAGAGCAGAATCTGTGGGGCACCTGGGTGGCTCAGTAGGTTGAACGTCCGACTTTGGCCCAGGTCATGATCTTGTGGTTCACGAGTTTAAGCCCTGCATCAGGCTCTGTGCTGACAGCTCAGAGCCTGGAGCCTGCTTCAGGTTCTGTGTCTCCCTCTCTCTCTGCCCCTCCCCAGCTCATGCCCTGTCTCTCTCTCTCTCTCAAAAATAAATAAAAAAAAAATTAAAAATAAATAAAAGAACTATAAGAGCAGAATCTGTAATGAAGTCAGACATGGTACATTTTATAATTGAAATATCCCAGGTCCCTCAGATTCAATTTGGCTCTTAGTAGGTGCAAATGGGAGGCACTCTGACCTTTTCCGTTCTCTCTCTCCTTTGGCCGATTGTAGTCTCAGACAAGTGGGCTCCTGCCGCCAAGCATACACACACAGCTGTTCTGCAGTCAGACGTGACCATCAGCCAGAGGGCGGGTGAGGCGGTAAGAAGCCGAAGGAGTTGAGGCTGTAAAGTACAAAATGAAATGCAGAATGTATGCAATTTGTCTAGCTAATTAAAGCAAAAATCCAGGGGATGGAACAGCAGCAGTGAGCTGTAAGAACGTACCCCCCGGGGTAGAATTTATAATTTAAGACAATTCTGGTTTTCTAAATTCCCCTTCTTGGTTAAGCAGGTGAAATTCCCTGAAAACTGTGGTTATCTTCATGGGTTCAGTGACTGCATTAAGGAAATAGCCATGTCTTTAGTTGCTATACAACCGTCTTTCTTTAAAAAAACAAACAGAGAAGGAAACTAAGGATGTGAATCTGAAACGGATGAGAACAGATTTCACATGACTTTGCAAGTCATTGTGTCTCGTGTCTGTGCTTCTTTACCTCCAACCCATTGGCCTTATTAATATGCAAAGGCAAGGCTAGTGCTCAGGGTGTGTGCCAGAGTCCGCTTATGGACCCACCCAGATCCGCCCACCGCACACCACATATCTGCCCAGCCTCGGCCTGGACTGTTCCCAAAGTCACAGAGTCAGGTCACTGAGGCCGCCGCTACCACCACTGCAGGTCAAGCCACTGTCCTTTCAGCCCTGACTGGCAAGGAGAGCCCACTGCACTGGAAGAGGCTGGGGTTTCTGTCTTGAAAGTGTGGAGACACAAAAACCATGGGGCTGACTTTGCCCAGTGGGAGGCAGCTGATAGGAAGAGGCTGGTTGACGGGCCCTTCCCTACCACTGCCCCCCCTCCCTGAGCCCCAGTGACTGTTCTGAGATGTCATAGTCCCTACAACCTTCCTGAAGACATCTCATGAGGTCACGCAAACAGCCAGGCTGTTACGAAGCTTTGGCCAACTTGGTACTCTGCACTTCTGCATTTAGGCTCCCTTTGCCCTGCTTCATTGCTCTCCCCACCCCCGCCCCCCCACACCCCTGCTTCTCTAGGAGTGCACGTTGCAGTGAAGTGTTAGCACATAAGTGTGTGCTCCAGGGTCTCTTGTCTAGAGAACTTGGGCCAAAAGAGTTGGAATTTGTGTTGACTCCAGCAAGCAGACACTCTGGTGGGCGTTGGTTGTGGTAAGCACATGGTGACATCACCTGGCATCTGGTGGCATCACAGCTACCAAAGCTTTTATCTGTGGTTAATGAGGACAAGGAGAAGGTGGAGGTAGAGTGTTGAGGTATCAACTCACTGTGACACTTGGCCCATTTTGAGGCAATGAAAATTTATAAGGATTGTGATGTGGGATAATCACTTTGAAAGGCACTGGAAGCCTTGCAAAAAGAAAATACTAGATGAAAATAATAGGCAGCTAATTGCTATCTTGAAGCTCTCTCTGAAAGCCAGGGTATTCCTGTGGTAGCTCTAAAGGGGGTTCTCATCTCCTAAAGCTGCAGGACACAAGGTTCTAAAAGTCAGGATCTGATCTGAAGGATGGAGGAAATGGAAAAGACTAAATGGACAGCCTTAAAGTCCCTTTAATGTCAAAGAAAGTTCCCTGATGGAGAACGAGGAGACCCTGAGAACTTGGATGGTGATATTTGCCTGCCGAGACTGAGGATATTGGATCCCAATGGCTTGAAGCTTCCTGGCTGGCAGAGGCTGCAGAAATCAGGCTCCCCTTCCTAGGGGATTATGCTGTGGCCTCACAGAGAAGATGCACCACAGCTGACCTTTACTTTCCTCAGGATCTGTCCCCGTCACTCCTCCTTGTCTCCTGGGTAATGACCGGAGTCAGAGCTGAGCACAGCTTCAGTGGGTGGGGAAATGTACTCAGCTCCGGGAGAAATCTGTCCGTGTGTCAGAGGACTTACAGGAATGGGCAGATGTGTCAGCAAAGACACGTAGGAGTGGATCTCGAGGGTGTCAGGTTGTCATGGTTACCTGGAGCTGGTCTTAGTAGTCTGTTGAGGTGACTCCTTGACATTGGGTGGGTTGATGGCCTCAAATGGATAGGGGAGAGATGCTGCAGTATATTTGACATAATTTGGAGGAAAGGGTCAGGCTCAAGGAGTCGGGAATGTTAGAATGGATTGTCTATGTAAAGCCTGAGTACCCTCCACTCAACAATGCTTCTTGAAAGAGACTGGAGGACACTCCCTTCTGAAGGCAATGGGAATGCCCAAGTTAAGGGCTCACTGACATGTGTGAGAGGTGGCGTCTGTCTTTTGTAGGCTGGGGTAATGGTGGTAAACACTGCCGTGGAGCTGGGCTCCTTAGTGTCAGTGGGGATAAGATTCCGGAGCAGCTTTGAACCAGCCGAGGCAAAGGTGGCCATGATTATCATAATTGGAAACACTGCAGAGTAGCAGTTAGGGTGCCTTAACCTTCAGAGATGTGCAGCGATGGCTAAGAGATCACGGTGTTCCCAAACAGGAGACAGACAGACAGCTGACTAGGGTGTTGTTAAAATTGGATAATAATAATGATAATGATAATAGAAGCTGGAGAACATAAGGTAACTTCAGTGGAAAATGATGGTCTCTCACTCAGTTTTCAAATGTAAGTCTGTTTTTGCATCTAGAATCCAAAGATTCTAATGAGAGGCTGGGGTCCCCTTGAAGAAGGATGCTACTGTTTCCCACAAGTCTACATGAAAATTTACTATTTTAATCCTCCCCTTCAAGGGATCTGTAGATATTTCCCCATGTAACCAGTGCCAGAGAACGGGGACTAGCCAGACTTTTTGAGAACTTCTACATACAAGGCCTAAGCTGACACTGGTAACAGGGGATTTGAAATGCCACACATTGGGTCCACAGCTAAATTAGCAGCTTTAGGAGAGCAGGTGACAAATGAAGTTTTACCCCATGTCCATTTTGCAATGGGTCCATTGGTCCACAAGACTATCCTGTGGTTACTTCTCAGGTCCCAGAACAGGATAGATATATTCAGTGGTTTCTAGAACTCCCAGGAGGTCTCATGACCTGTGAAGTAATGGACATCATAGGAGCAAAGACCAAGTAAGACCACCTGAAACTGTTATTCCCCCATTATCCAAGATAGTAAATCAGAAACAACATCAGATCCCAGGAGGAACTGTAGGTATTACTGCCACCATCAAAGACATAAAGGTTGCAAGGTGGTGGTCCCATAATATCACCATTAAATTTACCCACTGTGTAGGTATCAGGTGAATTATAGCAGAGGTAATAAGGCCACCACAAAGTTTTTTAGGTGATGATCTCTTTTGAAGCTGTTATATTGGACGTGCTGTGTTGGCTGGTGAAGATCGACACATGGTCTCAAATTGGTATGTGACTATTGATCTGGCAAATGCTTCCTTCTCAGTCCTGATCAACAGGGGAAATCTGTAGTGGTGCCTTTATATGAGAAGGACAGCTGTATGTATTCACTGTCAACACGTCTACAGGGGCCTTGTCATCTTGACATTGCACAGAACATCACTTTGGGTCCACCTCCTAATGACGTCATGCTACTTGGGCTTGCTGATCAGGATGTGGAAAGCATCGTAAATGCCCGAAAACATTGGTTCTTAGGGGATTTTAATTTCCAGGGGACATCTGAGAATGTCTATAGGCATTTTTGATTGTCACAAATGGGGGATTGTGAGCAACTGGTATCTAGTGGGTAGAGTCCAGAATGTGCTACCACACATTATAAAATACAGCTCTCCACCCTCCCCATCCTCCAACAAAGAATTATGTGGCCCAAAATTTCAGTGGTGCCAAGGCTGAGAAATACTACCCTAGTAAGACACCTGTGTACCAGAAGTAGGAGGAGCTTTGTGAAAATTCAGGGGTCTGTTACATGAATGAAGTTTATAAGGGTTCAGTAGTCTGGGGGCAAACTAAACATCCATTTTTTTGAGTTAAAAGATAAATGTCACATATTAAGCACTCAAAATTATTTGCTAAGTGAAATGAAAAGCACAGAGGTAACGAGAGTTCCATATGCAAAGAGAAGGCTGCTTGAAAGACATAGCTTCTCAGAGGAAGGCAGGAGTTTGCTGTGGCAAGAGGCCAGGGGAGGGGTACACGTGGGGCAGGGAGAGGCTGTGGTTTATGTGTTTCACATGCTGGGTATGTAGATACCTGCCCACAGAAGGTGGGGGACAAACAAACAGCTCTAATCAATGGAGCAACAAAGGTGTGGTTTGTATTCTGGAAAGATCACTTCAGGGCTGGTGAGAGAGGTTGTCCTAGACTCTCTGGGTCGGCCATGAGACCCAGAGAGTGGTAAATCATGAGTTTCATTTTGGGTATTCGCAATTTAAAGATGTGTGGCATGTAAGATGAGGTGTCCAGTTGGCAAGTGGAAAAATGGGGGCAGTTTCAGCAGAGCATGGAGGCTTGGGAATTGCTTGAAGCCACAACACAGGCTGAGAGGAGTTTTCTAACCTGTGTTGACATCGTTGATAAATAATAGATCAAAGACTCAAGCCTGGACATGTCTGGCTCTAAGGCTTTCCCACCATCTCCTGATTTATTTTTTTCCCCAGAATTTTAGATTTCTAAAGTGAGACTTTACTTTAAAATACATATGCATGGAAATTTATCAAAATCATCAGTACACTTCCATTGTCCTACTTCTGCAGGAATTGACCTTACAGTCAGACCTGGATATATATGTACACAATGACAGGCATTGCAGTCTTGTTGAGCAAAAGACTTGGATGGGGAAAAGGGTTAAACAAACCATGGTGCCTCTATATAGTGCCCTCCCATGGAGCTGCAGAGGATAGTAAGGAAGCACTCAGTGAATTGATTCAGAGAGGTCTTTGGAACACATTGCTAAGTTAAGCAACAGCAACAACAAAAAACCGAGGTGCCTGACAGTGTGCACGGTTTGCTCTCTTTTGTGTAACAAGTAGTGAAGAATAAGGAAAATTTAAAAAAGGCATAAATTATTCTGGGATGGGGTAGTTGAAGGCATGTTATGGAAAGCTTTCCTGAGGAAGTGGCTTCTGAACTTTAGAAAATGCAGGAGGAACAGTAGTTGCAAAGTCTCTGAAGCCACAAAGAGTACAGTATTGGAAGAGCTCAAAGAAGGCAGTGCTGCTGCTGTGTCAGGGGCTAAGGACGTGGGTGGACCAGTTGGAGAGAGGGGGTGCAACCATGCAAGATCTTGTGTGGCACGTTGAGGATGAGGGTCTTTGTAAGTGAAGCAGAACTGAAAGCCACTGGAGAAGTTGAGGTTACAGTGGAGCACTACAATCCCATTTGTGTCTGGAGAAGATCGATGGCTGCTCTTCAGAGAATGATGGGGGTGTGCAGCAAGAGTAGAATTGAGGAGACCAGTTGGAGTGCAGTCACTGGAGAGTAGGCAAAGAGTGACCTTTGTCTGGACGAGGGTGGAAGTTGGGGTTAAATACATGGATTCAAGGGAAAGTGAAGCCACGTGGTCTTGGTGATGGGTGGTGTAAGGGTGAAGGAGAAAAGTTTTCCAAGATGGTTGGGTTTCCAGTGAGTATGACTGAACAGATGGCTGCCATTTCCTGAAAGAAAACATTAGGGTACGGTGTTCATTGGGGGAACATGTTGAAAGTGAGGATTCTTGGGCTTCTTGGTGGGTGACTAATGATCTGGAAAGGCAGTACACAGATGATGTCACGATTTCATTTTCAGAGGACATAGTCTAACTGAGGCCTTGGTCAACAATGTCAGTAAAATGTTGCTCACTTAGAACTCTGACGTTCTTTTCTTCCCTACATACCACATTAGTTCTTGACAAAGTATTTCTCCACTTATCTCCTTCCAAAAAACACATACCATGTATTTTTGCGGGCATAGTTTTATTGGATCCTTTCTCTGCCTACTCTTACAGAGGAAGACTGTCACCTTCCCTCTGACAAGCCCATTGCAATGTGCTTTCTCAGGTGGTATTTTGGACATGTCAACAGCAGAGTTGTCTTTTTTCTTCTGGTCCCCCCTGTGAGGACTTAGCTACTAATCTTCCCTCATGTTTCATATTACATTTGTGTTTTTAAGAAGATGCCCTTTTACTGTTTTTCTCTTCACTAGTTCCGTATTTACAGGGACCTTCTACTTTATTTTCTTTCAGCCTTCAACAGAATGATTTTGGTAACTTGAGACTACTTTGGGGAATATAGCCATTGTACATTTGGTCCCGCTGTGTGGCAACAATGCTGCTGATGTTTTCACAGGCCCTGGGTGTGGTGGTGCTGGGGGTTTTGTCTTCCCAACTTTTAAAATATAACACTGACACTATTTCTGGTATCTGTGGGAGGAACAGTGGGATCACTGAGACTTTCCCAAGGGCAACACTTTTCTGTATAAAAAGCAGAGGACGAGAGAGTCCTTTATGTTCCAGAAACTATAATAAAATTGATTAGTCAAAAAAAGGCTGTTTGTTTCTGCATAACTTATTGACCATGGAATCACATTCACCAAGGGGCACAGTGACCTCCTTGAGGAAATGGAACAAACTGAACACCGGATCCAAATTTCATGGCCTGAAGGCAACTCCAGTGACTGAACGTCCAACAGATCTATTATGACAGCTTGTTTTGAAAATGTGTTTGCTCTAGCTATGCAAGGCCCATTGTTCAACTAATAAATCTTTTCAAAGTCTCTGAACGGGGTGGTGGGTAACTAAACTCTCATTTTATCAGCAGAGACATATAGATATAAAGGATGATGGCGGTTCATCCAGAGAGTGGTGTCAAGAGAATGAAGAATGCAACTGTAGTGGGCTCAGGCAGAGTCTCTAACTGCTGGCTTTCAGGTGTATCTTGTAGGCACTATGGCCACCATGGGTATGGCCTCAGATCTCCAATGGTGAGGGTGGAAATTAACTTACAGCCCCAGCTGTGGTGCTCTGAAATCCATCACTGGATGGCACGGAGGCCATCCTTCCCATGACTGAGCAAGGTGACATATGGAGGCAGCTCCGTTTCTGGGAGAGGTGGGATGCCTCTGGCTGTGGCTCTAGCCCTCCTCGGTGGCCTTGCCCAACCTTCTGTAGACTTGCTCTGCAGTTCAGGAGGCATCCCCTTGAACTTCTTTCCTTCCTCGGGGCAGACTTGCATCATGGTCCAGCATCTCTCATAGCCTCCTCTGGTTCCTTCCCATGTCCTTTCATGGGCAGCTCTCTTAATAAATGACTTGTACATGCCACCCTCTCTTGATTTTCACTTTTCAGAAGACCCAGACTAACACAGGCCCCCACTTAAAAAAATCCTCCTTAGAAAAGAAACATGCAACTCCCACTCACCCACCTCTCCTGTTGTCTTGTATCCAGCCTGATTTACACATTGGTGTTATGTGTCTGGGCCCCTGGAGGTGTTGGCTTTTGCTTCTCAGGTCTTGTATCCTCTTGTATAGGATAGTGGAGTTAGAGAAACAGGGGAGGTCTGGAAAATTAGGAAAATATTATGCCTTTGAGATTATGGGGGTTAAACTGTTTGATTTCTTGTTATCATGGATGTCATGATAACTTAATTTATAAATGGCCCATCTAACTTTTGCTTTTCAGCAGCTCATTTAAATTTTCTCTATTTTAATTTAACCTGTGGGTTCATAGAGTTTTCTCAGAGTTAGAAAATTGTGGAATTAAAGATACACTTTGCCTTCAATTAATTTGCATAATTGTTGAGTGGCCAAATTCTCTCCAATATTTGAGAAGCCTTGGATTATGTTTACTGGTCCCCACTCTTCCCCTGGGGAAAAGGTGGATTAAACAGTTCTCTTTTAGTACCTGGTACACTTGCTATAGACATTGTCCTATGATTTCAATGAATAACTTTTTGACGAGTCTCCAAACAATGGACTAGTTTTCAAGCTGCTATTGTTAACATTTCCAGTAGTTACTTTTATAAAATAATTTTCTCTATTTTTTCTTTCCTTCCAAAAGCAACTCATTGCCTCACTTGCTTTTCTTAATTTCTGGTTTAATTGGATCTGAGCTTTGTGGTGGTGGTGGTTGTTAGCCAAAAAGATGACCATGTTTCTCTCAAGTTGGGAGAACAGATTGTAAGACAGAACAGGTTTTCACCATTGTAGAAAGTTTTTGTTGCCCTCCGGAAATAAAACTGGATACAGTTGGGGCCAACTACATAATTGTTGGGTCCCTGTGCACTGCTTGTTGGAAAAGATAGACAAAAAGAGCTGTTAAAGGCACTAAAACATGAAGCTTTTCCCTTCATTTCATGAATCTTTTCTGCTCACATGTACCCTTCATTGTCCTACTGGACTTCACTTTCAAGTTCAAAGGTGAAATTATTAAGAATTTGAAGACATTGACAACAGAACATTAAACAAAGCATGGGAGCCCTTCTGATTGCACTGTCTTGAAGCCGGTCCTGCAAACAACTGACCAGTGTCTCAGTAAGCAAGCCAGAAGCCAGAAGGAACATTTCGTCTCTTCTCTCTGGAGTCTTTCAGGTGGAGGTGTGCAGAGAGATCATGGCCATTGCCAGAGTCAGGAATCCGAGGTGGAATGGAAGGCACAAGGCTTTGTATCTGATGTGCAAGGGCACAAGGCAAGTTTTTTCCTCCTGTCATATTTTTGTCCTTGGCTCACCTGGACAATGGGTTCACCATACTGTCTACCTTAGTGGAGATAAGGATGATTATTTGTCCCTGGTAGGCAATTTTATTTTGACTTTCCATTTTATTTTATTATTATTTTTTTTTTTAATTTTTTTTAACGTTTATTTTTGAGACAGAGAGAGACAGAGCATGAACAGGGGAGGGTCAGAGAGAGGGAGACACAGAATCTGAAACAGGCTCCAGGCTCCGAGCTGTCAGCACAGAGCCCGACGCGGGGCTCGAACTCACGGACTGCGAGATCGTGACCTGAGCCGAAGTCGGCCGCTCAAACGACTGAGCCACCCAGGCACCCCTTGACTTTCCATTTTAAACATTGACCATTGTATTTATTGAGTGACTGCTCAGTTCTGGTTTCTGGTTGGGTGTCGTTACTATCTCCCTGTCCTCATGGAGCTTCCATTCTTATAGAAGGAGACACGCAATAAGCAAAATAAAGGGCTGGACACAAGGTAAAGACTGTCAAGTATAGAAGTGCTGTGAAGGAAAGTTGAATAGAGAAAGTGGGTGGGTGTGATGGGGCAGGGGCCCTACAGTTATCAACAGGGTGGTTAGGGAAGACCTCACCTAGAACGTGGCATTTGAATGAAGACCTACAGGAGAGAAAGGGGGCAGCTGAGCTGCCCTCTGGGAAGAGTGTCTGGGAGGGTCATATTCAGGGCAAGGAGTCTGTGGTGGGAGCAGAAAATGTTGTCCTTCATTGAAGCAGCACAGTTGGGTTCTGATGTGGAGTAACTTCTACAGAGAGACCTTTCTTATTAAAGGACATCTCTTATTAATAGCTGAGTTCGAGGCAGACTTTAAAAAAATCCAATCGATTTCTCATTCATTACATTTTGTTTTGTAAAAGATTTTCTGTCAGTGATTTCAGAATGAAGGTGCCAATAGTAAAATAATTGGTTTATAAATGGAAAGTTAATCAGGCTTCCCCTTTACATTGTCCCCTCCAAGGTCAGGGATATAACTGAAATGCAAAGAAAATGCACTTGCACAGAGGTAGATGGGCCCACGTGAGGGGTCATCAGCCTTGAGACTCCCTCGCAGAGACAAGTGTTGATGCAAATGGCTTTGTGAGCTTCAGAACAGGACACAATTGTACCTGGGAACAGAATGGTGTCTGCAGTTACATTAATTGGGATAACAATTATGAAAGCACGAGAAGCCTCACGTTTCAGAGCCCACAGTACTCCCCAGGAATACTTTTCCCCTGGTGGATATAATATTGCTGTTTTCCAGGTGCATTCCTAGGATGAATTACATTTCTCAGGCTCACTTTGTATAGGCCACTATCAGGAGCAGGATTTGGAGGTTGCCAGAAGTTTCTTTGGTTTCATCCAGGCAACTCTGCCTTTCTGGAGTGTCAGTGAAGTTGGTGGAAGCAAGGGTCAAACCTGACTCAACTTTTGTCTGAAAGCGTGAGCTCTGGGTCTTGGTTTCAGTGAAACACAAGGCAGGAATACAAACTCCTGCTTCCTGGAACTGTTCGTGTTTACACATTGATAATGTATTTCTTTAAGATGTTGACTCAAATGTAGCTGTGTCCCGCCGGCAGACAGGGTCCACTGGTTTGGGATTTAATGGCCTTCTGTTGAACATGGACTACGTTTTCCTGGAAAATGGAATATGAAAATGGTTGGCACTTCTTCCATAAGCTGAGCTGGATTTCAAGAACAGCATGTAGGTAATCCTACCTGATTCACCTTCAGAACCATACTTTGAATTTCTGTTGGTGGCAACAAAGCTGTCATGAAAAACAGCATGCTTCACCTTCGAAAATGAAGACTTCTATTACAAAAAAGGCAGGCAGGTTTAAAAGAGTTGTTTAAGGCTCTTGTCTGATCCTTACCTGAGGATGAGAAACCCTTCAATGTAACAAAAATACCTACTATTGGTGTATATGACGTATTCCAAAATCCTTGTAGGAAACTTAGATGGCATTTGGAAAGGTCAGTATGGCAGAAGTATATTCAATAACACGTTCATCTCAACCAGTGACATTTCTGTGTTCACATTGGGGTTGACTTTTGAAGCCTTTAGATAAGTAGGATTGGTACGTGTGAGACACAGCAGGTTATGCAAGCTTAACATGTCATTTCTCTCTTCCTCTACTCCTCTTTATAGGAAATACTAAGTTATTAAGTTCATTGCTATTTGCTAAAGTGGTATTGCTATTTCCTGTCTGAAGAGCTGTGGGGGTGGGTATCTAGGACACTGTGCCTAAGAGTTAATGATCGCACTGCTTATGTTTCCCAGAATATTTCATTCCTTTCTGTTAGGCAGAGACCCAGGGGGGTTAGGTCTGAAATGCAACACAAAACATGCACCACTCCCTCCTTGAATTCTTCTTTCAAGTAAGTCATTTTTTTCTCTCCAGAAACCACTGCCACTTTTGGACAATGTCCCATGGATGTCTGGTGACACAGGGGATGGGGAGGGGACTGGGCAGGAATGAACTGGAGCTCCTTGCCATTGCATTCTTGCTTGCATGGCCAGAATTGATTAGGGACTGGGCAGACAGCATTTAGGGTGAGTTTTGGTATGGGAGATGAAGGGAAGCCAGGCAGGACACTCATTTTTTAAAAAAATTAAAAAATTAATTAATTAATTTAGAGAGAGAGAGAGAGAGAGAGAGAACAGAGGATCCAAAGCAGGCTCTGTGCTGACAGCAGAAAGCCTGATGTGGGGCTCAAACCCACAAACTGTGAGATCATGACCTGAGCTGAAGTTGGATGCTTAACTGACTGAGCCACCCAGGAGCCCCGGCAGGACACTCATTATAGACCTATGTGTTTCATACTTAAAGAAAAATGTGTTTTTAGGTTAAATTAACTTTAATAACATAAACCAGGATGATTTTCATGAAAGCACTGTTGAGTTCCCTGTCTCTAGCTCTGGTTTCACAAATCTGCCCTTATGCCCATCCTTTCACATTGAGTCCCTTCCGTGTTTCAGGGGCCATAGGCTGGTAATGAGCACATCCACAGTCGGTGAATTTCTACTGTTGCCAGAAGCGCACAGAGGAAAGCATCTGGAACTTTTTAATCTCTCAGCTGAAATGTCTTCCTGAGGACACACATGTAGTGTCATTGTGACACATATGATCTTAACGAGGAGACCCTGAGAACTTGGATGGTGACATTTGCCTGCCGAGACTGAGGATATTGGATCCCAATGGCTTGAAGCTTCCTGGCTGGCAGAGGCTGCAGAAATCAGACTCCCCTTCCTAGGGGATTATGCTGTGGCCTCACAGAGAAGATGCTCCACAGCTGACCATTACTTTTCTCAAGATCTGTCCCTGTCATCCCTCCTTGTCTCCTGGGTAATGACCAGAGTCAGAGCTGAGCATGTTAAAGGAGGAGAGGTTGCATGTCAAAGCCCATGCAGGAGGTCTGTGCTTCCCTTCAAGTGGCTGCCCAGCCACAAGTCCCACTTGTTTGCAGTGGGCATTGCTCACTCAGACAGTTTGTTAGGGCTCACGATGGTCTTCAAGGTTCTTCTCTACCTCTTCTTCTGCCACCCTAACTGGCCCCACAGTTGTCTCTTTGAATATTGGCTCAAAGGTCCACTGTGGTCAGCACAGAAACAGAGTGGAAAGATCCGGAATGTTTACTGGTTCACTGAGGACCTCTGATCCTCTCTGCTTCTCTATCCTTGCATGGCCAGGCATAGGAGAGGGTCATCTGCAGAATGGCCAGTAAGCAGTCTCTCTGGAAGCTTCCCTTGATGGCTTACCATAGGGAATTTACCACACTTGAGTTGGGCTCCACGCCAGTAGGCTCAGAAAGAGTATTGGGTCAACACATTAAAAGATGGAACCTTGGTTCTCCAGCACAGATACACAATTACTTGACTCGCAAGACTCAAGTGTAAAACCAAAATTCTTATCCATTGATTTTCCATAAAGAATATAACTGCAGAGAGGTTGGAATCTCACAACTCCAGAGAGGTCATGTGACCTGGGGCATGAAATCAATCAGAGAGAAGTGTGGTCAGCCAGGATTCAGAACTGGAGGTGTTCATGATAAGGTTTCAATTAGAGTGATGCATGATTTCTGTTGTAGGTTGAAACCTGTGAATGTAACCTTATTTGGTCTTTGCAGATGCAATTAAGTTAACAATCTCAAGATAAAATCATCCTGGATAAGGTGGCACCCTAAAGTCAATGACAAATCACAAATTTTAAGTGTCCTTATAAGAAAAAAAAAAGGGGAGAAGACAGAAAAGATGGTCTCATGAAGGTGAGACAGAGATTGGAGTTACAAAATTTCAAGTCAAGGAATGCCAGCTGCACAGGGCTGGACAGCTTCTGTGCCTCACCAGTCTCCTTTATAAGGAACACATTTTGTCTTTAGATATGCTAATCTAGTCCTGAGGGTCTTGCTGGTCTGGGAGCTGTTCTTTCTCTTGACCCTCCTGTGTGCTCATTATCTGATGGTTTTACAGATTAACTCACAGAGTGGCCACTTTATTTCCCAAAAGTTCTTGGACACAGTGATGAAAGGGGAAGATCTACTTTCACAGAAAGTGTATTATGCAAGGGCAGAAAATAACCAAGTGTATTTTTTGCTTCTATGTGCATTTTCCTGTGAGACCTTGTCAGCTTCGACTGGTTCCGTGTCTATTTTCTGAGGTCGTGATAGTAACATCAACATGGCTTCCATTCTGGTATGCTGAGTCCTCTTCAGAAGGGATTGTGGGTACTGGATAGAAGAAAAAGCAGAGACACAAATTATCTGAGGTTTGGTATAGCTTTCTCTCCAGGGTCAAGAGCATCCCTCAAAGGGTGTCCCTCCAAAGAAGGCACTGATTCAAATGTCTTTCCTAATGAAAAACTGAGTTTTTCTAAGAAACACGTTTCATGAAAGATGGTATACTTGTGC
Source organism: Panthera leo (assembly GCF_018350215.1). Taxonomy (NCBI): domain Eukaryota; kingdom Metazoa; phylum Chordata; class Mammalia; order Carnivora; family Felidae; genus Panthera; species Panthera leo. Next base: position 9,479,104 of record NC_056687.1, read on the forward strand.
TGAGTCTTGTAGGGTGAGTAGAAGTTGGCCTTCTGGTGACCACGTGGGGCAAGGGAAGTCCAGGTGGGGGGAATGCACACGTGGAGGCTTTGGTGGGGCTGAAATGCTGGCCTGGAAAACATACTGAGCAGTGTTGGTGACATGGGCTCATTGGGGAGGATTAGGCAGGAGAGTATCATGATCAGATTTGAATTTTTAAAAGAGCCCTTTGATGTCCTGATGGAGATGGGGCAGGAGTGGGTTGGGGTGGAAGAGGCAGGGAGAACAGCTGGCAGACTATAGAAGTAAGTAGTAAGTGTCAAAGTAGAATTTGGTCTTGAGTTGCAAGGGTTTAGAACATTCTGTGTCTCAACTCATATTACATTTCTTTTCCACCCATTTTTCAAAGGTATTGTAAAGCACAGATGAGATAAAAGTAGCAAGGAATGTGCAAAAGCAATATAAAGTATTAGGAACAGCTCATAAGAATGACACTGTATTATGCTGAATGATACTGTATTATGGTGAACAGACCTCACACGAGGCTGCAGGTTGTAGGAGAAAGAGGGATGGACAATGATGGGCAAGGCAGTGGCCTGTGGGCTGTATTTCTTATGGTCTAACTTTCGAGTCTTTATAGGAGTTTATAGTCTAGATGCGTTTTCACTGAAGCCAGAATAAGCATAATATACAATTAAACAATTGTTAATTTCCAGGTATTTCTGAAAGAGGAATTATGCCTCCATTACATGTACTAAAACCAAACATAATCCAAGAACATGATCAAGACGTGAGAAAGAAGTTTCCAGACTCTTCCTAGGGTGTAGGGCCAGTTACTTGTCATGGCATCTGTGGTTCTAGTTCTGTTCCTGACACATGTTTGGTGACCAGGAAATTTAAAAAGGTCATGTAGGGATCCCACAAAGCTTATGAAGGGTTTCTATGCTGTATGCCAGTGTATAATTTTCTATCATGCAACTGAAATTATTCAACCTGAATCCAATGAATCAAACATTTACCTTTACAATTACAAGGGACTTCTAGCCCATACTTTGGTTGTGTCTGCTTACATCTTTCTTTTTCTTGGTCATATGCAAACACTGGCTGAGCCCTGAGCTTGGGAACATTTCTACTCTTTTCCCTTGTTTTTGTTAGCTGAGATTGGAGGTGGAGTGTGGAATGAATATTCATTCGGGGCCTCAGGACTCTTTATGAAGGTAATTCTGAACTCCAGCCACACACATAACATTGATAATTTGACTTTGATTTGATTTCCACATAAGCTGTCATTTCATACACTTGAGAAAGCAGTGGAAGACATAAATGAAGTAGATATATTTCTTTATTATTATTTATTGTTTAATTTACATCCAAGTTAGTTAACATATAGTGTAATAATGATTTCAGGAATAGAATTTAGCGATTCATCACTTACATATAACACCCAGTGCTCATCCCAACAAGTGTCCTCCTTAATGCCACTTGCCCATTTAGCCCATCCCCCTCCCACAACCCCTCTAGCAACTCTCAGTTTGTTCTATTTAAGAATCTCTTATGATTTGTCTCCCTCCCTGTTTTATATTATTTTTGCTTCCCTTCCCTTATGTTCATCTGTTTTGTATCTTAAATTCCATATATGAATGAAGTCGTATGATATTTGTCTTTCTCTGACTAACTTATTTTGCTTAGCATAATACACTCCAGTTCCATCCACCTTGTTGCAAATGGCAAGATTTTATTCTTTTTGATTGCTATGTAATACTCTGTTGTATATATATATACCACATCTTCTTTATCCATTCATCAGTCGATGGACATTTGGGTTCTTTCCATACTTCGGCTATTGTTGATAGTGCTGTTATAAACATTGGGGATCATGTGCCCCTTCGAAACAGCACTCCTGTACCCTTTAGATAAATACCTAGTAATGTAATTGCTGGGTTGTAAGGTAGTTCTATTTTTAGCTTTTTGAGGAACGTCCATACTGTTTTCCAGAGTGGCTGCACCAGCTTGCCTTCCCAGCAGCAGTGCAAAAGGGTTCCTCTTTTTCTACATCCTCGCCAACATCTGTTATTGCCTGAGTTGATAATGTTAACCATTCTGATGGGTGTGAGGTGGTATCTCATTGTGGTTTTGACTCATATTTCCCTGATGATGAGGAAACATCTTGAACAAGTTTAGTGCCAATATTTTTACATTTATGTTTTAAGTCAATTGACTTTGCAATGGTCACACCATCTTTTGTTGCTTTGGGACTTCCCCAACTCTGTTCAATAATCACTGTTCTTCCCTTTGGCCCCATAGTAATGGCTACAGTGTTGGCCGAAAGGTCTACACCTTGAAGCATTGAGGCTCAGGCATCTACACCAAATTTTACATCTTTGGCATAGGTGTGAGTGAGCTGAGGAGCCAGTGCCCTGGACACTGTCCTAGTTTTGCTAAGGACTGTGGGTAATCGAAGCATTTGTGTGGGGCCGTGGCAGGGTGTGTGGTGCTGAGCAGGCTGTTGGAGTGAGTGAGGGACAGGTGAATGGTGCACATGGCATGTATTTCTAGTAGCAAACAGAGTCAGTTACCAAAAGCTATCCTTGCCCAAATAACAACTCATGTATTTTCTTTAATTTTTGATTGAGGTGTGTATTTTGTGCTTCTAGGTGTTCTTGTACACAATTTATAATGAATTTTGAGTTTGGTTATAACATGTTATGTAATGGGCTAACATCGCTTGCATGCGAAAAGTAATCAGTATTCATATGCTTATAAAGTATGTGTATTATTGATAAATGGTTAGGATAAACTATAGCATTGTTTTCTGATGAAAAAAGTAATGCAAACTCACTTTATAGTAAATTTGGAAAATACATAAGGTGAAGAAATTACCTGGAATCCATCACTCAGCTATAAATGCCATTATGTGAAGTATTTCCTTTTTTTCTACACATATAGAAAATCATTGTGTGTGATTATATGTATATGACATTATAGCTTTTTTCCCTTTAACATTGATGTACAAATATGTCCCTCACGTTATTAAATATTCTTTGCCTATACTAGGAATGGCTAAGGCTTTAAATGGTTAATTTAAGACTATTTGATCCCTGGGGTGCCTGGGTGGCTCGGTCAGTTGAGCATCTGACTCTTGATTTTGGTTCAGGTCATGATCCCAGGGATCGAGCCCCATGTTGGGCTCTGCACTTAGCCTGCTTAAGATTCTCTCTCTCTGTCTCTCTCTCTCTGTCTCTCCCCCTCTGAGAGATGTTTGAAGGGAATTAAGATCTATATATTTTATATTAAGAAAACTGTAGTTAGATATATGACGCTGCCTCTTTTGTTTCTTACTTATATCCTATATATTCTCTTTTTTCTCCAAGCCATGGAAGTGATTAAACTTTAGTTAGACAGGTGATTCCTCCAAATCTGAAGGGCTTAGCTCAAGCTGGTGTTGAATGTAAATGCAATATTTTCCAGACCTCAAACCAGCCTCAATACTCTTATATTTGTCTTTTTTTTTCATGGGATCAGACCCCCAACAGTAATCATCAAGGATGCAGAGGGTTTGGGAGTTAAGAGGGCAGAGTGGTATGTTTGTCAGATGGGTGGTCAGAGTTAGCACTGAGGCTAACTGTGTGCCCCAAAGGGCACACAGACCAATACATAACTTATTCCGAAAGGCTTGAGGTCAAGGACAAAGGTAGACTAGACTTTTGGAGAAGGAATATGGAGAAGGACTTCTGCTTTTACAGGGTAACACCCTTGGGTTCAACTATTTCCATTTGCTACATGTCTGCCAATTAGATGAAGGGTTAATCTAGGTGGAGGAAAACACACTGACATATGCCTGTCCCTTCTAGGAGCTGAGGCTGACCCAGGTCATAATCAAGTAGGTGTCGGGAGACCTACAGGCCAGTCACATAAGGAGACGGGGTTCTCTAGGCAGGCGCTAGAGCAAGGGACTTGCTTGCCCTGGGCTGGGCTGGCCAGAGGGGAGCTGAGCAGGATGGGGGCAGCAGGGGGGTGATCCTCGGTGCTCAGATCACGTGAACACCTCCCACCCTGACCACGACGAAGCATGGGAATCTGCTGGTCTCCCTCGGGGGCACGGGCTCCTGTGTAACTGAATATTTGCTCATTCATGTGTCTCTTGGGTGACCTTCAGTTCTTGTCTGAGTTCAGAAACCTGCTACCCAATATGTCTTAGCTTGTTCAAGCTGTGTAACAGAGTACCATGCACTGTGTGGCTTAAAGGACGGAATTTTATCCTCTCCCAGTTCTGGAGGCCAGAAGTCCGACGTTGAGGGGCCAGCAGGGTTGGGTCCCTGTGACAGCCACGAGGAAAGTTGCTGTTTTAGGCCCTTTCCATAGCCTGTGGACGGCTGTCTTCTTGTCTTGTCGCATCATCTGTGTGCCCATCTGTGTCCAAATTTCCCCTTTTCATAAGACACTCATCAAATTGCATGAGGACCCATCCTAACGACTTCATTTGAACTTGGCTACCTCTGTAAAGACCTTCCCTTTAAATAAGGTCACGCTCTGAGATGTGGGAAATTAGGATTTCACTGTAGCTTTTTGGGGGGACACAATACAACTGTCGCAGGTTTTGCCCCTCACATGCTCTCAGCCTAGTGAGATCAGGGGGTCAATAAATTGTGCTTTTCAACTGAATGTGTTTCTTCTTTTTAAAAACATTTTTTTAATGTTTATTTATTTTTGAGAGAGAGAGACAGAGACAGAGAATGAGCGGGGGAGGGGCAGAGAGAGGGAGACACAGAATCCGAAGCAGGCTCCAGGCTCTGAGCTGTCAGCACAGAGCCCGATGGGGGCTTCAACTCACCAACTGCAAGATCGCAGTCTGAACCTAAGTTGGACGCTTAACTGACCAAGCCACCCAGGTGCCCCTCAACTGAATATTTCTGAAGCGCAGTTTGACTTACGTGTCCTTTCTAAGCATGAAAGCGGCAGGATCCTTTAAAATGCTTGCCTCTTGAAGGAATAACTTGGCTTCGGTTCTTTACCTGGAAAGCCTGTGCTGCTGGATTCATCTTCTCTCCAGGATGATTCAGATCAGTGCAAAGGAGAAAACAGAAGTCATTTCTCTCTAAAGTAATAGAACACAATGCAGGACCCATCCGGCTTTGAGCTAGAATCATTTGGCGATCGAGTATCTCATTGGTCACCATGTCCTGATGTGTCATGATGACAGTGACTGTCCTTGTGTCCAGGTGTATGTGCCAGACACTACCTGTGGGCCTTCCATTTCAGCCCCACTGGGGCTCAGTGGGCTCTAATGCTTCCCTCTGTGGGCTCGACCAATGTAGCAAAATAGAATACCAGCTGAGCACATTGGCAGAGAGGGTAGACTCTGGAGCCAGACTGACAGCGTGCTAACCAACGGGGCAGGCAACCTAAACTCCCTCTGTCCCCGGTTTCATCTGTGAAATGGGGATAGTACTAACATCTAGCATCTACATCAGGGAGTTTTTTTGAGGATTAAATAAATTGATATTTGTGAAGTGCTTAGAACAGGGACTGGCATTTAATAAACACAACACGTATCTGTTAGATAAAAATAAGGACTGAAAGCTTACTAGATGCCAGGCACTGCATTCAACACTTTATTATTATTATTTTATTTTAGAGAGAGAGAGAGTATGTGAGTGGGGGAGAGGGGCACAGGAAGAGGGAGACAGAGAATCCCAAGCAGGCTCCATGCCCAGCATGGGGCGTGACATGGGGCTCAACCCCGTGACCTCAGGATCGCGCATGACCCAAGCCGAAATCGGGAGCCAGGCACCCAACTGACTGAGCCACCCAGGCGCCCCTGCATTCAGCACTTTAAATGCACTGTTATAACAATGTGAAGGGGTCGTTTCTTCCCCTATTTCACAGAGTAGGAAACAAACTCAGCGTGGATCAGTGACTGTTTGAAGTTGAAGACGTTGAAGACAGTAGAGCCAGGCTTCAGAGCGAGGTGCGTCTGACTGCCTGCTCAAACTCACCACCCCTGTGCAGCTGCCTGCAAACATGGCCTGAGAAATGGGGCCCCTTCTAGTTTTTTCTTTTTTTTTTCATTTTAATACGAAATTTATTGTCAGATTGGTTTCCTTACAACACCCAGTGCTCATCCCAACAGGTGCCCTCCTCAATACCCACCACCCACCCTCCCTGCCCTCCCACCCCCTATCAACCCTCAGTTTGTTCTCAGGTTTTAAGAGTCTCTTATGGTTTGGCTCCCTCCCTTTTTTTTTCCTTCCCCTCCCCCATGGTCTTCTGGTAAGTTTCTCAGGTTCCACCTAAGAGTGAAAACATATGGTATCTGTCTTTCTCTGTATGATTTATTTCACTTAGCGTCACACTCTCCAGTTCCATCCACGTTGCTACAAAGGGCCATATTTCATTCTTTCTCATTGCCACGTAGTACTCTATTGTGTATATAAACCACAATTTCTTTATCCATTCATCGGCTCTTTCCATAATTTGGCTATTGTTGAAAGCGCTTCTATAAACATTGGGGTACAAGTGCCCCTATGCATCAGCACTCCTGTATCACTTGGGTACATTCCTAGCAGTGCTACTGCTGGGTCATAGGGTAGATCTATTTTTAATTTTTTGAGGAACCTCCACACTGTTTTCCAGAGCGGCTGCACCAGTTTGCATTCCCACCTTCAGTGCAAGAGGGTTCCCGTTTCTTCACATCCTCACCAGCATCTATAGTCTCCTGGTTTGTTCATTTTGGCCACTCTGACTGGCATGAGGTGGTATCTGAGTATGGTTTTGATTTGTATTTCCCTGATGAGGAGTGACATTGAGCATCTTTTCATGTGCCTGTTGGCCATCTGGACGTCTTCTTTAGAGAAGTGTCTATTCATGTTTTCTGCCCATTTCTTTCCTGGATTATTTGTTTTTCGGGTGTGGAGTTTGGTGAGCTCTTTATAGATTTTGGATACTAGCCCTTTGTCCGCTATGTCATTTGCAAATATCTTTTCCCATTCCGTCGGTTGCCTTTTAGTTTAGTTGATTGTTTCCTTTGCAGTGCAGAAGCTTTTTATCTTCACAAGGTCCCAATAGTTCATTTTTGCTTTTAATTCCCTTGCCTTTGGGGACGTGTCAAGTAAGAAATTGCTGCGGCTGAGGTCAGAGAGGTTTTTTCCTGCTTTCTCCTCTGGGGTTTTGATGGTTTCCTGTCTCATATTCAGGCCCTTTATCCGTTCCCCCTTCTATTAATAAAAGAGTCAACAAGTACTTGCTGAGTGTCTACCACGTGGTGGGAGGTACATGTTCACAGTTGGCAGAGTAATGATGACATTTATAAAGTAGACTTATTTACACATACATGTCAATTCTAATGTTCATTTGAACTATGCTCTGCTACTTTCTTGAGAGTCACTAATAATTATGAGTAAATAATGATGTTTGTGAATTTCATCCTATTTAAATTTTGAATGAAGCCCCCCTGCAAGTTTTCGCAGATGATTATTTACACCGAGTATCTTCCCTTACTCACAGATACAATAAAACCATGGATTGAGAGTAACTTGTTCTGCGAGTGTTCTGCAAGATGAGCAAACATTTCTAATAAATTTTAACTTGATAAATGAGTGATGTCTTGCGATACAAGTAGTACATGATTCCCAACATCACATGATCACAAGTGAGCTAATGGGTCTGGAAATTCTCTTTGATATACAAGTGCTTTGGATTACATGCATGTTTCCAGAATGAATTATGCTTGCAAACCAAGGTTTTACTGTACTTATTTTCTAATATGTCTCAGTTGACAGGACCCATGCATTAGTTTATCTGTACTGTTGAAAATACTTGCACACGGATATCTGATGCTATTATTTTTCAATTTGTTTGAAGGAGGAAGGGAGAGAACAGAAGGCACGTGTGAGCCATTTACCTTTTCCATCAGTAGACGATCCAGAAGGTATCGCAGCTGGCCTCTGTAAACCATGGAGAGGGCCAGGGCACATTGGTGGGAACTCACAAGTGTGAATGTCACATGCTAGAACTGACTCTGCAAGTCAGAGAGGAAAGGTGTGTGGTGGGGAGAAAGGTCCCCCAAAGTAAGTGGCCATATAATTTAGTGTCCAAACCAGGACTCTTTGTAATTAATGAGGGAGCTAACAATATTTATGCCAGGTTAACAGGTGTAAATGGGGACTGTCCTGGGCCATGGAGGCGATGGCCACCCTATGGCAGGCTGTAAGGCTGAGAGAGATGTGGGTACAGGCCTGGGGGACGGCCAGCATGACCGTCCTTACTGGAGGCTGTGACACGGGGCTGAGCTGGGGCTGCCTGATGCTGGTGCTGCTGGTCCACTGGTCTGTCCCGACATGGACGTGTGTATGCAGTTGTGAACAGAGGAAATCCTGTCTGAAGGTAAATTCTGAATCTTCCAATTTGATTAGTTACTATGATTCTCTTTGTAATTTCTCTGGCTATTTTTCATTTGGAAGCACACAGTCCTTTCTTCTGACCTCGGGCTGTTGACCTGGTCTTCTCTTTGGACAGCTAAGACTTTCTGCATTGTGGGTGAGCAAGCTTGGTTTTATGACAGTGGTCGCCACTTACTCATTCATCTCCTGAAATTGTCATTATCAAAGACTGTAAATCTAACCAAAGAAGTGAAAAATCTATACACTGAAAACTATAGAAAGCTTATGAAAGAAATTGAAGAAGACACAAAAAAAGGGAAAAAGATTCCATGCTCCTGGATAGGAAGAACAAATATTGTTAAAATGTCGATACTACCCAAAGCAATCTACATATTCAACGCAATCCCTATCAAAGTAACACCAGAATTCTTCACAGAGCTAGAACAAACAATCCTAAAATTTGTATGGAACCAGAAAAGACCCCGAATAGCCAAAGCAATCTTGAAAAAGAAAACCAAAGCAGGAGGCATCACAATCCCAGACTTCAAGCTATACTACAAAGCTGTAATCATCAAGACAGTATGGTACTGGCACAAGAACAGACACTCAGATCAATGGAACAGAATAGAGAACCCAGAAATGGACCCAGAAACGTATGGCCAACTCATCTTTGACAAAACAGGAAAGAATATCCAACGGAATAAAGACAGTCTCTTCAGCAAGTGGTGCTGGGAAAACTGGACAACGACATGCAGAAGAATGAATCTGGACCACTTTCTTACACCATACACAAAAATAAACTCAAAATGGATGAAAGACTTCAATGTAAGACAGGAAGCCATCAAAATCCTCTAGGAGAAAGCAGGCAAAAACCTCTTTGATCTTGGCCGCAGCAACTTCTTACTCAACACGTCTCTGGAGGCAAAGGAAACAAGAGCAAAAATGAACTACTGGGACCTCATTAAAATAAAAAGCTTCTGCACAGCAAAGGAAACAATCAGCAAAACTAAAAGGCAACTGACAGATGGGAGAAGATATTTGCAAATGACATATCAGATAAAGGGTTAGTATCCAAAGTCTATAAAGAACTTATCAAACTCAACATCCAAAACACAAATAATCCAGTGAAAAATGGGCAAAATACATGAATAGACACTTCTCCAAAGAAGACATCCAGATGGCCAACCGACGCATGAAAAAAATGCTCCACATCACTCACCATCAGGGAAATACAAATCAAAACCACAATGAGATACCACCTCACACCTGTCAGAATGACTAACATTAATGACTCAGGCAACAACAGATGGTGAGGATGTGGAGAAAGAGGAATTCTTTTACACTGCTTGTGGGAATGCAAGCTGGTGCAGCCACTCTGGAAAACAGTATGGACGTTCCTCAAAAAATTAAAAATAGAACTACCCTATGACCCAGCAATAGGACTACTAAGTATTTATCCAAGGGATACAGGTGTGCTGTTTTGAAGGGGCACATGCACCCCCATGTTTATAGCAGCACTATCCACAATAGCCAAAGTATGGAAAGAGCCCAAACGTCCATCAATGGATGAATGGATAAAGAAGATGTGGTATATATATATATATATATATATATATATATATATATATACACGTATATATATGATGGAGTATTACTTGGCAATCAAAAAGAATGAAATCTTGCCATTTGCAACTACATGGATGGAACTAGGGGGTTTTATGCTAAGCAAAATTAGTCACAGACAAATATCATATGACTTCACTCATATGAGGACTTTAAGAGACAAAACAGATGAACCTAAGGGAAGGGAAGCAAAAATAATATAAAAACAGGGAGGGAGACAAAGCAGAAGAGAGTCATAAATATGGAGAACAATCAGAGGGTTATTGGAGGGGTTGTGGGAGGGGGGATGGGCTAAATGGGGAAGGGGCATTAAGGAATGTACTCATGAAATCATTGTTTCACTATATGCTAACTAATTTGGATGTAAATTAAAAAAAAAGACTGTGTTGTGAAATGGGGAGGAGGTGTACAAGTGTGTGTGTGTGTGTGTGTGTGTGTGTGTGTGTGAGCATGCATGGGGACAAATAGGTCTTGACCCCAGTTCATCCCCTCTGCAGGCTCAGCCTGGCACAGTGCTGATATTCAGAACCACGAGAAGGCACTTGCTGAGAAGGAGAGGGCAGCAAGTGAGTTGGTTCAGAGCCTTGACTATGCACCAGGCTGACAGGAAAGGGGGTCAGCTGTGACAGGAGGGGAATGCAGTGTGCCCCCCACCCAGTCTTTTCTGTAGGCGCAGGTGCCACAGGGGTGCTGTCATGAAGGTCTGGAAAGAGGTGTCACGGGGCTGCCAGCCTAGAGAAGCCGGGCTGTAAAATGGTCACAAAGGTTCAGTCAGCTCCGTGGATGCCCTGCTGTGGGCTGGGGGGTTTTGGGAAGGCTGCATGGAGTGGACACTGACCATTTGGGAAAGAAACAAGGGAGGACACAAGGGTATCAATAGCAACAGTTCATCCTATCTTTTATTTTTGTTTTTATTTTTAATGTTTATTTTTGAGCATGAGAGAGAAAGAGGGAGAGTGAGAGAGAGAGAGTGAGAGAGAATTCCATGCAGGCTCTGCGCTGTCAGCACAGAGCCCAATGTGGGGCTCGAACTCATGAAACTGTGAGATCATGACCTGAGCTGAAACCAAGAATTGGACACGTAACTGACTGACCCCCCCCACCCCCCAGGTGCCCCTAAAATTACTTTAAGAGCAGTATTTCTATATGGCTCAGCCTTCTGGGTTGGGAGAGGGAATAGGGGAAAATTGTTACAAAAATCAAAGAAAGAAAGCCTGTTATGTGTATTTCAAATTTGGAATTACTGATGTAGAATATTTCTAGAGCTTTTGGAAAATAATTGCCTTTAAATAGGAGAGCGAATAATCTGGTTTTCCTCTAAGGGATGTTCTGTTTTGAATGTAGGATTTTTGTTTTGTCTTTCATAGAGACAACAGAAGAAAGGAATTTTCTAATGTGATACATTTACAAATTATGAAAAATGCTTCCTTTTTTGGGGTCTTAATCCTTGTATTCCCCCAGATTTAGCCTGCTGCCTAGGACACATTAGATGCTTAATAATTATTTATCAAATAAAATGCCATCCTGCAGGCTCTGTTGCCCTGTTTTTCACCCAACTGGCCACTAGATGTCTCTCCATATCCGTGCCAAATCTTCACTAACCCGTGTCCTAACACATGTGGATGATGCATGCAGTTCAGCCTAGGAAATCCTGTTGAAAGAACAACGCAATTCTCCCTTTTCACTGGGCACCAGTTTCAAGTGCTCTAGACTACTTGTGTACACAGAGGCATAAGACAAAGCTGGTGATGTTCATGTTGAGTGGTTGGAAGAAGAAACAGACAGGCTGTTCTCCTTTAAGCCAGGTTTAGAGATGTGTTCTTCCCTATCCTGGAAATGCTAAATAATTTTATGCTTAGTGAATTTTTAGATTAGCCAGGCCCAGTCTTTAGTCATTTGTGTGAGCATTCTCCCCCTTTTCTTCCTTCCCTCCCCTCCCCTCTCGGTCTTGCCCACATGCCGCTCACACACATGGACAGCACACTCTGTATCATTACACAGAGTGCTGGAACCCTGGAAGTGTTGTATGAGCAGATGGTGTGTTTGTTGAACTGCTTATCTGTGAATATTGGGGGTGGAGGGCAGGATCGTCTGTTGTTGAATAGACAGAGCCCACTTTACTAATAACGCTGCTTTGTTGTCAAACTTGGAACCATCAGTGTAACTGAAAAGTTATAGTTGGGCTGGTTCAGTATTTGTAGTAGTGTTTCCCCTGGGGGTGTAGACACGATCTCAACCAGGGAGATGCCTTGCGAGGGTTTGGGTAGAAACAGTTTGGAGGGTGTGGTCACTGGAAACTTCCCTGTAATCTCCTCTCCGTCCGTGCTCTGGACTACTGTAAAAATAGTAGCACTGGAAAGGGGCAGTTTTCTTTGGGATAAATCCATTTCTTTGAATAATATATTCACCCCTCCCCCGCCAGTAATGGAAGTGATACCTTTCCATTGTAGAAATTTTGGAAAAAACAGGAAAGTATCATAAAAATAGTAATTCTAATCATTTTAGAGACAAAATTTAAATCAGATAATATTTGTAATTTTATATACTCCTTTTCATATTGCATTATATCATAGGCATACTTCCCAATCATTAAATACTCTTTGAAAACCCAGTTTTTAAAGGCAATGTGTTATTCCATCTTTTGCCTGTTCTTCACTTTATTTAATGATTTTCCTACTGATGGGCACTTCGATCGTTTCAGATTTTTTACTTTGAGAATTGATCCTGAAATAAATATTGTTATATATGCATTTTTCTCACATCTCTGATTAATTCCTTAGAATAAGTATCTGTAATTGGAATTAAAGGGAGGACAGATGTATTCTTGATATGAAAGCAAAATGCAACCTTTCTCAGGAAGAGTTCTTTATTCTTTTGGTTATAAATTCAGTGTCGGATCAGGGAATTCTGAAACTAGGGTTGTATCTGAGTTTTGGGAGGTATTTCTCACATAGCGTCTTTTCATATATGACAATGTCAGTGGCAGAAAACCTAGATTAGTCTTTTCTTGGAAATAAACTATTTTTCTCCTTGCCTTATACCTGTATCATTTATTTCCTGAAAGCTTAACTATGAAGGTTTCCATCAGAAAAGGCAGCTTTTTATAACCCTGGGATGTGGAGATCAATTACTGAGCTTCATAGGGTTTATAGGATCTTCTGTCACTTGGAGAGACTGGTGAGCTGTCACCTATGCATTATTAATGATGCCTGTTGCTCAAGGAAACACTTGATTCCAATCATTGTGGTGGGCTCAATGTCGATGACACGCCCACGTGTGTTAGGCTTATCCTGATTTAGAATTTGGAATAGAAAACAAAGTGTTTTTGGCATGGTCCCTGTAACTCCCCATGTGCTTTTACCAGGCAGGACACATTTTATCCCATTTTTAAAAAATTTTATTTTCTATTTTTTAAAATTTACACCCAAATTAGTTAGCATATAGTGAAACAATGATTTCAGGAGTAGATTCCTTAGTGCCCCTTCCCCATTTAGCCCATCCCCCTCCCACAACCCCTCCAGCAACCCTCAGTTTGTTCTCCATCTTTATGAGTCTCTTCGGTTTTGTCCCCCTCCCTGTTTTTATGTTATTTTTGCTTCCCTTCCCTCATGTTCATCTGTTTTGTCTCTTAAAGTCCTCATGTGAGTGAAGTCATATGATATTTGTCTTTCTCTGACTGACTAGTTTCACTTAGCATGATACCCTCCAGTTCCATCCACGTAGTTGCAAATGGCAAGATTTCATTCTTTTTGATTGCCAAGTAATACTCCATTATCTGTGTGTATGTGTGTATGTGTGTATATGTGTGTATGTGTGTGTGTGTGTGTGTATGTATGTGTGCGTGTGTGTGTGTGTGTGTGTGTGTATATATATATATATATATATATATATATATATATACACCACATCTTCTTTATCCATTCATCCATCGATGGACATTTGGGCTCTTTCCATACTCTGGCTATTGCTGATAGTGCTGCTAAAAACATTGGGGTACATGTGCCCCTATGAATCAGCACTCCTGTATCCTTTGGATAAATTCCTAGTGGTGCAATTGCTGGGTCATAGGGTAGTTCTATTTTTAGTTTTTTGAGGAACCTCCATAAAGTTTTCTAGAGTGGCTGCACCAGCTTGCATTGCCACGTTTCATCCCATTTTAATAATAAATCCAAAATGTAGGGGTTTGAAAGCATTCCAGTGACAGTTACTATTGATAAAAGCTCTTTTTTTTAAAACTTCTAAAAGACTTACATTGAATGAAAAGGATATTAATTTAACTTTCTAAAGGCTTTTTGAAGTAAAAATTTATTTCTAGAACTCAACGTTTGGTATACAAGAACACCTGTGAATGTTTTTCAAACGGTGTTCCTTTCTCAAAAATTAAATTAAGCATATATTTCCGTCTTAAAATCTGGAATCTTTCTGTTTTTGGTATTTTGGAATTTGGAAAAAGGCAGAAAGTTTTTAAAATCTATGGATGCATAAGTTTTTTAACTTTCTTTTTCTGCTCTGGATTCCATAAATTATGAAAGTCATAGCGCAGAAGCAGCACTAAAGGGGAGACAGGATTTCTGTTCACTGTTCCTTTCCTTGCCCTCCTGTTCATGTCCCAGCTGTCAGACTGCTCACATTATTCCAAGTTCACTGGTGTGTCTAAGTGCCTCAAAGCAAGTTGACACAATGCTCCTGGAATCTGGCTTGCCAGGAGCCGCGGGCACTGTGTAAGCAGGGCTGGCCTGGGCAATGTGCTAAGGGGACGCTGGCCTGCAGGGTCCTTCTCCTTGATGGTGGATACTCTGTCACCACCCAGTCCTCTGATGCTGAGACCTTCATGGGACTCTGGGCCGCTCATCGCTGGTTTCTACACAAGACTAGCCTCCCTGAGTCCGAGCCCCATGTCCTGGACCTTGCCTTCCTGTAATTTCACTGAGTTCTCTGTTAACTGAAAAATCTGCATCTGTATGAAAGCAGATGACGTGTGGAAAATGACCTTGATGTATTGGTAGCCTCTAATACCCCGCCAGGCAGGCTATCCCAGCTGTCATGGAACAGGAAGTTTCACAGACCAATTGAGATGCTTAAATCACACAGTTTATTCAATCAATTCAAAACATACCATGAAAAGCAACAAGAAACGGATGGGGTAGTGAACGCACCTGGCACCATACTTCCAGGATTCTAGAATCCTGGGCTGTTTTTTGACCCTGTATCTGCTGCATCAGCCTTCCCTGACAATGATGTGATTACAAGGACTAGAGTGGAAGTTAAACAAGGGGGCCCAGTGGGTGGAAGGTGCTGTAACCAGCACATACTTGGATATCTATTGGGAAGATATCCGGCCAATGGTTGTAGGTCACCAATTAACCTGCTTAGTGGCTGTTTTAGGCAGAATACTGACCCCCAAAGATGTCCTTGCCTTAGTCTTTAGAATTATGGATATATAACTTCATACGGCAAAGGGAACTTTGCAGATGTGATAAAGGAGCTTGAAATGGGGGGATTATCTTGGATTATCTGCTGGGCCTGGTGTAGTGACGGGAGGCCTTTGGGGATAGTGGGAGGCAGGGAGGTCAGAGTTAGAGAAGATGTGATAATGGAAACAGAGTCAGAGAGATAGATGTCTGTTTAAAGATGCTACACCGCAGGCCCTGAAGATGAAGGAAGGAACCATAAGCCAAGGCATGCAGGTGGTGTCTAGAATTTGGAAAAGCCAAGTGTGAATGGACTAACTTGTGTCCTCCACCTCTGTTGAATTCATATGGTGAAGTCCTCACCTCCAGTACCTCAGAATGTGACCATATTTGGAGATGAGGTCTTTGCAGAGGAAATTAAGCTAAAATGAGGTCACTAGGGTGGCCCCTAATCCTATATGATTGATGTATTTATAAGAAGAGGAAGATTTGGACCCAAACAAGGACAAAGGGGAAGAGCATATGAAAATATAAGGAGGAGATGGCCATCTACAAGCCAGGAGAGAAGTCTGGAATAGATCCTTTCCTGAAGGCCCCAGAAGGAATCTATACTGTTGACATCTTGATCTTGGACTTCCAGCCTCCAGAACTGTGAGACAATAAATTTCTGTTGTTTAGGCCCCAAGTCTGTGGTATTCTGTTACACGGCCCTAGCAAACTAATACACCCAAGGGAACAAATTCTTCCCTGGAGCCACCATAAGGTAATGGAGGCATGTCGGCACCTTGGTTTTCGCCCAATGAGACCTACATTAGACTTCTGACATTCAGAACCATAAGATAATAAATTCAGTTCTTTTAAGTTGCTAAGTTTGTGGTAGTTATAGAAATAATGGGAAACTAATATGGTGACTGTGGGTTTAATGTGTGTGTGTGTTTAAAGATTTTATTTTTAAGTAATCTCTGCACCCAGCGTGGGGCTTGAAATCACAACTCTGAGATCAAGAGTCACATGCTCTACCGACTGAGGCAGCCAGGCACCACAAAAAAGTGTGTTTTTTGAGCACAGAGCACATACAGGGCCAGAATGGGACCATAATGGATGTCATCAATGAGTGACCAATTTAGGGATGAAAAAGCTATTAGCCTGAAGGTTTCATGATCTGGATCTTATGACTTGATTCTTCTACTTCATTTTATCTACTGGTAACACTTGTTTGTTCCACCTCCCTTTTAAGAGAATAGCTTCAATCTATTCTATCTTTACATGTTCTATATGGCTAACTTATTATTTCTACAGCATATCTTCTGGATTGTGCTATATGCTTACTCGCTGCCTGTGGTTAACACATCAATTTACTTAACACATCAATGTGTTTCACCTGCTTCGCACAAGCCACTGGCTTCCTAACTGTATAAGTAATATGTTCTTTGAGTTCCATCCATCCCATCTATTTTTCTTTCTCCTGTAATTGTACTGAATATTTTAAAAATAACATATCGAACATGTGTTACTGCTACTGTATTCCTAGGGTGCTGATACATGAACAGTATTTACATTTAGAAATAGAGGGCTCTATACAGTGCTACATCCTGGCTTTGGCTTGGGGGAGTTCTGTGGCACATGAAAGTTATCAATCTCTTCTTCCTTATTCTTCTCCCTCCCCAGTTAGGATCTTCTTTAAGACTCTGGTCAGAGTCTATGGCTATTTCCAAGCTATGTTGGCAGAGGTGACACCTGAGCCAGAGATCATCTGCCCCAAAACAGAAAATATTTCCTATCTGATGAAAAAGTTTGCTGACCCTTACTCTTGAGCCCCACGAAAGAAATATTACTATTTCAATTTCACATTTGAAGACACCAAGACTCTGGAAGGTTATTTGCTTTCCTCAGGTCCCAACCAACCGGAGATGGGCAGTGCCAGGGTTCAGCTTCAGAACCCGGGCTGTTTCCAGCACACTGTGCTGCTTTAGGGGAACTTGTCCTTTAGCTTGTCTGGTCTACTTTTCCTGCCTTAGAAAGGTGATTTTGACCTGTCTTAATGACCTAATCATGTTTCTGATCTCTCTTCCAACTTGGCAAACTCACATCCAATACATCATACTTGTTTGGGTCTTAGCTATCTTCTGATTTATTACGAAGCCGGTAAACAGTTCTTTTATTCTGTCATTGCAGTTGTTGATGAAAGAGCTAAGATTGTGTAGAGTAAAAATGTGATCTTCTGTGAAGTGATGCTGGTTATGTATCCAGAGTGAATCATTAAAGTAAAATAATAATAATAAAAAAAACCTTTTAATGTTGAAATAACTGGATTTACAGAAGAGTTGGAAAGGCAGCACAGGCTGTTCTTACATACTCTTTAACCAGCTTCGCTTCATGTCAGCATCTTATCTAACCATGGCTTACTTACCAACACTGTGAAATTGATGTCGGTGCCCTAGTATTACTTAGACCGCAGACTTTGTTCTGGTATTACTAGGTTTTCCACTAACGTCCTTTTTCTATTAAGAACCTAATCCAGGACACCATGTTGAATTTAGTCATTATGTCTCCTTTGTTTTCTCCAATCTGTGGTAGTTTCTCAGTCTTCCCTTACCTTTTATGACCTTGACATTGCTGAAGAGTACTGCTGGTCGAGTATTTCAGAGAATGTCCTTTAGCTTGAGTTTGTCTGACGTTTTCTCATGATTAGACTGGGGTTATGGAGTTTGGGGAAGAATACCACAGAGATGAAGTGCCTTTATCATTGAATCATTTCAGGAATACACAATATCAATATGACATATCATTGGTGATGTTAATCTTGGTCACTGGGTTGGTTGAATAATTTTAAATGATTAATCAACAATATTATGTCACACCCATTTTGTATTCAGCATGATGCTAGGCACTTACTGGGTGAGATAATTGATAAATAGAATAGAAAAGAATTCACAGAAGGGTTAGAAAGAGCTTTATAACAGGTACAAGGAAATTATTAAGGCCTCAAAGAGATGAGTAGAGAACGAATAGGCAAGTCACAAGGGAAAAAAGTATACATTTGAAAAATACATGAAAGGGGTGCCTGGGTGGCTCAGTTAAATGTCCCGCTTCAGCTCAGATCATGATCTCACGGTTTGTGAGTTCGAGGCCCATGTTGGGCTCTGTGCTGACAGCTCAGAGCCTGGAGCCTACTTCAGATTCTATATCTCCCTTTCTATCTGCCCCTTCCCCACTCATGCTCTGTCTCTCTCCTTCAAAAATAAATAAACATTAAAAAATTTTTAAAAAATACACGAAAAATGTCTTCAGGGGTAAACACAATAACTATCATATCATTATAATAT
Source organism: Panthera leo (assembly GCF_018350215.1). NCBI lineage: Eukaryota > Metazoa > Chordata > Mammalia > Carnivora > Felidae > Panthera > Panthera leo. The sequence continues at coordinate 9,497,821 of NC_056687.1, forward strand.
TCATTATAAATATGGGACACAAACGAAAATATTAGGTGGTATAACCAGTTCCTAGTATGATTACAATTATTTAAAAATATGTAGGGTGAAAAAGACTAAATCATAGAATAAACGTTAATAATGATTGTCTTTGGATGATGAGTTTGTACATGACTGGTTTTCTTCTTTTGGCTTTTCTATATTTGTGGGAAAACTTAACACTAAGCTGTAGTAACCAAAAGTCGAGTAGGGTAGTGGAAAGAACACCAATGTTAGAGTCAAACATGGTTTGAGTCTTTGCTCTGTTATTTAAAGGCCTCATAAACTTGGGTAAGTTTGCACCTCGGTTACCTGAGATGCCAAATTGGAATCATGAAATAATTTTGTGGGATGTTTGGGAGAAGACGAAGTGATATAATACATTTGGAAGCACTTGGCACTAGTTATATTTAATTGTCTCTTTCTTAAAAGTCATGGCACCTGCCGTTGGGATTTTTATACTCTCTTTAGAGGCAAGGTTGAAATACGCTCACGGAATGACAGGATGGGAGGTGAGAGCCTCACTGTCTCTGTTGCTGGATCTCCAGAGAGGTGGAGAAAAGGGTGGAAGAAAATCCATGAATGTTCTAAGGGGTGGGTGGGACTTCAGCATTCGTTCAACAACCAATGAATCACATGTGCCAAATCCTGTTCTGATCATTTTGGGTGGACCAGGCATTGTTCTGGGAACCGGTGATAGAGGGGAGAACAGATTAGACAAAAGTGCCCGCTTTCATGGAGCGCATACTCTAGGGCAGGGAGACAGAGAAAAGATAAGCAGGCCGCGTATGTGTCAGCGCTATGGAGGAAAACACAGCAGGATGCGTGTTTTAGGCGAGGTGACTAAGGTGCTGAGGGCTCACATACGAAGATTTGCAGGCTATCTCCTTGCCCTCGATGCTCGCTGGGGAAGAGAATCTTAAAAGCAGAATGATTATGAGTGAGCAGGGTAAGTGCTATTCTACAAACCTGAGACCTGTGGGGAGGGGAAGAAAGATGGACTGTCTTTGCCTGGGGGGTTAGGGAAGTCTTCACAGAAGAGGTGATGCTCCAGCAGAGCCCTTAAGTGGGGGTCGCAGTTCCCTAGGCAGAGAAGAAGAGGAGGGTGCCCGCATGGAGGGGAGATGTCCCGGGCCCTGGAGTGTGCTCGGCCCGTGGAGGCTTGCAGGGCTGTCTGGAGTGTTGGGAGCATAGGATGGGTGGAGAAATGGATAAGTGGGGGCCCTGGACATGAAGAGCTTCCTCCTACCATACCCGGAAGTTTCAGATGTCAACCCGTACATGAGGGGGGTTACGGAGTTCTTCTAAGCAGGGGGTGCCAAAACATTCCAGCGTTGGCAATGGTAAGGACGGAGACTTCAGTAACTGAGGTCTAGCAGAGAGTGGCAGGGAAGGCTGGGAGGAGAAGGGGAGACGAAGGTGAGGAGGGAGAGAGCGAAGGAGGGGATGGCACCCCGCTCAGGTGGGGACGCAAAGGCTGAGGGTCTGTGGGAGCCCCTGGGGGAGGGTCCAGTGCAGCCGGGTGGTCATGTGAGGCTGAGCCCAGGGCAAGTCAGGAGCAGATGTCTAGATTGGTGCGCCCCCCAATAACGTAGCTGTATCTGCCTTCCTAGGGCAGTTGACTCCCCCCTCCCTGCCCCAATATTTTTGATTAAGACTCCATCTAATTTTGAAAACATAAAATCTTGAAAAAATCAAAATGAATGATACCCCCTTTACTCCTCTGTAACGTGGAGCCCGTGGCTTCTCTTCCAAGGAAGGTAGGCAAATACGAGAGTGTATGTTCTCTGGCAGCTCTTGCTGGCTAATGCTCAGCTAGGTTTTCTGCTTGTGGGCTTTCAAAGTATCACTGCACAGAAGTATTTTTTGGTTAAGGAAATGAAAGTAGGAACATGGACTCACGGAAGCCAAGGTCATCCCTTTCTCCCGACTCCACAACCCTCCCTTTTTAGAAGCATGTATTTTCTGTACGTGTTTCTAGCCTTCAGAAATAACTCTTGGCCATTCTCTTCAGCTTACAAATCCCCAAGGCGTGCCTGTTTGAACGCATGCGGTGTATTATTTCTGCGGGGCCTCATCCCCTTTCCTTCCAGGTCGGCTCCACTTCCTTACCCAAAGCGCCTACTGACAGGCTCTTTGTTTCAGGACCCCTGAATCCAGAAATTGGCCAACTCTCTTCCACCGTTTTGACCTGAGTTATCCATAAGCTTTTTCCCCCCCTTGATTCCTTTCCTTCTTGGAAGGATGTCTTTTGGCTGCCCTGGTTCTTAGAGGTTGGTGTAGCCCCTCTCCCCTTCACTCTCTCTGGCTGGTGTGGGTGTGTATTGGGGGTGAGGGGGTAACATGCGCATGCGCACGCTCGCGGCTCAGTGACTTTCTCCAGAGACTTCTGGCTGGAGTGAGCGTGTCGAGCTCCCACAGGGAGGAGGGCAGTTTCCTCCCCAAGGGGCAGAGCTGCTCTGACATAGCAGCTTAACTGCCTTTGTAGATGCTGATGTTTTTACTTCTCTTCCTGTTTCAGTTGGAATGAATCACATTTGAAAACATTTCCATCCTTTTAGTGACTACATTGAATAACACATGTTTTTCATTAATGTTTACCGTAATCAAACCTAACCTTTTTCTTTTTAAAATGAACACGATTATTTCTGTCATTATCTAGCTTTCTTCAGTCTCCACACTTAGCTTCATAAAATGGATTCCTGCCTAGATAGATTGAGAAGTAGTATTTTTTTTAATTTCTGGAGACTCAGAATTCATAAATGGAATAATGAAAACTCTGATGGGGGACACCTGGGTGGCTCAGTCTGTTAAGCGTCTGCCTTCGGCTTAGGTCATGATCTCACGTTTGTGAGTTTGAGCTCCACATTGGGCTCTGTGCTGACAGTGCAGAGCCTGCTTGGGATCTTCTCTCTCCCCTCTCTCTCTGCCTCTACCCTACTTGCACTCTCTCTCCCAAAATAAGTAAATAAATTTAAAGAACTCTTTAAAAAAAAAAAAAGAAATAAAACTCTGATGGAAGAGTGTGGATGATTGGCTAGTAGATTGCTCCAAACTGTTTTCAACTAACTTCCTCCTCAGCTCTCCTCCCCTGAACTATATTACTTAAAGGGGGTCTCCAACGTTGATTTGAAAAAAAAAAATTTTTTTTTTTTGAGAGAGTGTAAGCAGGGGAGAGGGGCAGAGGAAGAGAGAGAGAGAGAGAGAGAGGGAGGGAGAGAGAGAGAGAGAGAGAGGGAGGGAGGGAGAGAGAGAGAGAGAGAGAGAGAGAGAGAGAATCCCAAGCAGGCTCCATACTCAGTGCACAGCCTGACTGGGGGCTTGATCCCATGACCCTGGGATCATAACCTGAGCCAAAATCAAGAGTCAGATGCTCAATGGACTGAGACACCCAGGCACCCTGACTTTTAATTAATACTTTATAACACTTCTTTGAAATGAGACAAATGACCCAGTCTCTCTGTTAAATAATGGAGTTCTGTAATTCTGAGAGCGTATTCTCAACTGAAATCTTCACCCTCCCTGCTCCTCACCCTCACTCCTTTTGGATGGATAAAGGGAGCATCGTTACAACACAGTGGAATTTCAAGACTGCTACAACATTCCTATTACTGCTTTCATAGTGGTTGGCGGCCATATGCTGTCGAGAAGCTGTTTCAAAGGGGAACTGGACTTACTTCCCTTTTAAGTGAGAGTTGCAGCATGAATGTAGATCAATCACTGTTTCTAGCACAGTCGTATCATCTTTATGAGTGCACTTCCTCAAAGACCTCTGGGCCTACACTGAATGTGTTAGGCAGAGCCCTTTCAAAGTCCAGGCGTGTTTTCCGAACAAATGCCAGATTTCCTGGGACTGTTGGTTACCACCCCTTACTCCACAAATATAGTGCATCTAAGATTGTCTGTCTGGATAATCTTGCCTTTTTAGTGTTTACTTAAAGTGGAAATGATGTTATCCAGACCCTGGGTATGAATGAGATCATGTCATGAGGTCTTGCTCTGATGTTGTTTTCTCTTGGTAGTGTAGTGACATCAGGATCTGAAGGCAGATGGGTGGCTTCGATGACATTTTGAAGTCCCTGATGTTTCTAACCTCCCATGATTGTTGAGAAATCACTGGGGAAGTGAGGATGTCATGTAAGGTGGCAGGTCAACCTATGAGTTACTCACAAACATGGGAAGATACCATGGGACTATTATTAGTGTGCTATGAGAAGACTTCTCAGTTGTTGCTTTATTTTAAAATAGATTTGATTTTTTAGAGAGGTTTTAATGCACAGAAAAACTGGGCAGAATGTACAGAGATTTCCCATATGCCTCCTGCCCCAACGTGTGCACAGCCTCTCCCATTCTCAGCATCCCCAACCAGAGTGGGACATTTGTTACAACTGATGAGCCTACATTGACACATCATAATCATCCAAAGTCCATAGTTTACATTAGAGTTCACTCTTGGTGTCGTACATTCTGTGGGTTTTGACGAAGGCATGATTACATGTATCCATCATTATAGTACCCTATAGAGTAGCTTCACTGTTTTCCTTTTTAAAATTTATTTTCCTATGTACAGATTGAGAAGGTCCTATCTAAAAAGATGAATAGTTGAATTATACCTTTCTGCTAAGATTTTAAGCAGGAGGATGTTTTTCATGAAAGTCTCATGAATATGGATGTTCTCTGACAAAAGGGTTCTATGACCGTATGGTTTTGGGAAATGCTAGGGAAAAATATGATGGAGTCATCTGCAGAATATTTGCACTGCTATTCTGGTTCTGACATACAAATATATGTTGTCTAAATCAACTAAATTACCTAATTAAAGCTAAATTTCACTTCTGAGAAGTTGGTGGAAAACCTAACCATGAACATCCTAACAATCTGTCCTCATATCTGTTTTTTTTTTTAGGTTTATTTATTTATTTTGAGAGACAGAAAGAGAGAGAGAGAGAGAGAGAGTGAGTGAGCAAGCAGGGGAGGAGGGGCAGGGAGAGGGAGAGAGTGGATCCCAAGCAGGCTCCACACTGTCAACGCAGAGCCCAACACTGGGCTCTATCTCACGAACCATGAGATCATGACCTAAGCTGAAATCAACAGTCAGATGCTTAACCGACTGAGCCACTCAGGCGCCCCTCCTCATATCTGTTTTTAAATGAATATCCCTTTAAGAATTTTATCCATTCATTTGCTTATTTGTTCATTTAATAAGTATCTCTTTTGTGCCTTGTCTGTGCCAACACTTAGGGGCACACAGCGCCTTAACACAAGGAAGAATGTGGCAGAGGTGGCTGGTAACCATTGCCCTCTTTTCTTTAGTAATGTTGAGTGCACGGCAATGCAGGGCAAAAGTTGTTTCCCAGCTTCCCTTGCAGTGAGAAGTACCATGTGACTATATTCTGGTCAAGGGAATGTGGCCTTGGGGTTCTGTGTGCAGGGCTATCATTTGGCCTGTATGCATTGGCCTAGGTATACACAAGTCAATAGGTGGCAAAATGGAAACCATGTGTTTTGAATGACAGAGCAATAAGACAGGACGAGCCTGGGACTTTGAGGCTATGGAGCACGATGACAGCCTGTAAATATGTACGATCAGATCATTATGGCAAATAAATTAACCTCTATCAGTTTAAGTCACTGTTACTATGGCCTTTGTAACGGCAGCCAGACCCGTAAACTAACTGAAGCAGAAAGGATTTCTGGTGATCAGATGTTGTCATAAGATCAGGCAGTTGAGATATTTAGGAACCCTCCAAGTCAAACAGTGTCCAATGGCCATCTGAGTCTATAAAAAAGGCCTGACTATAGTGAGGGGATATTGAATATCGCTCTGCTATTCAAAATACATGGTTTCCGTTTTGCCACCTATTGACTTGTGTATACCTAGGCCAATAATTTCTTAAACTTCTCATATCCACATGTTGAAAGAAGAAAAGACCCAGGGAACTGAGGTTCTTTTAAGTGAACCTCACTTTTTTTTTTTTTTTTTTTTTTTACTATTTTTTGCTAAGAAACCTAGAGAAATAAGGCCAATTTTTCATATTACAGTTGGATCTTTCCAGTTAGCTCAGGGTACACAGGCACTTGACATGGATCCAAAGGCTTTAAAATAACCAAAATTGATGTTCCCAATTCCTTCTATATATCTTTGTAAAACAAATTCTGGCATTGCAAACTTCCTTTTACCAACATGCTACCTCTATCCACATAGTGGGCTTAGGTAAACATACGAGTATATATTTAGATGTGGGTTAGGCATGAAATTGCTTTTTCTTCCTAAATAAGGCATAGAAAAACCTCGATTCATTACTAACTGTGACATTTTAGATCTGAGTAGACAAAAAGGAGCATGTGAAAATGTGCTAAGCTTCCACATAGTTAACAAGATGTCACTTTGTGAGAGAATTTTCATAATTAATGAACCAGTTCAATTTGCTCTGCCATTTGACTTTGATTAATATGTCGTGGACTATTCCCACTGGGACTCTATCCAGTTGGTTTGGGAAGCTCTTATGTCTATAGCCCGTGCATGTGCATGGATCAAAGTGCTGGCATTCAATACCTGCCTCGTTAGGTCAGGGAACAGCCATGTAAACTCAGTGACAATGCCTGAGGTCCTGCAGCAAGCCACCACATGGCCCAGATGGACAAACTGACAACAACAAACGTAAAATTGAAGCCAAAACTATTTGGAGAAGGGATTGGACCATGTGCGTATTTTATGGGATCTTAGAAGGTCAATTTACGTAATTAAAACTTTTATTCCTAATTCTGCCATGGATTTGGCAGGCTGAATGAGATGACTTTTTTAGCATCATCTTTAAACCATCTGATTAAAATTTTCTTCATTGAAAATTCAGTTTATGGGAATAAATTATATGACAAGCCGTAACAGTGTTTGGTCAGTATATTTTTCTGTTTAGAAACCATTGTAGGTATTTCAAAAAAGGAGTTTAATACAGAGAATTTTCAGTACGTATGAGAAGGAGAAAAGTACAGAAGTGGGGAGGTGAGGTTACCCAAAGATTAGTAACTGCAGGAAGCCGCTACCCTCATAGGCTTGAAGAAGCCACAGGGGAACATGTTGGACTCTCCTGTTAGGCTGGCTGAGCCACAAAAGTTGTTGCTGTAAGACTGAGCTGTCTGAGCGGAAGCCCAGAAGCCACAGCTGCCAGCCTGCTGCTGGAGCCACCATTGCCACCGGCACCCTAGAAAGTGGAAAAATAACATCTCCCTCACCCCCACCTTTCAATTTGCTACTGGTGCCTCCCACTGGTAGAACCCAACAGGAGGCTGGGTGGCAAGGGAATCTGGGAAATGTAGTTTCCAGGCTTTCGGCTCTAGAGTCAGAGACCAAGATAAAGAAAGGAGGGCGTGGAGCTGAGAAACTAGAGACTCTGGGTGGCACCCAGTTTCCAAGGTCTTATCCTGTATAGATTTTAAATTAGAAAATTTTTTTTGTTTATTTGTTGAGAGAGAGCAAGCGAGCAGGGGAGGGGCAGAGAGAGAGAGGGAGAGAGAGTGAATCCCAGGCAGGCTCTGAGCAGAAATCAAGAGCTGGACACTTAACCTACTGAGCCATCCAGGGGCCCTTAAATCACTTAAAAAAAATCAAGACAAGTGTACTCTTTAATCCCCATCTGCTATTTCCTCCACCCCCCACTCACCTCACCTTTGGTGAGCATCAGTTTGTTCCCTACAGTTAAGAGTCTGTTTTTCTCTCTCTCTCTCTTTTCCCCTTTGCTTATTTGTTTTGTTTCTTAAATTCCACATATGAGTGAGATCATATGGTATTTGTTTTTCTCTGACTGGCTTATTTCGCGTAGCATTGTAGTGTCTGGCCCCATCCATGTTGTTGCAAATGGCAAGATTTCATTCTCTTTTATGGCTCAGTGATATTCCACTGCATACACACACCGCATCTTCTTTATCCATTCATCAGCCGATGGACTCTTGGGCAGCTTCTGTAATTTGGCTGTGGTAAATAATGCTGCAATAAACATAGGGGTGCATGTATCCCTTCGAATTAGTGTTTTTGTATTGTTTGGGTAAATACCCAGTAGTGTGATCCTAGGATCGTAGGGTAGTTCTATTTTGAATATATATTTTAAAAATTCTATATTTGAGACAGAGAGAGAGAACACGAACAGAGGAGGGGCAGAGAGACGGAGACAGAATCCGAAGCAGGCTCCAGGCTCCAAGCTGTCAACAAAGAGCCCGACGCGGGGCTCCATCTCGGACCTTTAACTGACAGCCACCCAGGCGCCCCAGGGTAGTTCTATTTTTAATTTTTGGAGAAAACTCCATACTCTTCCATATTCTGTATAGATTTAAAGTAGCTGCATAGCACTTGATTAAGTTAATAAATTAGGTAACATTTTATTATTGGCCAAGATATCACATCTTTAAATCCTCCTCTGTGAAATTATATACAATTATAATCTAGCATATACATACAATTCTGAAGTTATATGGGTGCTAGTGGATACTATATTTAAAAGGTTCACGTTAATATTTAGTCACACTAGTTATCCAACTGGGTTTATTGGTAAGAAACAAGCCTGAAACTGTCATTTATATCTATGCCTTGACCACGCCCAAACTATCTTCCTACAATAACCCAAAAGGATCACATTTAAACAGAAAAGATAGTAAAAAAAAGATAGTTTACACCTCATGTATCTTCCATTTCAGATAAGAACCCAGGTGGCCCCTTCCTGGGCAGATATAATCCCAAAGGCAACCCCAGCCCCACAATGCCTTGGAGAGATGTAACATCAGCACCTATTCCCTCCTGGTGGTCTTTCTGGTGGTCAAAGAAAGAAAGGACATTTGAGGGAATAGACACAATCCTTTGCCCACTTTGTGGCTCAGCAGTGTTACATAGGAAAGCCATTAATACAAAAGAAGAAAAAAAAAGCTTAATGGTCTTAGTGGCATTGTATAAATAGGACTGGATAATTTTCTGTTATGAATTCATTCCTATCTCTTCATGTGGGTCTGGGAAATGTGTCTGGAGGGCATTTTCCTCCTTGGCTGGAGGTGACTTAACAGACTGGCAATTAGTGTCATTACAAGCGAAATCACATAGCTGGAAGACCTGGCTGATGGCTCACTCCTAAGCAGCGTGGGACGAGCGGGAGCTGTTGAGACCACACTGAGAAGCCAGGGAACTGCAGACAAGTAATCTGCTGGGGGAAAAGGCCCCTTTGATCTTCATACCAGACAGCAATTTCAGCAGAAGCAGAGTCGACTTGGTATTTTTTTTTTTTTTTATTGCGGCGGGAGAGAGGCAGTAAAGTTGATCTTTAGCTTACCTGCACCTTACGCTGTGTGATGAAAAACATTTGTGTTTTACTTAAATAGAAATGGTCTGAATATTTAATAAAGGCAAATAATTTGTTATTCGATGTTTTCAATCATGTGGCCAATTTCAGCTCATATAATGTTGGATGCTGGCCGGGCAACTTAAGTCTGGTAATGGCTATTTTCTTTTGGTCCTTGGGGTGGACTGCCAAAATCCAAACATTTTCGTTAAATTCAGTACAGTGCTTGCCTTCGGATTCCCCTGGAAGCATCCAAGTCAGCCTCTAGGGAGAGAACAGATCTGTATGTGTGCTCTTGGAAATGCTTCTGGGTTATTGTTGTGCTGATTTGAAACACCAGAGAAGCTGCTTCTATAGAGAATGGTCCAAGGAAGAAAGCGGGTTTGGAAGAAGGGCATCCGCTCATGTCTTTTGTCCTGGTTGCAAGACAAGCATCTCATCACGAGGCATTCTGACATGGCCAGAATCTGTGGCTGACTCAGTTCCTTAGGAAAACATTAGCAGAAGTTGCAAGAGGACCCGTCTGTGAATCTTCCCAGTTGAGCACTACTTTAGTTCATCACAATTCACTCATATTGGAGTCATGGTTTCCTTTTGAACGAAACAAGTCATGGTGTCTCTAACTGGAGAGGGTGTAGGGTGTTTCTGATAGCCGCTGTTATTTTGATCTCCAGCATGTACCTCCAGGCTCTCAACAAACAAATACTGAGTGAATGAGCAAAATGAATTTCTGCTTACGGCTACCGATTTCCTGGTAGAACTCCCTTTTTTCTAGTGTCTACAGGAAATGTCTTCCTCGCTTGTATGCCTGTCTGCCGGGCTTGCCAGTTCTAAGCCGGCCACGGGAGGGGTGGTGTTCCCAGGAATACACCATGTGACATGTCAGGCGGATCAAAGCAAGGATTTCAGGGCTGACTACAAGGGGAAATGGTTAGTAATTAATAAAAGGATGTGGAATTGGTCATGTTGACTGAAAGAGCCCAGAACCTTGGCGAAATGCTTCCAGAGGCTGCCAAGATAAAAAGAGCGGCTGGGCTGAGTTATGTACAGGCGGAGCTTGCAGGTGTCAATGCCACTGGGTGAGGGGAGCAGAGTGAGACGTTTCCTTTCACCCAGGCCATGGGCTCACTGATTATAAGAGCCCCTTCAGCTTTGGTCTTGGTTTTAGTTTGTTTTTAAACGGAGCTTTTAGGGGCCACTGGGGACGTACAAAAACGTGAGAATGATGTTTAATTCTGAGACTCAAGCTGTGGTTTCTCATTGGCCGTATCTTGCTTTTCATTGTTTTGTGTCAGTGTGTTTTGTTTCCAGATTTAGGATCAAAGCAACCTTTCCCTTGAACTTGTCCATTTCCCCCCTCCCTCCCCCGTGTGCTGTCTAATGCATCGATGAAACCAAATAAATCCCTCAGGAATGTGCGAGTCTGCTGGTTTTCCACCATAGCTGTAGCCGCTGTATACATTTTTGGTGGCTTGTGGTGGGGAGTAGAGTGTGGAAGAGGAGACGGCCCAGATAATGATGTTGGGAAAGAGTGTATTAGAGGTGGGTCCCATCTCAGCAAGGGACTGGTGAGTAATTGTCATGGCGAGTCTCAGTTGACAAAGCTGAGGGCTGTGGAAGCTCTGGATGCAGGTGTGTGTATGTGTGTGTGTGTTCTTGGCAAACAAATCATGGAGCCTCCAAAGAAAATTTTCACTGATTGGCTGGGAGACTTCTGAGCTTATAAATTGCCTCATTGAGTTTTTAAGCCATTTTCCCAAGGGAGTGATGATGTCTGATCCCTTCTGCAATCTTCGAGGATATCTCAGGACACATGGTCCCTGCAAGGAGTAGACTATTGATCCTAACCAAGCGGCAGTGCAGTTTCTTAACTTCTGAATGATTTTTTTCCCCTTGTTCTTGGCCCTCCTTCAGGCCTCTTCCAGTGCCTGCCAACCTGGTCCAAAAACACCAATGCCATGGACAACATGGCTAGTTGGGAGAGCAAGGAGTGGGGGGCAGCACTGGACTTCGCTGGTTCATCTTTGGTGGCTTAGAGTGGGGTTTCCAACCTCAGAGCAGATGTCAACTTTATGGGTAATCTTGTATGTTAATGACGGTTTGAAGTAAATAGGACAGATGGTTAAATGATAAGCAATTATGGGCATCGGAGACAAGGGTGTTTGTAAGTTTCTCTCTACTCATCTGTAATTTCAAAACACAAAAATAATCTGTTGAGGGGCTGCAAGGCCAATGTGGAGAGCTGTAAGAAATGACAGACAAACGTATGCTGGGTGCCCTCAGGTCTTTACAAAGAAATATCCACATCTTGTGTGGGATACACGGGATCAGTTATCATTTGCCACAGAATGCCACGTAATAGCACCCCAGAACTCAGTGGCTGAAAATGTAATTAATTGTGATTGCTCATACATCTGCAGGCACAGCTGGGTGGCTGGGATGGCCCTGCTCCAGCATCTGTCATCCCCACCCTAGGGTTGGGAGGCTAACCACGGGGTAAACTGAGGCATCTTCTTCCCAGTGATTGTGGAGGTGAAAAAGGAAGATGGAAATGAGTGATGCTGTGTAGGCTTAGGCTGGGAAGCAGCACCCTTTCCTTCCAGTCACATGCCATGGCCAAGGCAAGTCACATGGCTGAGCCCAAAGTTAGTGGGAGAGAAATACAGTCTGGTCATGAGAAGGCTGGGCAAGGGTGAGGGTGCAGAGAGAGGGGTTAAGATTTGGTCAACTCATATATATATATATATGTATGTGTGTGTGTGTGTATCTATCTGTCTATATATATATATATAGATAGATACACACACACACACATACATATATATATATATATATATAGAGAGAGAGAGAGAGAGAGAGAGACTACATTCTACATATAAAATCACATCTCTATAAAAATGTAATTTATAATATAATGATTCCACCCATATATGAGTCTATATTGTATGTATATGTGGTTCCAGTGAGAATGCTCATATCTGGCTTTCCTAGGGTTCCTCTTCGCGCCATCACTGTGCTATGGTTGAGGTGTTTGTGTCTCCCCTATTAGGTGATGAAAAGAAGAAACATCCTAACCATCTCACCTGTGATTTTATTTTCAATCCCCCGACTAGTGGCACGTCCCAGCCAGCCTCCTGGGTTGGGTGCCTCAGCGGTGTTCAGGAGCAGTGCTCCGAGGGGAGCCGGAAGAGCCAGCCTGCATTTCAGCCAGAGACGAGAGTCTTCCTGTGAAAGTCCTCGGAGTAAGGACATTTTGTTTCTGGATAGGAAACAGTACTGTGTCTGGGCCAGCCGTCTCTATCCCCACATCCTCCTCGAGGCTCTCCCGGCGGGGACGCGGCTGTCTGGGGCTCTCCTTGCCTAACCCCCCGCCTGGTAACATGCAAGCAAGGAGGCCGCTGGACATAGCGTGAGAAGAGCATGTGACAGCCAATGCGGTCTGCCTTCTCTGTGTCAACCGGGCAACGTCCTGCGAATGTAGGTAAACGTTGCACTTTGCTCTGGATCTCAGTAAATATTAAGGAACGAAGAGGCACCTTTCTGAGCACTAGGAAAAGTCTCTGGGTCAGGGGGAGACAAAGCACCAGCAGCACAGGAGAAGCAGGGGGCGGTGAGGGCAGGGAGGCATGCTGATGTGACAGCAGGTGAGTAGGAGCCGTTTTTAGATGGGGGGGGGGGGGATGGACAGCTTCTCCGAGATGCTGTTTACTTTTTTATTTTTATTATCTTACTTTAATTCCAATTAGTTAAATACAGTGTAATATTAGTTTCAGGTGCACGATACGGTGATTCAGTGCTTCCATACATCACCCGGCGCTCCTCATGACAAGTGCCCTCCTTAATCCCCTCCTCCTTAATTCCCTCATCCTCCTAGCCCCCTCCTCTCTGGTCACCATCAGTGTGTTCTTTACAGTTAAGAGTCTGTTTCTGGTTTCCTCTCTCTCTCTCTCTCTCTCTGTCTCTCTCTCTCTCGGAGATGCCATTTAAATTGAGTTCATGCAAAGACCCGGGGGAAGAAATTTCCAGGCAGTGAGACCAGCAGGTATAAACTTCCCAAGGGAGTGACAATTCACCCTAAGCACTCCAACTTCCAAAGGCAACCTTCTCTGATGCACCCATATCTTCTGGTCTTTGAAAAGGAAACATTCTTTCAAAATTCTTTCAGAGCCCCTGAGCACACTAGGGCTTACTTCCAACGGGACTTGTTTATTTTTTTAATAGATTTTACTTTTTAGAGCAGTTTAGGCTCACAGCAAAATCAAGCAGAAGGTACAGAGATTTCCCGTATGCCCTCTGGCTTCCCCTCCCCCGCTCATGCACAGCCTCCCCCATTAGGAATGTCCCCCAACAGAATGACACATTTGTTACAGTTGGTGAACTTACGTTGACACACCATTATCACCCAGAGTCCATAGTTTACCTTAGGGCTCACTCTTGGTGGTGTGCATTCTGTGGGTTGGGACAAATGTATAATGACATGTATCCAGCATTATAGTGGATACAGAGTAGTTTCACAGCCCTAAAAATGCTCTGGTTGGTTATTTTCAAGTACAATGAAACCTCACAAATGTCATTAACTTAGCAAAAGAAGAACAAAGGAAAGCAGGCAGTGCAGCCTTTTTTTTTCTCTTTCTTTAAGATCGTAAAGGTCTTTGACGCGTGGAAGGCAGGCTTTTATTAACTAGGCATTTGTATTATAAACATAATTCCCAGACAAGCAGGAAAGTCCCAGAATTCTGAGTCACTGATGTTTGAATAGATGTTTTGTAAGGCCAAGCATTTGCTTTTACAAATAAAGCATTGACGAACTAAACAGTTGCTTGAAATGAACTGGGCAAGTTTTATAATGTGCACTTGGCCTTCAGAAGACAGTGCTGTGATTTATAACAATTTTTCCCTCTTTAATCTGCATTCACATTACAAGAAAATCTCTCTTTCTGGCCACCCGTCTTGGTCAATGCCCGGTGTGAAGGAGACCCGTAGCTGTAAATAACAAAAATGTCATGTGGAAACGCAACACAGTCACCTGATATATGTTACATACCTGCTCTTGGCTTGTGGGATATGCAGCTGCCGTGGTGTCTTGGCTCATGGTGGGAGTTATAAGAAAATGAGGAAGGATTCTGTTTGTGAAGCACAACTTTGTCAGAGGAGTGTGATCAGTATGGTTTATTTCTTATTCCAGGCTGCTGGCAACACAGCCAGGATGTTTTAACGCATTCGTGCACTTCAATAATAGAGAGGTATAGAAACAGAACTGGAGAGAGTGAAGAGAGAGAGAGGGGCAGAGAATCAGGGTCTGAGGCTCCAGGCTCTGATTTAAACTTACAAGAACTAAACACCTCGTGGGGACTTTGCCTTACTGGCAGCAAATGTTGGGAAACACTAGCTATCTGCACAAACTTGAAGGGAATGTGAGTCCTTCCCTTTGCTAAAAAAGAGAGCAATTTAGCTTGATACAAAGGGCTGGAGTTGGGTTGGAGACTTAGTGGGTACAAGTGGGGGAGACGGGAGAGCCTCTTTGTGGAACTAAGGTCATAAACTTTAAAATTAAAATACCCGGAAAACAAAAAAGAATGAAAACTTGCCATTTGCAACAATGTGGATGGAACTATGTGGATGTGTATTACGCTGAGGGAAATCAGTCAGGCAGAGAAAGACAGGTATCATATGATTTCATTCATGTGTGGACTTTAAGAAACACGACAGATGAACATAGGGGAAGGGAAGGAAAAATAAGGTAAAAATAGAGAGGGAGGAAAACCGTAAGAGACTCTTAAATACAGAGAACAACCTGAGGGTTGCTGGAGAGGAGGTGGGGGGGGGGATGGGCTAAATGGGTGACGGGCATGAAGGAGGGCACTCTTTGGGATGAGCACTGGGTGTCCTATGTAAGTGATGAATCACCGGGTTCTACTCCTGAAACCAAGACTACACCGTGTGTTAATTAACTTGAATTCAAATAAATAAATTTAAAAAAATATCCAGGTCATGGGCTTAAGTACCACTCCCCTCTACCACCCCCTGCCCCCAACTTCCTATTTTCTTAACCATTCCAAATAGGTTATCCTTTGACTCAAACTGTCCATTTGGGCAAAGAAGTCCACTCCAAGAGCCCCCCCATTATGGAGAGAAGGGGCTCCAGTCGTCTGTCCCAGGAGGCTGGGGAGGAACAGAACCATGGGCTGACCATCCAATGAGGAATAGATGACTCCTTTGCCGTTGTTCGATGGGACTGAATCATTCTCCACCCTTGAATCTATAGTCCTGGAGCAGATCTGAAAGCTCATCTGCTCTCCTACTTGGCGCGAGACCCGTCTGTAGTAATAATAGTGACTGGCTGTCCCAGCCTTGTTTGAATGCTTCTGGGAATGGGCAAGCCAATGCTTCGTGAGTCAGCCCCTGCGGTGGTGTTTGCTCCAGACCCAATACGCACAGTCACGGCAGTCCGGCACAACCACCTGGTGGACTTTACAAACTCTTTACGGCCCGGGGCCCACCCTCAGTGGTGATGACAGAATTGTTCTGGGGAGGGTGTTGGCATCACTTTTACTTAAAACTCTTCACGTAATGCCAACAGGGAACTGAGGTTGAGAGCATGAGTTCTGTCCTGGAGCTAAGTTCACTTCCTGCTTGACGTGACAGCCTTTCAGACACAGGAAGCTGATACCCACCCTGTCCCCCCAAGGCTTTCTCTTCTTCAGCTGAAGTCGCTCATCTTCAAAGTTACTCCTGTGATGTGGTTTTATTTCCTCACCATCCTGATCATAAGCTACATTGTCTGGATGCCACTTACAGAGTGTGCCTCTTCGTGCTTTTGTTTCATTGTGAGCTTGCTGTCGACTAAATCCCCTCAATTTTCTCCTGTAAAAGGCTTACAGCTTAGTGGAGGAGACAAGCATGCCAGCAAATGGAAACCTCCCCATCCTGTAATTATAAAATTCATTTCTAAAGTCTAAATGCAGGAATTTTCTTTACCCTTCCTAAATTTCATTTTGTTGGGTTTACCTGCTTAATTCTGTCCTCCAAAATTACTGCGAAGTAGTGCCTGTTTGGTAAGGCATCTTTATATTTTTACCCATGTTATTAATAGCAGGAACAATAATGGACTCTATTTATTGACTGTGAGCACTTTATTGACTGTAAACACTTATTGACTGGAAACACCACCAGAATGGATTAAAAGAAGCAGAAGCAGAGGCCTCACTTCTGTGGGCAGGAAGTAGGCTGAGCAGGCTGAGGAATCACCAGCTAAGTGTTCTTCTGGAAAAGGAAGAAAGCTCAGGGGCAGAGAGAAGAGCCCAGAGGGTGCAACCAAGAGCCGCTGGGTAGTACTGGGCCCTAGAAGGAAATTTGCATCATCTCTGCAGCTGGGGCACAGGACTGCTTTGGACCGTTGCTGACTGTGTGTCTCTGCTTCTCCTATTTTTTCTTTTTTTTTTTTGGTTTATTTTTTAAAATGTTTATTTGAGAGCGAGAGAGAGAGAGAGAGAGAGAGAGAGAGTGCATGAGCGGGGGGAGGGGCAGAGAGAGGGAGACACAAAATCCGAAGCAGGCTCCAGGTTCTGAGCTGTCAGCAGAGCCCGATGGGGGGCTGGAACTCATGAACCATGAGATCATGACCTGAGCCGAAGTCGGATGCTTAGCTTAACTGACTGAGCCACCCAGGCACCCCAGCAGGTTCTCCTATTTTGAATGGGAGCATCTATTGTGGGTATCCTGTGCTTATTGCACTGTTGTGTGTAGAGTGTGTGTGTATATATGGGGGTGAAGGTAAATGTCTGTCTAGTCCACAGTATTCAGATGATGATGAACAGTACTCCAGGAGTTGTGCACAGAGAGCCACACTCAGGGAGCTTTGCCTACACTTGGACGTGACTTAGAGGGATGAGGCTTCTGTCAGGTCTGGGAGGGGGAGTGTATATTGCAGGTGTATATTGCAGGGTGAGGGATGTGAATAATATGTGGCCAGGGGTAGATTGAATCTGGGCTCTGTTCTTGACCGATAGAATATCATGAAGGAACACCATGTCAGTTTTCAGGCTTCAGCCTTAAGAAACTGGCAACTTCTTCTTCCCATCTCTTGAGATGCTTATTGTTGGAATCCGACCACCATGTTGAGAGGAAGCCCAAGCTGCCCCTGGAGAGGCTCTCATTAGAAATGCCCAACAGCCAGAACACTTGTCAGCTGTGGGAGAGAGTGACCCTGGAAGTGGCAGTTCAGCCCTGGCAAAGCTTCCCCAGCTTACCCCAGGTGGGGCTGAGATGAGCTGTCCCCGTGGAGGTCTGCTCAGAATCAGGTTAATTTGCACAGCACATCATCGTTTTAAGTCATTGAGTTTGGATGCTATGACATAGGTACTATTTTCTCCTCTTAGTAGATGAGAAGACTGAGGTTCAGTGAGTATAGTAACAGCCTAAGGTCACACAAGTAGTAACTGGCAATATTGGGATTGAAACTGGACAATATATGATTCATTTAACCTCTAAAATCCTGGGTAAGACAGGACTGAGGGCAAGAGGGCCATGCAGCCATCAGACAGAGCTCCACAGAGCACTTTCTGTGGAGAACAAAATAAAGAAAGCATAGTCTGCCAAAATGAATTCCAGATGGTTTAAGGAACTCAATATAAAAACACTAAGCTACAAAAGTATGAGAAGAAAATCTGAGGGGTCTTCACTTTGTCAATGCTGGTGCATAAGAAAGCTACTGATTTTGGATCTGATATTATTTGTAATAATATTTTGCTCAATTCACTTGGGATCACCATTGGTCTACATGTCCACAGTTTATACCTCTTGTTTCTTTTACTTTTCTGGCTTTTAAAATAGAACCTATAATGCAGAACAATGATGGATAGTAGCTATAATGGTTATCTCGTTCTTGATTTTAATACAAACTTGCTAACCTTTCACTATTCGATATGATATTTTCTTTCAGTTTTCCCCTCAATTACATGATTTTACATCCTTTCTTAGAGTAATAAGGGTTATTATGATTATTTTTTTAATTTGGAAATAGTATAGAATTTTACCAAATGAATTTTTGGTGTGCATTGACATGAGTGTAATGTTTTGTCCTTAGATCTGTTGTGGACAACTACATCATAAATTCCCTGATATTGAACCCTTTTCATGTTTCATGGGTGAATTCTGCTTGGCTATGATTAAAAAATAATGATATATTACTGAATTTGATTTGCTAATATATTTTTTAGTATTTTAAATCTTTGTTCACATATTCATAGGTAACGATGGCTTCACTTAAATAAAGTGTGTGACAACCTTGTCTTGTTTTGAAATCACAGTGATGCTACCTGTGTTGAATGAGTCTGGAATCTCTCTATTTTTGTATACTTTGGGATGGATACATGACTTATGGATTGCCACTTGATTCAAGGAATAGAAATCCCTATAACAGTACTTGGTAAATAATGCTTGTGTTTTTTAAAAGGATTCCAGCTTTGACTACCTTTTCAATTTTTAAAAGGGTATTAATCTATCCACCTTCCACAATTTTTACCGTTTCTTGGATGAATTTTGATTAATTCATATTTTTGTAGAAAATCACATACTTATTGAGATCATCAAGAATTTTGTATAGTATTATTTGCTTTTATTTAATAAAATCTTTTATCTAAAGTTATATCCCCTTTTTCATTGTTAGGTTAATTGATATTTGGAATATTAGTTCAAAATTAATTATTTAGAATTAATTTATTTACCATTTCTATCCCAAGCACAACTAGAACCTTAGCATATTTTCACTTCATCCCCTCCATTCCTTGACCCCATCACCACCAGTGTTGAGCTCTTCTGGGATTTTAGTTGCTTATTATTGTTAAAATTAAAAAAAAAATATATATATATATATATTTTTTTTTTAATTTTAATTAATTCAAAAAGGGAAAGATGTGGGACCCAATGTGGGACCCAATATATATATTGGGTCCCACATCTTTCCCTTTTTGAATTAATTGCCCCCCTTTTTTTTCTAATCTACTAAAGCCTATGTGTGAATCTTTGGATGTCTGTGAAAATACCTTTATTTTGTTTTTCATTTTCAGTACTAATTTGGATGGGAATCAGATTCTGGCTTGAAAGTAATTCCCATCAGAGCTTTTAAGCTCTACTCTATTGTCATTTAGCATCAAGTAGTGTCAGGGAGAAGTTCATTCATTTTAAAACAGGTAGCCTGTTTTATTCTCTTATGAAGCATTTAGGATTTTCTCTTTATCCTTGAACTTCTGAATTTTAAACAGTGTGTCAAAGGAAAGATAGGTCTTTTAGCAAGTGATGAATATTTTTAAAAATTCATGTTTCTTTAGGGGCGCCTGGGTGGCTCAGTCGGTTAAGCGGCCGACTTCAGCTCAGGTCACGATCTCACGGTCCGTGAGTTCGAGCCCCGCGTCGGGCTCTGGGCTGATGGCTCAGAGCCTGGAGCCTGCGTCCGATTCTGTGTCTCCCTCTCTCTGCCCCTACCCCGTTCATGCTCTGTCTCTCTCTGTCTCAAAAATAAATAAAACGTTAAAAAAAAATTAAAAAAAAAATTCATGTTTCTTTAGCCCTGGGATTTTGTTTTGTTTTGTTTTGTTTGTTTCTTGATGACTTGTTCTTCTCTGTTTCTAGAAATTTCTCTGTGCTCTATTTCTAGAATTTTCATTAGATGGATATTGGCACTTTATACCTTTAAATTTTTTTTTTATTTTCCATTTTTTTCCCTTTCAATGATAGATTCTTAAACAATCCCTTGGCTTAGTTTTCCAGGTCAACAAGTCAGTATTTAAATATGAACTTTCTCCAGTTCCATTTATCCAGTGAGTATTTTACTTTCTGAATCAATTTTTAAAATTCTAACATTCCTCAAATTTTCTCATTAATTATTAATTTATGGGTAGTCATTCTTATACTTCCCAAACATAAAATTTATGTTAATCCTCTTCTATGTGCTCTATGAACTCTGTTTCCTTTGGTATTATTTCTTCTTTGTGGTGACCTCGTGCTGCTCTTTCCTTAAATCTTTGATTCTGTGTTGTCTGTTGATCTTTGTTTTGTTTGTCCCTCTGTGGATGCCAGGTCTGATCACAGTGCTTATCTCTGGTGACTGGGGGCTGGGCAGGATGAGCTCTTGGGAAAGTATTCTGGCTCTTCTCAGTTTTTCTCCCAGATCCATGTTCTATACAGACTTGCCCTGGGCCTTAGGAGGCTGATTGATTTTTGTGTTACTGGGTTCCTTTGCCCACTGCCTTCCAGTTGGTTCAGCCAAAGAGAGACTCCAGCTGAGTCTCAAGGACAGGAGGAAAGATTAGGTATTGATCCTCCCTCTGCCCTGCCCGCCCCTTTGTCATCCTGGTTTTGGCAGTGGTGATGTTTTTCTCTCTATGGTCAGGACTCTTAGTGGGTCACTCCTCTCTTGTGGCTACAACTCTTCCTGCTTTTCAGTGACTGCTCCAATCCCTTCCCCTTCAGAACTGGGGGAGGTCATGGTTTTCCATTGTTGCTAACCTCTGAGAAGTTCCTTATTTCTGGATGGTTCCTTCAGCTCTCTCTTTACCTCTGGAAACAGTCCATTTGTGAATATCTTTTTGGCCAATGCTTCAAGTGTGCTGTCCAATTCATGTCAATGCCCTGATAGAGAAGATGGAGATGCTAGTGAGGTATTTTCTCACTGTGACTCCTACATGTCCTCTGAGTGCTGCTTTGGCTATGGTATTAATTGGGGAACTCATGTCAGCTGTAAGAAACAACTCCAAACTCTTACTAGTTCAATAACTATTTCTTTTTCTCCACTGATCTTGAGATCCTGGCTCTTTCCATCTTGGAATATTGTCATCTTCCAGGGGCTCCTCATAGATTTTCACTGTGTCCTTTACTTTTAGAGAGGAAAAAATGGGGGTGGTTGCATACATTTCATGGCCAGGTCTGGAAGGGTACACTTTATTGCCATTGATGGGCTAGAAACTAGTTACGTGATCTCAACCTAACTTCAACAGAGGCTAGCAACATAGTCTTTCAAGACTTCTTGTGTCCAAGAAGAGGAGGATGGGCTTAGTGAGGAAAAAACTACTTTCTTCCATAGCTTCAGGTGAATGATGCCTCTTAGGTATAAGTGTCCCAATCCATCACTTTAACCTGTGTCAAGTGCTTCTGTTGGTTACCACTCAGTTCAAGGTGGAGGGTGGGGTGTGGAGTGGAAGAGAGAGAAGCCAACAGATGTGGCTGCTCCAAAGGCAGTGGCCCAGTTAATCCCCTATTGTTTTTGCCCATTTACCTTTTCTTCTTTTGGAGCTTGGAGTATGGTGTAACTGCTCTTCTCTGTAGGAGCTTTCTTCTGCACAAGTGTTTGCCTGTGGTTTTCTCCAGCAAGTTGATCTTGTCTGATTTTTATCTTTCTTCTTTTTGTCTCAAAATTTCTGGTTAGTGTTGGGTACTGTTTCTTGTTTTACACAGCTGTGATGGGTGGCGCAGTCGGTTAAGCGTCCGACTTCAGCCGGGTCACGATCTCGCGTTCCGTGGGTTCGAGCCCCGCGTCAGGCTCTGGGCTGATGGCTGATGGCTCGGAGCCTGGAGCCTGTTTCCGATTCTGTGTCTCCCTCTCTCTCTGCCCCTCCCCCGTTCATGCTCTGTCTCTCTCTGTCCCAAAAATAAATAAAAAACGTTGGAAAAAAAAAATTTAAAACCATCTCTTCTGGGGGCACCTGGGTAGGTTGTTGGTTAAGTGACCAACTCTTGATCTCAGCTCAGGTCATCATCTCATAGATTGTGAGATCGAGCCCTGTGTCAGGCTCTGTGCTGACAGCGCAGAACCTGCTTGGGATTCTCTCTCTCCCTCTCTGTCCCTTCCCCACTCATGCAGGGATATTTCTCCCAAAATAAATAAATAAACTTAAAAAAACCCCACTTCTTCTGTCATTTATAAGGGTGTGGAGAAAGAGGGAAATTAGATGAATATACTGTGTTTGCCACTTGGCCCAATATCTTCATCTTTTTGTGAAAAATGTAAAGTATGGAACAATTGATTTGGGAGCAGTTTCAATGTGCAGCGTGAAGAATTGGCTAAAAGAAAAATGAAATCATGAGCTACTTTGGTAGACATACATTGATACCAAAAGGGTGACTGATGGTTCTGTGTTCTCATAATATCTAGAATACTATTTCTAGCTCTGGATATTGAAATTTATAACAGAGATAGACAACTTGGAGTCCATCAAGTGGACGACATCTATGATGGTGATCATTCTGGAAAACGTGTCATAGGGTAGTTGTGGAGGAAACTAGGCATATTGTGCATGGAGAGTAAAATATAAGGTGGGATGGGGGGATGCATGCGTGTCAAAATATGCAGAATTTATGAGAACTCTGTTAATCTACTCTAGATTTTAAGGATATTGATATTAAATATGGTATATTCTATGAATGCTCTTCCCTTTAAAAATATTAAGGCATTGTTTTCCTGACTCAGTTCTTAAATACTTCCTTTTGTCTTCTTTGAAAGTTGCAGTCATCAAAATGGTGATACTCTACCCTTTTTAAATTATCCTTCTGAGTATGAACTGGCAGGGGAAAGAGTATGTAGAGTTTTGCTCAGGAGAACAGGTTGCAAAGGGGAAGGAGTGAATGAATGCTAACATGAAACAGTAAAATGATCTTGTGTTGCCCCAGCATGTTCTTCTTTTGATGATAATGGTTGGATGAAGAGATGCACAAATAAATTCTTTACTATGCATGATACTCTGGGAAGGGGGATAGTAAATTGCCTTGTTTAGCACATGCATCCATATATCCGGCCATTTATTTATTCATTTAAGAAATTTGTTGTGTTCCTTTTATGACCCAGGTATTATTTAGATACTAGGAATATAGCAGTGAACAAAATTTAGTGCCATCATGGAACCTTACATTCAGTTGGGGAACTATAATAAATAAACCCATAAATAAAGTGATGGGTGGTGGTCACTCAGTCCAGGGTCAAAAAAACCCATCCAAGCCATCTGATTGGTCATGGGAGGTCATGTGATCAGCCTTCCTCAACAGGTATAGGAGCAAGTGGGGTGGGGGCATTTTCAGCATCTTTAGCGATAGGCCATTATGATGGGCAGTATTTGTGGGTAGAAAGCCCCAATCGTAAAGAAAGTCTTAACATACTGACAGCCAAAACTGTACCAAGACTGTCCAGTATGGTCCCTGAAGGTTTATATAATTCTTCATGTAAATTGGTGCCAGCACAACTTAGTTGTGGGTCCCGGGCTTACAGACCAGTTTACAAAATGTTTTTTGGTTTTTTTTCATCATCCTCTATTTGGTTAACATTGTGAGAAGAAACCCCTTTTTAGAATTTTTTTTTTAAATCATGTTTTAAGTGAAATTTAGAATGAAAAATTTTTGTCAGGGCATGCTCTAGGATCAAAGCTCCCTTGGGGCGCCTGGGTGGCTCAGTCGGTTAAGCGTCCGACTTCGGCTCAGGTCACGATCTCGCGGTCCGTGAGTTCAAGCCCCGCGTCGGACTCTGTGCTGACAGCTCAGAGCCTGGAGCCTGTTTCAGATTCTGTGTCTCCCTCTCTCTCTGCTCCTCCCCTGTTCATGCTCTGTCTCTCTCTCTGTCTCAAAAATAAATAAACGTTAAAAAAAAAAAAAAGATAGGATCAAAGCTCCCTTTTCTCACCACACATGTAACTTACGAGGTATCTGAAAAGTGTACAACATGCATACTTTGGAGAAGAAGTCTAGCCTGGGTGAGGTGTCAGATGCTGCGGGCATTTTAGAAAGACATCTAGAAGAGAAAGACACTGTCTGTGTGCTCTTAGATAATCTCATTATGGCTGAAGGCCCAGTTATGGTGATGCCAATAGATAGGCAAGGCGGTGATTCAGTAAATGAGCAGGGAGACCATTTTTATTTTTATTGTGAAGTGTTGTCTTTTGTGAAATAGGAGTGTATGTCTTTCATTTTAGGTAACATTGTACTGAAGCATTGAATGAGCCAGTGTCTTTGCTCTGAAAGGTGAAACATAAGAAAATCCCAACATATGGAACTTTAATAGGGTCAAGATAGCTTAGGACAAAAAATGCTTAAAAATATAAGAGAACCACCATGAATGAATGTGTTAATTATTGAGAGACATACAGCTGAGTGGTTAAGGGTTTATAAGCAGAGGCAAATGTTTCTCAAGGTGATGATGGATGATGTCCATCAGGCCAGATTTTCTCAATTTGCTTATGGACCACTTTAGTTTCTAGTCAAAATGCTGATCTAAGTTGAAGACTACCACTAAGGTTCTCATGATCTTATTCCTGTATTTATGTATGTATAAATGTATTTATACTGAGATGTAATTGACATAAAACATATTAGCTTCAGGTGTACAACATAACGATTTGATGTATGTATATATTGCAAAATGAGCCCAAGGAGTGTGGTTAACAAGCATCGTCACACACAGTTAACGAATTCTCATGATTTTAAATGGCGTCAACATATTTACTAAACAAGAGTTGGCCATCACCTGTAATGCCAGCCTTCAAAAGTTGATGACATGTACATATATCCTTGGATTTCCTTTACAGAGCTTCTTAAGAATTGAAGTATAATTATCATGCAGTGTTATATTAGTTTCAGGCGTACCATTCAGTGATTGAATAATTCTGTGTGTTACTCAGCTCTCATCGGGATAAGTGTGCTTTTAATCCCCTTTATCTGTTGCACCCGTCCCCCCACCCACTTCTCTGGTCACCACCAGTTTGTTCTCTGTATTGAAGAGTCTGTTTTGTTTGTTTGTTTGTGTCTATTCTTTTCTTTATTCTTTTGTTTCTTAAATTCCACATGTGAGTGAAATCATGGGTGTCTGATTTATTTTACTTAGCATTATACCCTCTAGGGTCCATCCATGTTGTTGCAAATGGCAAGATTTCATTCTTTTTCATCACCGATTAGTATTCCATTGTGTGTGTGTGTGTGGACGTACATATACACACCACATCTTCTTTATCCATTAATCTATGGATGGACACTTGGGTTGCCTCCATGTCTTGGCTACTGTAAATAATGCTGCAGTAAACACAGGGGTGTGTATATCTATTTGAATTAATGTCTTATTTTTCTCTTAAATTGTTTCAAAAAAACCTGCAGCTTCACAAATTTGCACCTCACCTCGCAAAGTTTAGCATATGTGCTACCAAAGTGAGCCCTGAATTAGTGTTTCCATTTTCTTTGGGTAAATCCCCGGTAGTGGAATTACTGGATCATAGGGTAGTTCTATTTGTAATTTCCTGAGGAACTTCCATACTGTTTTCCCCAGCGGCTACACCAGCTTGCATTCTCTCCAGCAGAGCATAGGGGTTTCTTTTTCTCCACATCCTTGCCAGCACTTGTTATTTCTTGTGTTTTGGGTTTAACTTTACAGACCTTTTTGTATATGTCATTTGTAGATTGGTTTTGAACTCACTTTTGAATCAGTTTTTTAATATTCAGGCAATGAATCTCGTAAGGCCCCTTCTACTCCTTTTGCTGCCCCTTCCTCCTCCTTATTTCCACTGCAGCTTCCACGTGTCGAGAACATACTACATTCTGAGCTCTGGTGGGCAGAATAATGGCCCCCAGAGATGTCAACATTCTAAGCCCCAGAACCTGTGGACATGTCATTGTGCATGGCAAAACGGACTTTGTGGATGTGATTAATTGAAAGATTTTGCAGTGGGGAGTAGCTATATGGGCTCAATGTAACCACAAGGGTGCTTATAAGAAAATAGGAAGAGTGGAGTCAGAGGGAGATTGGAAGATGCCACCCTTCTGGGTTTGGAGGTGGAGGAAGGGGCCACAAGCCAAGGAATGCAGGCGGCCCCCAGAAGCTGGGAGAGGCCAGGAAACAGATTTTCCCCAGAGCCTCCAGAAGGAACGCAGCCCTGTTGACATCTTGATTTTTGCCCAATGAGACCCATTTTCGACTTTGATCTTCAGAATCATAAGATGATATATATGTTTTTTTAAAGTTTATTTTTGAGAGAGAGAGAGAGAGAGAGAGAGAGAGAGAATGCGAGTAGGGGGAGGGGCAGAGAGAGAGGGAGACACAGAATCCAAAGCAGGCTCCAGGCTCCAAGATGTCAGCACAGAGCCCGATGTGGGGCTCGAACCCACAAACTGCATGCAAGATCATGACCTGAGCCTGGGTCAGACGCCCAACCAACCGAGCCACTCAGGCGCCCCATGTATGTGGTTTAAGCCACTAAATTTGCGGTAATTTGTTACAATAGCTATAGAAAACTAACACATAGGTATTGCATGACATTTCTTTATACACATTATCTAAAGTTGATCCTTTCCACAATCTTTTGAGGTAGGTATTGCTATCTTCATTTAGTTGGAGAAGACACAGATTTGGAGGGATGCAAGTAAGGAGCGTTCCAATAGAGCAGGATTTGATGCTAATGTCCTTGTGTTTATTCTGTGCCTGATCTTTGTGGATTTGGTGGCATCCAGACTGTCTTTCTGCTTGGCTTTCCAGACTGGAAGTTTATGGTCTCCTTCATTTCTCTCATGGGTACTTCTACATCCTCTGGGACCTTTTCCTTCTCCTTCTCTGAACATTCTGTAATATTCTGTAACTCATTATGTATTTCTTGGGGGATAAGAGCTATTTCTTTTCAGAATTTTCCTGGAGAATCCAGTTAGCGCAAATTTACAAGTAAATTGACAAGGAACAGAGGTTCACAGAGCACCACCTTACACCAAGTGCTTTCCATATATGATCTAACTATCTTTATAGAAATCCTCAATTGTGGGTATCCTAAACCCACTTTATAGACAAGAAACGTGAGGCTCAGAGGGCCAGACAGGTTTTACATGTTGGAGTTTGGATTTGAGCCCAGGGTTACCTCATCATAACTCCCAGGATGTTCCCGAGATCAGGGAGAAGGGATTCTCATGAGGCAATGAACAGAAGGGGCGAGGGAAGACGGACAGGAGGAAGGAGATCCTGGGAACTTGTGCATATGCTAGCTGGTGCCGTGAGGCTTGTGTGGGGGGGGGGCTGGGGGAATAGGTCTGCGTTGTGGGTCCTATCCCCTGCTCACTGTCATCTGCCCTCCCGGGACCTTGTGCGGGGGGAGATTCTGGGAGTCGATACAGGATGGGAAAGGAGTTGGAGAGTGATTCCTGGTCACTACCAGTGCGTGGGTTATAAGCTGCGAAAAACAGACTATTATTGCTGTATGTGTTTTTGCCTGTGTTGAGGCATCTCATATGTGCTATTGAGGGGAGAAAAAGGATTTCAGAAAATGTACTGGTATCTTCATCCCACGAGCTTCATGTTTCAACTGTTTTACTGGAATTTGAAAATGACCCAATTCTGTGTTTTATTGGATTTTAAAACGAACCACAGTTTGAAGCTGAATTTTTTTTTTCTTGCTGAAGTTATCTGGCCCAAGGTCTTTATTCTTTTTTTTTATTTTATTTTATTTTATTTTATTTTTTAATTTTTTTTTCAACGTTTTTTATTTATGTTTGGGACAGAGAGAGACAGAGCATGAACGGGGGAGGGGCAGAGAGAGAGGGAGACACAGAATCGGAAACAGGCTCCAGGCTCTGAGCCATCAGCCCAGAGCCCGACGCGGGGCTCGAACTCACGGACCGCGAGATCGTGACCTGAGCTGAAGTCGGACGCTTAACCGACGGAGCCACCCAGGCGCCCCTAATGTTTATTTATTTTTAAGAGAGAGAGAGGGAGAGAGACAGAGTGTGAACGAGCAAGGGGCAGAGAGAGGGGGAGACACAGAATCCAAAGCAGGCTCCAGGCTCCGAGCCATCAGCCCAGAGCCCGACGCGGGGCTCGAACTCACGGACCGCGAGATCGTGACCTGGCTGAAGTCGGACGCTTAACCGACTGCGCCCCCCAGGCGCCCCCCAAGGTCTTTATTCTTTAGGAGGAACTGATTCAGAGAGGGAAGAGTCTTGTCACTTGGACTCCAGGTCCAATCTTGTCCTCACTTATCCTTGCCACACTCCTACGATGTGGTCCAGATTTTGGGGTCAAGGTGTCCTCTCATTTCTTTACTGAGATCTTTTATTAAGGTCGATCTGATTGCCCCAGGGGACATGTATGATTTAATCTCTTGAAGGCAACAGGAGACTGCCAAGTGCTAGGTCCTCTGTAAGGTCTCTCTGAGTTCCTCCTCAGCATTTCCCCGGGTTCCTGGACTCAGTAGCTGAGGTAGTACAATGTTTTATTCTCTTGGTTAAGATATTAATCTAAAGGTGCAGATCTGAGGCTGACAAAAGCAGATCTAAAATATTCTTGCCTTAAAGAAAAACCAGTCGTACAATTTTTAAGGCAACCAATGCAAAGTCAGAAAGTCTTGAAGAATTTGTTGTTGGCACTTGAGGGTTTGAGGCCTTTTAAAAAGCTTAAGATAGGAATTGATGATGTTGAAGCCTTTGTTTGGCTGAGAAAGGAAGCACCTTTTCAGTCATCACTGAAAGAGTGCCCCAGCCAGCATCCTGAGCTTGGAGAGGTCGCAGAACTGAAAGCAGCCGCCGGCCTGCACTGGGCAGGCCTGGAAGAGAGGGAATGGGCTGTTGAGTTCTGCATGAAGCTGTTCTGCATGAACTTTTATTTCTTGGCTTTCAGTTAGGACCGTGCACAGAGTATCTCTGAATAGGTGAATCAGCAAAGTGGTACATGCACCCCAAAGTTTATAGCAGCATTATCTACAAGAGTCAAATTATGGGAAGAGACCAAATAAAGAAGATACCACACACACACACACACACACACACACACACACACACACACTGGAATATTATTCAGGCATCAAAAATAATGAAATCTTGCCATTTGCACGATGGATGGGTGGATGGAGCTAGAGTGTATAATGCTAAGTGAAATAAAGCAGTCAGAGAAAGACAAATACTGTATGATTTCACTCATATGTGGGATTTAAGAAAAAAAAACAAATGATCATAGGGAAAGAGAAAAAAAGAGAGAAAGGGAAGCAAACCATAAGGGACTCTTATATACAGAGAACAAACTGAGGGTTGCTGGAGGGCAGCTTGGTGGGGGATGGGCTAAATGGATAATGGGCATTAAGGAGGGCACTTGGCCAGGTGGCGCCTGGGTGGCTCAGTTGGTTAAGCGTCTGACTTTGGCTCAGGTCATGATCTCACGATTCACGGGTTCAAGCTCCATGTTGGGCTCTGTGCTGACAGCTCAGAGTCTGGAGCCTGCTTCTGATTCTGTGTCTCCCTCTCTCTGTCCCTCTCCTGCTTGCGTGCTCTCGCTCTCTCTCTCTCAAAAATAAATAAACATTAAAAAAATTTTTTTAAATACAAATATAAACAAAGGAGGGCACTTGTCAGGATGAGCGCTGAATGTTATATGTAAGTGATGATTCACTAAATTCTACACCTAAAACCCACTTTTACCATGTATGTTAACTAACTAGAATTTAAATAAAAATTGAATTAAAAAAAGAATAGGTGAATCAGCACTATGAAAGACAACTTCTAAAGAAGAAATGTTCATAACATCTTGTGGGGATTCTCATGGGCATCTTCCAGTCCTCGAAGTCGGATTCTTCCTTGGACCTCACAGCAGATCAGTCTCAAATCCTCTGACTTGGTGCCTTTTGGGGATGCATCAGATTTGATGAATAATTGTTCTGCCATAGCTCTGGGTCTGTGATTGTTTAGGCCTGGGGGGAGCAAGTCCAGTCTTTCTTTGGGAATTTTCTCCCTTCCCACCTCTTCCTGGGTGTCCTCTCCATGAAATACTCTTCAAGACTGTCCCTGAGCTCTCCCCTACCCTGCCTGCTTCCTTTTCTTTCTTTCTTTTTTTTTAATATGAAATTTATTGTCAAATTGGTTTCCATACAACACCCAGTGCTCATCCCAACAGGTGGCCTCCTCAATGCCCCTCACCTACCCTTCCCTCCCTCCCACCCCCCATCAACCCTCAGTTTATTCTCAGTTTTTAAGAGTCTCTTATGGTTTGGCTCCCTCTCTCTCTAACTTTTTTTTTCCTTCCCCTCCCCCATGGTCTTCTGGTAAGTTTCTCAGGATCCACCTAAGAGTGAAAACATATGGTATCTGTCTTTCTCTGTATGACTCATTTCACTTAGCATAACACTCTCCAGTTCCATCCATGTTGCTACAAAAGGCCATGTTTCATTCTTTCTCATTGCCACGTAGTATTCCATTGTGTATATAAACCACAATTTCTTTATCCATTCATCAGTTGATGGACATTCAGGCTCTTTCCATAATTTGGCTATTGTTGAAAGTGCTGCTATCAACATTGGGGCACAAGTGCCCCTATGCATCAGCCTTCCTGTATCCCTCGGGTAAATTCCTAGCAGTGCTATTGCTGGGTCATAGGGTAGATCTATTTTTAATTTTCTGAGGAAACTCCACACTGTTTTCCAGAGTGGCTGCACCAGTTTTCATTCCCACCAACAGTGCAAGAGGGTTCTCGTTTCTCCACATCCTCGCCAGCATCTATAGTCTCCTGATTTGTTCATTTTAGCCACTCTGACTGGCATGAGGTGATATCTGAGTGTGGTTTTGATTTGTATTTCCCTGATGAGGAGTGACATTGAGCATCTTTTCATGTGCCTGTTGGCCATCTGGATGTCTTCTTTAGAGAAGTGTCTATTCATGTTTTCTGCCCATTTCTTCCCTGGATTATTTGTTTTTCGGATGTGGAGTTTGGTAAGTTCTTTATAGATTTTGGATACTAGCCCTTTGTCCGCTATATCATTTGCAAATATCTTTTCCCATTCTGTCGGTTGCCTTTTAGTTTTGTTGATTATTTCCTTTGCAGCGCAGAAGGTTTTTATCTTCATGAGGTCCCAATAGTTCATTTTTGCTTTTAGTTCCCTTGCCTTTGGGGACGTGTCAGGTAAGAAATTGCTGCGGCTGAGGTCAGAGAGGTCTTTTCCTGCTTTCTCCTCTAGGGTTTTGATGGTTTCCTGTCTCACATTCAGGTCCTTTATCCATTTTGAGTTTGTTTTTGTGAATGGTGTAAGAAAGTGGTCTGGTTTCAACCTTCTGCATGTTGCTGTCCAGTTCTCCCAGCACCATTTGTTAAAGAGACTGTCTTTTTTCCACTGGATATTCTTTCCTGCTTTGTCAAAGATTAGTTGGCCATACTTTTGTGGGTCTAATTCTGGGGTTTCTGTTCTATTCCATTGGTCTATGTGTCTGTTTTTGTGCCAATACCATGCTGTCTTGACGATTACAGCTTTGTAGTAGAGGCTAAAGTCTGGGATTGTGATGCCTCCTGCTTTGGTCTTCCTCAAAATTACTTTGGCTATTTGGGGCCTTTTGTGGTTCCATACAAATTTTAGGATTGCTTGTTCTAGCTTCGAGAATGCTGGTGCAATTTTGATTGGGATTGCATTGAATGTGTAGATAGCTTTGGGTAGTATTGACATTTTAACAATATTTATTCTTCTAATCCATGAGCACGGAATGTTTTTCCATTTCTTTATATCTTCTTCAGTTTCCTTCATAATCTTTCTATAGTTTTCAGCATACAGATCTTTTACATCTTTGGTTAGGTTTATTCCTAGGTATTTTATGCTTCTTGGTGCAATTGTGAATGGGATCAGTTTCTTTATTTGTCTTTCTGTTGCTTCATTATTAGTGTATAAGAATACAATTCATTTCTGTACATTGATTTTGTATCCTGCAACTTTGCTGAATTCATGTATCAGTTCTAGCAGACTTTTGTGGAGTCTATCGGGTTTTCCATGTATAATATCATGTCATCTGCAAAAAGTGAAAGCTTGACTTCATCATTGCAAATTTTCCTGCTTCCTTTTCTGCTTCTGTTTCTAAGATGAGACACACTTTATGCTAACACATCCCTTCTCTGGCCTCTGCTGATTCTCTGCCTCAATGGTCCTCTTCTTCTGGGGTTCTTTGAACCAAAGAGGGATGCTCAGCCAAGCTTCCAGGTCTTTCTGTGCCCCTAGGCGAGGGAGCTGAGGTTCCAGGTATAACCAGTCACTCTGGGTGCTCTTAAGTCTGCTTTGTACCCAGGATTGCCACCAGCTGCCATGCCCTCTCTGGACCCTGGTCCCTCTTTTGGGAGCCTGCCCAATGCTCAGTCTCCTACTGTCTCTGTGTTGTGTTTGGATTGACCTCTCCCTTCTGTTTGTTCTTGTCAGTCCTCCCCAGGGGCTGGAGTCTTACCTTTGAACTGTGGTCCATTAGTGGGAGCCCAGTTATCTGCCCTTTTTCTTTCATGCTTTTTGGTCGTCTTTCTGCCACTTTTCTAGAAAAGTTCCTACTCCTGCTTCATTCCTGCCCCTGGCTCAGTTTACTTGGACACCTCATGGCTCACCATGTTGACAAATGTACTCCTTTGGCTCATCCCATCCCAGGCTGTCTGCCTCTCTGGATGACACTTGGTTGGTTGTTGCCAGCCCCTTTGGATGTTGGGTCCTGCTTGCTGAACTGGATTCCGAGCTGGGTCTACACCCAGCTCTCATCTATCCTACCCCACCCCAGTGGGTCCTTCAAGCTCCAGGTTGGGCCCCTTTCCATCTCTTCTACCCAGCTGTGGTAAGCCAGCCATCACCCATATGTTTCCTATCTCCCAATGTCAACCTTATTTGTATTCAAATTTTCCTTCTGTATAATTTCTCCTGCCCAGTTTTGCTAATCTGCCTCCTTGAGTGTGGTCTCTCTTTACTGGCATATAGCTGAGGGGCACCATGAAGCATCATTATCAGAGATTGTCCCCATCTGGCCATTGCTCCTGTCCCCACCACTGTGTTACAAACAGGCTCTCCAAGATCCCTGTTGACAAATCATTGGCTGCATCTCAGTCCCCCTTCTTTCTTATTTAATCTTCTGCCAACTTGGACAAGTTTAGCACCCATTCTTTCCTACATCACCCCACTGCCTCACCTTTGTTGGGGATTTGTCTTCCTTATCCTCCCCTTGGCACCCATGACCAACTGTCTTTGCTGATTTTTCCTGACCATTCCTTCTCTTCCTCCCATCCTGGGGGTCACTGTACCTTCTTGGATGAGCCTTTACTCCTTCGGTGAAATCACATACAGTTCTACAGCCCCTGCCTGGTGGGGGAGGGCACTTGATTTTGTATTATATTAGAACTGGGGTGGAGGGCATTTCAGTGGTTCCTGGGGCCTGTGGTTCTTTCTCTTACATTCCTTGTGTTATTCCCCCTCCCCCAGACAGGAAAACCCAGACCTCCTTTCACTGGATTCCTTTCGCTCCTTTAAACAACAGCATCCTATTGATACATCCCTGAGTCCTGCCATCTTCACTCTTTCCTTGTAGGAAAACAGAAAACCTGCACATCAGAGTTGTTTCTCTACAGCAGGAAGTTCAGCCCACTGACTCTGAGCTGTTCTCATGAAACAAACTGGGGAACTGGTGCACACACACACACACACACACACACACACACACACACACGAGTAGATCAAATGAGGAGAGAGATGGGTTCCTGGTTTCTTTAGAGTTTTCTCTATCCATTCCATTGTCCATTTTGGTGCATATCGCCGCTTCTCAAGCTGTAGTTTACCGTGGGGGGCTCCCACCTAAGGTGTCCAACACACCCAGACGTGCCAGAGCCAGTGCGGGTGTTGGCTGGAAGGCGTGATGGTTGGAACACACTCTTAAAGAATATATTCAACTTCACAAAGAGATGTTGTAGCTGTGATCTCTCAAACTAAACAATAACAAAACGTAGTACTTTTGGAATTATTTTTTTTATTGGTTCGTTTGCTACTTACAATGAAAGCAACTCTGAATGTGGTCTCTTTTTCATCAGTCACATGCACCCTTTTACCTGAATTGCTAGAACAAAGCAGAGAAGTGGAAACTAAGGATGATAATATGTTTAATGTGTCTGGCATCTCATTTGGTCTCTACACAACACACCCGTGAAGCGATTACTATCCTCTAGTCTCACCTTCCGTAGATAAAGAGGTTGAGAAATGGAAACATTTCATGTCGCAAATTAGCACTAGACTTCATATCACAGCTGCCCCTGAACACAGGACTTCTCTTTCCCAGGCCAGCGCCCTTCTGCCATGCTGTTTTACTTCTTGTGTTACTTAACCACTCAGCATTAATAAAGGTCTCTCCCTATCAAATAATACTGTTGGAAACCTTATGAAAAAAATAGAAATATAAAAAAGTAAAAAAAGGAATGTATATCAATTTAGTCCTAATACTAAAACACAGCCATTATGTATACTTGCTATATATTCATCCAAAAAACGTTTTCTTAATAGGTGTTTTTTTTCAAAGTTTGAAAAACGCTGGGATGCCCGGGTGACTCAGTCGGTTGAGCATGCAACTTTGGCTCAGGTCTTGATCTCGCGGTTCATGGGTTCAGGCCCCACGATGGGCTCTGCGCTGACAGCTCAGGGCCTGGAGCCTGCTTCAGATTCTGTGTCCCCCTCTCTCTCTGCCCCTCCCCCTCTCTTTCTCAAACAAATAAACATTTAAAAAATTTTTAAAAAAGAATAATAGTAACAAACAGTTTTTGATTTTCTGCTCGGTTACAGTGATTTCCTCATGTTATGTGATCTCATCAATATAGCTTTTGAGATTGCCTAGTATTTGAGTGAATGCTTCGGTACTTTTTGGGGCAAAATTTAGTATGAAAATGTCAAACGATTTCAAGTCTGTTGATGGTATTACTTATTCAACGAGTGTTTGAAAACTTCCTAAGTGCAGGTGCAGAGGGAGAATTCACTGAGTGAGTGGCTGAGGCACAGGAGATGTGGCACAATGTCCGGCGGTGAGTTTGAGGTTTGAGAAGCCTTGGCCATTTAACAAAATCACGCTTCCTTCTCAGTGTTTGCTCTAATTCAGCCCGGTCATGGCTCCTATTTCTCGCTTACTGGAGCGGCCCATCATGGCCATAACGTCTTGTTCGTAATTACCTGGTTCCATCTGCCAGCTAAGTCCGCTTGCCGCCCTGTGAGGGGAGGGGTGGCCATCCCCGTGCAACAATACGAGTGTGAACAGGACACTGAAAGCATTTGCTGCCATAGTAAGAAAGTCTCCGTAGTGCAGTTTGATGCCCTGCACCGAGGCAGAAGAAGAAAAACCTCGCTTGCTGTGGCGTTCTGAGGTCCCCGCCACACAAAACCTGCACCTAACAATAAACGGCCAAAGGTGGTGGCCAGACTGCAACCTGCCCTCCCCACCCCGGATCCTTTCTCATTAATTCACGTCCTGCTGTAGGCAGGCCCTTCCCACACTGAAGGGCCTGGCCTGCGAGACCAGTAGCATATAGCAGAAGTGATGGTATTTGACTTCAAGCCCGGCTCATAGGTCAACTTCATTCTCTGTGGAAATGAATTGAGGAACTCCAGGTATAGAGTCAGCCTCCCCCTCGACGTGTAGACTCAGCCATATGCACTAATTTTTTTTTTTTTTTGGAGAGAGAGCATACGAGTGGGGGGAGAAGGGCAGAGGGAGAGAGAGAGACAGACAGACAGACAGACAGACGGAATCCCAAGCAGACTACATGCTCAGCGACGAGCTCACCTTAGGGCTTGATCCCATGACCCTGGGATCATGACCTGAGCCGAAATCAAGAGCCCATCGCTCAACTGACAGAGCCAGCCCGGAGCCCCTATGTGCACTAGTTTTAAGACTAAATTTAAAAAGATACAGAACCACTTGAGCTCACTTTTTCTTTTTTTTACAGTTTGCGCCTCTAATGCTGTGGCCCTGTGTACTCTTGCGTTGTAAACAGTGGGTTGGAAACACTGCTGGCACGCTGACCACAAAGATGAAGAAATGAAATCTGAGTTCTTCTAATTCTCTTATTTTGTGTGACTGCTTGGAACTTTTGTGTTTAAGATTGAAAGCAGTGAAACAGTGAGAGTTGCAAGGTGAAAATGTTTTTGATTGGTAAGTGCGAATTTCCGTTCATGCATAAAATATTTTCCTGAATTTGGATAAAATCTTTACAGTGAAAATTTCTTCCTCTTTTTTTTTTAAACATGTTTAATTGTTTGTTTTAAACTTAAAAGACTGAGTCAAGGGAACAGTAATAGTGACTGTTATTTATTAATTCACTATTTCATATTATTACTGAAAATGATTTTTTGGGGGCGCCTGGGTGGCTCAGTCGGTTAAGCGTCCGACTTCGGCTCAGGTCATGATCTCGCGGTCTGTGAGTTCGAGCCCCGCGTCGGGCTCTGTGCTAACAGCTCAGAGCCTGGAGCCTGTTTCAGAGTCTGTGTCTCCCACTCTCTGACCCTCCCCCGTTCATGCTCTGTCTCTCTCTGTCTCAAAAATAAATAAACATTAAAAAAAATTAAAAAAAAAAAAGAAAATGATTTTGTTGTTCAGAGGCTGTTACCTGAGTGTCAGTACACAAGATAGGCCACTATCCTGAGGCCATTCTGTTGGCCAGCGCTTCAGACCCATGATGAGACAATGACCAAATTCATCCCATTGTGTTCTGGCCCCTCCATTTCCCCCAATCCAGGGGTGCTTAATTCCCACTGTTGACATTTAGACTGGATAATTCTTTATCCTGGGAAGCTGTCCTGTGCCTTGTGAGATGTTTAACGGCACCCCAGCCTATACCCACTATGTGCCAATCGCGTCCCCCTTCCTAGTTGTGGCAATCAAACATGTCTCTAAACATTGCCAGATATCTCCTGGGCAGCAAAATCATTTCCAGTTGAGAACTACTATACTACACCCCTCTTTTTCACCATTATTATTGCTGTGTTTAGTCTATACATTTTCTCTGTTACAAATAGTTGAACTGTGGCATGAATGTGGCATCTTGGGAAAGAAACTTAAATGAAATTATCCTAAACACTGAGTCCTGTGGGTTGAACTGGTCTGTGAAGTCTGGAGACATCAACGTTGTAATTAAAAAGCATCAACTTGGAGAGTGGGCCCAGTAAAAGGAAACCTCACAGTGTCTCAGCTCTGTCTCACGTTGGATAGCTAGATTAAGGACTCAGAATCTGTGAGTAGATTCTTCTGGAATTTTTTCCCCAAAGAGATTTTTTTTTGTGGGGGGTGGGGGTGGGGGTAAAGAATTTGGCTCATTGTTGAATGTGAAAGAAAGATATTCTTTTTGAAATTCATCTCTAGGTCAGTGAAAAGCTGTGTGATCTCTAATGGACAGGAAGTAGAGACCAGGAATGAAGAGAGTGACCTATGGCAAAGAGCCCCTTGGGGTGACCTCTAAAGCCGTCAGACCTTCATAGACACTTATCTAGGGCTCCAGAGGTCAATGTGGGTTATAGACACTTAACTAGAGCTACAGGTTGAAAAAAGAGGTGGCAATATTTCTCTGAGGGTCATGTTTTTTTTTGAGTAGCATTACTTCCAAATATACAGTGCTTATTTTGGACTAGTGGTGATACTAGA
The DNA here is from genome assembly GCF_018350215.1 of Panthera leo. Lineage (NCBI taxonomy): Eukaryota > Metazoa > Chordata > Mammalia > Carnivora > Felidae > Panthera > Panthera leo. The sequence continues at coordinate 9,535,542 of NC_056687.1, forward strand.
ATCCTGCTTCTTTGGTCTTCCCCGTGTCTATGGCAGCCCCTGAGGTGCCTCCCAGGGACTCACACTGGCTCAGGAGAGCTGCTGGCGTGCAGCTCTTTCCTACTTTGCACTCGCTGACTACACACTGGTAGTTTGAGATTGGCTATGGTGGGAATATTTACACCATGGAAATTGGTAAGCAGTACATATCAGGTGCCCCTCACCTCCCCCTGAGGCCCACTTATCAAACATTTGCCAGCACGTCACTATTTGCCAGGAACCCTAGGGTCCTTGGAACGTAATTTAAAAAGTACTGGTACAGGGGCGCCTGGGTGGCTCGGTCGGTTGAGCATCCGGCTTCGGCTCACGTCACGATCTCGAGGTTCCTGAGCTCGAGCTCTGCGTCGGGCTCTGTGCCGACAGCTCGGAGCCTGGAGCCTGCTTCGGATTCGGTGTCTCCTCCTCTCTCTCTGCCCCATCCCTGCTCATGCTCTGTCTCTTTCTCTCTCTCTGAAGAGTAAATAAACTTAAAAAAATTTTAAAAACTACTGGTATAGTAAACATGAGATGTACATGGTACGCTGGGAAGTACTTGTGCTAGTTTACTAAGGCTGCCTGAGCAAAATGCCAAACACTGAGTGGCTTAAACAATAGAAATTTATTGTCTCTTGTTCTGGAGGCCAGAAGTCCAAGATCAAGGTGCCGATAGGGCAATGCCCCTCTGAAGGGTCTAGGGAAAACCCATTCCAGGTCTCTCTCCCAGCCCCTGGTAGTTATGCAGGCTTGTGTTGGCATAACTCCTGTCTTCACGTGCTGCTTTCCCTGTGTTTGTGTGTGTGTCCACATTTCCCTTTTAGGACACCAGTCCTACGGGACTAAAGTCCACCCTAATGACCTCATTTTAACTTGATCACCTCTGTCAAGGATCCTTCTGTAAATAAGGCTACATCGACAGGTACTGGGAGTTAGGACTCCAAGCATATTTTGGGTGGGGGCACCATTCAACCCACAATAGTAGTCAAGCACGGATTTTCATTCTGTTCTGTTCCTCCTTAACTGTGTGGCCTTAAGTTGACACTTAACAGCCTCCGTTCTAAGTCCAAAAAAATAAGGGGGTTGAACGATGTAATCTGTGAGATTTTCTCTCTCAAATCCTAGGACTTCACAAATACTGTTTCTGACCTTTCCACTAGTGGGGTCAATCTCTAATTTTTTTTAATGCTTTCTTTACGTATAAGGGAAGCTGGTTACAATTGGCATGTTAATAGCAGTAGCTACTTTTTTTTTTTAAATTTTTTTTTCAACGTTTTTTATTTATTTTTGGGACAGAGAGAGACAGAGCATGAACGGGGGAGGGGCAGAGAGAGAGGGAGACACAGAATCGGAAACAGGCTCCAGGCTCCGAGCCATCAGCCCAGAGCCTGACGCGGGGCTCGAACTCACGGACCGCGAGATCGTGACCTGGCTGAAGTCGGACGCTTAACCGACTGCGCCACCCAGGCGCCCCAGTAGCTACTTTTTTAAAAAAGAAATTATAGTATGCCAGGAATTCCAATAGGAGCTTTACATATGTTACTTAACTCTCAAAAAAGTCCCACAAGATATTTATTCGAATCTTCATTTGATAGTTGAGGTGTCCAAGGTACAAAGAGCTTCCCTCACTCGTTAAAATTCATGGTATTGGCAAGTGGCGGAATGGGCTATGAGTCCACATCTTTATGAACCTAGAGCTGGTGTTCTTAATACTTCTCCACTCCTTTGTGAAGATGAGCGCCCCTTAGACAGGTGGAACCCTCAGGTCTGACCTTTGGCACTGAGTTCTTATGACCCTGAACCCCCATACAACCTCTGTTCCGTATCCCATTCACTCACCGAGAGGCTTATCTTTCTGCTCCTCTAAGCATCAGATGAAGCCAGTTAAGTTGCCTTATTCTCAAAGGAGATCCAACCACAAGAGATCTCTGGGACACCCTTTGGAGGAATCCATGGCCCTTCAGTGTGTCTATAATTTTTGTGTCCCAGAAAACATTTGGATCTGTGAACTGTGGTTAAGATCATGGAACTCATGAAGTTTAAAAGAGGCTCACGTTAGTATAGATGACCTGTATTTTCTTGCTTTTATGGGAACTCAGAAACCTTTCTCCTAATTACTCATGAACTTGGTTACCATGTAGCCACTGCCATTTTATTTTTTTAATGCTGTGAAGCTGCTTCCATTGCCATCCAAGAACCCTGGAGGGCCTCTGTACCCCAGGAGTGAGGGCTCTCTCCGTTCCCAGGTCCACTCCCTTGGGTGCCATCTTCTCTGCTTGAGCTGATGACATAGTGGAACCCTTAGGGGCCACAGCTGTGTAGTTTTCTGTGGCAAGAATTCCTCTTTTCAGCTAGACTTGTAATTCGTGGAAGGTAGCTGAAGCAGTGGTGCCCTTGCCTTAATGCCTTAGATATCTTTAGTGACAGACAGCCCCTATTTCTGGTCTCTGTACCATATGGTCTCTATACCAGGCTGGGCTGGGCTGGGCTAAAACCAGGTACCAAGGTCTACTCAAGAGTCATTTCTCACTGATGACTGAGGGTTGCCTATTGGGCTGTCTTCTTGCCGGGAAGCTCTTTGGTTGCTCATTAACATGGGTTCCTGGTGACCCAGCATCTCTAACCCCCAATATTTTACTCATACTCAGATGTCCCTCTCGGTGCTGGCATCCAAGGATATTACAAAGGATACTATTAATTGTTTGGAGGAAGAGGTGAGGCCATACTGTGAGATGGCTGTAGCAGTTGGTAATGGTACTAGAGGTTTTATTTGGTAATGCATGTAGCTGATGATCTGGACCAACCCGCTTCTGCTCAACTAAGCTCATCTTCTTGTGCAAAGTACGATTACCTACACATGTGGTAGTGGAAAACTTTTGAGAAGGAGATCCCATGAATATGGAGCTACTAATCAGATAAGCAAGGAGGAGAAGTCCCAGGAAAGAAGGCGCTGTTCCATTGTAAACAGAATTACAGTTTACCTGGAATCTGTGTGTGTGTTTATTCGTGGCATTGGCTCACAATTTGGGTCCAAGTTCTGTTTATTACACTTCTTATACGTTTGTTTGTCTTCCTCCTCTTACCTGCTGGCAAGAATTGTCCAGCTGGGATTGTAAAGTTTAATGAGCTTGGTCAGAAGTCGACATTTCGGTCAAGTATGAGAATCTAACTAATGTGAGAATGTAACCTAGGAAGGTCTGAGGCTAAAAATGTGAGAGTCTTTAGTAAAGCAAGAGGTAAGGATTAGTCTCTCCCACAAGGGTTCTATATTCAGCTGGTGTCTGGTGTCTCAGCCCTATATCATGGATGATTATTATTTAGTGGAGAAAAAGGCTTTTCTATGGGCACTGCATATTCTGGGCCATAGAAGACCCTTGCACTGATGTCCGAGGGACTGCAGAGTGCCCAGCTTGTTGCTGGCTCTTTATTACTGCCTTTATTCTGTCAATAAAGTGATGGGGAATGTGGGAATTTTTACATTGATTAAGGAAAAGGCTTGGGCCAAGATCTTTTCCTTTTAGGTAGTCTTGTAAATTTTGTCTTCATACACTAGTCAACAAACATTTATTTGAAATACTACCATCTGAAATCTAACATCCATCTGTTGGTGCCCTCTGGTAGCCAGGAATCGGAGACTCTCCCACATCCTTTCCCTAAAGTGTGCTCTGGGTTTAGACTGGGGTAGATCTTACTCACTTCCTTTTCTGCTTCCTATCTTTCCTCCTCCAAAAGCCACAGGCATTTTTTTTTTTTTTTACTTATTTGATGGGTTACTTTTAGAAATGTCTTGCACAAGCCATTTTTTCCCCAATGGAAAACCCTTTTCCATCAGGAAGATGCATTTCAAAGCTTTTGAAGAGTGGTTTAACCACTTTTGTCAGAGCCCTCTTGGAAAGGTGAAATTGATAGTTCCGTAAGGTTAAAAAAAAAGTTGTTTCCCCACTTCCTGTCTGAAAAGGGATTCTTCTGGTTGAATACGTTGGTAGGTTGGGTCAAGTGGCCTTCACTGAGGGTGGGCTGGAATCTGCCCCCGGTTGGCCCTGGAATCTTGGCCACTTTTAGGGCAGCCTAAGGATATGAAATTGCTCTAGGATTTGTGTGTGTGTGTGTGTGTGTGTGTGTGTGTGTGTGTGCACTTTACATGCAGTGGGTCCTTGGCCAGTTGGTGGTGATGATGAATGATGTTGATATAAATGAGGTTCTATTTGGTTCAGCTGAAGTTGGCTGCACTTCTCTGGGAAGGCTCCAGGTAACCCTTTTCTCCCTGACTTCCCAGGAATACCTGTTGTTGGAGACCATGAATTCCTCTCTAGGGTCACAATGGCCTGAGTTTATTATCCATTTGGGTCCGATCAGTCTCTAGGTATCTCTGTTGGCCTTGGTTCATGGGTTAACGGACATACAGTCAGTGGGTAATGGGAATGGAAGCCTTAAACCATATACCCTTGTAGGTCTAATCCAGGACTTTCATTTTGTTGACGAGGAGACCAAGGCCCAGTAAGTAGGAGGAACTTGAGTGAAATTTGGAATCCAGATGTTCTGACTCATGGTTCAAGTCATTGTCTGCTACTTTGGGGGTCCTCAGATGGCAATGATCTTAATTGCCGGGTGCTTATTAACCATGCAGATTCCTGGGGCACCTCTCTGAGATTCTGATTTTAATAAATACTTGTGGTCAACACTGTACACTCAAGATATAATGTGAGCCATATATGTAATTTAAATTTTTCTGGTGGTCACACTATAAAAATAAAAAGAAACAACGGGAATTTTAACAATATATTTCATTTAATCTAATATAGCCAATTTACTACTGTAACACATGTATCTATAAAGTTATTAATGAGTTATCTGACTTTTTTGCTACTAACTCTTAGAAATTTGGTGTGTATTTTATACCTTAATTTGGATGTCACATTTCAAGTGTGAAAAGCAAGTAGCTAGTGGCTCTCATATAGGATATGAGATATATAGGGTATAGGATGTAGGATAGTGCAGATCTATAATTGTTCCTTGCCAGTCATTGGAGCTCTTCATAAAAGGCATACCAACAAAATAAAGAACTCCCCAGGAGCTAGACTCAAGTGTCTAGCATTCAAAATCCAAGTACCCCCCACCCCGCCCCAAGCCTTGTTAAACTTTGTGGGCTGCGGCACTTTAGTAGACGGGATATGTTTACATAGAAAATATGCAGGAACCCACTGGCTGTCAGATGACACAGACATCTTGAGGCCACACGCCTCTCATGTACCACTGAGCATGTGAGTTTGCACATGTAGACTATTGTGCAAGCGCTGGGAACTGTATGTGCTGAAGGCACAGGCACCCTGTGAAGTGTTTCAGTGGAATTTTCAACCAGAAGCAGCTGATCATTTTCCAATTTAATCTGTGAACGCAGTTGGGGGATTTTTGCACATGAATCAACTTGTTTGGCTTGACAGAGCTTCTCTGTACTCTGTCCCTGTCTCAGCCTCACAAAAGGTACTCTGTGTGTAAATTTGCAGGGGTGGTGGTGGAAGGAGGTGCATGGAAGTTCAAGGGAAACTTTTCTGAAAAATGCAACACTGGAGAGCCAGGGTGGAAACGCAGGAGGGGTCCCCAATCTGACTTTCCACTCTCCCCACCAGAGGTGCTTTTCAAGGGTTGAGGGTGGAAAAACATTTGAAATTCAGCTAATAAGATAGAAGCACACATTTCTGTACATGTGTTGATGTAATTATTGGTTAATTCTTTCCGAGGAATGGTTATGAAGATACCAGTGGTAAACCCGGGTCTGGTCATTCTGTTTCATCTGCCTTATGCTTCATTTTGATAAAAAAAAAAAAAGTGAGTCATCAGAAGGAAACGGGGTATTTTGTGCATGGTCTATACTTTGAAGGCTGTCATGTTGTGTTGTGTAGCCACTTTGGTGGCATTGACTTATGAGGCATCGTGTGATGCTGGAGAGTGAAAGAGGGTGAGAACCCAGAGTACAAAATAATAATAGCAATGTCATAACAAGAACAACCACCAACATTTACCAAGCATTGATTATGTCTCAGACCCTTGATATGGATGTGCTCATTCAATCCTTGCAATAACTCTAGAAGTAGGCACTAGTATTTGTCTTCATTTTCCATTGGGGAAATGGGGGCACAGAGAGGTTAGCTACTTTGCCCAGGTCATCTAGCTGGTAAGGAACAGAACTGGGGTTAAACCCAGGTGGACCGTTAGTTCTCACCCAAAAGACCACAACCTGTTATGCTTGAGATACTCCTTAAATGTCCTTCCACCACCTTCCCATCAAAGCAACAATCTCTTTGACCTTCCAAGCAGGCAGCTGTCTGGCCCCCACTTGAATGCATTGAGAAGTGGGAGTTCATTGTTTTGGTGGAAGCTCATGCCTTTTATGAAAAGCCCCAATGGATTGGGAAATTCTTCTTTATATGAAATCTCCCTCCTATGATTAGCAAAATTTGTCTTCCCCAGTGTTCTTGCAGACTTCCTGAAGCTGCAATAATACAGAATTACACATGATGGGACTTGTATCTCTATATGTCTATTAATATAATCGGAGATTAATTACTTTGGAAGAGTAGCTGTAAGGATACCAATTGTTTAAATCTACATTTCACTGTTCTTTTTCATCTGCCTTCTGCCTCAGCCCATGGAATGACTTATTCCATGACCTGTTACAGATCTCAGGAGATCCTGCCTTCATACCTTTGCTCATACTGCCTGGGAGAGCCTCCCTTCCACCTGTTCACAGCCAAGCTCTCTGAGCCTGAGCTCTCTCTGCCATGAAGTTTTCTTTGGTAAGGGAAGAAGTTGTTGTTACTGATGAGGGCAAAGGGACTGTTTACCTATGAAGAATTAAAAAATTGGAAGTGATTTCCCTTCTCTAGACATAGAGAAAATATGAAATCTGTTTGAGCATTGGTGTTGTGTTGGAGGGTCGTGAGGCTTCCTTTGTAGCCCTGGGACTTTGGGCAAACCTTTTAATATTGCAGGCCTGGCTCCCCCGTCAGCAAAATGAAGAGCTTGAATCAGGGATCCCACCAATCAAGGGGTACGTAGCTGGACCCCCTAATCGCCTTTTAAAAAATGCCTGTAATAGGAGTGCTCTGTCAGACCTGTGAATCGGTAAGCCCACTGAATGGAATTCTTTGAGTCTGTGTGAGGAAAATTGAGGGCCGCTGTCCTGACGAAGAAGCAGTATGAATATTTTTAGAAATCGGGAGGGTTGAATCAGCCATTAATGCTCTGTTGATCTGGATGGGAGGTATTTTGGTGGATGGGTGGTAAGAGCATGTTTCTGTAATTTGGATAAATACAGGGTTTTGGGTTCGGTGGAACAAGTTTGATTTTAAGAACTAGAGCATGAGTCATCTGCACTGATGCTTAAATGAGCTGCAGGCTGAGCAGTGAAGAAAAAGGCGGCAGCCAGCAGGGCTGTTGGCGACAGAGACTATTGGGAGGAATTCTAAGATGTATGTTGATTGATTTTTTTTTATTTTGCCATTTTAAAAATATAGTCAAAACCCTTTATTTTTTAAATTAAAAATACCCTTTTTTAAAACAGATTTTTTTAAGTTTATTTATTTATTTTGAGAGAGTGAGCGAGGACGCAAGGGAGGGGCAGAGAGAGAAGCCCAAGGAGGCTCTGTGCTGTCAGCACAATGTGGGGCTTGAACCATGAACCGTGAGATCATGACCTGAGCTGAAGCCAGATGCTTAACTGACTGAGCTACCCAGGTGCCCCCCCCCTTTTTTTTGATTAGGGCATGATGGGCACCAAGGCTTAGGAATAAGGGTCATGGCTGGGAGTAGAACATCTGTAAGCTCACTGGAATCCCTAAAAGGGACTGAGGCAGTCTGTGCAACATAGAGAAAAGGCTGCAATGCACATGGCTCCCCTCAGAGGCCAATAGAAAGAGCTGGAGGCAGCTAGGGACAGATCAGGGGAGAGGCTCACGGCAGCTGAGTGCTGTGGTGCTTCAGCAGATATCCAGAAATGCTTGGGACTTCTCAGTTTTGGGACTGCTTGCAGTATTGTACTAATAACATGGAGGCAGCACATAGTCCTGAGTGTCCCCATTTGGGAAGTCACACTTGACCCGGGCAAGCACTGTGGTCTCAGCTGCCCCAGTTCTGGAGTCCTTCCTGGCATCATCCCACTGCTGCAGTTTTTACCTCTTCTAGATTAAGGGCGGTAACTCATAGGATAGCCTGTGCTCCAGTCTCCTCTTGTCCCCGGACTAGGCAGTAAATAGCCTGGAAGAGAGGGACCGATGGGCATGGCAGAGGCACGGTCTCTGGGGAGGCTCCCTTTGCAGCTGGGCTATTTCCAAATGGGGAGGGTCCCACAGCCCGCAAGAGGGCCCAGCAGCCAGAATGACCCGTCTCCCCTTCTCTCTTGGCCTTGTGACAGTCCAGAATGAGAAAGAGAAGGGACAGGTGAAGGAACTAGCCTCTTTCGAGAGTGACAGTTTACACGTCTCTGCCAGTCTTCTCCATATCCCTCCATGAGCCTTTGAATGGCCTGAGTCCCCATCTTCGTTGGTGCAAATGAGATGTAGCTTATGGGCATGCTTTGAAAAATTGAAAGCGTTATAAACACCTCAGGATTATTATCTTGCCTGACTGGCATTTGTTTCTTGGGAATTCCTGACTTTTCCCCATTATCGTGAAGTGTCCCCTCAAGGACAAGTCAGAGGTTGCTGTAATCACTTGCCATCTGTGGAGCACTGGCAGTGGCCCTGCTGAAGTGCTTGGTAAAGATGCTGAGCAAGTCACTTACAGATGCTGGGAATGCTTCCTTGGCCTGGGCTCAGGAAAGGCCAAGGACGAAGAGAGATGTTATGCTCCCCAAGGGGACTGTGCCTCCCTAGGAGGAGTACCCTGCTGTGGGTGTATCTTGTGGTAGGGAAGAGTCCGTGTGCCGGAGTCTGCCTGCTGGGGCCATAGCCCGGCTTCACCATTAGCTGTATGACCTTGAGCAAGCTCCTTCATCTCTATGGTCTCAGGTTCCTGTTGTGTAGAAGGGGGAAAGTGATAGAACCTCTGAGGGGTGTTGTCAAGATTAATTGGGTGGATCCAGTGGCATGTGTAGAATAATTGAGTAAGTACCAGCTCTTTTTGACATTGGTTTATAGTAATGGCGCATAAAGGCATGGAGACCCTGGTGATGGCTACATTACTACATTTATTCCTTACAGCCACACCGAGGGATTATCCCCATTTTGTACAGGAGGAAAACAGAGGTCTTGAGGGATGAAGTCTCTTGCTATGCTGATAAATAGCAGAACTAGGATTTCGTTTTTTAACTCAAAGCAACTTATTCCCCATAATTTATTTAGTGTTCACCTTAAATGGTTACCAATAACTATTAACCAATAATAACTGATTACTATAATCTGTAGTCTTTGACATTTCCAGCATTTCCTTGTGGTGTGAGGAAAGTGCACAGGAGGCTTCCTGAGCATCGCAGGCTGTTCTGGAAGTGTCTGTGCAGCTCTTCCATGGGCTAGTTCCTTGCCTGTGTTTCTACAGAAGTTGGAATTGTAGGTTCCAAATGGGTCTCATTACCTTCCTCTCAAAATCCTTCCTCCTCCTATAGTCACACCTTCAGATTAATGGCCTTACCATCCTCCCCTTCGTCCAGACTGGAAATGTTGGTGCCATATTTGACTCTTCACCCTCACCTGCCCTTAAAATTGGTAGCCAGCTCCTGAAGACGAACCTCCACAGTATCTCTTGACTCTGTCTCTTTCTAGCCCCACTGCCACCATCATAGTTGAGGCCAGCGTTAGGTAAGAAAGGCATAATTGGTATTACAAAAGCATACACAAAACCAAAAGAAAGTTAGTTTTCGCTCGTGAAAGAGAACTGGGCAACTAGGCTTGTCGTAGTCCACGTGGCCATGCAGGAACTCAGGCTGACGAAGGCTCTTTTGGGCCTCCAAGGATATCCTGAAGTCAACTTCTTCATCACCAGCTGGAAAGAAAGAGGCAATGAAGAGGTACTTAGGGGATTTGATGAGCAGATTTGGCAGCTGAGCCTGTCTCTTCTGCAGCTGAGCCACGTGGCTGCACCCATTCGCAGTGGAGGTTGGGAGGTGCGGTCCAGCTGTGTCAGCCTCGGACATAAGGCCCTGGTCATTTCTTGCCTAGTTTTTGCAGTGGCCCTCACACTGGTCTCTCTGCCTAGTTTCTCTCATCATCCAATCCACACTCCATAATGTTGCCAGAGTTAACTTTGAAGTCACCAATCCTGCAGGCTTCCTGTTGCCTTGAGAACATTATCTGTAATGTGGCATTCCGAGGGCTCCACAGTGTGGCCTAGGCTAACTTGGCAGCTCATTTCCTACTCTGACCCTCCAAAAGCCTCGGGCCGGCCCTGGCAGACCCCATGCTCTTTCTGCACAAAGCCATGTATGCTCACCAACCTGTATGTCTGCTCCGAACAGGTAGCCTTCCCTCATCTCTCGTGGTCTGGGCCCTCTTCATCCTTTCAGACATCATTTAGAGGCCACCTCTAAAGTCCCCTTTAGGCTGTCCTCAACTGAAAAGGATCCCTTTCTCCCCTCTATTGTCGCTGAGTCCCCTTCTCCTACAGTCATGGGAGAAACAAGGGATTACGCTTTCTATTATAGCTCCTTGTTGAATCCCTAGCCAGACCAAAAGCTTACCTCGTCTTCCCCTCCTCTTAATGCAGGATAAATCCAACCCACTTGGCATGACACACCAAAGCTTTCACAATCTATCTCAACAGATAATTCTAGGCTTCATTTTTGTCTGATATGACCACCTTAAAATGCCCTATGTCTCTATTGCCCTATGTCCTTTCATGTTTCTGTAGCTTTGCGTCTGTTGCTCCCTGCCTGGAAGGCCCGCCATGGCATCTCCACCATCTGGTAAATGAGTGACCGTCACATGCTTCATTCCTTAGCCTTCCATCACAGGTGTCCACTCCTCTGGTAGAGCCTCACCTCTATTCTAGTCCATCATTCTCAACAGATGGAACTTCCTTGAGAACCAGAATATCCTGATTGGACCATATTTGGTGCATAGAAAGATTAAATAAGCCTTTCTTGAGTGAGTGCACCCACCATTGACTTTGCAAGGTGCTGTTTATGCTTGCCACTGGAGGGCTGTGCACATTGTGAGGGTAGTGAATGCCTGAATTTAATCATAGTACAGTCAGGACATTTTGAACTAATAGCTTCTTTTATTGTTTAATGTCCCTACCAAGATGGCAGAATGCAAGCACATTTCTCAAATGTCAAGAAGGACAAGAGTAGGTAAAAATCTGTGGAAAACCCGAAGCACACAATGAAATTAAAAAAAAAAAAAGAAAAAAGAGAAAGGAGGGAAAGAAGAAAGAAGGAAAGAGAAAAAGGAAAAAAGAAAGAAAAAGGGAGAAAGAAAGAAAGAAAGAAAGAAAGAAAGAAAGAAAGAAAGAAAGAAAGAAAGAAAGAAAGAAAGAAAGACCTGCCATCCTAGGAAGATATATGTGAGAAATGAAGTTCACATTCCTGAACTTTTTCCTCTTTTTTTAAAAAATTGAAACATTTCCAAAGAGTACAGCCTTAAGAAACTTGGCCCAGGTGTATTTAATTTTCCAGAACAATATACTGATGATTATCATCTGGGAGCGTGAATGCTTAACCCTTAGGCCGACACCTACTGTTTGCTAACCACCCTGACAGCTTTAGGGTTTTTGCCAAGGCAAGAAGAAGTCAGGGGGTAAAGATTGAAGCTTAGTCAATAGGAGAAAAGGGCTCTGGGTTGGCTTGGAGGTGGTTCAGGCAGAGGGGACGGGGCACTACAGGTGGGGTCTTCAGAAGAGGTAAGAAAAAGTTGGAGGCATGAGAACACCACGTATATTTCCTGAGCAAAGATTCTTGAGCATTCTCAATCACATAACCTGGGGCAGAAGAAACCAGCCAAGTATTGGTGTTTAACTTTCACATAAAGCTGGAGTTTAGAATGCTGGTGTTCTGCTTGAAATGTGAGGTCCGAACATCATATATATTGCTTTAAAGTCGAAGTTTTCAAAGTAAACACACTTTCAAGTCTGGTGCTGGAGAGAACTGAACAGTGGCTCTCTGGGAGGCTGCTTTCTGCAGGACGGTCTTGTCCTTGCTTTGTTCTTCAGTACCTTCAAGATACTTTAATTAATTAATTAAAGTTTTAAATGTTTATTTATTTTTGAGAGAGAGTGTGTGCGTGTGTGAGTGGGGGAGGGGCAGAGAGCAAGAGAGAGAGAGAGAGAGAGAGAGAGAATATCAAACAGGCTTCATGCTATCAGTGCAGAGCCTGATGCAGGGCTTGATCCCATGAACCTCGAGATCATGACTGGAGCTGAAACCAACAGTCAGACACTTAACCAGCTGAGCCACCTAGGCACCCCATGTGTCCAATTTCTATCTGATATTCTTTGGCACATTTACATCTTGTCCTGAAAGTTCTAGAACATTTTGCAGTAACATTTTCCTTCTTTCTGTCACTCATCTCCAGCCCTGCTATTGACCCTCCATCTGAAACCCCACGATTCTCAGAGCAGTGAAACAGGAGGAAGATGCCTAAGTGTTTGTGCGTCTCTTCCTACAGAGTTTGTTGGTAGCAACAAAGCCAGGATCTTGTGGCATTGCTGTGAGACTCTGACCCGGGACACAGAGGTCCTCTGCCTTCCCCACACCACGCGCTGGGCGTTTGTGGTACAGAACTAATTTTAAGGTTACACATGAATCTCCCTATCCTCCTATTCAATGTGCCATACACCTTTTCATATCCATTTATTCACTCATTCATTCAACATCTATTTACCAAGTGCCTCTTTTCACCAGGCAGTGGGCTTGGTGGTCAGGATATAATGGCACACAGACCAGACACAGTCACTACTCTCATTGAACTCACAGGCTACTTGAGGCGCAGTCCTAAGAACCCTTGCAGTGAAAGGACACCTGCAGACTGAAAGGAAGGCAGTGAGAGAAAGAGATATGATTCCATGAACATATATACAGAGCCATGTAGAGATACATGGAACTAATGGGTCTAAGTTTCTGAAGGAGCAATTTTTGAGTGAAGATCTACAGGGCAAGTAGAAATTATTTAATTAGAGGCAGAGTTAGGGGAAAGAGAGCACGTGAGAGGGGGAAGAACATATGCAAAGGTCCCATGGCAGGCATGGGCATGTAGTTAAAGGAAGGTTTTGGTTGGAGCTTAGAGTAGGGAAACATCTGTGAGGTCAGATCATGACCTAGAGGTCAGTCCTAGAACATAACAAATTATATTCTAAAAGTCATCGATATGGGGCATATTATCACCATGACCACCATGATTGCTGATCATGAGGCTGGACATTAACTCACTTAAACCTATTTGGTAAGTGGTATTATATGTCCCATTTTCCAGTGAGAATATTGATGCTCTCAGAGGCTAGAGAGCTAGTAAATGGCAGGATAAGGATTTGAAATGAGGTGTGCTTGACTCTAAAGTCTGTGACCTTTAACAGATGTGGGCCTCACTTTTGGGGACTTGACACATATTTTATTACTTGTTTTCTTTTGCCTCATAGGTAGAATCCCTTTGAATGGGCCTTTGTTCCATTTCTGCTTTATTTAAACAAAGTGTAGACTAGCCAAAAACAGGGTTTTGTAAGTGATCTGTCAGCCTACTACTTGCCTCCTCTTTCCTGAACTATGTCTATAAAGTATCTTAAAGATGAAAGTTGCCATGTAAATGCTATGTATTATCTTCTTCATCTAGAACCATGAAAGAAGCTGCTGGATGGAGATGAATGAGCTTTTGTTTCTGAAAAGCTGAATTTTTATTTCTTAGCTGATATATATGGAGTCAGAACTCTTCCATGGTAAGAAAGTCAAGTCCTTTCACTCAGAAAAATGACTTGGAGGGCTGGGTGTTTGAAGGGGTTGGCTATTGTGCTGGGTCCTGGTCTTAGGGTTGGCAGAGTGGGAAGAGAGAGAGGGGGAGGAGAGGTACTCCCTGGCTATTTGTTTCAGTTGGGAAATGGAGACATTTTATATGTGGAATCTGATATTTACCATACATGGTGCTTTTTGCCCAGAAGGCTCTCAGAAGAATGCATTCTTGCTTTCTCCCTTGTCCACACCCACCGGTGATAATCAGCACCACTTGGATGATTCTGGAAGCCAGTCTAAAGCAGCTACATCACTTAATAGTTGAAGGGATGGATAGAAGAATAGTTTCTCCATTGAAAACTATTAGAGGAATTTATAGGCTGTCAGGGTGTAATTAGCCATGAAAGATACTGGCAGGGGCATGAAACTAACATTCCTCTCTCATTTCTTGACCTTGCCTCCTTCCATAAGTGGGAGATCTTCTCCATGTCTTGGCATTCCTGTCCTGTTGTTCTGTTCTTTGAATCTCTGCCCTGGCTTAGTTCTTCTGAAGCCCACTACAGTGTCCAAGCTCCTTCTTCAGCTTGCTGTTCTATTTGTTTCTTAAACTGCCTCCCTTTAGATATGGAGCCATCTGAGTTATTACGCCAGACAGGCTTTCTGCCATTTTGCATTCACGCATGCACGGATGGTGAAGGCCTGGAAATACATCTTATTAGTTGGATGCTATAGAAGGTCAAGTTTGACACAGTTGGGAGTTATCAGCTCCTTAAAAGAATAGGGTTACTTACCCATAAACATTTGAAATATATGTATCTCAGGGATAAAGACTTCTTTGAAATTTGAGATTCAGTTTGTCATGATTCTGCCTACACCTGTGGAAAATCATAACTATTTGTTTTCTTTTGGAAAAATGGTGCTCACAGAAAACTAATTCTCATAGGGACTTATGACTCATAGATATAATAGTGCCTGTTCTAGTAGCACTGAAATGAATGCTTTAGAAATTGTAATAGTTATGGGGTGCCTGGGTGGCTCAGTTGGTTAAGCGTCTGACTCTTAGTTTCTGCTCAGGTCATGATCTCATGATTCATGAGTTTGAGCCCCGTGTTGGGCTCCATGCTGACAGTGCAGAGCCTGCCTGGGATTCTCTCTCTCTCTCTCTCTCTCTCTCTTCCCCTCCCTCACTCGCTCTCTCTCTCTTTAAAAATAAATAAATAAAACTTAAACAATATTAAAAAAAAAGAAATTATAATAGACTTGCCATTCCTCAAAAAGCTAGCCATAGAATTACTATATGCCCCGGCAATTTCACTCCTAGGTTTATACCCAGATGAACTGGACGGAAAACAGGTGCTCACACAAATACATGCATGTGAATGCTCACGACAGTACTCGTAGTCGTGACAGCCAAAAAGTAGAAACAACCTAAATGTCTCAACAGATTAACAGATAAACAAATTGTGGTCTATACATACAATAGAATATTATTCAGCCTTAAAGAGGAATGAGGAAATGATACATTACTGTAATATGAATGAATCTTGAAAACATGCTAAGGTGAAGGAAGCCGGACACGGAAGGTCAGATATTGTATGATTCCATTTATATGATGTGTTCAGAATGGTAGAACCATGGAGACAGAAAGTACATTGGTGGTCGCCAGGGCCAGGAAGAAAGAGAAATAGAGAGCTAACTGCTAAATGCATATGGGGTTTCCTTTTGGGTAGTGAAAACGTTTCAGAGCTAGATAGGGCTGGTTACACAACACTGTGATTGCAATAAATGCCACTGATTCATTTGCCTTAAGATGGTTAATTTTGTGTTATGTAAATTTTACCTTAATAAAAAAAATAACTATAGCAAACACCTCCTGCGTACCAGGCACCGTACTGAGCATTTCACATAATTTTCTTTTGAGGCCACATAATCTCTCTGTGAGGCAAGTAATGTATGCCTTCCATTTTACAGTTGAAGACTCTGACTGAAGCCCAGAGTAGTTATTATGCAAGACAATCTCCTTCTGACCAGCTTTCTAGAACTTTGAACAGAGCTGAACACAGAGACTTGAAGAAACTTGGTTAGAGGTAGAGTTGTTTTTCAATTACGTCAATTTCAAAAGCATGCCTCTCTGCTCTGAATTTGGACACTGGCTGGTGACTGTGTTAGAGGCTGTGGTTCTGTGTTTAAAAAGAATGTAGCAAAGAACTAGTTCTGGAAGGATGCAGAGGTGTGCTTTAGAATTCTTAGGCGGATGGTGAAATTGAAGTGTCCAGCAAGACTTCTTGGTGGGATGTGACTGGGGGTTCCTGGAGGGCAGGCAGGATGGTGTTAGGATGGATGCAGGAGATCATTCAAAGTGGTGTTTGGCTCTGAATTCATGCTTGACTGATCTTCTATCAAGTTTCCTTGTAACTTGTCCATTTATAAAATTTTGGCATAAATCTAATCAAGTTAGTGACTAGGGATTTAAGGATCTTCAAATACGCAGGGCGTGAAGAATCTGGGTTGACCTTTGCATGATCTATTTTTCTTTGTGGCTTACTAACATGATTTTATGAAGACTTTGCTATTAGGACCTGCCTGTCATACTGGTGTAATTTATTCATTTTCCATTCATTTGCTTACTCACTCTTACACTCATTGATTGATTGATTCATTCATTTACTCACTCAGTCACTCACTCGTTCACTCACTCAACCATCCATTCATTCACTCATTCACTTATTCATTCACTGACTCATTCATTTATTCATTCATTAATTAATGCATTCATTCACTCACTCACTCACTCATCCACTTACTATCCCTCATCTACCTACTAGCTTACCCTTTGCTTAGCTCACTCACTCCTTGATTAATTGAGTCATTTAATCTATATAAATAATACGTGAAAAGTTGCCTATAAAAATGCAAATAGTATAAAAATATATCCAGCAAGAAGTCAGAGTCCTTTTGTTCTGAGCTTCTAGGCTCCCCCTCTGTCCTGCTCTGAGCCCGAGAAGTACATCTCACTGCTCATCATTCCTTGTTTGGTATGCAGGCTTCAAGTCTTCTTCCAGATACTTATTTTATATACGGATACACACTGTGTCCGGGTTTCCTGATGTGAATATAATCATAATGGATTCCTATTCTGGAAACCCTTTTTAAAATAACAGCCATTTTGTTCTTTTACTTTTAAATCTACTTTTAAACCTTTTTATTGTAATAAGATTTTACCAGTTACTCTAGAAACTCTCTCGCCCCCACAAAAAGTAATCACTTTTATGGCTTTTCTGGTATTAAGTTTGTTGCATTCTTAGTTGTAAGAATTACAACATAGATACTCAGAAGTAAAAAGTAGGGAACTGTATAAGAAAGTCAGGTGAAATACACACACACACACACACACACACACACACACACACACACACACGAGAATTTGAACTGAATCTTAAAGAACAAATAATCTGCCAAACTGAGAAATAGGGGAAAATCTTGGAAGACAAAAAGAGCATCACATATCATCAAAAGGGTAGCTGCATTGCTTCTTGGCCTTTTTTTTTAAGTTTATTTATTTTGAGAGAGAGAGAGAGAGAGAGAGCGAGCAAGCATGAGCAGAGATGGGGCAGAGAGAGGGAGAGAGAGAATCCCAAGCAGGCTCCACGCCTTGCACAGAGCCCGATGTGGGGCTCTAACCCACAAACCATGAGATCATGACCTGAGCCGAGATCAAGAGTCAGACGCTTAACCTCCTGAGCCACCCAGGTGCCCCTGCTTCTTGGCCTTTTGGCTAAGATCAAATGTAAAAGCGCGAGAGCTACAACTCTTCCTTCAGATGACATCCAGCTACAGGTTCCCTGGTAACTGCAAGAAAATCACAGATGCCGGTCAGAGCTGGAAATGCTTCTCAAGCAACTTTGCATTTTATAGATTATTCATCTGAAGCCCAAGCCCAGACCAACTTTTCCCATATCATAAGCTTGTTAGTGGAAGAACTCAAGGGAAGAATTTAGGTCCCCTGATTAGTCCACTATTTTTCTATTGCAGTGAGCTGTCTCCCTGAAACGACGAGGGGGGTTTATTTAAAAAAAAGTACTCCTGTGTAACAAATATCCTTTTATCTCAAATACATCAGGTTCAAAAAATACTACTATTTTCCAGCAATACACAAAGGTAATTCTTATGGTGTCTGTCTGGCCCTATATAAAATTCTAAAAATGTCTTTTGATTCAGAATGTTTTATTGTTAAACATGGCTCTTTAGTCTAATCTTTAATGGTTGACAATCCAGGGATGCCTGAGTGGCTCAGTTGGTTAAGCGCCTGACAACGGCTCAGGTCATGATCTCACAGTTTGTGAATTCAAGCCTTGCATTGAGCTCTGTGCTGATAGCTCAGAGCCCGGAGCCTACTTTGGATTCTATGTCTCCCTCTCTCTCTGTTCCTCCCCCTCTTGTACTCTGTCTCTCTCTCAAAAATAAATAAAGATTAAAAATTTTAAAAAAAATGATGATCCATGGGTGCTATGTAGAATAACTCTAGATTTACCAGAATATTATTAAGTGGAAGCTTAATAAACTATTTATGAAGTCAACAAATTTAAATAAATAAATTTGTTGCATTTTTATGGCTTAATAAAAAGTATGCAGCCTTACACATCATAGTTTTGCCTATTAAAAAAGGTTTTAAAAATGTTTATTTATTTTGAGAGAGAGAGAGAGCAGGGAAGGTGCAGAAAGTGAGGGAGAGAGAATCCCAAGCAGGCTCAGCGCCATCAGCGTGGAGTCTGATGTGGGGCTTGATCTCACCAACTGAGAAATCATGACCTGAGCCGAAATCAAGAGTTGGACGCTCAACTGACTGAGCCACCCAGGTGCCCCTTAAAAATTTTTTTATATGTAACCTTGAGGAACCTGGCCCATTTGACCTGTGGAGTATCCCCCAGGCTGGATTTTGCTGATTGTACCCTCATCACACAGTTCAACAGCTCCTTTTCCCCCTATCCTCCTATAAATGGACAGGCGGATCCAGAGGTCTCACCAGATTTGGGATCAGCCCCCGGAATAGGTGATTGTAGGTGGTGCTGTGTTCTTCCATCATGCATCTGCTCTTTTCCCCTTGTTTTTAATTTTGGAAGATGTGATGAGCATTGCCTACACCCATTCATTCATACGAGTCTGCAGAGCAGTGTTGTTCTAATTCCATCATTTTGTTTTCATTTATTAGCTGGGATAATTTTATAAGGAGATACTTCCTGTCATCTACTATTTGGTTACCTGGGAGTTTAGTTTGTATAGGAAAGTAAGATACATGTTTGATAGTGTCATTTTACTTGGTTTTTAAGATCATGTATGGGTTCCTTGTCATCCTCAAAAGATTACCAGCTACATTTTTCAAACATGTCATCATGAATTCATGGATTTCAACATATTTGATGAATTCCAATTTCTTGCAATTCTCATCCTTACGGGAACTTCCATTGTTTCATCTGTGACCCAGAGAAGCTCTTAACTTTAGACCCTCTGTGATGAGCTGCTCTCACATCTCCTTGCCATGATTCTAGAGCAGGGTTGGCCACTGTTTCTAGGCTTTTCTAGTGGATAGAGCTAGGAAAGCACACATGCACACACATCTGTCTGTCTATCTGCCTCTGTCTGTCTCTCTCTCTCATTACCGATCTTTCAACTGTCTATGAATAGGTAAAATGCCATATGAATTCACATCAATTTCCAACTCAAATTGAAGACTACAGGGTTTTGGTTTACTTGCCTCTGTGTTATATCCGTATCTCCTCTCTTTCATACCAAAAACCTTAGTTCTCAAGCATACAGAATTAGAATATCCCGTAATTACTCACTTGCTTTATCCCTTGGTATAAACATAATAGTCTCAGAATAACAACATAATACTATTACCACCAACCATGATTCCTGAAAAATAGTTAAGTCTATATTGTTACATATGCCGTTCCTTGTCCCTCTATTTTTTTATGGCTTTACTATATCCTCATGGTCATATCTGTGTTCACATAGTCACATACACGATAAACTTCCCTGTTAACGTTCATTTAGTCCTAGTTCCTGAAGTAATTGCATGTTAAGTGCTCTGTCCTCTTTGCCCTTATGCTTCTCTAGCCATTTTCGTTGTCAGAAGAAACGAGGCTGTAGCAGATTCCTCAGGAGGAACTCAAGAGAACAGTATCTTCTGAGTTTCTGTGTGATGGAAACAGTTTGTCTCTGCTCCTTACACACAAAGGTCGATAGCGCCATGTATGTATGACATACATACATGTATGACATATGATGTATGACAAATGAGCGCCATGTGTAATCCGGGATTTTCTTTTGCTCTAAAGGACACTATTCGGACAACTGGCAAGTTAGAATTAAGTCTATAGAATAGATCTGAGCAATAGCTTGTTAATTTTCTTACTTTGCAATTATATTGTGGTTGTGTAAGAGGATGCTCTTGTTTTTAGGAGACACAAACTCCAATTAGGGACAAAAGTGCATCACGCATGCAACTTACATATCTACATGTGCACACGCATTCACACGATAAATGGTAATATTTGGGGAATCTATGTAAAAGGCATATGGGAATTATGAATTCTTTACACTAGTCTTCAACTTTTATGTAAGTCTAAAGTGATATTAAAAAACCAAGAATATTTATAGAGACATGCATTTCTCAACAGACATATAAATGTGTAGGTAACCCTATTTATGCTAGCATCCATAATTTTATAGTACAATTTTATGGATATGTTGAGTTGTATTTTTTTCCAAAGATAAACACTGGAAACTTCTTATGATGTTTAAGGATTTATACTTGGCACAGCAAAATATGGGGTACTGATGATGGATCCAGAAAACACACAGGAAAGAAAGACATAAATGTCTTATTTGTAAAGAAAAAAAATCAATGACAAAGCAAAAAATACAGAGATTTGGTCTTGATTTATTTTGCATAGATGCCAATTACTGTCATATTTTCTTGATCTTTAACTGAGACCTTGTTCCCCTTCTGTTAATTTTTCCTTTAAAGCCAAATAAAAATGAACAGAGCTATTATTATTTTGCATTGAGTGTCCCAAGTAGATTTGGATTGGTGGTTTCAAAGCAAACAAACAAGAGACAGATGCAATGGAATTTCATAACTAGATGGGCTTTAGGGTGTATCAATTTTCTTGGGCAAGTTCATAAAAAAACAAGTTTCTCCCTCTTGTACTCTGTCCTTAGGGACTAATGTTCTAAAAAGGGAGAACAATTTTCCAGTAAAATTAACTCCATTGAAGATGTGGTGGATTTTAAAGACATTCCACTTTCGTGCTATTTTTTAAGGCTTTTGGGGATGGGCCCCTATGTAGCTAGGAGGGGGCCTCCCTGGTGGGTTGTGTTCTTGTCTGATGTCGTGGGCACAGTTGGATGTAAATGCTCTCATGCTTGGATCTCCTGGTTCCTTTGTCCAAAATACTTTCACCTTTTCCACAAGATGGCAAGATCTGCTTGCAAAGCGGAAGCACCCTGTAACAATATGAAACAGATCTCCTTCGTTTGGGAGGGCAACCCCCAACTTACAAATGAATTGTCTTTGAATATTGTCTCTAAGTCAGTGGCTTACAATTCAAAATTGCCCTTTTCTATGGACACGCCATCATTAGGTCCCCAGGCCAGCTGACTGAAATTTCCCAAGCCCACCATGTTCATTTCTTTTTTTTTTTTTTTAATTTTTTTTTTAACGTTTTTTTAATTTATTTTTGAGACAGGGAGAGACAGAGCATGAACGGGGGAGGGTCAGAGAGAGAGGGAGACACAGAATCTGAAATAGGCTCCAGGCTCTGAGCTGTCAGCACAGAGCCCGACGCGGGGCTCGAACTCACAGAGTGCGAGATCGTGACCTGAGCCGAAGTCGGCCGCTTAACCGACTGAGCCACCCAGGCGCCCCCACCATGTTCATTTCTGTAGCGATCCTGTGGCCCCCCAATCACCAGGTGTGACTGTGCTCTAGAGTAGCGGCTCTCACCAGGCCATGGAATGCACTTTCCGAAGGGCCTTGCTGGCTGCTTATCTAACACCCTACACTAATTCTCCGGAGTGTAGACCTTCTCATGGTACTCCTCTGCTCATGCCCAATGGGTACCTGTTCCAGACCTTCAACCACTTGTTCCATCTTTCCCATCTCACTGTATGCGATTTCTCCACATGGACACACGCCACCGAAAGCTTTGTCTGAACGTGCCCCAGCCTTCCTCAGTTTCCCATCTTTGCCCATGCTGTTTTGGGCACCCAGAATCAATTTCCCATTTGTGTTGGCCTCTTCTTTGCTGGCTCATCTCATACGCCATGTCCTTTTCTGATTTCTCCCTATTCCTATCCTACTATTGTCTTGCTTGTCCTATGCCATGTAGTAAAGCCTTTATGGGGTGATGTTTGTTGGACTGTTAGTGAGCCCCGTGCCACCTAGGGGGCAGGAATCCTTGTTTTATCCACCTCCGAGGGTCCGGCAAGGCCTAGCGCTATGCTTTGCATACAGTGGCTGCACGGCAAATTCTGGAGGTGTTGGATGGCCTCCCTGCCCCCACCCCACTGTCACATACACTGAGAGAGAGAGTGGGCAGCATGTGCAGGTGCCAGTAGGAGACCAGAGAGGGGAGCTGTCTTTGTTGCTCTCCAAACATTAATGTCCACAGACAGCTAAGTGCTGTCTACCTTTGGCTTTGAGTCAGATATAATAAAACAAAATCAGCCATTACGAGTAATGCTTTTTAAATATTGTTGTAAGCCTCACAAAAGACGTTTGCTATCCCTGACTGGTGTCAGATACAATAAATATAATTAATCTCTGGAAACACATAGATGAAATTACTTAAATCATGGCTTTAGTTCGTTTCCAATCCTCTGAATCTCCTGGGCATAGAGCAAATCACGTGGCTCTTTGCTGCTGGAGGCACCTCAAGCCCTTCTCCCCGGTTTGGCTCGAGGGGTTTGGTTCTTTCTGGCCATTTTAAACTTGAAAGTGGAAAATGTTGAGCTCTCCACATCCATCTCTTGGGGACTTACTAAAAGAAAGTTTATTTGCATAGGAGAGGTGACCTCTCCTTCCTTCTTTGACTGTGTTTTCATATCTAATAAGTTAAGAGTGGACTTTGTAGCAGCTTCCCTTAGGACAGATTCGATGAGACCACAGTCCTGGAGGTGAATGGCTCTGAGTGCTTTCCTGCATCTTAGTATCTCCAAATTTTCTTTTTTTTTTTTTCTCCAAATTTTCTTACCATGGGTCAGTGTGGCTTTGGTGTCATAACATAAAAGCAATTGACTTGAGTTACAGGCAACCTTATATTTCATCCAGGCCAATAGCCCCATTTGATAAGTAAGAAACCCCCCAGCCTTGGTGAGCTGACGTGATTGCTGGCGACCACATCTGTCTGAGTGTCAGAGGCTGGGTGAGAACAAGGTCTCTGCTGGGATCCTTTCTACCTCATGGATTTTTCTCAAATATTTTCCCAGGTGGGCTTTAAAAAAAAACTATTTCAGAGAACCATAATGGAAATATTTGGTTAACAAGACCATGCATTTCTTATATTTTAACCAGTATTTAACCAGTATTTATGGAGGGCTTACCATAGGCCATGTACTTTTTTAAAGTTTATTTATTTTGAGAGAGAGCACGCGCACATGGAAGGGGGGGAGGAGAGAGAGAGAGAGAGAGAGAGAGAGAGAGAGAGAAAAGAAAGAGAATCCCAAGTAGGCTCCATTCTGTCAGCATGCAGCCCGATGTGGGGCTTGAATTCATGAACCATGAGATCATGACCTAAGCCAAAGTCTAATGCTTAACCAACTGAGCCACCCAGAAGCCCCAAGCCATGCACTTTATAGGTGCTAGGGATACCATGATGAACAAGACAGATACAATGCCTAGCCTGAGGAATCTTCCAGTTTACTGGGGTAGCCAGGGATTAGATAGAATAGTTCAATGATTTTTGAAGCGTGTTATAATGGGACGCTGTAGGGTGCCTGGAAATTCTAACTGAAGGGTGGCAGAATTTGTCTGGAGGAAACTAAGCATATTCTAAACAATAGGAGCAACAATGCAAAGGCTGGGGGTTCAGTTAAAGCTTTCCCTCGTGTCCACGTGCTACCTCTAGACATCTTTGTGGCCACACCCTGCTTCCCTCTCCAGACTTATCTCTCCTGCCCTAATTCTTTGTCCAAGCTTTTATTTCTTTTCCTTCCTTTGCACATACTGTCACTCTCCTGGAAATGCAAATTGCTTCCAGCCCTACTCATGCTTTAGGTTTCAGCTTTCCATTCGACTCCTCTGGACCGTTTTGGCGAATTCTCCCATGTGATATCATAGCACCTCATGTATACTTTCACTAGTCTTCATGGACTTTAATGTAATTGTCTGTTTGCTTATCTGTGTTCCTGGCTGGCCTGGGAGCATCTTGTAGGGGTCACAGGTGGGTCTTGTTTGTCTCAGTAAGCCTAACACAATGTCTTGAACTTAATTATTATTCCCAATACACCTCTGTTGTATGAACAAATGGAGAAATATAGGCTCCTGCCTCTAGTCTAGTTCGTTCTGCTTCTTTTTCCCCCGTTCCTTTGTCTGTCACTCCATCCATCTATCCTTCTTTCCTTCCTTCATTCCCTGCTCTTGCTCCCTTTTATCTATCTAACAGAGTCTACTGTGAGCTTGGCTTGCCCTTGAACTCCAGCAGAAGAGTTAGACAGGCAATTAGATAAATAATTATTTAGCAGGGTGCTCGATATTACAGGAATTTAAACAAAGGGCTACAGAGCACCAAGGGTGAATCCATATGTTTGTCTGGGATAATCTGAGGAGGCTTCGCCAAGGAAGTACTGTCTGAGCTGGGTCTTGAGAGATAAGAGAGATTTGCCAGGTGAGGAAAGGGAGCAGGAAGGTTACCGCTTTGGAGGCTATAGCACGTGCAGAGAAAGACCCTGAGTTGTGGAAAGTCAGAAGTTTAATGTCCCTGGAATGGAGGGTGTTTACAGTACTGGGGAGGGAGGGCTGGGAAGAGTAGGCGGGACAAAGTGAGGGGAACTGAGGCCTAATGGGAAATGCTCTTGCTTGCCTCTGTAAACAGTGCGAGTTTTATGATATAGGTGCTGGGAACCCTACTGAGGTTTTTAAGCAGGGACGTCTCCTCTCTTTTGTAGGAAGCTGACAGTACCTCCCTAGGGCCATGATAAGAGAAAATCTTGGAGGTAGCAAAGGCAGAGCTTGCCAGCCGGTTTTTAGTACTACTCTGCCATGTTCTCCCCTGTCTCTCCATTCCCCTTCTCTTCTAGCAAACCCTAGTCTGGAACACAGGCCATTGCTAGCACTGGATGGGGATGGCCACAGGAGGAAAGAAGAGGCGGTGGGACAGGGGAGGTAAGCAGCTCATTTGTAAGAATTTGTCACCTTTACCTCTGGAGAACTGGGACTTTGAAATGATTGTGTTTACCAGCCCTTTATGTTACTTATGAGACATCTCATTTCCCTTAATAATCCTTATTAGCCAGAGAATTTATTGTTTGGCACTGACTTAAATATATGTTTACCAAATTTTCCAGTGTTAGAGCTGGCGAAAGGACTCATTCTTCCTGGACTCCTCTTGTTGTTACAACAACAATGGTAAATCTTCGCTGACTGATTTGAGGAGGCCATTGAACTTGAGAGTAACAATTACTGAACCAAATGTTTACATTACAGCACCCGCAATTCATCGAAGTGCTTCAGCTGCATAATTAATAGGACCAGCTAAAATTCTACATCATTGTAATAATATTTACTCTGAAAACTCACAGTTGGACTACAGTTTCTATCTCAAGCTCCGCTGACATCAAGGAATTTTAAACTTCCTTTTTGACAGGGAGGTTTATTAGGGCCTTATTTTGGCAGCCAAAACACATCTCTTGCAGATGTGCATTGAATTCATGGACTATTAAAGATTGATGTTGGATTAGAGATGATCTATTCAGTTGTTTCTAAACCTGGCTGAACCACAGAATCTACTGGGGGAGGGGTGGCTTCAGAAATTTCTGGATTCCTGGTCTCCACGTCTGGGAGCCTGATTCAGGAGGTAGGGTGGAACTAGGACACGGTAGACAGATTTTCTTAAACACTCAGGTTATTCTTCCACTTACGAGAACTGCGGGTCTCATTTTGAGGATATCGAGGACTACAAGACTGAAGGCACTGGGAAGAGTAAAACAATCCGGCAGCCTCTTGGGTCTCTGTGAGTGAAACAGAAATGGGTATCATGGACCCCTGGGAAATGCTTCTGTGAATAAAATAGTTTTGTTTAAAAAGTACCCAATTTTAGCTTACAGGGAGGCACTTTCACACTGACTGTAAGAGTGGATTCTCTGTCCTCATAGAAACTCTCAGGTGCTTGTTAAAAATGCAGGTTCCTGAGATCTCCTATAGACCCACTGTATTAAAAGCTCTGAGGGTGGGGCCCAAGAACTGTATTTTAAAACACCCTTCAAGGGTACCTAGGTGGCTAAGTTGGTTAGACATCTGACTCCTGGTTTTGACTCAGATCATGATCCCATGGTTCATGAGTTTGAGCCCTACGTTCAGCTCCATGCTGACAGCACAGAGCCTGCTTGGGATTCTCTCTCTCTCTGCCCCTTCCCCACTTGTGTGTGTCCTGTCTCTCTCTCTCTCTCTCTCTCTTTCTCTCAAAATTAATAAACTTGAAAAAATAAACAACCTAATGCACTTAAAGTTTGAGAGACATTAGTTTTCTTTTCTTTTTAAAAAAAAATATGATTGGCTCCTCCTTGCTTGTGGCCAATACTCAGTGCCAGTCCTCAAACTCATGGGAACTGAAATTTGCAAACATTGACACATCCAGTGTGCATTCCCTCTCCTTCCCTGTGCCATTTGGCACTGTTGACTGCACATTCTTGAAACGCTCTGCAAACCCCTTTCTCTTTACCATCCCTCTATGCTGCCGTGTCATCCTCAGACTTACCTTTTCCTGGACTCCTCTTCTTCCACCTGCCCTTCCTGGCCAATCACACGTCCTCTCTTGGTTACATTGTGATAGTAGTGATGATTTCCAAATGTCTTTAACCAGCTTACACTCATTTCCTGAGCTTCAGACCCGCCTATACAATAGCCTGTTGAGTACCTGCCGTTTATATGTCCACTGTGCCCTCAAATCCACATGGCAGAACGGAGTTCATGATGTTCCCCCATCACCTGGTTCTCCTTCTCTCTCCAGTACTTGGGTTGATGGTGCTGCTACTCATCCAATCACTACCCCAGACTCTTGCCTCTCACTTCACCTCCATGCATGAGCAAGCTCCACTGATTTGAGCTATTAAATATACCTGAGTCAATTACCTCTCAATATAATTGGAAAAAAATATACCTGAAATCCACTGTCTGTATCACTCCCAAATGCCTCTGGCTCACCCCAGACTTTCATCATCACTCATCTGAACCTCGGTACTACCTCCTGGGCTAGTCTTTTCCTGCCAGTATCCAGAATGATCTTTTAAGCATCTTATGACACCATCCCTCCTGCTTAAACCCTTCAGAAATTCTGCATTGCCTTCAGGATAAAGCCCCAAATCTTAAGTGTGCTTCTCAAGATCTTCTAAGCTCTGGCTGTTCTTCCACTTAGCTCCTGCTCATCACTTCTCTCTCATTCCCTGGACCTTATGTCCTAGCCATTGTGAATTACTCTGCTCCCTGGTGCCTTGAGGCATTTTCAGAGGAAATTTCTAATACCTAGAATGTCTTTCTATCACTATATCCGCTTTCTCCATCTGTCATCGAGTTGAGTCCCTACCCATTCTTCTGGATGCAACTCTGCCCCTCTGAAACCTTGGTTGACCCTCTGGCAGCGATGTGGTCCTGACACTGTGCACGATCCTACCATATCCACACCTCCATCAGAAATCTGTGTGCAAGGACTTGTTTGTGTGCCTACTGCCTTTCTTTGACTTGATTCATCTATTACCTCCAGTGCTTAGAATCATGACTGGTTCTTAGTAGGTGCTTAACACTTCTTAGATGAATGAATGCATGAATCATTCACGGCATCTGACTTTTAGAACCATACATCATGTAAAAATCTATACTTATATTTTAGCCATTCTTCCAATATATGAAACACATGTCATGAATTAATGCATTGGCAATAGAGTTCATAAAAATAACTATGCGTTCTGATTAATTGACTCATGTTACCCAATTAACTTACCCATTAAGGGGTTAGCCAGAAGCTGGAAGTGAAGCAAATATACTGTGGCATGGATCAACATTAAACCAAGTCCCTCTAGCAGTTGATAGGAAGGGGTTTTAAAAACAAGCAAGGTTACTAGGCATTACTTCATCTTTTATAACATATTGGGCATTTTTTTTAACCAAAGGAAACCATATTTCATCCCGGTAAGTAAGAATCATGCTAATAATGGAAAACAAAACTATTCCAACATTTTAGCTAAAATTATAGTGTGGCTGTAAGTAAAAAGAAGTTTGAGATGCTCAAGTGGGTCTATTTTTTTTTGGTCCTTCTTTGTCTGTTGCAGCATTGGCACAAAGGAAGCCGTGAGTGGTTGGATCAGGGTCCCATAGCCAGGCAGGGAAGAGCCTTGGGGGTGAGTTGGGTCATGGCAGGGTGGAGGGAGCAACACATCAGTGATGCATCCTGGGAAATAATCAGGTCTGAGCACAACACATGTAGACTGCAAAGCCAAGTATTGACTTGTCACTCTAGGCCAGGCACGGGGTTTTCTGTTTTATAAAACCTATGCTGTTCAACCCACTCTGCAACCCTATGAAGCTATTACAGATTTCTTAATTTTACAGACTCAGGAGCTGTTAACTGACTCTCAGGGTGTAGGAAATGGCATCTGGTTGGTTCCATCATTGAAGATTCAGAAGGGTGTGGCAATCAGCTTGCCTGAATTCAAAAGGCAAGAAGACACCCTCTGCAATTCTTCTGCTCTCTTGTCTCTCAATATTCTGTCCCTTGATTCTCTCAGAACTCATGCCTCTTGGGTTCCCACCCCTTGTCCACATGGCATAGGCAGCTGTATTGGGCTGAGAGAGACTTGTCAGCTGAAACGCTCTCTGGTAAGCTCGCTGCGGGAGAAAGGAGTGTGGGGTCTGACCTCAAATTGCCCCATTCCATCCAGCCATGCTGGCTTTAGATGGACGTGACTTTCACATCATCAGAGACTGACAGGGTGGTAGAATGGTAAGGGACCATAGCATCAGCTTCTCTTATTTCACAGATGAGGACATTGGGTCCATGGGAACTTAACTTGTCCAAAGTCTTGGCAGTGGTAGATGTGGAACGTGAGCTTCCTAACATGCCCAGGGCCCTTGCCCCTACACCACTGTGGCTCCCCTACTTGCCAAGTTCATGCCCCTGCTCCTTGGCACCCCTTTTCCTCCCTGTCGAGCAGATAGTAGGAATCATATGTATCGACTGGAGCCAAATACACTTATGTTCTTTCAGCACCCAATGTCTGTGATTTTGCCTTGAAGTTGACTCTTGTTTCCCACGCTTCCAGGATGAGATTCTCTGTCTCCTTCTCCTCTGTGTCTCCCGCTCTTCCCAGGCCTTTTGATCTCTTCTATAGCATGCCTTCCACACCAGTCTTCTGTGGCCTTCAAACACATCTCGTAAATTTTCTCCTTTGCTGAGGCTATTTTCCCAAGCACCCTCCACTCGCACGCTCCTTGCTCTGTCTTTTGAGCACTAATGCAAATCATACTGCTTTTAACACACCCTCTCTAACCACTTTGGCCTGTGGGGGATCCTTATGCCCATCATGGTGTCTCTCCTTTAAAACTCAACATATTGTGGCTAGGCCAGTATTTGCCAAAGTATTTCCTAGAACACGTGCCCTTTGAAGCACACTTTCTCCCTGTTCTCCACTCCACCTGTAGGATAAGTCCATGGTTAAGTCTGTCCGTGAAATGCTGAATGTATTATCTGTCTCGTGGACATTCCTACTGCATAGTAGAAACTGCCTTAGGTTTTTAAACCCCTGTACCTTCCAGATTTATGTCCTTGGAACCTTTCATTTGTGTGACACTATCAGCATTCTGTTGAATACATTTTGGGGAATGCTCTTCTAGGAAGGTTATGGTACACAATTAGAAATCTAGAAGTCTTATCCTCCAAGCAATCATGTAAGTTTTTGTGATTCTTTATCTCTCTCCAGTGCCCAATGGAATGTTAATTTCTTTCTTTCTGGTTTAAAATTTTTATGTCGTGGCAAAGGGCTAAGGGAGGTTTACTTAACTGCCATTGTGGGATCCTAGTGCAGAGAAGGACTTTTTACATGGAAATATGGCAAAGATGCAGACTGGTCAGCAGGAAAAGCAGAAATTATTCAGGGATCAGGACAACTTAAAATATAGCATTGTCATGGACGATAAGTGTGGCTGGATCTAGAAAGGCCAAATCCACTGCCAGAAAAGTCTCAGTGGAAAAGTTGTAATTTGAGAAACCCTCACTGAAAGAAAGGCAAGTAGCTCTGATGTAAGTGAACTTCTCTAAGTCCTGGAGAGTGAAAAACAAGTTCAAAGATGGAGAGAGGGAGAAAGAAAAAAAAAATGGAACAGAATGGATGGTTATAAAACACTCATTTTATTTCAGTTTCCAAACTTTCCTGGGATGAGCTCCCAGATCCTCACCCTGCTACCAGGAGCTAAGGCTTCAGTTATTAAGGCTCTGTTCTTGCCAAAACGTCCTTCTTTTTCTCTTTTCTTGCTTCATGTTTCAGGAATGACCTTAAACAACCCTGGATCTTTATCGGTTCAAGTTAATGCAACTCAAGTCGGTTCACAAGCTATTTGTTGAGCACATACTATGTGCCAAGTGATGCTGGGGCTGCAAAGATAAATAAAACAGTCTTTTTGCCTGGGTATGTTCTAGCCAGGGGTGGAGAGAGACACTATCAGACACAATGACAGGTAGTTTCAATATGGCACCAAGATAAAGAACAGGGAGGCACATGCCCGAGTCTGGGCACTCCGGTGACTGTATCTACGAGGCCATCTTCTCCATGAGGCTCAGGAGTACAGTGTGGAGGGCCCATGAGATTTCTAGGGGCTCATGAAGATGTTTTCACTTTTTTAAAATCAGAAATAAAAATTAAATATGATCTAGCCTGGATTTTATTTATCTTTTAAATTTTTATTTCTATTTATTTATTTATTTATTTATTTATTTATTTATTTATGAGAGTAAGTGAGGGAGGGGCTGAGGGAGAGGGAGAGACAGAATCCCAAGAAGGCTCTGCACTATCAGTACAGAATCTGACACGGGGCTCCATCTCAGGACTGTGAGATCACGACCTGAGTAGAAATCAAGCGTTGGATGCTTAACTGACCGAGCCACCCAGACGCCCCTTATTTATCTTTGTACCAATACAGTCACAAAGTAATTTGAATATTTTTTATGGAGGAAGGGGCCCACACAGGCCAAAGTGCCCAGGGCCTACAAAAATCACATATGATTGTGTTAGCTTCCTGGTGCATTTGTAACAAAGTACCACAAACCGAGTGACTTAGACAGTCGGAGTGTATTTCTTCATGGTTCTGGACCCCAAAAGTTTCAGATGACATTGTGAGCGAGCAGGGTTGTGTGGGTTCCTTGGCAGGGCTGTGGAGGAGACTCTGTTCCTGGCATCTCCCCTTGCTTCTGGTGCCTCAGGTGCTCTTTGGCTTGTAGATGGCTCTCTTGTTGTGTCTTCCCATCGTCTTCCTTCTTTGTGTAGCTCTTTCTCTTTACATGGCATTCTTTTTGATAAGCCCATCAGCCATCCTGGGTTAGGGGCTAGCCCTATGGCAGCATGACCTCATTTTAACTGAACTAATTACATCTTCACCAGCACTATTTCCAAGTGTTTCTAGGGGTTAGGATTTCAGCATATGGATTTGCTGGTGGTGGTGGTATTTGGGGAGGGACACAGTCCCACCCATAATAGTAACCCTGGGTTCCTGGGAGAATCCATGCTTCTCTTCTCCTCTGTGACCACTAGGCTGTGCTCGAGGTGAATCACCTAGCTTTCTGTGGTTATAGGTCCCCTCACCTCCCTCCCAAAGAAATAAAACAAGGGGTTTTTCTTGTCGATCATAAGGCCACTATGGAAAATTATGTTGCAGACTTTATTGGAACATTTTATTTATTGACTTACCTTCTGATTGAAGATGGCCAGATTTAATTATTATTTAAAAAAATAAGCTTATTCTTGGAAATGCTGAACATGACATCTTTAGAAAGTGAAGCCTTCGTGTGGCGTCTGGGTGCCTCAGTGGGTTAAGCCTCCGACTCCAGCTAGGGTCATGATCTTGTGGTCCGTGAGTTCCAGCCCTGAGTCGGGCTCTGTGCTGACAGCTCAGAGCCTGGAGTGGAGCCTGCTTCGGATTCTGTGTCTCCCTCTCTCTCTCTGCCCCTCCCCCACTCACACTCCGCCTCTGTCTCGCAAAAATGAATAAATGTTAAAAACAATTTCAGAAAAAGAAAGTGAAGCCTTCTTCTTGAACTCAACTTCTGTGGTAAACTCCTCCATGTGTGCCATCCTCAGAGAGGCCGGCCTCAGTGGATCGCAGGATGCCAGGATGGAAGTCTCCAGGTTTCACTGCTGTGAGCTCTGTTTTCTCCCCATTTCTCAGGGACAGGCTCTGAAACAGGAAACAAACACCAGGAAGTGGTGATAAGGCCTTTGAGGAAATGTGCTCCTCTGGTTCCCAGCCTTGTGTCTTCAGGACCAGGATCTAAAAGGGGCCAGAGCACATTCCTTGCAGTTCCATGTACTATTTCGGGGAAAGGGCCAGGCAGTCACCCAGGCACAAACCTGGCACAAGCCCACCACGGCCTGTTTTGAATATGCATTGAAAAATTCTGCCTTTTGTCCAGGGAGTTCCAGGGGACACCGTCTCCCCCCTCCCTCGCTGGGCAGGTCTGCTTAGCTGGTGGTGGTCTGAGGCAACCCAATGCTACTTCTCACTCCCGTCCTGCCAACTCTGCAAATACTTCAGGGTGTCTGGTCTTCATTAGGGTTGGCGGAGTTGACAGTGTATAGTCTCTCCCTGAAGTGCCACCTCACCTGTGGTTGACCAGACGCCCCCATCTTCACTTTTGAAGAAAAGGCCACAAGGGACTGCTCAGGCAGTTGCCAGAGCTTGTCCTCTAGGCTCACATGCCATGCAACTCGGCTGCTGCTGTCACCACCTTCCTGTCTAGGAGGCCAGCTCACTATGAGCCTCTCCTCCTCGCCTGGGCTTTGCCAAACTCTCTGGACAGCAGCCATCTTGAGTTTGCTCCTGGAGCCCATCGACTGTCTGGGTTCTCTCACAGGTTGTAAGAGAAACAAACCGAAAATGTGCTAAGTCCTTCATCACCTCCTTCTTTTTCCAGCCTCTCATTTGAAGTTCTATGCGTATTCCCAGACTTGTACTTCTCAGTATTTTTCATAAAAATAACTCTGTGGCACCTCCGGGTAAATATCTTAGCTTTAAAGTCTTTGCAATCAGATCTCCTTTGCAACCAGAATGGAGCAGCTGTAATTAAGAAAAATACACAGAATACATAAAGTTTTTAAAGTGTGTGTGTCTCCCCCCACCTTTTTTTTTTTTTTACAGCATCTGAGCAGTTTTGCTATTAACAGGAGGAAATATGTAGAAAAATCCAGGGTATTTCTAAACATCTGACTGTTCAGCTGGGTAAAAATACAATCTAAGTATTTCCTTTCAAATTTGCATCACTTTATGATTAGTCAGGGCTTTTGAAGTATGAATATCCTTTTCCGAAATGTTTTCTATTACAGCTGTGTATTTTTTTTTTCAGTGACCCAATTATATGACTCTTCTGCATGGAAAAATTCACGTTATTAGTTTAAAAATACATTGTTGAACTTCAATAACAGGTTTTGTAAGGTTGTGTTACACAGACTTTTATGAAGTTTAATTTTGTCATTTTGTTCTAGAATGTAGGAAATGGGGACACTGGGAAAGGTGTTTAGGGTCTTTTGAGGTAGGACAGCAGAAGAAACTGGAAAGCATGGTGAAGACCCCTTTTGAATGGACCCTTTGAACCCATTCATTATTGTAAGGGAGAAAGTTGGCAGTGGCTGGAAACATTCCTGATTATTTGAACCAGGGCTTGTCTGGCTGTGGAGTTTCTTCATCTTAGATATTTAGAGTTCTTCTCATTTTCCTTTACCCCAAGGTACAAGCGTGAGTCCATGATCATCCGTTTGCCCCTAATATCTTTTCACAGTGAACCCTTTAAAAGATTACTGAGTTTATTTCATTACTTAAACATGTTCCAAGGGTTCTGGAAAAATGTTGCCTCAGATAGAATATAATCTGGAGGCTTACATTCCTTCGAATTTGCTACTCAGGAGATACTTTAGCACAAGGGTTCTTTAAAAATAAGTTATTTATAGCTCCAATATTTTCCTTATAATTTGTTCCAACTAGTCCATCATCACTGAAACAAGGATTTTAAAGCCAAGGTGTTTGCTTCCAAGTGAGAATTTAAAGAAAATTTAGTGTTTGATTTTTTTCCCCCTTATCTTTTCTGGGAGTAGATATATTGTGTGAGTATTCAACACACCTGCCAAAGTCAACTTTTAGAATAGACATAACGTAAGGCCAGCACACAGCTCAGCCTTGTTCCCTGGTGGAGCTCTGTCTCTGAGGGTTTGGGTTCTATAGGATCGGTTTGCCAGCCATGAAGCCTGGAGAGGTACATTTGTCGTGAAGGAAAAATGATTGCCTCTTGTTTTGAACCACCTCATCCATCAATGGCGTCATTTGGTACAACTTGATAAAGAAGTATCAGAAATAGTTTTCCTAATGGCAGATGCATTTTAAAAATGGTGCTTGTCTGGAGTGTGGTGGGAATACTGTGTGACTTCCGCAGCTATAGTGGGGCTGCTGGTCTCCTTGTGGCCCCATGTGTCTTTTGAAACAGGCCAGGGGCTCTGTAAACATAGGGGCCTCCCTGTGATTATTCCAAGAGTGCTTGCCTTCATTGTTGGGGACTTTAAAGCACGGGGAAGTGAAAAGGCAGCTGGGACCAATACGCTCCCTCTGAGACAGTGTTTTTGATGACTTCTACGCTGTGGATTGGAACCAGGAGCCAAGACAAATAATCCTGTAGTGAATAGGTAGTGTTCAGGATCAGTATCTGAAATTTGGAGGTCATCTCACTGCTAGTATTTTAAGAAATGAAAAGAGAAAAATTAAAAAAAATTGCTTAACCTTCAATTCATCGTGTTGAATGATCCGCAATAGGGATCTACATGTAGTTTTAAAAAGGAAGGAAATATTTCAGACTTCAGCGGTCCTTAGTTTGTGTTTTCTCTGTAATATCTAGCCAGGCTTAAATAACTAGTAGAATCCCACAGTGTTAGAGCTGGTTGTGGGTAGAATTGTGTTCTCCCAAAAGCTATGTTCAAGTCCTATCTTTTGGTACCTGTGGATGGGACCTTATTTGGAAATAGAGTCTTTGTAGATGTTATCAAGTTAACGATCTCAGGATGAGATCATCCTAGTCATAGGGTGAGCCCTAGATTCACTGACTGGTGTTGTTATCAGAGAAAAGAGAGGAAGGTTGAGACAGAGATACACAGAGGGAGAACAGCATGGAAAGACAAAGACAGAGACTGGAGCGATGCCTCTATAAGCCAAGAAATGACAAGGGTTTCTGGCAACCACCAGAATCTATGAGAGAAGCATGAAAAAAATTCTCCCTCAAAGCCTCCAGAAAGAGCCAAATCTGCTGACACCTTGATTTTCAACTTCTGGCCTCTGGAATTGGGAGAGAATAGAATTCTGTTTTAAATCACCCAGTTTGGGGAAATTTGTTGCAGCAGTACCCTAAGAAACAAGTACAGCGCTGTATGGGGTCTTGAAACATCTGACCCAGGAGCCTCATTTTATTTTTGGGAGGCCCAATGACTTGTCCCAGCTTACATGGTAGGTACGTGGCTGAGCTCCGCCTAGAATGCTTGACTGCAGACCCTGAGTTGGGTTCCCTCCACCCACTTATGGCGTATCCATTGTGTGCAAAACACAGGGTCAGGGGCTAGAGGGAGTGCAGGGGTAAGTCACACCAGCTTTGACAAAAGGAAGTTCAAAGAAGTCCCAGATTCCAGTTTCTATGATACAGGGTACAGGGTTCCCTGTGATGTCATTAAAGGTTATAAATCTAAATAGGTGAGCCAAGTATGCATGATTCAAAAGATCAGAAAAGGCTCATTTTGGAACCGACCTATGTGGTTGGGCTTTAAAAGAAGAGATTTCAGTATGGAGATTTGGTGGGGGAAGAGGGACCAGGCAAAGGGGCATAGGATGGTGTATTCTCACTGCCAACTTAACGAGAGCTCAAGAACCGGTGGAAGATGACCCTGTTGCTGTAGTCTTGAAGAGGCAGGGCCTTCCAGAGAGCTGTAGGGGTGAAGGTGCCACCCCAGTGGGCTGGAAGGCACAACATCGAACCAGAAGGGAACATTCTCCAGGCTTAATGTTGTTTGGCCTGTTAGATTTCGGACTTAACAAGGGACCTGTCGCTCCTTCCTTCTTTCCCGTCTCTCCCTTTTGGAATGCGAATGTCTGCCCTGTGCATGTCCCACCATTGCAGTTTGGAAGCACCTAACTTGCTTGGTCTCATAGATTCATGGCCAGAGAGGATTTTGCCTCCAGGTGAATGTACCTGGAGTCTCACACACACCTGATCCAGATGGTACGTAGATGAGACTTTGGGCTTCAGAGTAGATGCTGGAATGAGTTCAGACTTTGGGGCCTGTTGGGATGGAGTGCATGTATTTTGCATGCGGGAAGGACGTGAACTTTGGGGGGTCAGGAGCAGATGCAATGGATTGAATTCTTATATCACCCCCAAATTCATATGTTGAAGCCCTAACCCCCCAGGGTGATGGTATTTGAAGGGGGGGGGGGCTTTGGGAAGTGATTCATTCAGGTCATGAGGGTGGAGCTCTCATGAATGTGAGGTGTCCTTAATGATTAGTGTCCTTATCAGAGGCCCCAGAGAGCTCTGGTCCCTTTCACCACTTGAGTACTCAGTGAGATGATAGCTGTCTGTGAACCAGGAAGCAGGTCCTCACCAGACACTGAATTTGTTGGTGACTTGATCTTGGACTTCCCAGCCCCCAGAACCGTGAGAAACTTCTGTTGTTGATAAGCCACCCAGTCTATGGTGTCCTGTTCAAATGGACCAAGGCAGCCAGCTGTTGAAGGAACATAGAATCAAATGTGAAGGAGACTGAACTCTGGTTGCCTTTGCTTCTCACTTCCTTCCAAAAGGAATCTGGGTTTTGATCAGGTATCTGCTCTCTCCAGCACCGTCTCATGCCTCAGGGGAGGCTGACCTCGCATGCAGGTGTGAGAGGCGGCTCAACAGGTAGCACCCGTAACCCTTCGCCAGCGTTCGAATGAGCGATGGACACGTGAACTAATTGCGGCCAACGAAATGGAAGGGGAAGCCTGGTGGCGGTTGGGGAAGAAGGGAATGCTTCTGGAAATGTCTGCACACCTAAGAGGAGGTGCAGAAAGACTCCCCTCTTCCCCTGGACATTGCAGTTTCTGGATATGGAGCAGAACTGGGAGAGGCATGTGCCGAGGACGAAGCTGACCCCAGGGGCGGCAAAAAACCAAGAGGAAGCGAGACGGGTCTCTGGAGATGGCATGATACCCCTGCACCCTTTGAGTCTCCTGTTCAGTGGCATCAATAGCGTTCCTTAACCATTTACGCCAGTGGGAATCGGTGTTTCTGCCGCCCATTACTGAAAGCATGGAGGGCTTCCTGGAGGAGGCGACACCGAGGCCATCTGGAAGTTGAGTAGGAGTTAAGAGGAAAGGGGGCTAGAGTGTTCTAGGCAGAGAGGACAGCTTCTGTGAAGGATTCTGAGGGGTGACACTGTCACCCCTGCGTTGGAGAAACCAGAAAGAATGCAGTCTGTGTGGAACAGGGGAATGGGGGGTGGTGATGTATGTGTAGAGATGGAGAAGAAGGAGGGGGAACAGGAAGAGAGGGATGCGGCCAGAGGAGGGAAACAGGAGTCAGATTACAAGTAGCACAGAAGTTTACAAAGACTCATGTGGGGGAGACATTAGGGTATTAATTATAGGTGGGGTATTAATTAGGGAATGTTAAATTGGCTCCATCGAGACATGATGAGATTCTGGCATCCGGCGGTGACAACAGTAATGAAAACCAGGGATGGGTGTTAAAGACACCGGGAGGTAGACTCTACGGTATTTGGCAGTACATGAGCTATGGGGCGGGGGGGTGGGGGGGACGGGGGGGTTGGAGGAGACAGCAAAGCTGATGCCAAGAATCTTGAGTGAGTGACTCAGAAGATGCGGTTCTCTGAAAGGCCAGTGAAGAGGGAGGACGGGCTGGGGCTGGGCTGAAGTGGAGAAGAGGACAAGAGCAGCCATCAGCTGTGGGTTGTCTTTGCCTACACTCACACCAGGCAGGCGGGAGAGCATTCCTCCTTTGGGCGAGGATGGGCTCGAGCTTGGAGCTCTCTAGAACACCTGCAGGACTGAACGGGGGCGCCCGTTCTGTTCCCTCATGGTCCCCCCCACGGGCGATAGGCAGGCCTCAGGCTCTGACTTGGGCTCTTCCCATGCTGTCCCTCTGGGGCCTGGTCCCTTGGCCTGTCCTTGTCCAGCGTCTGGGTGGGGCCCTTGGACCCTCCTGTGTTCCCCGGGCAGGATCCAGTCTTCGCTCGCAAGTTCCCGAGTGCCCTAGCCTTGTCAATCAAAAACCTTGGGTTTCAAGACCATTGGCCCTGCTCTGTTAAAACGTAAAGAGCTGTCTGGAAATTCTCCACTTTCTGTCTATACATTCTGCTGGGCTCTGTCTAGAGTTAAGAAGTCAGCCTGTTACCTCGGCACAGGGAGTACCAGAGAAGGATGGAGAGAGATGGCAAGGTGGCCTGCCGGGGTTTGACCTAGGGAGCAAATTGGGTTAACCAGAGACAGAAATGCAGAAGTCCAGTCCGCCCGCATGGAACCCACAGGGACAGAGCGAGAGCTCCTTGTGGCCCATCTGACTGTCCCAGGCTCCATGGTCAGTTTGAAGGCAGGAAAAAGGTGCCTCCCTAAACTTAATGGCTGCTCTTTTATTGCCTCGAGCCATACAGGATGTACAAGTTGGGGTACAGGTGGTTTGGGGCCAACATCCCAAACGCAGCGACGACCCCCGCTCCCTGGTTCTGAGAAGATGTGGAGGAAATCCTTTGGCACTAAGCGAGCAAACAAACACACACCCAAACAAAACAACACGAAAAGTCTCCACCGAAAACTTTCCACTTGCAAACATGTTTTTGTCAGTGCCAAAGGTTTAGGATTGCAACATTTGGGCGTCTTTGGCCCCAAACCCGAGGACTCTGCAGTTTTCCCAAAGCACCTAAAATAAAGAATTCCTTTTGGCAAAAACAGTATGTTTGTAAACAGAAAGCCTTTATTTTTGAGAAACTCGATTCCCCCTTAGATGTCGAGTATTCTGAATAAAGCCCCCGTGGCTACTTTCCGTTCGCTTCTCCCCCTCCAGATTGTCACTGGCAGGTAGAAAATATCTCTAGTTTGTGCGTGTGTGGTTTCCATTAACTGGGTGTGTGTTTGGAATTCGTGCTTGTCGGCCAGTTGCTGATTGCCTTCTGATGCTTCTTGAGAGAAAGCTTTGCAGATGAGGGGCTGGATTCTTCCAGACTCCAGGTTTCTTGTGCCCCAGGGTCATGAAGCTGGGCGCTTCCCACAGATAGGGCCAAAGCCCCTTGCTTCTTGTCAGACCTAACCCACCCGTCTGAACGTCCAGCATGGTGCAAAGCACAGATCTGAAGTGGGAGTAGCTTGTTTTCTAGTTTCCTGGTAGAACAACTTTGCTGCTGAACATGAGCTGTCTTTTCTCTTCGAGGGGGCCCAGGTGGCAACTTCCCTCCCATTTCTTACTAGCCGACACTGTTCCTACAGAAGGCTGGGATAATCTTCTCGATCTGGAGGGTGGTGGCCTCAGGTTCTAACTAAATCTTAGAACTAATTCTCACTAAATATTCAAAAGTTAAAATACCCTGGTCAAAAATCCTAAGGTGAAACGCAGAGTTAAAATCTGCGATATCTTTGGACTTGGCCGCAGAAGGAAGGACATATATAAAAATAAAAATATATAAACATAAAATTTTATTATTGAGGTAATGTTCAAATAATATCAAATTAACCATTCGAAGGTGGACAATTCAGTGGCATTTATTGTACTCACAGTGTTTTGTAACCAACACCCCTAATCTAGTTCCAGAACATTTTCATCTCTCTAGTGTAAAGCCTCCTACCTGGTGAGCAGTTAATCTCCACTCCTGCCTCCCCCAGCCCCTAGTAACCACCAATCTGCTTTCTGCCTCTATGGATTCACCTATGCTGGGTAAGTCATATAAGTAGAGTCATACACATGTGGCCTTTTGTGTCTAGCTTCTTTCACTTAGCATCATGCTTTTGAGGTTCATCCGTTTTGGGAGGACATTTGTCCCTAAAAGAAGTCCTGCTGAAGAGCTGTTATGACTCCTATTTAAGGTTGAGTTGGAGCTTCAAGAAGCGGTGGGAATGAACCCTAATGGTTTCGAGAACCTGGAAAGACTGTCAGAGGCTATGGAGGCCGGACTCTGCTCAGGGAAACACCCTCTGCCTTCTGAATCTCTTGTACCCTGGCTGTGCCCTGGATGATGCCTTCTGGGGCCCTGACATCGTCTTCTGCTCATGGCCTTGCCACCTTCTTTCCAGCCCTGCTTCTCACAAGATGAACTGGCTCCCATTGCGTGAATTCAAAACCCTCTTGCCTTGGTGCTGTGTGCGTGGCTTCAACAGATCTTGAGAGAAAACACATCTCTCAGAAATCAGGAAGACAAGTAGTGGGTTCCTAAACTTCCAGCACTTTTCTGCTTCTTAGGCAGTCTTGAGGTCTCATGGGATAGAGGTGGGAGCAGGTCGTACCTTAACACTTGGATGGGAAGACTGTGTGGAATTAGGAGAGTACCTGGAAAAGATTATTTGTTAGTCATGAAATTTTTTAGTGAACGCCTGTAATAAGTTTATTATAAGGATATAAACTTAAAATAATTTGCCATATGGCTTTTTCTTTTTTATGTTTTATTACTATTGTCTTTTTATTAAAAAAAGAAAAAAGCAAAAACCTAGACTGACATCATTCCTAGGATTATTATTGACTTTATCCATTTTGATGTTTTCCCTCATTTTTATAACCTCACCATAGTCTTAAAGCTTTTTCTGGAAGTCAAATAATTCATCCTTCTGGAACTGGAATTCACTCGTTCTGAAATTGGAAACTTGAGTCTACTAAATTTTAATAATTTTTCTGTCCTTCTTAGTTGATCTAATTTCAGCTTAGAGCAGTTACGCTGAGTGGCCTTATTTGCCACTAAGTGGCGCTCAGATGCCACTGTAAATGGTTTCTGTCCTCGAAGTCAAAGAATTTGGAAAACCATTTGCCTTCATTTAAAGTAAATACAGGAATTGGCCCTACAATCTGTATGTGCTTCGTGGATTACAGATTTTCTTCCATCTCCTCTTTTCTTGACTGCCCTTTTCACTATGGTGTCATGGTCAAGCACAGAGACTAAGTTTAAATACTACTTCTGTCGTTCCCTTGCTGTATGACCTTGAGTAAATCATTTAACTTCAGTGTTCTTAATAGAAAATGAGGTTAATAATAACACACACTTCATAGGGTGGTTGTGAGAATAGAAAAGCTAATATGTATTAAAGCATTTGTGTTATATGTGTTTGCTTTTTTTTTTTTTTAATATTGTTGGGGTGCCTGTGTGGCTCAGTCGGTTAAGTGTCTGACTTTGGCTCAGGTCACGATCTCACCGTCTGTGAGTTCGAGCTCTGCGTCGGGCTCTGTGCTGACAGCTCAGAGCCTGGAGCCTGCTTGGATTTCTGTGTCTCCCTCTCTCTCTGACCCTCCCCTGCTCCTGCGCTCTCTCTCTCTCTCTCTCTCTCTCTCTCTCAAAAACAAATAAACATTAACAAAATTAAAAACAAATTAACAACAAAGCAATGTTGCTTTGTCTCCCCCCCAGCTTCCTGAGAAATAATTGACATTTAACATTGTATAATGTTAAGGTGCACAACATAATGATTTGATACACAAATATACAGAAAAATAGTTACCACAATACATTTAGTTATGTGTTTGCTAATTTATCAGTATTTTTGTTCTTCACTGGGACGTTGCTTGTCACTTAGATGAATGTTTCCTATATACCAGGACTAGCAATATGAGAATCACTATGGATCTTATTAAAACATAGATTCGTGAGCTCCATATCTGGAATGTCTATTTAGTAATTTGGGGGAGGGGCTTAGGGATCTCCATTTAGAAGTTTCTCAAATAATTCTGATGCTCAGCTAGATTCAGGGACAAGACGACCCAGGACATCCCACTGAAGCGTAAGAAGTTTATGCTATCTGCACACGGGCAGTTTCCAGATTCCCCTTAAACATGGAGTATGTGCCATCCAAAGCTGTGTCCACTGGGATGGTTTCCTCTCGTTATTGTCTTTCAAGGCTACCCTGTGAAGGAGGCCATATTGCAGCCGCTGGCGAATTTCCACTTGTACCCTCATATTCAGTGGACCCCAGGATAAATCAAGCGTGGTCTTTTCCCTCCTCCGTCAGCTGTTCATAACAGACATTGCATGTGGCAGTAGGTTTGAGCTACGGAGAGGTACTTAGCAACAGTGGTGAGTAATGCGGGGTCCGGGCTACCTGCCTGTATGGCTTGTATGGACCTTGGTACGGATGTCTGTTTTACAAGGAATTGCAGCTGGGCCTGCCCAACCATGTGGCTTTATGGGTGTGATGCAGCCCAGCCCATCATGGATGACTGGTTACTTGATGTCCCCGGGGTCAGGTACTCCATTTCTTCCAGGGCCCAGTAGCATGCTAGGAGCCGTTTTCTCTAAAGTTGTGTAGATATTTGCTGTAGTTGACATGGCCTATTCTGGAACTCTATGGGTCTGAGCTGGGAGTGTCTTTTTCCATCTCTAATGCTGTAAAAAAATTTTTAAAAATGTTTATTTTTGAGAGAGAGAGAGAGAGAGAGAGAGAATAAGCAGCAGAGAGGCAAGAGAGAAGGAGACACAGAATCCAAAGCAGGCTCCAGGCTCTGAGCTGTCAGCACAGAGCCCGACACGGGGCTTGAACTCATGAACCATGAGATCATGACCTGAGATCAAGTCAGACGCTTAATCCACTGAGCCACATAGGCACCCCTCATCTCTAATGCTTCTAATGCCACAGCATCTGCTGGTCCACAAGGCTCAAGTTTTAAGTCACTTGCCCTGCAGCCTGGGCCTTTCTTTGCAGACCCTCTTCCAGTTTGGTCCCTATTCAAAACTTTTGTGTCCCTTTGAAATGGACACGAGCAGTATTCCTAACTGTGGAACCCAGAGAACCCAAAGAAACCCACCCAGTGTTGTGCTGAGGTCTTTGTTTTAGGAAGAGTGAGGTCCAATAATTT
Organism: Panthera leo; assembly: GCF_018350215.1. Lineage (NCBI taxonomy): Eukaryota > Metazoa > Chordata > Mammalia > Carnivora > Felidae > Panthera > Panthera leo. The sequence goes on from NC_056687.1 coordinate 9,578,964, forward strand.
GTTCTGTTCTTTGGCTAAGATATCCTGGCATGCCCCAGATCTGGGACCTTTAAAAAGGATACTGATGTGGCAGGGCCCTGAGTCCTCGGGGAGTTACTTCCATTGTGTTTATTGGGTGAGTCTGACTTATGAAGGCTCCAGTGTATTTGCCACTTGTTGCTTCTCCGGTCCCGTTCACACGATGTCGTCACCACGGTGATGTTCTCCAGATGGCCAGCTGGTCCAGGCCTCCTCAGACTGCGTGGTGACACAGAGGGGAGAGTTCACATAGCCCCGAGTCAACACTGCAAGTGACCACCTTTGTCTGTTCTGAGTTAATGTGAATGGTTTCCGATTCTCTTTTGATAGGAACCAAAAGGGCACAGTCCCCAGATCAAAGGCTGCATTCTTTGTACCCGAGCGTATGCTTAAGTGAGTTTACACCGTCAGGCCAGGAAGCCTCAGTGCCAGCTGTGGCTGGCTGCCTAAGTTTGTGGGGGACCATCATCCTCCAGCACCCATCTGATTTCTGCAGATACCAGGCTGATTAATTCAATGGTGATAGGATAGGGGCCGCTCTGTGTATCCTGTGAGTCTTGGAGGGCAATTCTCAGCTTTAAAATCCACCCCAGGATATGATATTGTTTTGGATTCGCTCTCTTGGCTGGGGTGGGGGCAGTTTTAGAGTCTTCCCCTTGGACTTCTTCACTATGGTAGCTCTTATCTGTGTGGGGTTTGCCACTGCCCGTCCCATCCCCATGATTCCTGAGGGGACCAGGGTAATGGCTAGAGAATGGGTTCACTCACCCAGTGTCCCGATCCTCCAGGGCAGAGTCCTCTGGGAGGATGGACAGAGCAATACTTTGGTTCGTTGCTCTGCCAGCCTCTGCGGGTGCTGTTCTCTAAGATTCATCTCTTCTCTCTGCCCAGATCATCCCTGGGCATGCACTCATCAGGACAGTTGTCGGTCCAGCTCCTGACGGCTGCTGGATTCTCCTATTTTGGGTCCTGTCATGCTGTTCTTGTGCTGCCGTCTCCTGCCGCCCGGCCCTGCAGAGAAGCTTTTCAGTGGTGCTGTCGGCTGTCTCCAGCTCACTCCTCGCTTCAGCATGTGGGATGCCCTGGGGTCTCCGTGGAACAGCATCTACTGGGTTTTCTGGTCTTTCTGTGCATTCGACCTGTCCTCTCCCCTGATCCCCTGAGCCTTTCTACTTGTCCTTCGTTGTCCATCGTGGTGGTCCTGGCACTTCTACTTCCTCAGTATGGCCATCGTTTGCTCCAAGCTTCCAAGAGCCACCCCAGCAGCATGCTAATTTTGCCTCTTGAAGTTTTTGTTGGGATGTTGTTATGTGTCCCCCGCCACCCCCATCAATTCATATGTTGAAGTCCTAACCCCCCAGTACCTCTGAATGTGATAGTAGTTGCATGCAGGGTCTTCAAAGGAATAATTAAATTAAAATGAGGTCATTAGGGTGGGCCCTCATCTAATCTGACGGGTGTCCTGATAAGAAGAGGAGATTGGGATGTCGATACACACAGAGGAGAGCGGCCATGTGAGGACACAGGGAGAAGGCGGCCGCCTACAAGCCAAGGAGAGGGACCCTCAGAAGAAACTAACCCTACTGACACTTCGATAACAAATTTCTAGACTCCAGGACTGGGAGGAAATAAATTTCTGTAGTTGAAGCCACTCGGTCTATGGTATTTTGTTACAGCAGCCCGAGCAAACTGATACAGGTGTTGTATCCGGATCACAGAATAACGTTCTCTTGTGGATAAACTCTTGCTTCTGCAGCTTTGTGTTCTGTCCCTGACCCAGAGCCCTGAGGGCCTGGCCCCTGCCTCCTCTTCTGGCTCCTGCCAGTATGTGTTGCCTGGAGCCCGCAGCTCCTCAGGTCTGTTCCTTTCCCTCCTTGGAAAGCCCAGTATTTCCTTGGTCCATCATGTTGTGACCTAATTCTAGGGCTCGAGGTGAGGAGGGGACAGATCCTCTGTGTGTGTGTGTGTGTGTGTGTGTGTGTGTGTGTGTGTGTCTAGCAGGGTAGAGGTCTCTGCACAGTGTCCTCCTGCAATCAGGAGGCACTAGCTCTGATGGGGAGGAGTGACCTCTTTGGAGGCTCAGAGAGTTCAAGGGGTTCTAGCCTTCAAGACTGGAGGTCATCACCCTGGATAGCCCCACCCTGTATCCCAGGGTGTCATTCTTCTGTCCTTCCATACAGGAGCTCTGAGTTTTGCCCTAACAGAGTTGCCGGGTTGGGGGATAAAGTTCTGTGGAGTTCTGGTATTTTTATGACTAAGTCCTGGGCCTGATCCTTAGCTTTCTCTGCAATTTGAAGACATATGGCAGAGTCCCTTCCCAGACTGGCAAGGGGACCTTCTGGCTGCCATGCTTAGCATTCAACTGAGAGTTAATGTCCTCAGGCCTTCCTGGTCAATCTCCCCAACATCAGTAGCCCCGGCAACAGTCACCCAGTCTCATCTCTTGATAAAGATGAGAAAGATAAAAATTCCATAGGGATTTCTCCAGCAGCTGATGCTTGGCCGTTTCCTGCCCCATAGGCTACCCTAGTTCACTATGCTGGAAGTTTCAGCAATTACACTGCCTCCTTGAGCCATGGGCTATGTGATGAGGTCTTTATCGCTGGCCAGGCAGTGGGTGATGCAGCTCCAAAATCCTATCAACGAGCCTCCACTTTTTCACGGCACTTCTGGCGTCAGGCTGGGTTCCTGGGAGGCAGACTCTGAGGGGGGTGTTAGCGTGTGGGATGTTTGTCAGGGGCACTCTCGTGACCGAGGAGGAGGGAAGGAAGCAGCAAGGGGCAGAGAAGAGGCTGAGCAATGCTGCTGTTACCCCATGGGAAGTTGGCCTGGCCCTCAGCGTCGTGCTGAGTCAGAGCAGGAGGGTCCGGCTGTCATGCTCCTGACCTGTCGGTGGGTCCTTGCATTCCAGCTGTCCCAGGAAAAGGGTGTGATCTTGTGCAAGGTGGCACCCTTCAGCCAAGGGCAGCATCTGCAGAGGACGGACCACCTCCCAGCCCTGGAGAAGGGCACCCTTCGGTCCTGAAGGGGATCTGGGAAATGCAGAGGGCATTCATGACAATAAGCCAAAAGTATTCATTCTATTGAGGCCACTTTGAATTTCACAGCGGTCGAGGCGCAGCACTGAGGCCTCCTTTGGGTGGATGGAGCAGAATGCTGAGATTGTGCCACAGACTGGAAGCGGCTCTTGACAGGGGTGCTGTCATTGAAGGGCCAAGTCTTATCCTCCGAGTGGAGGTCATCTCCATGAAGGCGCGTGACCCTACAAGGCTCAGGCCGTGCTCAGCCACCTGGGCCTCTGGGATACCGGTTCTCGGGTGCAAATCGGAGCTTCCACCTGCCGCGGGACCGTCATCGAGCCAGAAGTGACACGGAGACAGTCCAGCTGCCTTGGGCTCGACGGGAGCTGATGAAGGTGAACCAGGCGACTGCAGGCAGAGACGCGAGGGGCTCGCACGCGCTTGAACTGCACACCCCAGAGCCGACCACAACAAAAGCTCCAAAGAGGAAAGGTCAGACCCATGAAGTGCTATTTGTTTTCACTGAAACTTCATCCCTCCCACTTAACACCCGTCTAACCAGCAACGGAATCAATTACCACGTGTCAGCCCGAAATCTGACACAAGAAATGAAAGAAGGACACAACCTCCCCAGGGGGGTGGCGGGCGGGGGGCAGAGACGGCCGGGGAGATAGAGAACTCAGGCAGGGAAGCTGTGAATGAGCCACTCCGTCCTGTAATTAAGGGTTAAGGGCAGTCTGAGACCCTGCTTCCCTTCCCTCTCTCCCTCTCCTGGGCTCGGAGCCCGGATCACCGTTACCCGTTCGTACTATTGGGTGTTTCTATCGCAAAGGGTGGCCAGCAAGCCTTGTGAGGTTATTTGACTTTGGTTACAGAAGTTGCTCCATTTAATAATTGAAAACCAGAAGGTTCTAGACATTTATTGTTTCATAGAGCTCTAGGTGGGAGAATTCCTGGCAGATCAAGTTCGGCCGCCATGTCTATTTGAGCTGATTGAGTTCCTGCATTTTTTGGGCTTCTGTTAAATGTGGTGTCAGCTCGTCTGAGAGCACCCGTTGAAGGTGATGTCATTCACTTTCCACATTTATGCGAGTCTCCAAAAGAGAGCTCGGTCCATGGGCTGCTCAGGCAGAGCACACAAAAGTTCAGTGGCTGAATCCCAGCAGGAGATCTGTTTCACCAGCTCTACTAAGTGACACATTTTTGTTCATCAAGAACACCTCAACTCTTAAACTTGTATTAATAGGGTCCTAGGATAAAGAACCCTCTTGTCTTCAAGTAGAGTGTTAGATGGACATTTTCTAATCTGTTCTGTAAATGGTGTTGCCTCTCCGATCACCTTACCATACAGAATGTTCAAAGTGCGAAGTGTTGATTAAAATGGCACATGGGTTCGAGAGGCAGGAGGCGTCCCTCCAGATATCCTGGTGGCGTTTCCATTGATTGGCAGTAAGTAATGAAATGCCAAATTGTTGCTCAACCAGATGGTTAAATTGTCAGTGGAATAGCAGGTGGCATGCTCATGAATGAATCAGTAACTTGTCCTTTGCTACAGTTTTTAGTTCCGTGTGGTCTGATGGTATCGATACCTCTTTATGGCAAATATTTTTGGATTATTTCTTTTCTTCTGACCTACGTGGTGCTCAGTGTTTGGTTCTTTTGTCTGCATAGAGAGAGAGATGTGTGCTCTCTTTCTCTTTGCTCTTTCAGAGTGATGCCACACAGGCAGGGTTTACTTTGCTGCCAACAATGTAATGCTTTGTGTCTTCATCTCATTGGTTCTCTCGGCTCAGCTCTGCACGTCTCTGTCGGGATAGAAACTGTCCCCACTGGCTCCCCCACCCCTTAAACTCAGCAGGGTCAAAGTGGCATCCATCATCTTTCCCTGACTTGTCTCCTCCTTCACATTTATTCTCCATTTCCAATGTGGGAGCAAAATCCCAGGGGTCACTTAAGCTTGAAACCTGAGATACTTTCTTGATCCTCCCCATCTCTCTTATCCCCTACATCATCATCAGATGTTATTGATTTTTGCCTGCGAAAGATTTCTCACATTTGTCCCTCTGCCATCCTGCCACTCGGCCTGAGTCTATGCCACCGTCCTCTCCTCCTGCTATTCTGACAGCCTCAGACTCTCACCTCTGTGGCTATGCTCATGCTTTCCCCTTTTTCGTGTGTGTGTGTGTGTGTGTGTGTGTGAGTGTGTGTGTGTGTGTGTGTGTGTGTGTGTGTGTGTGTTTGCCTTTTTCTTTTTGACCAGTGAACCTGAAGACTTTAGGAGTCAGATCAGGCATCACTTTTAAAAAAAGGAAACATTAATTACTTAATTGGTTTCACATCTGCATTTTCTCTTGCCTTCTCTGTCTTCCTTAATTCCCTATCTCTCCATCTCTCCCAGTTGGAAGTTTTGAGCCGTCCTCTGCCCCCCGATGATATCAGTTACCCAATGTTGACTTACTGCTGAACCGTTCCTGCTCTCCTTCCTGTCTCCACCATCAATTTTCATGTTAAAACCCACCTGATTTTTGCGTAAGGCAGACGCTCCCCTCCCAGCGAATCTTTCCTCCTCCTTCCAAGCTTCATGCTGTCCTTCGGCTTACTGTAGGATTCATCTTTCTAAAGTCCTTCTTTGTTTAAAACCTTATATTAGTTTCAAGTGTACAACAATATAATTCAATACTTGTATAAATTTAGAAACGATCACTGCACTAAGTCTAGTTATCATCCATCACCATACATAGTTACAGACTTTTTTCCTTGTGGTCAGAAATTTTAAGTTCTAATAAAAAGAGAGTCCTTTATTTTTTATTGTGTTCATTTTTTAACCTGCACTACATTATTTCTAAAAGCTTTATTAACACTAAACACACAATGGATATCTCTTGTCTTTTTAAAAATTTAATCCAGCCAAATACTTGGTTGCTTTGAAAAACATAAGGCAGAATTCATAGAAGTACGACAGAAAAGTGTTTCTGAATTGGGATTTAAGGCAATCATTTAATGGATTTCAACTTTGTGTTTCAAACTGCAGCCCATAGAGACAAAGTGTGAATCAGGTGCTTTGCAGCATCTCTGGTTTGGTTGGGGGCAAGGCTTCCATCCCAAGGGAGTCACTTTATTCTTCTTTTACAGCGACCTCTGATGTTCAGGGATTGGATCAGTGGAAATGAATAGTTGAAACTACATCTTGCTACACTATAAATGGTTGGCGGAGGCAACGCACTCCCCCCACAGCCCCCCATCCCCTATATATGTGTGTGTTGTCTCTATATGTAGAGATAACACACATATATATAATGTGAACATGTGGACAACAGATGATTTTTAGATGTGACTAACATACTCATTAGGCATTTTTAGCAAAATTCTCCGCTGGTCTCATTGTCCTGAGGTTGAAATACAAGAAATTTACTGTCTAGTGTGTGCCTCAGAATCCTGAGGTTTAACTTGGATCCCTTTGAAGTCTTTTATTATGATCGATGAGTCATTTCAACATATTTCTACAGTCAAGGGCCCACAGTAAAAGATAACATCAAGTACCTTACTAATCAAGGATACCACAAAAGATTGGAAATTAGGTGAAAATGTGGCATGAGCAGGAATACTCAACTCAGAACCTGCATTGATCACTACACATTTCAAAAGAATTTGGAAACACAGAGCTTTTAAAAAGTGCACGGGACTGATTTCAGAAAACATTTGGGAAATATTCGAGTGCGATTTGTAATAGAAATAAACCCCACTTGGAGACTTTTCTCGAGTAAATGTTTTACAGTAGAGTTTGGCATCACAAGTCAAGGGTGGAGAAAGGTTCTGTACCTGTCTGTGTGCAAGCAGATTCCCAGGATCGGGCTGGGTTTCACCCGCAGCTCTGTGTCAGTCGCTGATGAGACAAAACTTGCTTTTTTAAGGGAGGCTGCTTTTATGTCCGGATGGGGAGGGTTATCGCCCACAGACTAAGGTTTTGGGGTTCTTGGCAAGGACTGCTGACTTACCCTTTATTATACTTTCAAGGCTCTCAGACAGGCTCCATGCTGACTGAACCCTAAAAGGGCCCTGCTGAGAGCTTGAGAGGAAACCACCAGCACTTTGGGAGAAGCATCTGAATAGGTTCACAGTGGGAGCCCACAAAAGAGGAGCTGCGCAGCCCAGGGAGCTGGTGAGAGCACAGAGATTGCTACCCAGGCTAGTGAACAAAGCTCAAGACCGGCAAGGGCGAGGATCCGGATCTGGCCGTCAAAACAACAAATTCCAGACAAGTTTTGAAAGTGAAGATCAGCAACGTCTTATCATCTGGTTTTGCCCCCATCTTTAAAACCTAGTAATTGTACCCCCACATGGTGTATGAGGTGGGATGGCTGTTTGTCCAGCCCAGTCCTGCCATCGTCTTATTGATTTGCTCCACTGTGCTGCTTCCGGGATCTGAACTCGTCACCCGTTCTCCCTACGTTTAAGGGGCAGCCCAGAGTCTTTAGCTGGTGTTCAAAACCATCTAAAAAATGGGTCAGACTTACTCTTGCAGGCTGCTGTCTCCTATTCCTCCAACATAACCAGAATGCTTTTCCTTCTTTGCTCTCATCCGATAGAAACTTTGCCCAGACTCAAATACCCTCTCACATCTCACCACCTCCAAAAACGCTTCCCAGATCACCCAAAATAGATGAGACCATATCGTCTTTTATATCTCTGAGGGGTCTCTGGCTTGTCACTTTCATGACACTCAGTCCATGGCATCTAGTGCTTTTGCCTTGTATGTACCCATTGAGAACTCTGGGCTGCTGTAAGTCACAGACAATAAGGGGCACTTTGTTTTTCCTTTCCTTTTTTTTTCTCAATATATTTTTATTTATTTGTTTTTAAGTTTTTTTTAAATACAAAATTTATTGTCAAATTGGTTTCCATACAACACCCAGTGCTCATCCCAACAGGTGCCCTCCTCAATGCCCATCACTCAAAACCACACTGAGATATCACCTCATGCCAGTCAGAGTGGCTAAAACGAACAAATCAGGAGACTATAGATGCTGGAGAGGATGTGGAGACACGGGAACCCTCTTGCACTGTTGGTGGGAATGCAAACTGGTGCAGCCGCTCTGGAAAACAGTGTGGAGATTCCTCAGAAAATTAAAAATGGACCTACCCTATGACGCAGCAATAGCACTGCTAGGAATTTACCCAAGGGATACAGGAGTGCTGATGCATAGGGGCACTTGTACCCCAATGTTAGCAGCACTTTCAACAATAGCCAAATTATGGAAACAGCCTAAATGTCCATCAACCGATGAATGGATAAAGAAATTGTGGTTTATATACACAATGGAGTACTACGTGGCAATGAGAAAGAATGAAATATGGCCCTTTGTAGCAACATGGATGGAACTGGAGGGTGTTATGCTAAGTGAAGTAAGTCATCAGAAAAAGACAGATACCATATGTTTTCACTCTTAGGTGGATCCTAAGAAACTTAACAGAAGATCATGGGGGAGGGGAAGGAAACAAAAAGTTAGGGAGAGAGCCAAACCATAAGAGACTCTTAAAAACGGAGAACAAACTGAGGATTGATGGGGGGTGTTTTTCCTTTTCTATTCATCAGCACAAGGCAAAATGCCTACCATGCACAGCAGCCACTCAGCTCGTATTGTTGAGCTAACCAGGTGAATTAGGCCTTATGTAATGCTTGGGACCTAAAGTAGTTAACATGTAAACCCATCCATCCATCCATCCATCCATCCATTTCTACACTGACTACCTACTCCATCCAGCTCTGTGCTTGGGCCTGGAAATACAGCAATGAGCAATAAAGTCACGGTGCCTATCTTCACAGAGTTTATAATCTTGTGAGAGCAAAGAAATAGTCACACACCCAACAATCACAACACTCATGGTGGCCTACTCTTATTGAAGGCTTACTCTGTGCTAGTCATTATGCTAAGTGCTTCTTCGTATTATCTTACTGAATTCTCATGACCACCCTTGGAGATAAGCATTATTATCCCTTTCTTATGGATCAGGGACTAGAAGCTTAGCTTAAGCTTGTTAGCTTAACTGCCCAAAGCCATCTGGCTAGTGAGTGGAAAAGTGGGAGCTTGACCCAGGCGGTCTGACTCCAGAGCCTTTATACCACATGGTATAAATAATTCCTAATATTAGAGGGATGACAAATACCACAAATATCATGTGTGTTAGTGTCCTCTGGCTGTTATAAAAAATTTGTCACAAACTTAGGGGCTTAAAACAACACACATTTATTATCTTACAGTTCTGTGGATCAGAAATCTAACATGGGCCTCACCAGGCTAAAACCAAGACGTGGGCAGAGGCTCTAGGGGAAGTTCCATTTTCTTGCCTCTTTCAGCTTCTAGAGCTGCTTGCTTTCCATGACTCATGGCCCCTTCCTGCATCTTCAAAGTCAGCAATGTCACTTCTCTCTGACTATAGGTGAGAAAGGTTCTCTGCATTCAAGGACGCATGTGATTATATCTGGCCCACTTGGATTATCTGGGACAATCTCCCCATCTCAAGATTCTTAATCACAGCTGCATGGCCCCTTGTACCATGTAAGATAACCTATTCACAGGTTCCAAAGATTAGAACATGGTTATCTTTGGGGTGCCATAATTATACTGGTCACATCATAAAATGATGTAATAAGGGTAGCAGTCTGGAAGTATAGGAAAGGCTCAGGCTTCCTGGGAGGGGCAGGCACTGCAGGCTGACGACCAAGGAGGTGCAAAGCCCCTGAAAAGCCACAGAGCTGGGGCCTTAGCAAGTCTGAGGGTGCCCAGATGTGGTGAGCGGGGGTAGGGTGGGGGTGGGAAGTGGCCTGTGTTGTGGCTAGAGAAGGTGGCAGGGGTCAGATCATGAGAAACATGCCTGGCAGGTAGGGAGGGATTCTATTATGATTCTGGGAGAAAAGGGCAATAAGTAAAAGGGTCAAATGAGGGACACGATTGATTTGCACTTTAAGATTACTCTGCAGAGACGCCTGGGGGCGCCTGGGTGGCTCAGTCGGTTGAGCGTCTGACTTCGGCTCAGGCCATGATCTTACAGCTCGTGAGTTCGAGCCCCGCGTTGGGCTCTGTGCTGACAGCTCGGAGCCTGCTTCTGCTTCTGTGTCTCCCTCTCTCTCTGTCCCTAACCCACTCGCATTCTCTGTCTCTCTCAAAAATAAATAAACATTGAAAAAATTAAAAAGAAAAGATCACTCTGCTGCTGTGTAGAAAACAGGTTGATGGGGAGCACAAGTGCATGCAATTATGAGGGTATTTCAGTAGTTAAGGTGGGAGATGTTGATGGTCTGAACCAGGAGGGGGGCTTTGCAGGTGAGGAGAGGCCAGCCAGAGCAGATAGCAGGGCTGGTGGTTGCCTGGATGTGAGGTAAGGGAGAGATGTCCAGGTTTCTAAGTGGGATGGCCCAAGTGGTTAGGGCCTTCATGTTGACACGAGGGTGACTGGACAGGACCAGGCTTTTGGATGGGAGATGACCAGAGCTAAGTGGCTGTAGAAGGAGCAAAGGCAATTAATATAAGAATGAAAATTTATCCTGGTGGTAGGAGGCTGGTGGGTAGAAACAGGGCAAAATTTGGCACAGTCATGCCTTTTAGTTCTTGTAATTGAATATTTACAGACACTATTTTGCTTTTTTTTTGGCTACAAAAAGCTTTATTGTTTCTATTTGGTCCAAGGCTTGGGAGAGGGCTCCAGGGTGGCTAAAAAGCTGCCTAGTGGCTGCAAGAAGTTCAGGCACAAGCCCTGGCCCAGGCGATGCTAGAGGGGCCCCTCAAAGGCTGTTGGGCTTCAAGGGCTCCTACTGATGCTTGAAGGTGAGCCTCTGGAAGGGACACTCAACCAGCCCAGTCTGGGGGCCAGTCAGCTTACAGATGAGAGTCAGGTGGTCGCCATCTTCTTGATGAGTTTCACCTCCTCATCCAGGAAGTGGTTGTCCAGAAAGTCAGAGACGGAGGCCTGTGCAGGCAGAAGCCAGGGCGTGCAGATCCAAAAGGGCCTGGTTCAGGTTCTTCTCCATAACCAGGGTGGCTTCCATGGCATCCAAGGCTTTACCCCACTCATCCTGGGACGCTTCTGCCCATCCTGGAAGAGGGCATGGCCACCACACTGGTTTTGCATCTTCAAGTGGGCTCAGGACCCTCCTAAGGCTTCTCCTAAGGCAGCTTGTGGAAGAAGTGGCCCAGCCCTCCAGAGCCACATGGTCGTGGTGGAAATAGAAGCCCAGAGAGAGGTAGGTGTAGGAGGTCCGCAGATGCATGTCGGTCAGGTGTCTGATGGCAGCCTCCACCTCGGTGGAATGATTCTGATGAATCTGGGTGCTCATGGTTGATCGGTAATAAGGAGCTAAGCTCAAAATAGGGTGTTGGCTGGTCCTGGAGGCAAAGGGTGGCTGAGAAGATGGCTCTGAAGGTTGTGACTGAAAAAATGTTTAGAGGGTGGTCGCAGGCTGGTAGAAGGGGTGTCCCTGGGTCTGTTCCGTCCAAACCCTATTGAAGCAAGAGACATTTGCAGGACCAGGGGCGCACTTCCTGCAGAAACCATATTGCTTTAAGAGGCCACGACGTTAAAATGTCTTCTGGAAAATTATGCAGACCAAATATTCTGATTGTTGGTCTGGGTTAATTAAGGGCAACATATCGGTTATCATATTTCAGCCTCTCCATCTTAGCAATAAAATTTTTAAAAAATTTTTATTTTTTGAGAGACAGAGAGAGAGTGAGTGAGAGAGCACGAGTGTGGGACAGAGTGCGAGTCGGGGAGTGGCAGAGAGAGAGAGAGAGACACACAGAATCTGAAGTAGGCTCCAGGCTCCCAGCTGTCAGCACAGAGCCCGACGTGGGGCTCAAACCCACAGACTGCCGGATCATGACCTGAGCAAAGTCAGATGCCTAACTGACTGAGCCACCCAGTCACCCCTTGCCTCTCCATCTGAATAAGTAGATATTCTTTTTGCTTGCTTGCACATGATAACTTTATGTACACCATATGTTTCTTCTGATTCTTAGCCTGATGGCAGAATGATTCTTTGGGCACAGTGTAATATGACCTTGAATTTTAATAAGATTCATTTTGTTTTTCAGTAAATACATATAGAATTGTATGTTTCAACAAGATTAACATTTTTCTTTTTTTTTAAAAGTTTATTTATTTTTGAAACAGAGAGAGACAGAGCATGAATGGGGGAGGGGCAGAGAGAGAGGGAGACACAGAATCGGAAGCAGGCTCCAGGCTCCGAGCTATCAGTCCAGAGCCCGATGCGGGGCTCGAACTCACAGACCGCGAGATCGTGACCTGAGCTGAAGTTGGACGCTTAACCAACCGAGCCACCCAGGCGCCCCAAGATTAACATTTTTCAAAAAGGAGATTTTAGAGAAAGAGGTTTTGGTGTGAGTTAATTATGGGACTTAACAAGGAAAATCAATCAACCTGCCATGCAATACTGAATTAACCAAATGGCATGCATGCACTTGTAATCTAACAAGTTACTTTGTATACCTGTCGTAGGATGAGAGTCCACAGTTATCTTATTTAGATCTCACAGTGTGAACACATGTACTAACATAGGTTTAGAAACTCCATACTAGAAGACAAAAGAGTGGATTCTCCCAGCAAGCAAGAACATTTTGGCATTCTGTACTGGCCTCCCGTGTATCCCCGGGTACTACGCTTCTCTGCGGCGTGGATTGGCTTGGCTGCCCAAACTTCTAAGGAGAGACATCCCTTTTATTCTTGCCTATAGTCTGTTTCAGTGGTTCTCAAACTTCAGTGAGTATAAGAATTAGTCTACAGGGCTGTATAGATAAAGCCATGGATCTCATGCTTGACTTGCAAAGTGAGACCATTCTGAAGGTACTTTAGACTTTAATTTTTGCCTTTGGTGAAGATTTTAGAACTTCATATGGGCTCTTGGAACCTTGGGGCTATGATTCCAAGTCTGATTTTGGGAGGCATTTCAGCACCTGCCTCTGAATAGAAGAGGGGCTGAAGTTAGAGACAGCAGGGAGGCACAGTGCTGTGAAATCGATTAAATAATTAGAAGGGAATGAACACCCTGTGGTCATGTGTGTGGTAAAGAGATTCCGGAATAGCAGAACAGCAGATATTAATTGTCACATGCCAGTGCAAGAACAGAGGCGGACCTAGGACATATGCAACGAGATTCCTTTCCACAGGAAGGACCGGGATTGTCACCTAGTACCTAGTACAAGCAAAGGCCTGTCTATGGTAGTTTCAGTAGAGAGAAGTACTGGGAGTACAGCTCATGTGCCCACAATAATGCCACAGGCAAGGTGTGCCCCAGCACTGACCTTCTAGAGTCACATCAGCACCTGCCATTTTAAAATAGATTCATTAAATTGAAGTTTTGTAGCCTTTTAAAAAATCACCTCGATTACATTTATTTTAAATGTTATTGTAGTTTTATAGTGGCAGAAGTATTCTTTTTTTTTTTAATTTAAGTTTGTTTATTTTTGAGAGAGAGACAGAGAGAGTGAGTGGGGGAGGGGCAGAGAGAGAGAATCCCAAGCAGGCTCTGCACTGTCAGCACAGAGCCCCGATGTGGGGCTCAAACTCACAAACTGTGAGATCACGACCTGAGCCAAAATCAAGAGTCAGACACTTAAGTCTGAACCACCCAGGTGCCCCAAAGAAATATCACAGTTTAAACAAGTTACTCAGACAAGGGATGTGATGCATTTGGTGTTAAATAGAAGTCACTCCAGAAATTTATCTACTTCCAGTTCCTTCTCAAACACTCACTGGGCACTTGGGTCTAAAGGTGAGTAGGTGGTAAATGGGGGAAAATTTTTCCTTTAAAAGAGTCAGTGTCTTGCTCAGCTTAGTGGAATGTTGCCGTTTACTATTCCTAAGAACAATGAGAAAGCATGACAGGTCCTTCATAGCTGCCACGTGAAAATGTTAAGAAGTCCTTGTTCATTCTATAGTTAACACAGTGCTAAGTTGTAAAAATATCAGATCCTAAAGACATTGTGGTTTATATACACAATGGAGTACTACGTGGCAATGAGAAAGAATGAAATATGGCCTTTTGTAGTAACGTGGATGGAACTGGAGAGTGTGATGCTAAGTGAAATAAGCCATACAGAGAAAGACAGATACCATATGTTTTCACTCTTATGTGGATCCTGAGAAAATTAACAGAAACCCATGGGGGAGGGGAAGGAAAAAAAAGAAAAAAAGGTTAGAGTGGGAGAGAGAGCCAAAGCATAAGAGACTCTTAAAAACTGAGAACAAACTGAGGGTTGGTGGGGGGTGGGAGGGAGGGGAGGGTAGGTGATGGGCATGGAAGAGGGCATCTTTTGGGATGAGCACTGGGTGTTGTATGGAAACTAATTTGACAATAAATTTCATATAATAAAAAAAAAATCAGATCCTGAAGTTTCTGCATGTTGTTGTGCACTTAACATAATCCATATTAAATACTTGATAAAATCCAGTTAGTAAAAAAACTACACGTAAAATGAATTTAGCAGAAAAGCCTCTTAAAAAAACAGCCACCAAGGTAAGACTTGGTAAAAAAATGAAACAAAACAAACAAAACCCTGAAGACTGTTGTCAGTGCAAACCTTGACTTTCAGGCTGAAATCCCCTTGCTAAGTGTAAAGGAAGAAGCTACCATAGGGGCCTTCAACTTTGTGGTCCTTTTCTTAAAAAAAATTTTTTTTTTAAAGTTTATTTTTCAGAGAGAGAGAGAGAGCGGGAGCGTGGGCAGGGGAGGGGCAGAGAGAGAGGGAGACACAGTCCAAAGCAGGCTCCAGGCTCTGAGCCATCAGCATAGAGCCCCACGCAAGGCTTGAGCTCATGAAGCGTGAGATCATGACCGGAGCCAAAGTTGGATGCTTAATCCACTGAGCCACCCAGGCACCCGTACTTTCTGTGGTCCTTTAACATGTTGTGGGGATTGGTGTGTCCACACTGACCACCTGTTCATCTTCAGACTCCAGCATCTTGTACGTGCTCAGTGAGTGTTCAAGGAAGGAAGGGAGTATGAGCTTCAGAGCGATTTCTATTCAAGCATCACTTAACCGGTGACTCAGTCCATCGGCAGCTCCTGTAAATGAAGTGCTGCTTCCGGGCACGTAGGCTGTAGAGCTCGCATATCGATTTTGAAAGGGACCATACAAATGCATGCCGCTTTCCTGGGCTGCAGCCTTGCTTCTAAGTACCTGATTCATCATGACCTTCCCAGCCTGGCCCATCTGCCTGCAGGCTCACCCTTGGCCCTTGAGTCTGTTCTAACTAGTGTACTAAACAGCCCTGTTTCCATGGGTGAATGGGACTTGGAATGACTTCCATGTCCTTCTGCCCTGAGTCTGGTGAGCCCCTATTATCCTGCCTGCCCCAGGTGTCTGGGTATAAACTGCAGCCTTATTTTACCCTCGCATCTTTTTTGAGAGCTTGGGTGAATGGTCTATTGATGACACTTTTCCTCAGATCTAGGTGAGGATTTTATCATCCTGGGTCTCGCATTCTTCTCTCTCTGCAGGCTCTAGGACCCCCTGGCATTGGCACACGTTGGAGTCCTGGAGGAGCACATGGTCGGAAGCCTTGGCTTTGTCTCCATCTAAGGCTTGATTTAGATCTACGTCTCAGCACTCGGCAGAGCTCCTTTCCCTCCACATAAATGAGTTGACTCTTCATAGGTTTTGCTGAAAGCAAAATCTTAATTGCCTGTCATTGAAATGAGTACGTATTACTTCTTACTAAAAATGTTCATTAGAAATAGTGTTCATGTAGGTTCAGATTCATGTAGGGTTGGTTGGTACATCTTTGGGATCCCTCTAAGCAATCTCACAAACAGTGTTCTGGTTCTTGGTATTTGGTGCAGTTAAAAAAAGGGAAATCAGAGGCTTTGAGCTGGTCTAAAAGTTTAAAGTTCCTCACCAGGAAGGCTTTTATTAGTTTCTTTGTTGATTTTTTTTTTTTTAAACCAATTTTGTAGGAATGGTGGCTATTGAGCTAACCAATTCCTGGTCACTCATTCATCTGTCAGTCGAAGCATGAGACCCAATTGCTCCTTCCATCTATACTGAACAAACGGGGAAGGGCAGGGTTGTACATGGTGGGGACTTCAGGAGAAAGGAAAGTCTAGGGTGCACTGAGCTATTGCATGTTCATTTGGTTTCTCGGGTTGACATGGACAGTAAAAAAAAAAATTAGATATAGGAGAATCCTAGGAGACAGTGAATTCTTGTTCTTTTCTTCTCTCTGAGATATCTCCCATTATTCTTTGGGAGAAGAATCAGGCTCTTTTCCCAGTGAAAAATATCAATTTACTAGACAAGGGGCATGAGTAGGGAGCATCTATGTATGGAGACTAATTGCTAGAAATCCACTTTGCAGACTTCCACAGTGCCAGCCTTCGCTCCTGCTCCTTTGCTTTTCCCTGCCCAATCTGTGGTTTTCCCTGCTCTCCACCCTGTGTCAGAACCCAGCGTCCAGATGTATAGTTGGATATACATCTTTAGACCAAGCCCCATCCCTTTCACAAGCAAAGCTGTCTTCTTCTGGGCCCCTTGGTGGGATTTTTTTTTAATTTAAATTTTATTTTTTAAATTTACATCCAAGTTAGTTAGCATATAGTGCAACAATGATTTCAGGAGTAGATTCCTTAGTGCTCCTTACCCATTTAGCCCATCCCGCCTCCCACAACCCCTCCTGTAACCCTCAGTTTGTTCTCCATATTTATGAGACTCCTTCTGTTTTGTCCCCCTCCCTGTTTTTATATTATTTTTGCTTCCCTTCCCTTGCGTTCATCTGTTCTGTGTCTTAAAGTCCTCCTATGAGTGAAGTCATATGATATTCGGCTTTCTCTGACTAATTTCATTTACCATAATACCCTCTAGTTCCATCCACCTAGTTGCAAATGGCAAGATTTCATTCTTTTTGATTGCTGAGTAATACTCCACTGTATGTGTGTGTATATATATATATATATATATATATATATATATATATATATATATACCACATCTTCTTTATCCATTCATCCATCGGTGGACATTTGGGCTCTTTCCATACTTTGGCTATTGTTGATAGTGCTGCTATAAACATGGGGGTGCATGTGCCCCTTCGAAACAGCACACCTGTATCCCTTGGATAAATACCTAGTAGTGCAATTGCTGGGTCATAGGGTAGTTCTATTTTTAGTTTTTTGAGGAACCTCCATACTGTTTTCCTGAGTGGCTGCACCAGCTTGCATTCCCACAAGTAGTGCAAAAGGGTTCCTCTTTCTCCACATCCTCACCAACATCTGTTGTTGCCTGAGTCATTAATGTTAGTCATTCTGACAGGTGTGAGGTGGTATCTCATTGTGGTTTCCCTGATGGTGAGTGATGTGGAGCATTTTTTCATGCGTTGGTTGGCCAACTGGATGTCTTCTTTGGAGAAGTATCTATTCATGTCTTTTGCCCATTTCTTCACTAGATTATTTGTGTTTTGGATGTTGAGTTTGATAAGTTCTTTATAGATTTTGGATACTAATCCTTTATCTGATATGTTGTTTGCAAATACCTTCCCCCATTCTGTCGGTTGCCTTTTAGTTTTGCTGATTGTTTCCTTTGCTGTGCAGAAGCTTTTTATTTTGATGAGGTCCCAATAGTTCATTTTTGCTTTTGTTTCCTTTGCCTCCAGAGATGTGTTGAGTAAGAAGTTGCTGCAGCCAAGATCAAAGAGGTTTTTTGTCTGCTTTCTCCTCGAGGATTCTGATGGCTTCCTATCTTACATTGAGGTTTTAATCCATTTTGAGTTTGTTTTTGTGTATGGTGTAAGAAAGTGGTCCAGTTAATTTTTCTGCATGTTGCTGTCCAGTTTTCCCAGCACCACTTGCTGAAGAGACTGTCTTTATTCCATTGGATATTCTTTCCTGCTTTGTCAAAGATGAGTTGGCCATACGTTTCTGGGTCCATTTCTGGGTTCTCTGTTCTTTTCCATTGATCTGAGTGTCTGTTCTTGTGCCAGTACCATACTGTCTTGATGATTACAGCTTTGTAGTATAGCTTGAAGTCTGGGATTGTGATGCCTCCTGCTTTGGTTTTCTTTTTCAAGATTGCTTTGGCTATTCGGGGTCTTTTCTGGTTCCACACAAATTTTAGGATTGTTTTTTCTAGCTATGTGAAGAATGGTGGTGTTACTTTGGTAGGGATTGCATTGAATATGTAGACTGCTTTGGGTAGTATTGATATTTTAACAATATTTGTTCTTCCTACCCAGGAGCATGGAATATTTTTCAATTTTTTTTGGTGTTTTTCAATTTCTTTCATAAGCTTTCTATAGTTTTCAGTGTATAGAATTTTCACCTCTTTGGTTAGATTCATTGCTAGGTATTTTATGGTTTTTGGTGCAATTGTAAATGGGATCGATTCCTTCATTTCTCTTTCTGTTGCTTCATTGTTGGTGTATAGGAATGCAACCAATTTCTGTACATTGAATTTATGTCCCACAACTTTGCTGAATTAATGAATCAGTTTTAGAAGTTTTTTGATGGCATCTTTAGGGTTTTCCATATAGAGTATCATGTAATCTGTAAAGAGTGAAAGTTTGGCCTCCTCCCGGCCGATTTGGATGCCTTTTATTTCTTTGTGTTATCTGATTGCTGAGGCTAAAGACTTTCAATACTATGTTGAATAACAGTGGCGAGAGTCGACATCCCTGTCTTGTTCCTGACCTTAGGGAGATAGCTCTCAGTTTTTCCGCATTGAGGATGATATTAGCATTGGGTCTTTCATATATGGCTTTTATGATCTCAAGGTGTGATCCTTCTATCCCTACTTTCTTGAGGGATTTTATCAAGAAAGGATGCTATATTTTGTCAAATGCTTTCTCTACATCTATTGAGAAGACCATATGTTTCTTGTCCTTTCTTTTATTGATGTGATGAATCATGTTAATTGTTTTGTGGATATTGGACCAGACCTGCATCCCAGGTATAAATCCCACTTGGTCATGGTGAATAATTTTTTAATGTATTGTTGGATCCAGTTGGCTAATATCTTGTTGAGGATTTTTACATCCATGTTCATCAGGGAAATTGGTCTATAGATCTCCTTTTTAGTGGGGTCTCTGGTTTTGGAATCAAGGTAATGCTGGTTTCATAGAAAGAGTTTGGAAGTTTCCCTTCCATTTCTATTTTTGGAACAGCTTCAAGAGAATAGGTGTTAACTCTTCCTTAAATGTTTGGTAGAATTCCCCTGGAAAGCCATCTGGCCCTGGACTCTTGTTTTTTGGGAGATTTTTGATCACTAATTCGATTTCTTTACTGGTTATGGGTCTGTTCAAATTTTCTATTTCTTCCTGTTTCAGTTTTGGTAGTGTATATGTTTCTAGGAATTTGTCCATTTCTTCCAGATTGCCCATTTTATTGGCATATAATTACTCATAATATTCTCTTCTTATTGTTTTTATTTCTGCTGTGTTGGTTGTGATCTCTCCTCTTTCATTCTTGATTTTATTTATTTGGGTTCTTTCCTTTTTCTTTTTGATCAAACTGGCTAGTGGTTTATCACTTTTGTTAATTCTTTTGAAGAACCAGCTTCTGGTTTCATTGATCTGTTCTGTTGGTTTTTTTGTTTGTTTGTTTCAATAGCATTAATTTCTGCTCTAATCTTTATTATTTCCTGTCTTATGCTGGTTTTGGGTTTCATTTGCTGTTCTTTTTCCAGCTCTTTAAGGCATAAGATTAGGTTGTGTATCTGAGATCTTTCTTCCTTCTTTAGGAAGGCCTGGATTGCTATATACTTCTCTCTTATGATGACGGTCTTTGCTATGTCCCAGAGGTTTTGGGTTGTGGTGTTATCATTTTCATTGGCTTCCATGTACTTTTTAATTTCCTCTTTAACTTCTTGGTTAGCCCATTCATTCTTTAGTAGGATGTTTTTTAGTCTCCAAGTATTTGTTACCTTTCCAAATTTTTTCTTGTTGTTGATTTCGAGTTTCATAGCATTGTGGTCTGAAAATATGCACAGTGTTATCTTGATCTTTTTGTACTTGTTGAGGGCTGATTTGTGTCCCAGTATGTGGTCTATTCTGGAGAACATTCCATGTGCACTGGAGAAGAATGTGTATTCCTGTGCTTTAGGATGAAATGTTCTGAATATATCTCTTAAGTCCATCTGTCCAGTGTGTCATTCAAAGCCATTGTTTCCTTGCGGATTTTCTGATTAGATGATCTGTCCATTGCTGTAAGTGGGGTGTTGAAGTCCCCTACTATTATGGTATTATTATCAATGAGTTTCTTTATGTTTGTGATTAATTGATTTATATATTTGGGTTCCTCCACATTTGGTGCATAAATGTTTACAATTGTTAGGTCTTCTTGGTGGATAGACCCCTTAATTATGCTATAATGCCCTTCTTCATCTCTTGTTAGAGTCTTTATTTTAAAGTCTAGATTGTCTGATATAAGTATGGCTACTTCAACTTTCTTTTGTTGACAATTAGCATGGTAGATGGTTTTCCATCCCCTTACTTTAAATCTGAAGGTGTCTTTAGGTCTAAAGTCCATCTCTTGTAAACAGTATATAGATGGATCTTGTTTTCTTATCCATTCTGTTAGCCTATGTCTTTTGGTTGGAGCATTTAGTCCATTGACATTAAGAGTGAGTACTGAAAGATAACAATTTATTGCCATGTTGTTGCTTGTAGAGTTGGAGTTTCTGATGGTATTCTCTGGTCCTTTCTAGTCTTTGTTGCTTTTGGTTCTTCCTTCCTTCCTTCCTTCCTTCCTTCCTTCCTTCCTCTCTTTTTCTTTCTTTTTTTCTTTCTTCTTTCTCTCTCTCTCTCTTTCTTTCTTTCTTTCTTTCTTTCTTTCTTTCTTTCTTTCTTTCTTTCTTCTCCCCTCAGAGAGTCCCCCTTAAAATTTCTTACAGGGCTGGTTTAGTGGTCACGAACTCCTTTAATTTTTGTTTGTCTAGGAAACTTTTAATCTCGCCTTCTATTTTGAATGACAGCCTTGCTGGATAAAGAATTCTTGGCTGCAAAATTTTTCTGAGTCAGCACATTGAATATATCCTGCCACTCCTTTCTGGCCTGCCAAGTTTCTGTGGATAGATCTGTTACAAACCTGATCTGTCTTCCCTTGTAGGTTGAGGACTTTTTTTTCCCCTTGCTGCTTTCATGATTCTTTCCTGAGTATTTTGTGAATTTGACTATGATACGTCTTGTTGATGGTTGGTTTTTGTTGAATCCAATGGGAGTCCTCTGTGCTTCCTGGATTTTGATATCTGTGTCTTTCCCCAGGTTAGGAAAGTTTCCACTATGATTTTCGCACATAACACTTCTACCCCTTTTTCTCTCTCTTCATCTTCTGGAAACTCTATCATTCTGATGTTCCTTTTTAATGAGTCAGTGAGTTCTCTAATTCTTAAATTGTGCTCTTTGCCTTAGTCTCCCTCTTTTTTTCTCCTTCATTATTCTCCATAAGTTTGTCCTCTATATTGCTGACTCTCTGTTCTGCCTCATCCATCCTTGCCGCCGTGGCATCCATTCGAGATTGAAGTTCAGTTATAGCATTTTTTATTTCATCCTGACTAGCTTTTACTTCTTTTATCTCCACAGAAAGGGATTCTAATCTATTTTTGACTCCAGCTAGTATTCTTATTATTGTGATTCTAAATTCTGGTTCAGACATCTTGCTTGTATCTGTGTTGGTTAGGTCCCTGGCTTTTGTTTCTTCCTGCTCTTTCTTTTGGGGTGAATTCCTTCATTTTGTCATTTTGAAGGGAGAAAAGGAGTT
This sequence comes from Panthera leo, assembly GCF_018350215.1. Taxonomy (NCBI): domain Eukaryota; kingdom Metazoa; phylum Chordata; class Mammalia; order Carnivora; family Felidae; genus Panthera; species Panthera leo. Next base: position 9,600,762 of record NC_056687.1, read on the forward strand.
AATGAGGTAAAAAAATTAAAATTAGAAAAAAATTAAAATTAAAAAAAATTAAAATTAAAAAATTAAAAACAACACATGCACATATACAGAAAAATCAAATAAATGATGTTAGATCTTAGGTGTGTTTTGGTCTGGGTGTTGAAAGGGGTTTGATAGATTAGAGAAAAAAGGGGAAAGAAAAAAAGAAATTGTTTGAAAACTTGAAAAAATGAATACACTGAAATAGAATAAAATGAAATGATGGAAGTAAAATAGAATTTGAAAAACATTTACACAAAAGCAAAAAATATAGAAAAAATTAAACACTTTTAATAAGTTGAAAATAAAAATATTTTTTTTCTTTTTCTGTATTCAAGTAAAAGAAAAGAAATGAAAAAGAGAAAAAAAAGAAAAAGAAAGAAAATTGAATAGATGGACCAACGAACAGACTGAAATATGAATGAAATCACTTCGTTTTCCCTTAGAAGTCAAACTATGAAGCATTTTATAGTCTGTAAACTAAGCCGGCAGAGAGACTTGTGGTCCTGAAGAACGATGTTGGCCCATTTGAGCGGGGCTTAGTGTAATGGCTCCGTTCTCCACTAGATGGCGCTGCTTAGCTTACTGGGGTGGATGGTTGTGGCGCTTGTAGGTGTGTTTGCGCATGTGCGGGAGCCGCGAGAATGGCGTCACCCAGCAACCCTCTCTACTATTGGAACGCTCGTCTCCCGGATCAGCCATGGCACACCCGTCGTTCGTCTTTGGCTTCCATCCGCCCCCCGCTTTTACACAGTCTGTGACCAAGCTCCAGGCAGCACCTCCCACCTGAGTTTTATCTCAGATGCGGCTGTGTTTCCCGACCTCTTCCTTCTGAGGGACCGCGGCTCTGACCTGCTCCGCCCTTCTGCGGGAGGGTCTCACCGAGCAGTGGCCGGATGCCGGCCGCGTTCAGGAACGTTCAGGGACCGTGCTGCTGCCCATGCGGAGACTGCGGCCCGGGGCCAGCGCGTCCCAGAGAAAGTTCGCACCATCTTGTGGCAGGAGCGTTTCAGGGATTATGGCAAATCACAACACACATCTGGCACCAGGCTTCACCCCCAATGACCCTGTTCTAGCACCAGTGAATGTGGTTGTTCTTCCGGGTCCGCCGGGGTCTTGCCTTTGGGGGACCCCACAGCCTCTACCAGATGTCCTCCCAGCAGGGGAACCAACTCTCCCGTGTGGCCCAAAGAACCCCGGACTCCACTCTGCTCCTGGGGATTCGTCCTTCTCACCAGAGCACCTCCAGGTATCGAGCTGCGGCGTTTCAGACTCTGCGTTCCCCCCGTTTATAGTCTTAATGGAATTTAAACCCTCTGCTTTCTCCCTTGTTAGTTTAGTCCCTGCGGCTGTTTCCACTTTTCCACTTTCTCTCCAGCTGCTTTGGGGGGGGGGGTGCTTTTCCCGTATTCCGCACCCCCCCCCCCACTCTCCGCAGGCAAAAACAGCTCCCTGCCCTCCCCCCACGGCTTCTCTCTCCCCCAGTTCACCTCTCTGCGCCGCGTACCTGCTGAGTTGTGCACGTTGCTGTGTTAATCCTCAGATCAGTTTTCTAGGTGTGCAGGATGGTTTCGTGTTGATCTGGCTTTATTTCGTGGATGTGAGACACAAAAAAAACCCTTCCATGCCGTTCCGCCATCTTTTGGTGGGATTTTAAGATGTCTCAGAGAATTGGGTGAGTGATGATGGTTTGTAACTCAAAGATGGATGGCTTATTATAAATACCAAAGACAGTGCTAGCCAAGAAAGTAGATATGGGGTTTGGTTGTTGGGGTAGGGGATTTACAATAGCTTCCTTTCTAGTTTTTATAGGAAAAGCCAAATTCCAAAACGTAGGAGGAGGGAGAAGATGAGAGGAGAATACAGGACTGGATAAGCTTGGATGGTGTGGATGCTTGGAATGATCACAGGCTGTTCTGAAAACATGAACTTTCCCAGCAGCTTCAGTCACTAATGAAAACTTTGTGACATCTGCGATTGCAGTTACCTTTTAATTTCCCTCCCTAACCATTGTTTCGGGTAGTCTGGTACTTCATTAGTAATGATTTTACTGACAGTTCCCTTAAACAGTCTCTGAATTCAGGTGGAGGAAGATGGATTTTTAACTAATCTTTGTTGGCATAAACATATATCATATCAGAGACTAACTATTCTTTCCATTTTTCATTTGTTTTCTTTGGTGTTATCTGACATTAGGTTGTCAGAGCAAATTAAAGCGGCAAGTAAGCAATAATTGCTTTGTGATATAAAAAGATGGGTAAAAATTGCTTTTTAACTAAGTTGATGCTCTATTTCCTACCTCTAAAATATTTAAAGCAAGCGACTGTGTATTTAGCAGACAGGCTTACGGATATATTTATGGACCTGGCCCATCTTTTGAAAATGGGGATTTGTGCTGAATAATTCGGATTTGCGGACTTCACAGCTCAGCTTTCCTGGATCAGTGCGAGCCTCCTCTTCCTTTTTCGTGATGCACATATGATCTTGCTGTTAATACTGTTCTTGTCCGCCCGCTGTACCCTTTCTTCCTACCCTTTACCAGCATCCTACGCTGCATCTGACCCCCCTTTTCATTTAACTTAACTATTAAGAGCAGCCTGATCTCTTTCTAAAAACCCAACTCGAGAGCAGAGGGACAGACTCCTTAAAACCCTAGGCCCCCAATGCACAGACACACAAAAAACAAACCATTTGCCATTGCGATTTTCTTAAATATTTATTTCAGCCAATTCCTTGGTGGATTCCAGGGGTTTTTAATCTGTGTTATAATTTAAGTGTTGGGAAAAATGAAGCAGAGTTGTCCTTTTTTTCCCTCCCAATTAAGATGTGCAGTAGTTAGAATTCTTGGTCATTAGAACTCTTTCCGGTCCCATGAAGACTGGCCCATTGGTTACTGGATGGGACCTGGAAATGTTAGTCTGGTCTTGGTTTTTAGAACTGGTATAGGAAACATGAAAAGACAGAAAGTCCCCTCTTAAAAGAGAGGGAAATTCACCCAGGTTTGGCCAAGAGAGATGCTCAGGCCGTTAGCTGAGTAAGGTAAATTCTCTGGGCAACAGTTCCATTGGAAGATCACCCCTTACCAGCAGGTAAATGAAGTGAAACCAGGATTAGCCTAGTTAGGTTTTCTCAGTGTCTACTCTTATGAAGCTGAACGAGGAAGAAAAAAGACAGGTGACTGCTTTTTAGTGTTTGTTCTGCACATTCATGTGACAAATCTTAAAGCTTCAAATGCCAAGTGGCGAACTCAGGAAATGCCTTCTAGCTTGCTAGGCTTGTATGTGTACGCACGTGTGTGAGACTGTTTTAGACCAATTTCTTGGAGGGAGATCTGATTCAGTTACTAATTTAGGATCGTTTTGCTACACAGGAATCAATATCGCTAGGTCCTCGCAAATTCCTGGATTGATTAGGTAAACAAAGAATCCAAACTGATTGAGTGTTTACTCTGTGTTGTATGACAGGGTAGTGAAACTGCGGGACACAACCCAGGGCCCCAGGGACCTGTGGTCTCAGAGGAAACAGCCAAGACAATAGTCAGCATGGGGAGTCTGATGTAACCGGGGTTACGAGTGGGGAACAGAGCGTGTCAGCAGGAACGTCCTGGAGGGGAGGCGAAGGATGAAGGGGGGTGAAGTGGAGTGGGCCCAGGGGTAGTGGAGCTTGAACTGAACCATGGAAGTGAGATGGACAAGAAATAGATAATCTAAGAGAGGGGCAGTGACAGTGATGAGTGACAGTCACGTGGAGGACCTGGAGGGCTTTCTTGGGATGCGGCATTCCCGTTACTCAGAATAATGAGGAAACGGCTTGTGGCATAATATTTTTCCTTCTCGGAGACCATTCTGTTTGAACTAATAAATATTTAATCCCAGGTAGCTGGATAATTTAGACTTTGATCTTAAAGAATTATCTGGATGTTTGGAAATCTTTTTTCACCCTTTTATCTCTAGGTAGTATTGTGAACAGCTGACCTTAAAACTCTTTGGCTATAGTTGAGAGCGTCACACTGTTTTTCTAATTGACCCTGGTTGTGTCGTATTACTACAATGCCTAATATTAAATGGCCCATGGATTCCTTGTATAACTCTTATTAGGTGGGTCATTCTTCTAAAATAGTATGAAATTTACTTTATGGTTTTTTTATAATTTTTTTTATTAAGTTTTATTTATTTATTTTGAGAGAGACAGAGACAGCATGAGTGGGGGAGGGGCAGAGAGAGGGAAAGATCATCCCAAGCAGGCTCCACACTGCCTGCTCAGGGACTGACGTGTGGCTCGAGCTCTTGAAACTGTGAGATCATGACCTGAGTTGAAACCAAGAGTCTGACGCTTAACCGACTGAGTCACCCAGACATCCCTACTTTATGGGTTTTTTATTTAGAATTTTTGGCCTATAGCTGTGAGATTGGTCTATAGGGTTTTTTCAAAATCTTTTCTGGGTTTTCCTCTCTCTCCTGGTTTTGATTACAGGATTAGGCCAGTTTTATAAATGATCTCGCTCAGCTTTCTGTATTTTCTATGCTCTGCAGTGATATATATGTATTATAAAAACAACTATTCCTTATGTAAAAGAGCATCTAAAAAAATGGTTATGATCAATAGCCCCTTGGAGGTAAATTCTGGGTAACTTTTCTAATTTTTCCATAGTTTGCCTCAAGTGAGATTTTCTGGCTTTTGTTTTTAAGAATATGCCATTTCTCAAATATTTTCAAAGCTATTGGCATAGTGCGATGCAAAATATTGTTTTATATTTTAAAATCTTTGTACACATTTGTACTTTTTCACATACATAGGTATATTTTTATTTTCTGATTTGATTTTCTCGATTTGAGTGATTAGAATTGTGTATTTGGTGTATAAGTTTTCCAAAGAATTAGCTCCAGGATTTATCTATTAATTCTATAACTTGGGTTTGTTTTTTTTTAATGTTTATTTTTTTTTGAGACAGAGAGCATGTGTGCAAGTGGGAGAGGGGCAGAGAGGGAGAAAGAGAATCTCAAGCAGGTTCCACACTGTCAGCGCAGAGCCCAATGCAAGGCTCGAATTCACGAACTCTTAAGATCATGACCTGAGCTGAAATCAAGAGTCAGATGCTTAATCAATTGAGCCACCCAGGCGCCCCTCTACAGCTTGTTTAATAACACTAATTAAAAAATATTTTCCACCCCCAATAGATTTGCTCGCTTCTTGCATTAAAGGCTTAGTTCATTTATTATTCTTTTTTAATATTAAGAGAATTTAAGTGTGAACTTTCCTGTGAGAACTATTAGATCCTACTTCAAAAGTTTTGTTAGTTTTAAAATATTATTTATTTTAAAAGTCCACTGGTTGGTGTGTTTAAATATTTTTATTCAAGGACTATTGAAAAGAATGCATATTAATTTCTATGCCTCGTTTTTGTTTAAATACCATTACTCATTTCTAATTATTTTTGCTTCATATTATGATGCTATGGTATTTAGCAAATATTTAGGATTGTTATGTATTCATTTTGGGTTCTATCTTTATTGATATAAAATAACAGTCTTTGTCCTTTTTAATATTCTACCTTGAACTCAGTTTCATCAGAAATTAATGATCATACTTTCCTATTTTTTAAAATCTATTTAAAAAATCTGTGTAATAAATCTTTGCATAACTTTTTCTGGTCATTTTATTTCAACCTATCCCTTGAAAGCAGAGTGTGTTTGATTTTAAAAAATCCAATCTGATCATCGTTTAATGTTTTCATTTGTTCCTGCCATGACATGCTGTCTTTTGGGGAAAGTCTTTTTCCTCTTTCCAAAAGTTTTCTGTTCTTTTTTGGAGTATTTATTTTTTACTTTTGCACTTATGATTTTGAATAAATGTAGTCTAGTTTTAATTTTCTAGTGGCTTTCTAAGTGAAAAAAAATTTCAAAAAGTGGATTTCTATAATCAAAATCAAGGATGAAACAATTTTTTAAACTCTTTATATAAAGTAAGGCATTTAATGCAATTTTACTTCCCCTTCCCATTCCTGAGATTGAAAAATATAACCTGTGTTTTTACAGTCAGATGATTGATATTAAATTTTTTTTTTTTACTATTCTATATTTTTAAGAGGTATTTTACATTTGTATTTAGTTTGGTTCACGTTTTTATAATCTTCAGCTCATCCTTTATGAATTTCACTGTTCACTGCAAGTCCTTTTAGATCACAGTTTTATTTTTTTTAGTCATCTCTTGATCATTAGTGTATGTCTCTTTATGATCTTTCATGTGTTTTAAAGGCAAAACTATAGTTGTATTTTCTTTTAGCTTTCAGTGTCCTGGGACAGACATCTGAAGCTGCTTTAATTTTTGTTTTGTTTTGTTTTGTTTTGTTTCTGTTTTCCCTTCTGCCTGAATTCTTATATGCCTTTTCCTCCACTCATTTAAGAGTTGTCAGAAAGTGTCTTGATGGGGGCTTCTCTCATCAATGTAGGTTAGAATGTGGTGAATGAACCCTTTTCCTTCACCTGGTCAGGTGTTTTTTTCTTGTTATTTTGTTGTTGTTGTTTGTTTTTGGTTTGAATTCTAACATTTTCATAAAGTATTTTAAACCAAAATTCTCTTTTCACCTTTTCTGGTGTCTTTCTCAAGAATCCACATTACATCAGTTGGCGGTGTCCCTTCTGGATGTCCGCTGTCTTTTTACACTTACTTACTATGTCCTATCTCTTCCTATTTATTCTGAACACCCACTTGCATCCCAACCATGGGTTTGGTTTTCTACATGATCAAGCCTGCCTTTTTAAAAAAAATTTTTAAACATGTTTGTTTATTTGTGAGAGAGAATGAGAAAGAGAGAGAGAGAGAGACAGACAGACAGACACAGAGAGAGGGAGACACAGAACCCGAAGCAGGCTCCAGGCTCTGAGCTGTCAGCACAGAGTCCAACATGGGGCTGGAACCCATGAACCGTGAGATCATGACCCGAGCCTAAGTCAGACACTTAACTGACTGAGCCACCCAGGTGCCCCTCAAGTCTGCTATTTACCAGACATGAAGTGGATATTTAATTTAAGAGGGCAAACGTGTTGTTTTGCCATTCTTCACGGTCTCACTGGCAACCCTTTAGATTTTATTCTCTTAATTTGAATGTTACCTTGTGGGTCTTTCTCGCAGCTCTTTGCTAAGGGGGGCTCGCTCTTTATTATCTGCTTTCTTGACCTTATCAACTGATAGAACATGGGGAAAAAATATGGCCCCTGCATCTCCTCCCACTGAAACTCTTGACACCTTAGCACCTGGAACTGTGCCTCCCTGTGTACGCTGTGCCCTCACTGTTTACCCCCTTTCTCCTTTCTTCATTTACTTAGTTTCCTTCTTCAGATAAAAGTATAACGTGAGACCCTAAAGGGATTATAACTATGAAAACCTTGCACCTACCCAACATGGGGATGGTGAGCTGTTTCCTGTTTCATACAGACCTTGGGTTCTGAGTAGAGCAGAAAAAATAAGGGTCTGAGCTCATGCGGGGCAGCTGTTGGCTTTATTTTGTAATTAGTGATATCTCCTTCCGTATTCTGGGAATAGTTTGCCTGCCAATAATAGTTTCACCCTTCTTGTGGGGTTTTCCCTTTTTCCATATTTTCTTTTCTCTATCTTTTGTTATCCTAGATGGAAACTTGGGATAGACTGTATTCTATTCTATTTTATTTATTTATTTTAAAATTTTTAATGTTTATTTTTGAGAGAGAGAGAGACAGAGCGTGAGCAGGGGAGGGGCAGAGAGAGAGGGAGACACAGAATCCGAAGCAGGTTCCAGGCTCTGAGCTGTCAGCACAGAACCCGATGTGGGGCTCCAACTGACAAATAAATCACAACCTGAGCCGAAGTCGGACGCTCAACCGACTGAGCCACCCAGGCCCCCCGTATTTTAAGCCAGAGGTCAATATCAATGGGATTTTTATTTTAGAGGATATTTTTACCCCTCTAGCTATCATTCTTTGGTGATGGATCCCATTTAGTCAAAGTTCTCTTTAAAAATGTCTATAAATGCTGGGGCACCTGAGTGGCTCAGTTGGTTAAGCTGCCTACTCTTGATTTTGGCTCAGGTCACGATCTCATGGTTTCCTCATCAGGCTCTGCACTCACAGTGGGGATCCTGCTTTGGATCCTCTGTCTCCCTCCCTCTGCCTCTCCCCCACTTGTGTGCTCACTCTCACTCAAAAATAAATGTTAAAATTTAAAACAAAATATGAGGACTTTAAGAAACAAAACAGATGGACATGAGGGAAGGGAAGCAAAAATAATACAAAAACAGGGAGGGGGACAAAACAGAAGAGACTCATAAATATGGAGAACAAACTGAGGGTTACTGGAGAAGTTGTGGGAGGGGGGGTGGGCTAAATGGGTAAGGGGCACTAAGGAATCTACTCCTGACATCATTGTTGCACTATATGCTAATTAATTTGGATGTAAATTTAAAAAAATAAAAAATAAAAAAAATTGAAATGTCTATAAATGCCACAAGACACACAATGGCAAAGATAAGGTGACAGTCTTGGAACAAATCAGGGTGAATAGATTCAGTTTTCTCCCTAAGTCATGTTGTAGAAAACAAGGTATGATGTGGATTGTGACTTGCCTTGGTGGAAATAAGCCTGGTTTGGGAATCAGAAATCTAGACTTGACCTCTGCTACACTATGAGACTCTGGACTCCTGTTTCCCGAACTGTAAAAGGAAGGGGCTGAATTGACAGAGTTCTACAGTCCTGTTGGCTCACATTCTACATATTTTGTGATCATTATAATAAATATTGCATGCCATTTCATCTCTCTGTTGCTGAGCAAAGCCTGGGGCTAGAAGGAGACACTGCTTTGTGACAGGAAGGTGGACAGGTGTATTTGTCGGTAGGCTGGATGTGACCTTGTCCTTTGATGCCAGATCTTTATGTATATATCTTTATTCCTTACCTTATTCCATTGGGTGAATAAGGGGAGGAGCTGCATGCCAAAGGAGATTTTTCTTTAAGGAAATTAAGGCTGGCCAAACAAGGGATTGGTTGCTATTATCAGACACTAATGGCCCCTGATAAGGTGTAATCAGATAGCCCAAACGGCAGGGTTTAGTGCTAAGTAACCAGGCTCCCTTTATGAAGGAGATACCACATGACTATGCTTGGGATGGATTCTTTTCTCTGTAAATTTTTAATCAGCTCAAAAACTTTCATGGAACAATTTACTGCCCCCACCCCCATTACTTGGCTTCTTTTGACCTTGATTAAGTGGAAATGTGAACACACACACACACACACACACACACACACACAAATTATTTCATATATGCCATCAGCCAAGGAACTTTTTGTGCAAATAACAAGACTTTTTATATGTCTTTTCCCCCTCATAATACTGAGAGTCTGAAGTGCCACTTAGAGGGCATTGCTTAGCCAGGCATGTATATTTTTTTGGAACTGGTCCATATGATTTGAAATACCAAGTTTCAATGTCCTTATCACACATTTACTTAAAAAATACACTGGCCTTGTGGAATTGATGGCAAAGACTGCAGAGGGGCTCTTTCTGACTACTTCTTGGAAGATCCCTTTTCTGCTTTTGAAGTCAATGGACTTCTAATCTGTCCATGACCACGGTGGGGATTTTTACTTATACTTTAGCTCTTCATCTACACCTCACTGCATTTCCTTCCCTGGACTCAAGTTGCGAATACATAGATATCAGGATCTTTCCTTTCCTTGGAATCAGATCCATATCTGGGCTTATATCACTCCTTGCCAGCCAAAGATAGATGCAAAACCTGGTGAGTTTTCTGGAAGCAGATACACGGGTGGAGTTTGGTGTGCGGCACATTTTTAGGGAATGACACGTATTAAACAGGGGAGGAGACACGCACCCTTGGTTCAGGCCTGACAGTACCGCTGCCAACCTGGAGGTGGAGCTGTAGAGAGACTGGTGTGGTTAGAAGAGCCCACTTTGGCCTGAAATGGGTGGTCCTCTTGCTCAGTCCTTGGGTGTAGGCTGCCCTGAGAAGCCAGGACCTTGGGTGGGGTCTTTCTGTAGCTTAGGCAATTCTGAAGGGGTTGACAGCTGGGTCAACAAACCCTTTTCTGAAGGAGGATCTACGGAGGCATCACCTCTCTTTGTGATATACCCATCCTTGCCAATTACCTGTCCTTTGGGTGGAATTAAATAACATAAGACCTCAAGAAGTATTTGGTTGAAGTATGCCACCAAAGGTGCATGGAAAGTGCTTAGAATAGGTTGGTGCATTTCTACTACATATTCCTATGGAAAAGGCTTTTAAACAACTCTGGCCACTTGATTCCTGTAATGACACTGCTTTAGACTGGGCACTGTGGCAGCTTAAGCCTAAAGGAGTAGGTGACACACAGTGACTGCTTCCTAGCAGTTCACCTTGGGCAAGTTTCTTAATCTCCCGAGGCTACAGTTTCCTCATCTACAAAGTGGTTGAGACTGATAAGTCTCCCTGCCTCATAGGGTTATTGTAAGAATTATAAATGAGAGCATAAGCTGTGTGTCCCAGCATGTACTAGGGGTTCAATACATGGGAACTAGACTTTCAAAAGAACATTTGTTTCTTCTACAAACATATCTGAGCATCCATTACAGGTCACACATTGAGCTATGTGCTTTTTTCCCCCATTGTCTTGTTGACCCCTCAATATATTAGTTTTCTACGGCTGCCTCTACAAAGGGTCAAAAGCTGGACGGTTTAGATCAACAAAAGCTTATAGTGTCACGGTTCTGGAGACCAGATGCCAAAAATTAAGGCATGGACAGGGCAGTGCTCCTTCTGGAGGCTGTAGGGAAGGATCTTTCTTGGCCTTTTCTAGCTTCTGGGGATCCCAGACATTTCTTGTTCTGTGATGGAGAAATTCCCATTTCTTCCTCCCTTTCCATTTCATCTTCCCTCTATGTGTATCTGTCTCTGTGTCCATTTTTTTCTTTTCAGGACACCAGTCATATTGGATTAGGGCTCACTTAACCCCATCTAAACTCAATCACCCCTGTAACGACCCTATCTCCAAATAAGGTCATATTCACAGCTACTGGGGTTAGGACTTCAACATCTCTTTTTTGGGGGGCACAATTCAATTCACAGCACTCACAGATCTCTAGGGTAGATATTATCCATATTTCATAGGTGAGTGAACTGAGTCTCAGAGAGGCCAAATCATTCACCCAGAGTCACACAGCAGGTAGGGACTTGAATGCAATTCCCTCTGGCTCCCCAGGGCATGCCCTTCCCACTAAATTGTTGTTGCATCCACATATGAAACTTCTAAGTGTACGAGGAGAGATGTGAAGTTGAGGGATGAATTAAGAGGCTCAAGTTGCTACAGTAAAATTAGTCATTATTGGGCAAAATAGCCTAAGTTGACTAGAGGCTTGTGCACCATTTTGCTCAAACAACAACAAACACAGTATGAAAGGCAGCCGCAATGTACAACACCTGGCAAGGGGTTTCAAACCTGCTTTTACCATTTCTTTTTCTTACCTGCAATTCCTGCCACTTGTGACTGTTCTTAACCACCCAGGCTCAGTTTCCCTGAAAAGAAAGTTGGCAATTTGTGACCTGGGGTGGATTAAAAAGTGTCTTGTATCTTGCTTTAGCAATGAGAGTTACAACGAGTCCAGTAACACACCCTTGGCTAACACAAGCCTCCCGATGATAATATCCAACTTTATTTGAGCATCTCCTCTGTGCCAGGCACTCAGGACCAAATAGTGGTGTCACTGAGTGTTTCCAGGTGAAATGGCACGGGCTCAGAAAAACTATTTTCGTTTGTCCTCACGCTTCCCTTGTGGCCACCAAATGTGTGGGTTCTTTACATACTGACCAATTCTCCAACGCCAGCTGGGTGTCCTACAGTCAGTTCAGTTCCGACACCATCTATCTGGAGTCAGACCCCACAGGTGAGGGCTCAGTCCCATAAGACTGCTTCCCACCGCCTGCTTCAGAGGCTCATCACAAGTGCCAGGTGGTACCTGTTCTCCTAACTGACCAGCTATAAATCAGAAGTTCTATAACCCCGTATTCAGGTTCAGTGCTTTGCTAGAAAAGCTCACGAACTAGTTGACTTGCTGGATTACCGGTTTATTCTGAAGGGAGATGACTTAGAAATAGCCCCATGGGAGAGCTGCACGGGGCAAAGTGTGTGGGAAGGGGCACAGCGCTTCCCTGCCCTCTCCAGGCAGGCCACCCTTCCAGCACCTCCACGTGTTCACCAGCCCAGAAGCTCTCTGAACCCCACAGCTCAGTAATTTTTGCTGAGGTTTCATCACATAGGCATCGTTAATTACTAACTCAATCCTGGAGGGGCTGGAAGTTCCAGGCTTCTAATCAAGGCTTGGTGTTCCCAGTGACTAGCTGCTGTCCTGAAGCTATCTAGGAACCCACCGAGAGTCAACTCATTAGAACAAAAGGTGCTCCTAACACCCGAGAAAAGGGATTTAGGAACTCTATGTCAGGAACCAGAGTCAAAAGCTGAATATCAGAATATTAGAATGGGGAATCACAGAGGTTTTAGGAGCTCTGGCCAGGATCCAGGGATGAAGACCAAAATATATATTTCTTATTAGATCATAACATCACAGGGGCTAAGAGGGGAGCCCTGACTCTGTTTTTGCTGATCAACTATACCTTCCTTTCAAAATGTGTCCTTACAATTAAGCTGATCATGACATGGCATCTTGCAAATACAAAACATCATTTCACCCTTCGAAGTTCTAATGTAAGAAAGTGAAACAGAACAGGCTGCTCTCTAGGGCACCTGGGTGGTTCAGTCAGTTAACTGTCCGGCTCAGGTCATGATCTCACGGTTTGTGAGTTCGAGCTCCACGTTGGGCTCTGTGCTGACAGAGCCTGGAGCCTGCTTCGGATTCTGTGTCTCCCTTTCCCTCTGCCTCTCCCCCACTTGTGCTCTGTCTGTCTCTCTCTCAAAAATAATAATAAATAAATAAAATGTAAAAAAAAATTGTTGAAGAGCAGGCTGTTCTCTAGAGTGAAGGTTATCAAGTAAGGGCCTGCAGGCCAAATCTGGCCCACCACCTATTTTTGTCAAAAAAGTTTTATTGGAATACAGCCACGCTTGTTTGTTTATGCCTTGTCTATGGCCACTTTCATGTTACAAGAGCAGAGATGAGTATTTGCAATGGAGACCTTCTGGCCCACAAAATCTAAAGCATTGACTGTCAGCTTCTTCCAGAAAAAGTTTGCAGACTCTTGGTGTAAAGGATATATCATGGGTAACTAACAATGTGATAATGGGAGACCTTTGAGACTGAGAATCTAAGACCAAATGTTCAGCCAAAATAGAAGCTGATAATAGGTGGGGAAGTACAGAGAGAGTGTTGCTACATGAAGAATAAAACTAAAATATAGAGGATGATGTCAGTATCGTATGTGGGGGCAAAAACAGAAATCCAGTATGAACACTTTACTGATAGACACATTTAACGGCTAGGGTCAAGATAAGGCCTTAACTGAATAAAACAAATGAGGTGTCTGTGGATGCATGGGTCACTTCACACAGTAAGAATCAATCTCAGATGAATGGACGTTGAAGTGGGGTTTTAAAAAACGACTTGAAAGTACTTTTTGATTTTCATTTGCCTAATGAGGATAAGCATTTTTCATGTGATTTACCACCATCCGTATATATTTTGGGGTGAATCATCTGTTCAAACATTTTGACCATTTTTTAATTGAATAGTTTGTTTCCTAACTATTGATTTTTTAAAATTTGAGATATAATTCAAATACTGTGATGGTTAATTTTAGGTGTCATTTTGGCTGTGCTGTGGTGCTCAGTGGTCCGGTCAAACACCAGTCTAGATGTTGCTGTGAAGGTTAACATAAAAATCCATGATAAACAAAGTGGGTTATTTTGTGGGTTTGAGCCCCATGTCGGGCTCTGTGTTTGCAGCTCAGAGCCTGGACCCTGCTCTGGATTCTGTGTTTCCCTCTTTCTCTGCCCCTCCCCTGCTTTCACTCTGTCTCTGTCTCTGTCTCTGTCTCTCTCTCAAAAAAAATGAATAAACATTAAAAAAAATTAAAATAAAGACAGCATCTACCAAGATGAGGGAGGGGAGTCATGTAATCATGGGGTCAGTGCCACAAAGAAGTCACTTATCCCGGTTGGGATAATTTGAAATCACTAACTGAATGCTAGAGCAGTGCTATCCCACCATTCTAACATGATCCGATATTTGCAATATTTAAAACGCACAGCAGCAAATGAATAGAGCTGTGTGAGCTTGTGGAAGAGAGAGAGATGTAAGAACAGTGTGAAAAACCGTCTTAAAGAGCCAGAGCTTTGTAGGAAGTTGGCATCACATTCAGAAGGCTTAATTTCAAGAGCTATTTATCCCAACGATAGCTGATGATAATGCTCTAATAAGTCCTGTACTTTGTGCTAAGACAAAGTTAATCAGGGTTTTCTCAGGCTGTGTGATGTGCTGGAACCATCACACCACTGGGACCCTGCCACTTACCAGCGAGGGGGTGTTGGAAAGGTAATTAGCCTCTCTGGATCCTAATTTCATAATCTTTAAAATAAGGATAATGCCTGCTTTGTTACCTTCATAGAGTTCTTGTGAGGATCACATGAGATAATGGTTGCGAAAGTGCTTTATAAAATTGTTGTGATCTGCAAAGTTGGCCATTGTTGTTTTTTGGTGGGTTCTTTATTTTGAAGCTGGAGTAGGGAGCCAAAACTAATATCCCCCATGTAGACCATGTCTCACAGGGTTTTTCTGTGTGTAGTTATGTTTGGGTGGGCAGAGACCTGATTTGACTCATGGTGTCTCTGAATCCTTGTATAATTGAGTCAAAGACACAGAAATCATTAAGTTGATGCAACTGTGGGTAAAGATTTTAACACTGAGAACTGGCAGATTGTAAATTGTATGTGTTTTGTAAGGAAGGCTGTCTCAAATGTGGATAACATTTTCGGAAATGGCTAAAGGTTGATGTGAGGGACAAGAGTTAGGCTTACGTGTGGGATGGATGAGAATCAGACACATTCTTGGTTCATTTGATCTCTTTGTTGAGATGAAGTTGGTCCTGGGTATCTGGGAAGTGGTAGGGCATATGGCCGGAGCTGGACATACGAAAGGAGGTGGGTGGCCATTTAAGTATTGTCTTAGGAGTCTGGTCATGTACTTGTGTGAGCAAAGATGTATCAATGTATCATCTATTCTGGCCATTAAAAAATACATATAATGTGTTATGAAACAAGTGCACCACCTCTACTAATATGTCAGAAAGCTATCTATGTCAAAATGGATATCAAAGAAAGTATTCATACATTTCAAGCCATTGAAACTTTTAAAAAACTTTACTTGATGAAAGTATAAGGAAGCAGGTCAATTGTTGAAAGAACAATATTGAAAGATCTTTAGCGACACTTCTTTGACCTCAGGTCTAAGCCATCTGGCTTGATCTGCAGTTAGTATTTGGCTGCTGGAAAGACTTGTCAAGGTAGAGTGTTTTGGTTTCATTTGATCTGTCATCATATTAGGCTCCTGAATTTTCTCCTGAACTTTAGAACCTTAGATTTGGTGAGCTCCACCCAAATTTCAACACCAACAGAGCTTTTGTATTAAGTTCAGAGTGGGAGATTGTTTGGACAAATAATTCATACCCTTTGATGGGAAGGGAAGATTTGTTTCAGGAAAGAGGTGATCTGTGTGTGTGCCAGGTTGGGGGCCCTAGACCTCAGTTCAGTGCATTAGTGTGTCCATTAAAGGAATTGCATTTTTATTGGATCATATCAAGCTGTTGATTGGAAAAATAAAAGTGGCATTTAAATTTTTCACTAGCTGTGACAGAATAGTGATGGCACCACCAAAGAATGGGCTGGAAATGGTGAAAAATTAATGATGCTATTGTTCTTCCAGCCATCCTATAGGAAGAACCATCCATTTCCTCAATTGCTCTAAGTTTGGCCCTATGCATTATGTAAGGTGGGGTGAGCCTTCCTGTTAGGATAGAAGGGTTTAAAATATCTTTCTTCTAAATTTTCATTCTATTAGCCTTGCAAGTTTCTACAAATAAAGGTACATTAACATAGTAGTGGGTGTGAGGGGAGGGTAACAATGAATCTAGAAAAGTGAAGGTAGTATACCTTTACAGTGATATGCCTTAGAAAGTGCCCAGGCACTTTATGGCAAATGAAGACATCGATTTGGTGGTTGTGGAGGGGTTCTGTAATGGGTGAGTACCGATGGAGATGGGGAGGAGTCAGAAATTCAATATTACCCAGTTCGTAAACTACATATGGCAAGGCCTTTTCTCATCTTTTACACCAGAAGAGCCTTCAGTTAACTCCACAGAGTCATTCTATTCCTAAGAATAAAGAGCCAGCAGGGCCGTGTAAGAAGTTCATTTTTTCCATGGTGTGTGGTTGATTTCCAGCATTCACGTTTCTGTGCCACCTTGGTTAGGTTTATATACAACATGCAGTGTCCTAACTTCTTTCCATCTTCCTCAGTGCAGCAACTGGTACATGGAGTTCCTTAGAGGCAATTTTTGTAATAATTATATTTAGCGTCTTTTTATAAATCTATTTATAAATCTATTATAAATCTATAATAGAAGCAATCTATTATAAATGTGGCTTCTTTCCTGTTTTGCTTTTTTTTTTTTTTTTTTTTTTTTTACAACCAGTTCTTCTGTTTTGTTGGTGTGAAGCTTATTTTGACCAGAGGTGGGGGGATTGTGAACTGATGTTATCCTAACAAAAAAACAAAGAGTTTATTTCAAGCATGTCTTGATCATAAGGATAAGACTGATATGCAAAACGGTTCTTCTTTGTCACAATGGCTTTGTTTTGATTTGTGGTAAATATAAATTGAATCTGAACTAGAAGTTGTGACTTAAATTCTGTCAACCTGGTCTGTCTATAAGAAGTGGTTCTTATGCAAAGTGAAATGCTCTTTGGACCTGCGAATGACAATGAGCACCATTTAAAAGTTCCATAAAATCCAACAACCAGTCTGGTTGTACTAGCTTTTTATTCTAGTTTCTTCTGCTATCAGTGAGAAATGTGGGGCTTTTAATGAGCATCAGGTCACCAACGACAGAATCTGTTACACAGGGTGGAAGAGGGACTTCTTTGTCTAGGTTGGATGTAGAAGGTCTTGGTCAATGCTTTTGCTGTGGAAGAAACAGATAATTTATAAATTTACGAAAAACCTATTTTAATAGGCACCAGAGAACTAGGAAAGCAATGAAGATTAGATAAACTAAGCTCCCAAGCAGAGACCCTTTCAGGGGTCCCAATCATCAGCTACCCCAATCCCTTTGTTGTCATTCAACAGTTCTGGATGTGGGCTGAGGAAGGGAGAGAGGGCTTGCATCAAACACTTGGCTAATCTTCCCATCAAGACATTTTCAAATTTGGGGTGGGAGGTTAGAGAGCTAAGTTGAAATCACCGCAGGGTGAATAAACTCTCAAGATCTTTCAGGGCCAAGGAGACAGAGACCCCACCACTCTCAATAAAAACCTTGGAGTCCATGCCCTAGAAATAAAGGCAAAGTTGAAGTGTTATGTGTCTTACCAAAACTAATAAACTAGCCCTTTTCCACGTTACATTTGATTGGATTGAAATGATTCATCTTTCACACTCTCTGCCTAAGACAGAAAAGAGAAATTGTCTTTGGTGGATAATAAAACTACCTGGAGTCTCTGCAGCTTTTGTACATCTTATATATAGAATATTACAAGACCTGCAAGGAGCCAAGACTATACAACTAACAATCAAGGATAAAACAGATCATAAAGGAAGACTCACAGATGATCAAATATTAGTAGACAAGGATTTAAAAATAACTATGATCAGTACGTTCAAAAATAGATACCATATGTTTTCACTCTTATGTGGATCCTGAGAACTTAACAGAACACCATGGGGGAGGGGAAGGGGGAAAAAAGTTAGAGAGGGAGGGGGCCAAAACATAAGAGACTCTTAAAAACTGAGAACAAACTGAGGGTTGATGGGGAGTGGGAGGAAGGGGAGGGTTGGTGATGGGTATTGAGGAGGGCACCTGTTGGGATGAGCACTGGGTGTTGTATGGAAAACAATTTGACAATAAATTTCACATTAAAAAAACAAAAATAGATAAAAAATGAATAAAAGATACAAAGATGAAGAATTTTGCTAAAGAGTTGAAATCTATAAAAATTAGATGGCTATTCTAAAATGGGGAAATGTAATATCTGAAATTAAGAATATACTGAGTTTAGTGGTTATTGGACATAGCAGAACACAGGACTAGTGAACTGGAAAGCAAGTTAATAGCATTTGTGTTCAGATTGTAGAAAAGATAGATATGTAAGACCCACATGACACTTGTTGAAAAGGTCCAATATACAAATAATTGAATTCCTTGAATGAATAGAAAATGAAACAGAATGGGCAGAAGAAATTTCCAAAGTGGTAATGGCTGAGGATTTCACCAAACAGAATCCCTAAACTCAAGAACCTCATGGAATCCTGAGTAATGGAAATACCAAGAAAACCATACACACATTGTAGTAAAACTACCAGAGAACAAAATAAAAAGTAAAAATTTTAAATCTACTAGAAAAAAGATCTATTACCTCTGAAAGAGTCATAGTAAGACCAACAGCTAGATGCTTATGAGAAGTAATGGAATCCAAAGGGCATAGAACATTTTTAAAGTGGTGAAAGAAAATTACTGCCAATCTAGAATTAAAAATATCTAGACTATTCTTTCCAGAAGGTGAAGTAACAATACTTGTAGGCAAATGAAAATAGAAGAAATTCATTGCTAGCATGTTTGTACTGAAAGGAAAATGTTTTTCCTCCAGGCTGGGGGAAAATGATGCCACATGGTAATATGGAAATGCAGGAGGAAGCAAATAATACTACGAGGGATACACATGTATAATTAAAAAAATTTTTTTTTAATGTTTATTTTTGAGAGAGACTGAGCACGAGCAGGGGAAGGGCAGAGAGAGGGAGCTACAGAATCCGAAACAGGCTCCAGGCTCTGAGCTGTCAGCATGAAGCCTGACATGGGGCTTGAACTCAGGAATGGTGAGATCATGACCTGAGCCGAAGTTGGACGCTTAACTGACTGAGCCACCCAGGTGCCCCTGAATAGAAGTAATTTTTGATTGTGCTCAGTCAGGTAAGTGTCCGACTTTGGCTCAGGTCATGATCTCACAGCTCATGAGTTCCAGCCCCACACTGGGCTCTGTGCTGACAGCTCAGAGCCTGGAGCCCGCTTTGGATTCTGTGTCTCCCTCTCTCTGCCCCTCCCCCACTCGCATTCTGTCTGTCTGTCTGTCTCTCTCTCAAAAACAAACGTTAAAAAAATTATAATATGTATTACACTGTGATAAATCAAGAATGCATGTTGTAATCCTTAGGCTAATCATTGAAAGAGTAGTAAAGCAATACATAACTAACATGATGATAGAACACAGATAGGATAATAAAAGTATTTGGTTACTAAAAAATGAGGGAAGTAGAGCTAGCATTTGAGGAATCCTTTTCACCTGTGTTCAAGGTGCTGTTACCTGGCTGTTCTAGATAATACCCAATATTCTGTGTCATACACGTTATCATTGCCATTTGTAAATGCAACAACTAATTTGATGGGATTCTTAATTGGTAACGGAAGAACATACTCTAATGTGCATGCATACAAACGGAACTTAATTAAAATAAGATTATTAGGTAGCTCGCAGACTCTTGCAAGAGTGGAAGCCTTTGCGGATACAGCTCTGCCACCTTCACAGGATACAGATACTGCAATTTTGCCACTGATACGTGAGGCCTTTGTTGGCTGACGTTCCCCAGAGCTGGAGCCTTCCATTGCCTGCAGCACGATGACAAACTGTGGGACACTCCTGCTTTCCTCTGTTGGTTCTCTACTTCATTAGAGTCTCTAGAGTGTGCATCTCTAGATGTACCTTAGCTTCAACGAAAGCTTGGAAAATGAGTTTCTGGCTTATTCTGGGGAGTTAGGACTGATAAGGAAGAAAATTCTTTAAGCGTAGGCAGACCGTGCATGTATGCGCATGCGTGTGTGTACAAAGCATGACGAGCATCCACTACAGGAAGTGGAGTTCAAGGGTGCCGAGTGCCATCTAGGGTCTCAGAACATTAAGTGGTGGCCCAGCGTTGGCGCCTGGGACTGTTGGTTTCGGAGGATGTGAACAACTCTGAGCCACCATTTATCTGATGGCTTCTGGGGCTTTGTTAGACACACTATATCTACAGCTCCTGGGAGGATGCCAGTACTTGCTGAATGGCATTTCAGGACCGACAGGCTGGGGCTTGAGATGGACAGTGAGCCAGGAAGGCATTTAGTTCTGTGGTGGTAATGTTCTTGGCTTGCACTCCTGTGGGTACCGGACATTCCAAGAGTTACACGTTTAGAAACTTCCATCAATTTACTGACAGCTCCTCACATCTCAAGTACTTGTATTTTCTACCCAATTGGCCATGTGGAAAAGAGATTCCAAAGACAAAAAAAAAAAAAAAAAAAAAAAAAAAAAAATTGGCCATGTAAGAATTAACAAGTGATAATGGAATTTTTTTATGGTCCAGTCATAAAACACCACCTCAGACCAGGTAAGAAAACAAAATAAATGTGGGTAGTCAGCCATGGGATCTGATTTTGTATATGATTATTTTAACCTATAGTGCATAATTAAGAACACTAATTTGGTAAATGAATCTTTTAGGTCATGCAGATAATATGGAAGTATTTTGTGGGGTGAGATTTTCACACTAATGCATTTACTTCCCCTTTCTCTTTGGTAATAAGGATCTGTGTTTGCCCTTGGAGAGCTTGGCCATCTGTAGATGCTTTCCCATGGCATCTCTTAAGTTTCTCCTCTCAGCTCTGGTGGTGAGCAGTAAAATTCCATTTGACAGAGGAGAAAACAGATTGTACGTGTGAGAGAATTTTCTAGTATTTTTTTTTTTTTTATCAAAGGGACACTCTTCTTTCTTATTATTTTCTTTTAATGTTTATTTATTCTGAGAGAGAGAGGACATGCGAGTGAGCAAGGAAGGGGCAGAGAGAGGGAGAAAGAGAATCCTAAGCAAGCTCCACGCTGGGCTCGATCCCACAACCCTGGGATCATGACCTGAGCTGATACCCAGAGTTGGACACTTAACTGATTAAGCCACCTGGGTGCCCCTCTTCTTGCTTATTTTTAAGCTTAGTGCATATTACCGTTTTATTTTGGTTTCTATGTTTTTTCCTAGGGATTAGAGGACATTACCAGTAAGCCACTGGTTATTTGTCATCCTCTCAAATACATTTATAATCATAATGATCAAATTTGTATGTTCTGTGTCATTATCTGTATACTAGTGTTTTCTTATTTCTATCTGATTGCATAATGGTCATAATATGCCGCTTTTAATTGGCATCGATAGCAAACCAATAGCAGGTATCAATTAAAGATGCCTTCTGAGATTAAATCACAAAAGGAAGCAGTGGAGGAATAGTCAGTATAAACGGATATTCTGGGTTTATTACGTGACACCAGTGGCTCGGATCTGTAATAGATTAGGCTATGTTCTGGCCGTCAAAGAACCACCCCAAAAGGCTGTGTTAAAGACATTTTAAGTCCTTGTTTTTCAATCGATATGTCTTGCTACCCTCAATTTTCCTTTATTCATTTTTTGGATTGGTTTGAAGCAAGAGGCTAAGGGAAAGAAATGTGAGATGTGGATGGAAAAGAAGAGAAGGTGTGAGGAGAAGTGAGTGGATGAATTTGACCCACGACATGATGAGAAGGAACTGGAGGTAGGACCTCCTGGCTAAGTGTTGGGTTGATTGTTATTCCACATTTCTAGAGCCCCAAAAGTATAGCTTGTTTTCAGTCAGTAAAGCTGTTCTGCCAGAGTCTCTTACCTCCAGGAAAATAACAACCCAATGAAATAAAGCATCTGATTCAAGAGGGAAAATTACATGACTTAACGGAAACCGACCACACAGGTTTCAGTTATCAAACTGGAAGACATTTTTTGTATTTTCTATCCTAGGGAACCACACTGCTTGGGCAATCTCAGGTATACTTAGTGTTGTGTGAAGATCCAAATGTCAAAATCATATTTTCTCCTTGGAGCAGAAGGATGTGTTTCCATACCTACCCATCCCAAGCACAGGGGCTTTAAGGGTGCCTGTCTTTAGGTGGACTCATTGGTCCTGCTCATGTGTACGTGTCCCCATTCAAGGACAGTGCCAATGAGAGCACATCACGGTGACACTGATTAGCAGCACAATCCTGACATACTTTAAGATGAGCAATGGAATTCGATTTAACACTGAGAATGACAATCTAGTTATCCCAAGTCAGAGGCCAGCAACCAGTGCTCGGGATTGATTTTGGAGAGCTGAAAATGTTTCTCTACGTTTGGAATGAGTCTAGGGGACCATCTTATTGAAAAGGAGTAATTTTCATAGTACAAGAGCAAGGGCTTGGCAAACTGTGGCCAGTGGGCCAAACCCAGACTTCTGCCTGTTTTTGTAAATAGTTTTGCAAATGGTTGTGGAACACAGCCACAATCCCTCATTTATATATTACCTGTGACTACTTTATGCTACAACAGTGGAGCTGAGTAAGTGTGCCTGAGACTGTACAGACTGCAATGTCTAAACATTTACTCTCTGGTTCTTTATAGGAAGAGTTTGCTGCTCCCCCATTGCTGTGGGTCAGGTTGAGAGGCTACATATGGGCAGGGACAGCCATGTGAGGCTGGCTGTTGCTTGGGATCTTAATATCCTTCTTTTGTGTTTCTTATTTTTTTTCCCTCCCCTTCTTCTGTGTTTCTTGCCTCCTTTATGGTGCCTTTTAATTTTTTTTTTTAAATGCCTTCAAATACCCATGTTCTTTCATAGGATTCAGTAGGAATGACCTATCTCTCCATATTAGAATGGTCAGTGATCATAATGCTGAAGAAATTCATATTGAAATGTTATCAGAAGTTCAGTGTAATCTTCTTTCAACTTTTACATAGGTCTAGAATTTCTTCAAAACCAAGAGTTTAACAAAAAAAAGAATGAGAAATAACTAGAAATACCCCGGACATGTTTACAGCAATATATATGGAAAAATAGTCATCATAGCACTCTGCAATGAGAAAAGATTAATAGCCATATATGCTTGCCAGTGTGGGACTGGTTAAATTGTGGCACATTCATTCATACAATGGTGATTTGGTTTCTTTGGTATAGAAAGAAGAATAAAACAGAATAAATGTATTGATAGAGCTATTGATTTTTTTAATAAATAGCCAATGTCTGGGAAGTACATAGAAAACCAGAAACATTGGTTCAGGGAGGGGAACTGAAAGGGTATAGGGCCGGGAGGGGGGAATTTTTCCATATAACCCTTTGTTCCCTTTGAGTTTCTAACCATGCAAGCAAGTTACCTTTCCAAAAAATAAAAGCCAAAATAGAGAACATTTTTAAAAAGGAAATCATTGTAGGGTGTGTTTCTCAGGTCAAGTTACCTGAGTGACATAACTGGCCAAGGTCAACATCCTTGATGGTAAAAACCAGCCTGAGCTCATGTCTCAGCCAAAGCCCAGAAGCCACTCAAGAGGTGTTCAAGGAAGAATGAAGGCTTTGCTGATGACAGAGATGAGATAACATTCATTTTTTTGTTTTAAAGCCACTGACTCTGCTGGCAAAAAAAAAAAAAAAAATTAACAAACTTCAATGAGAAACAAACATCAGCTAATTAATGTGTTTGCCTGTTTCCACTTTCCTCCTTTGACTACTGTTTAACCTGACTGATGAGTAGGTTAATGCAATTACAACCACTGAAAATTCCTATGGAGTTAAGGGATATAGAAATATAGTGCTTACATTTTAATTATTAACGCTTAGGTTTACTCATGAGAAATGTCCACTGGTGGATTTCTCCTGCCCAATCAGACCCCAGGGACTATTTTTAGTATCCAGATGCATCCATCCAGGACAGCTTTCATTGGTACGAGACTTTGTGAGCTTTCTTCCTCTTCTGTTGACATAGTTCCCCAGAGTGATATATTATTTCTGATGCTCTTCTTTATTCTTCTTTAACATCTTAAACTTTTTCCAATGCAAATATCCTACCTGAAATAATTCTTGCTTATGCAACCTAAAAAGAAATAATTTAATGAAGTTTTTATGTATTAAAATTTTTTTGTTCAATGTTTATTTATTTTTGAGAGAGAAAGAGTGTGAGCAAGGGAGGGGAGTAGAGAGAGGGCGACACAGAATCCAAAGCAGGTTCTGTCAGCACAGAGCCCGATATGGGGCTTGAATCCACCAACTGCAAGACCATGATTTGAGCCTAAGTCAGTGCTTAACCGACTGAGCCACCCAGGTGCCCTGATGAAGTTCTTAAAAAATAAACAAACAACTTTTTATTGAGGTAGAGTCTGAGCCCAGAAAACTATCCATATTACAAGTCGATAATGAATGTTACAAGCTCAATGAATTTGCATAAACTGACCACCAGTGTAACCAATGCTAGATCAGGAAACAGAAGCTTAATTGCATCCAGAAACACTTGTCAAGCCCTCATCCAAGTTCTACCCACTGGTCTCCCAAGCATAACAAGTTTTTATTTATTTTCTTTTTTGATGTATAACAAGATTTGGTTTAACTTGTTTTTGTATTTTATATAAATGGAATCATGCAGGGTATACTTCTCTCCTTTGGCTTCTTTTGTTCACATTATGTAGGCAAGGTTTACCTACATTGTTGTGTGAAATTGTAGATTGCTCATCCTCATTTCTGTGCGGATTTCCATTAAGTGACTACATCATGGTTTATTTACCTGTTGTACTGATGATGGGTGTTTAGCTAGTTTCTGGGCTTTTGAATGTTGTAAATTGTGCCTCTGTGAACATTCTTGCACACTTTTTTTTTTTTTTTAATTTTTTTTTTCAACATTTATTTATTTTTGGGACAGAGAGAGACAGAGCATGAATGGGGGAGGGGCAGAGAGAGAGGGAGACACAGAATCGGAAACAGGCTCCAGGCTCTGAGCCATCAGCCCAGAGCCTGACGCGGGGCTCGAACTCACGGACCGCGAGATCGTGACCTGGCTGAAGTCGGACGCCCAACCGACTGCGCCACCCAGGCGCCCCCATTCTTGCACACTTTTTGATGAATTCTGTACCTATATCTAAGTACAATTTTTGGATTACAGGGCATGCGCACGTTTAGTTGTAGCATAGTGGTTCTCAAGATCTCGCACAGATCAGAATCACCTGGAGGTCTCGTTAAAGTACACATCTCTGGGACACACCTGGAGAGTTTCTGACTCTGGAGGTCTGCGTGGGGCCCAAGAATTTGTACTTCTGATGAGTTCCAGGGGATGCTGATGTTGCTGGTCCACAGGCCACACTTTGAAAACCTCTGCTTAGCAGATGCTGAAAAAGCAGTTTTGCAAAGTATTTGTACCAATGCGCCCTTCCACCAGCAGCTTGTGAGAGTGCCAGTGGCTCTGTGTGGTATTAGCCTCCTTTAAATTTCAGCAATATAGATGGAAATGTAAGGTATTTTCTTGTGGTTTGAATTTGCACTTCCCTAACAATTAATGAAGTTGAACTCCTTCCATGTTTATTGGCCATTTGGATAGCTTTGTTGTTGTTGTTTATTTATTTATTTTGAGAGATAGAACATGCATGTGCAAGTGAGAAGGGGAAGGGTAGGGAGAGAGAGAGAGAGAGAGAGAGAGAGAGAGAGAGAGAGAGAGGGAGAGAATCCAAAGCAGGCTCCATGCTGTCAGCGCAGAGCCCATTGTGGGACTTGATCTCACAAAATGTGAGATCATCACCTGAGCTGAAATCAAGAGTCAGATGTTTAATCAACTGAGCCACCCAGGCACACCTCTCCCCTACCCCTGTATTTAGATATCTTTTTATGTGAAGTGAGTGTTAAAGCCTTGCTTATCTTTCTATTGGATTGTCTTTCTTTTTCTTATTGAATTGTAGGAATTCTTTATATACTCTGGGCCTCAGCTCTTTGTTGGATTTTTTATTTCAAGCATTTTTTCCACCGTATGGGTTGTCTTTTCACTCTCAACAGTGATGAACAGAAATTTGTAATTTTAATATACTCTAAATTCATCATTTTTTCTTTTAAGGTTAATACTTTTTGTGTTATTTAAGGAATCTTTGCCTACTCCAAGGTCATGAGGACATTCTCATATTTTTTAAAGAGATTTATTTTTTTCCCCTCATATTTAGATTTGAAAATCATCTGGAATTGATTTTTGTGTTTTGTTGAGTTCAATAAGATTTTCATACACTAAAGTCATCTTCCTTAAGGCCCTGTTAAAAATTCATCTCTTTGCATCCAAATTTAGTACTTTTTCGCAAGGTCAAGGCCATATAGCAACTTTTAGAAAATTCAGGAGGTCGTTTTTTTAAGCTACAATTGTATTGAAAGCAATATTTCAAATAATAAATGCTTTATATTTACCCAGGATAGGCTTACTTTCAATGGAGCCAAATTTAAGGCAGTTATTGAAAGTTTTAAGTAACATAAAGCACTTTTTTCATCTCATGCCAAAACTATAATGCCCACAATAATTTATATTTAATTTTTAATACAGTTATCTATCATGAGTAATTATGTGGGCTGCTCCCAGTATTCCATTCTCTGTTATGTGGTTTTTCTGAAGACTGTGGTTTCTTTGTATAGCTACTGGGAATTATTACCTTGCTGATGAATTCTCTTCTGAAGAGATATCAACTACGAGTTTCAGTGTTGCAGTTTTTTCAATTTAACTTACAAAACAGGCACAGTGTCTGGGTGCTCCCTTTATTTCTCAGAGGTTTAGGAACAAAGCACTCTTTGTGTTTAAAGAAATATTTTAGCGAGACTGTGGTGCTTTGGGATAAATACCTTTAAAATTGGCTGAAAGAATTGATTAAAATTACTCTACATGTTTTGCCATGCCATTTTGGAGCAGCTGGCTTTCTTTGGCCAACAACATACTCGAGTAGTTAAGAAAGCCTCTTGGTATTTGGTGGTCAGACTGGCCATGCCATTTTGCACAGAAGGAATGAAATTTGGCTTAGACTGGGGACAATGAGGAACAATTTAGAAAGATTGAAAAGTATATCGTATGCCAACTGTAAGGTCTGTTATTCAGACTCCTTTTTCTCACTATCAAGAAACAGCTTACTCTAGAATGCAAGCTTCATGAGGACAGACACTTTGCTCGTTTTGTTCACCAATTTATCTCTATCATCAAAAGCAAAGCAGTGCTTGGCACAATGTAGGTGCTCAAGTAGTATTTCCGAATTATAAGTAGGAATCAGTCATTCCTATGGCTCTAAAGGGTGGGATGCAGACATGTGTGGGCATTGGGGGAGCTGATTGATGGCTTCCGTCTTTGTTGTCCCTTGTCTTGGATCCTTTCTAAGGGCCTTCTATAGGGGTGCTGAGACACAGTCACTCTGGCTGCTTCCTACTCCAGCCTTTTTGAGCTTGTAGACTATAGAGGATGTAGATTGCTCCCCGCTTCTTGCCACCTAAGGATGAGGGAGAGTTGAAGATGAGTCCAAAGCTGCAAACTTTCAGAAGCAGGAAGGTTATGGGGTTCTTGGTGGTAATAGAGCAATTTAGGAAAGACGAATGTAAGATAAAAGGATGAGTGCATTTGAAGACCTATTTAGAGTGTTTCAACACTATGAAGTTTAAGAAGAAGCACTCAAGTAATTTCACTGACCAACGATTCAATCAGAAAATAAATTATAAACTGGTTTGTAAGTTAGGATTCAACTTAACATTTTTTTAAAATGTGGATGAATATAGGATTTGCTTATGATTGTTTAAGGTCTTTGTGAAATATCCAAAAGGAAATATCCATTTAATGGAAACGGAATTAGAAGGAGAGACATCAAACGTAAATTTGACGACCATTCAGAGTTAGGTGCTGACTGACAGCACATGAGTAGATGAATTATCTAGGCTTACTTCTTGTCAGGGGTTCTTGGGAGTAGAGGGAGAACCAAACGAGGTGACAGGTCATGCCACCTCTGATTTTCAGAACCTGGACACATGTGCCAATTTGTGTTCATTTTAGATGAGTCCAAACCATTGCAGTTCAGTCATTTAGTGGAGAGTAATGGCCTAAGGCACCCTCCTGTCTTTTCCTTTTCAAGGTTTTATCCATCTGCTCCTATTTGGCTGTGCCTTCCTTACATGCTCTTCATGACCAGAGTCCTACCTCTATATTTGCTGTGTTTGTCTCTTCTCAACTTCTTTGAGGGGAACGACCCATTTTCTTTCTAGCTATTCATGACGCCTGAGGCAAAGGAGTCCTTGCTGAGCCTCTTAAACTTGTGTGTGTATCCCTTTAACCATGCCACAAGGCAAAAAAAGTTATGTGGAACATGGAAGCTTCTAGAAAAGCATCT
Source organism: Panthera leo (assembly GCF_018350215.1). Classification (NCBI taxonomy): domain Eukaryota; kingdom Metazoa; phylum Chordata; class Mammalia; order Carnivora; family Felidae; genus Panthera; species Panthera leo. The sequence continues at coordinate 9,629,199 of NC_056687.1, forward strand.
GACTTGTCTCCCCACTTCTTCAAGTTAACAGGCACTCCCACATTTATTGCAATGAGGATGCGTATGGATGCACGTTTTTTCTCCTGTATTTTGTGGCCACTGACAGGCTGTTGACTTTGGGAAAATTACAGCTAATTTGTGATGGAGGAATATATGTGTATTTTTCTAAAGAATCGTGTAGACTATTTAAGAAAGCTCTGGAGAAATTTGCATCCAGTATTAGCATACTTTAGTATTTATCCCTGGGCATTATAAAAACTAAGGTAACTTTCCTTCAATATTATGCAGTATAAAAAAAACAGCTTATACAGTTTATGGGCAAGAAAAATTTCTCAATTAGATATGCAATGGTATTTAACTTTTAAAGCATGTTATAGGATTATTCTAAAGTTTCATGTGGATAATAATAATGATACTACTAGTAAAGTAGTCATAAGTAAACCGTTTATTGAGTGTGCAGGCACTTTGCTGTTTTATATGTATTGTTTTATTTAATCCATAGATAGCTTTGTGAAATAAGTATCAAAATGCTTTAAAGTAGGGAAAACGAGGCTCAGAGAAATTAAGTGACTCACTGAACCACACCAGGGAAGTCGTGGAAGCACATGGTTGAATATGTTCGACCTCAAAGCCTTTGTGTTCCATTACTAAGATGCATCTTCAGGTATGCCAGAGAAAGATACTAGATAGAAGAATTGTAAAACTCTGGAATAAAAAAAGTCATTGACTCATACCTTTACAAAAAGATCTTTGTTAGAGCTTTGAATATGGGGGAATCGCAGAAAAACTGTGAATTTCTCATTGGGAAGAGCCATTTAACATACAGCAAACAATTTTATTAAGCAACTATTATACTCCAGGTAATGAGTTAGGTCCTCAACATTGAGTAGATCACTGGTCTGCTCCCTTGATATTACAGCCTAGAGGCTAAGTAAGTGTCTGTGCTTTACTGCCTTCTTCCTTCAGAACTCAAAAGAGAAATAGAGAAATCCATTAAAACACAATGTATGCTAGACTTTCCAACTTATAATTAATTGGTTTCATGAGAAGAATGGAAAATTTTTGTCCAACATGGGAAATCTGTAGGGCATGAGATAGACCTCTCTGAAGAAATGTTTTCTTCCTTCTGTTAATATTGGAATATCATGCAGTTATTTTCCTAAAACATTGAAATTGGTATAAAATATTTTTAGACACCATCCAGTGTAAATGCCTTTCCCCCAACCCTGCTTGGCTGGAGAAGCCTGAAACCTGGATATGTTTCCTAAGAAAACTGTGAAAGAGCAGGGAGAAAGAGTAGGGTGAACACAAATTCCAATCAGCCCTTTTCTGATACAAACTGTTCAAAAACACGGAGAGCGCCCTGTCCTGTGCTGTCATGGGAAATTAGAGCCGACAGCTGGAAACTGTTATATATAGATTTTCTATTTTTTCTTTTAAGTAAACTCTAGTAAGTCACACCAAAAAGCGCTGACCTATTTAAAATCCTTGTTGTTGAATCACATTAAATCTGCCTGATGTTTACAACTCCAGGTCACCTGACCGGGAGTTCTGTGGACATGTTAGAATTGGCCCCATTCCGCAGGCACATGAGGATGTCCCCGTGCTTATCTCGCATTTCATGGTGGAAAGTTGTCTTGGCTTTTACTTGTGCTCTTGTCAGCCCCACACATCAGTGGGCATAGCAACAGGCAGTAATGTTGAGCTGCTCTTTGGTTTCCCCTGCTGCTATTCCAGTCCTGGTGAACACTGACAAGTGGTCATTAAGAAGGTAGATGGACAAGAATAGCCAACAAATAACATCTACCTCAGAATAATTAAAAGCAAGGATTTACCTATAAAACAATAGACTATGGGCTAGTGTTTCTCATATACCCATACTTAAAAAATAAGATTTGGAATCCTAGAGAAGTCTCTGGAGACAGGGTGGATTTGCCCCCAGCCAGATGCCTATTCTGAGTTGTCTTTGGATATCCTCAGTGGCCATTTTCAATAGTATCAATGCCAGTGATGGGGGCATATGGCATCACTCTCTGAAAATCTGTGTCTGTGGGGCTACAATAGTGCATTTAAATGTTTCCAGTAGTATTTTTCATTAAAGCATTTCTAAAAAAAATAGTAAGTTTATTTTTAAAAGACATTTTTTTATCTTCTTGTTTTTTCATCATTTGGGCCTGTTTTTCTGGGAGCATTTCCATATCTTTATCTCTTGTCACAATTTGCATGACGTGCTAACCAAGAAGGAAAAAATGACGAGTAGAAAGAGTAAGCATTTAGCAAATTATCAAATGAATGGATCATTACTCCCTAAGAACCGGGCCTCCTGTAATTTTCTGACCACATGTAATTTTCTTATAGAAACCACTTGACTCTTGGGAGCAAATGAAGCAACTGGGAACTTTGAGAATGATGAGTGTTGCCATGTGTTTAAGTCTGTGCTTTGGAATAAAACCACATTATCTTTAACTTTGCTTTGTGAATCTGAATCTATACTGAAATGTCTTTGAGGGATGTAATTCTAACTAGATCATATTCAAGTTCAGTTTTGGAAAAGTTAGGTTACATATGGACTCCTAAAAACATGAATGTAACTTCTGAAGTTTCTCTCATTCTCAGAAATGAGAGCTGAAGTTATTTTTAGAGATTACAGTTGAGTGGAGACAGTGATCTATTGGTCTGATGCCTCTTTTTATGACATTAGCTCTGAAATGTTGCATATTTCCATGCTTAGAAATACCCTCTAACTTTGTAATGTACTCTGAGGTTGTATTGTACCTATTCTTTGCTCCATAAATCTCATAATGGCTGTTGTCCAAAAGCAATAAGATCTGACCTGATGTCTGATCTGGGGAATGAATGTCACATGGTTCATCTTAGGCCCATGAAAGGCTGGAGGGGGTTGTTCTTCACAGGTCAGTGTTCTGGGCACAAGGCCATGGCAGTTCTTACTCCATAGGAAAGGTAGTCTGAGTGGAGCAGTAGCACCAAAGCTGCCTGTCCCTTCATGTTTTAGACTTTCTCCAACAGCCAGAGTACAAACCAAAATGTAGTTTTCACATGAAAGTTGAGGTGATGAGTCACATGGAAATTCAATTCACTGAGCACAGGGCCATGGCACTGCCCAGTTCCAGAGGGCACTAGTCATGTAGAAAGAGTGCCATGGCAGGACTGATCAAACAGTGCCATCTTTAAAGGCAAATGAAGAAGATTTGCTGGTTAAAATTCACCTCTAATCTCATGACTTTTAATATAAAGCAGATAACTTGGATAAATAGCTTATGCCTGTAGCCCATTATGCCAATGATATTGGAAACATTGGCAGCAGATCATTTTCCAATCAAAGTCAATGTCCAAGGCCAAGGCTGGAGGGGTATGAGTGAAAGTGAATTCAGCAATCTTGATTAAAGACGCTTAGAAAATCAAGAGCATAAGGCTAGAGTAGATGTATTGGGGTAAGTGTTGAGGATGGTTGGGGAATGGAGGGTATTGTAAAGAATTGACAGTAACTGATTTTATATTTTTTTCACTCACTTCTACCTCCTCTCTTCCTTTCCTCTTTCTCCCAGGTGACAGAGACTGTAAAATAAACCCCATTATCTCTTTCTCCTTTACTCAGTTGTTACAGAAACCCATTTAAAAAATTTTTTTTAATATTTATTTATTTTTGAGAGAGAGAGAGAGAGAGCGAGCGGGTGAGGGGTAGAGAGAGAGGGAGACACAAAATCCCAAGCAGGCTCCAGTCTCTGAGCTGTCAGCACAGAACCCGGCTTGGGGCTTGAACCCATGAACCATGAGATCATGACCTGAGCCGAAGTCAGATGCTCAACCGACTGAGCCACCCTGTTGCCCCAGAAACCCAATTTTTATTTGGGTACATGCACTTCTCCTACCCCTATTGCATTTCTCAGTCTCCTTTGTAGTTGGGTGAAGATATATGAGTAAGTTCTGGAAAATGAACAGGTGTGGTAAGTATGCCTTCTGGCCTGTGCCTTTAAGCAGAAGTGTCCTCTCCCTTTCCTTCCCCTCTCATTGGAATGAGGATGAGTTATGAACCATCTTAGACCACGTAGATGAGGGAAATACTTTAAGGATGGCAGAGCCACAAGGTGGAAGAATCTGGGTGCCTGACACCTTGGCGTCTCCACATCAAGCCCTGGGCTGTGAACATTCAGACTGTTCTATGAAACAGAGGGGCGCCTGGGTGGCTCGGTCGGTTGAGCGTCCGACTTCTGCTCAGGTCACGATCTCGCGGTCCGTGAGTTCGAGCCCCGTGTCGGGCTCTGTGCTGACAGCTCAGAGCCTGGAGCCTGTTTCAGACTCTGTGTCTCCCTCTCTCTGACCCTCCCCCGTTCATGCTCTGTCTCTCTCTGTCTCAAAAATAAATAAACGTTACAAAAAAAATTTAATGAAATAGAAATAAACTCTTTTTGTTTTAAACCACTACTAGGTTGGCTCTTCTTGTCACAGCAGCTGTTCTTGTATCCTAACTAATGTATCACCCTCTTTTCCACTTTCGCCTCCTCATTCCCTCCGTCTACTCTTCCATCCTTTTCTTCCACCATCTATGGGACTGTCCAAAGTGTAGACCAATGGCTCTCAAACTTTAGTTTGAATAAATGTTGGTAGGGTGAACCTTATTGAAAGGCTGACACTCAGGCTCTTGAGGTCCTGATTTTGGACATCTTGGGTGATGTGTAAGAATATGCATTTTTAGGAAGATCCTCATGTTATATAAATGGAAGTGGTTCATGGGCTACACTTGGAGAAGCATTAATATAGTATTTATGCCTAGCATGAAGTGGATACTCAGAAAAGGACTTGAGAGAATGGTTTGTAGTAACCAGTGAGAGCGGCCAGTGCTGAACACATATGGAATTTATATGATACTTAAACAGCCCCTGCATTGATTCACCTGCCTCAAAAGTATAAACTAATATAATGGCTTAAACAACAGCAATTATCAAATCGGTTATTTGGCACAATGTAGAAAGAAACAGCGGGTTGACCCAAAGTTTCCATATCTGACCTGTTGTTTTTGTATAATATTTTTATAACTTCAGAATGTGGCTTTTTGTCTTTTTTAAATTTTTTTTAATGTTTATTCTTTTTAGAGACAGAGAGAGAGTGAGCAAGCAGGGGAGGGGCAGAGAGAGAGGGAGACACAGAATCCAAAGCAGGCTCCAGGCTCTGAGCTGTCAGCAGAGAGCCCGATGTGGTGCTTGAACCCACAAACCATGAGATCATGAGCTGAGCAGAAGTTGGATGCTTAACTGACTGAGCCACCCAGGCGCTCCTGTTGTTGTTACTGTTTTAAATTTTTTAATGTTTTTATTATTTTTGAGAGAGAGAGAGAGAGAGAGAGAGAGAGAGAGAGAGAAGTGGCAAAGAGAGAAGGAGACACAAATCTGAAGCAGGCTCCAGAATCTGAGCTGTCAGCACAGAGCCTGATGTAGGGCTCGAACTCATGGACCGTGAGATCATGACCTGAGCTGAAGTCAAATGCCCAACTGACTGAGCCATCCAGGTGCCCCTGTTGTTTTGTTTTTAAGGAGTAAAGTTCATTGAATAGTCCTTTGCTTTCTGAGGTTTTCAAGTATGTGTTCTTGAGTGAGAATATTCTACAGCTCAGCAAATGGCATTAGTTGATTTAGATAATCCACAGACCGTTGAGTTCTTATGTGATGAGCTTTGTGCTAGGCATGAGGGATATAAAGATAAACAGAACACAGTCCTGCCCTCAATCCTCACACATACAGCTTGGAGGAGAGGAAAATAGTACAACCAATACCTAACAGGATAAAGGGAGTTCCAATAAGGGAATGCACAGGGAGATCAGGGCCAGAAAAGGGGACTTAACTCAGCCTGAGGATATCAGAGATAGCTTCCCAAAGGAAGAGGTCACTGAGCTGAGCAGAAGTTATGCAGGCAGAAAAGGAGGTAATTAGATGGGAAGAGAAGGATATTCAGCCCAGGGAGGATAGCGTATGTCAAGCCACAGCGTAAAATGCATTTGGGCAGGGCACTGTGTAGCTGTTGGAGGCAGTGGGAGAAAGGGCGGCAGGGTGAAAGGACCCAATTCATGAGGGGTGTGGAATTTATCCTGACGTGCTGCTGCATCATTGGAAGGTGTTAGAGAAACAAAATCACTAGGCGTCGCTTACAGGCCATTCATCTGCCGGTGCATGGAAGGAAATAAGTCTGGAGACAGGGATATGAGGCAAAACATGGTTAAGAGTATCAACCAAGACTGTGGCTACAGAAGGAGAAGAGGGTGAAACACGTAGGTGGAAGGGGAAGAACCTAGTGACCAGTGAGGAGAGGGAGAGTCTGGGATTAGGTATCATGTCTGTCTTAGGCAACAAGTTGCGTGACTTAGATTTAGATTTCTTAGACTTGAGGAGACTTTGGTTACTCAGAAGGGAATCTAACTAGGACGTCTTTTGTCTAAAGACACAGTTTGGGGAGTCAGAAGCATATCGATGGTAGCTGAACTTCTGCACACGAAAGACTTGCCCCGGAAGAGCGTGCAATGAGAGTCAAACACAGGACCAAGGAGGGAATGTCATGCAAATTAGAGACTGTCCCAAGCTAGTGACGTCTTCACCCAGAGACCCAAAGTCTGCAAAAACACTCCTCTGTGAGGCTGTCCTGTTCACAGTTCCAGGGAAAAGTTCATCATGGCCTCCTCACTGTTCTTGAATTGCTGTTTCACTGGACTGGTGTAACACATTTTGGTGAGTCATGCCTTGATATAGAAATAAATGGCTGTTACTTTGCAGCCTAGGTGGTGAGTATCTGAAAGACTAGAACTGTATTTTACTCAACCTGTATCCCCAGCAGAGTTCACTGTATCTGGCCTCAGAGCATTTGCATGGTAATGGTTTACTGAGTGAAAGAATGATTCCTTTCTTTGTTCATTTATCTATCAATCTATCTTCAAGTCTTTTAATGCTGGCCATGTTGTTGAACTGTTTTACTGTTCATTTCTTTGCAAAGTTTTTACATAAAGTTTGCCTTTAAAAAAAAATAATTTGCCAAATTGGCTAGCATACAGTGTATAAAGTGTGCTCTTGGTTTTTGGGGTAGATTCCCATGGTTCATCACTTACATACAGTACCCAGTGCTTATCCCAACAAGTGTCCTCCAAACAGAGAGGGAGGGAGGTAAACCATAAGAGACTCTTAAATACAGAGAACAAACTGAGGGTTGATGGGGAGGTAGGGGACAGGGGAAAATTGCTGAAAGTTTGCCTTTTCTGAACTAAAAAGAAAACTTAGTGGAATTTTGGAGATTATTTCCTGTTCCTACCCTTCCTGCCTGCCCTTCTCATTTCACATCATTCTGGGCTTGTCTCAAGATCTGATGTCTCTTTCTAGTCATTTGCTAATCTCTACTCATAAACTGGGAATCTTGGTTCCAGTAGAATTTGTGGCTTTGGAAGTTCCTTTTCTCTTATTTGTGACTATTGGTACCATTGTTTTTCAATCAACATTATACAGAAGAGGAAAAATAAATTTAGTGAAAATACAGATTTTTTTTCCTAGTTGTCTGTCATTTTCAAATGGTAAAAAAAAAAAAAAAAAAAAAGACAGAATTGATTTGAGGGTCACAATGAAAAACTTCTGTTTTATCTGTGCCTTGCTTAGCAACTGATTTTGCTTCTTTCATGAAATGTTGACCATATCTAGTTTTTGATTTAGCATATTTCTTGCATTTAGGTATTTATGCTGCCTTAAAGAGAGATTTACCCTGAATATTTTTAAAAACCGAATGATAAATGAATAATCTTTTTTGTTAAGCTGGAGTATGTATTGACATTATATACTAAAAGCTCCTTACAAAGAGTTCAAATTTAAGGATTGTGAACTTTCTTCTATTTTGAGAATAGTTTGCCTCTTAGTGTATTTTGGAGGCAGGAGAAGGTAGAATATGTGAATATGTTCATATTTTTGAAACATCCTGAAGTGAATGCAGCATATCGATTAAATTATGTTCTTAATTTGTCTGGGTGAGAAAACTTGGAGCTTTTAGTTCATTCACCTCTAGATTATAGGGTTTCTCACGGCAGTTCATATAACTGTTTTAGAACAACCCGGGTGGGTGTTTCAAATATGGCATAGACCTTTCCCAACATAGACCTACTGAATGGGAATTTCTAGATGAGGCCAGGTATCTGATCTTTAGTCCTCCAGGTTATCTTAATGCTCATCTGTAGGCTAAGAACCGCCACTTAGTGGAGTGGTTCCAGGTGTAGACTTCATGCTAAGGTGACAGGGCTATCCATGGAGCTGGGACAGGCATTTACAATACTACTCAATATGAGGACAACAGTCATAATCTTCATTGCAACCGTAGTTCCTGCAACTATAGATTAGAAGAGAAAGCGCTGTATGGCAGCTGTGTAGGTATGAGTCTTAAACTTGCAATTATACATGGGTCTACACTAGTGGTTATTTGTTTGATGTCTCTGTGGCCATCTAGACTCTAAGCTCCTCGAGGGCAAGGACTGGTTCTTCATTGCTTGTAGCCACGTGCTCATCTTGGAGCTTGGTTCACAACAAATACTCAATATGCCCTTATTTACTGGTACACAGGAAAGCTAGCTACTTAACCTGAGGCAAGAATCATGTATGCTGCTGTAGACACACTTGTCTCCATCCATATACGTAGGTTGCAATGTTATGAGACTAGGTTCAAAAGACAATGATGACCGTTTTTGCCTATGGCTACTTATGTCAGAGTGATTGCAGTAGATCCACATGATAAACCACAGTCTATTCAGAGCCAAGAGAAAAACCAACATGACCTGAGTTCTCATGGACACAGTTCTCATGTCCAGATAGAGAAATTTGGGGTATATCTATTCTAAGTGTGACCGCAGAAGGGGTGAGTTTTCCTTTGGAAAACTTCTTGGAGCCCACACTGGGTGTGAGCTCTCCTGTTCTTGACTCCCCCAGCACCTTGTATCCCCCCAGCACCTTATACCTTTCTTTGGTGTTTTCTGGTCCACTGTATTTTGGTTTAACTGCCTTATTTATCTTATTAAATTATGAGTCCTTAGAGGGCAAAACCTTCCCCAGGTTATATAACCATAGCCATGTCTTGAACTCTGGTTGTGTAACACCAAGTCCTTTACACTAAACAAAAGCTGAGATGATACTAAATTACAATTGTTATTCCAAAGAGAATGGACTCACACAGATTTGGAACAATAGGTAGTTATCATGTGTCTTGAGAATGAGAAACAGTATAGAACAATTTTATTTAGTAAGAGGGGAAAGAGAGTTTTGGAAAGCAGGGCTTGGTTACGGAGGATGGTCTTGGGAAGAGGCCACCATGTGAGAGGGGCTCCACAGGCAGCAGAGACCAACAGGCAGACACAGAATATCTTGATCGGGAGTTATCACTGTAGTGTGGGCATTATGAAGACACTGGGAGCTCAGACTGGGGGAAGAGAGGGAAGATTCCACTATGTCAGATTTGGCCTCTTTTAATATTCTTGTTGCAAAGAGGGGATATGGGCTGGTTAAAGACTGTATAGAGGCACTAGAATATTTTTCTTTTTTAAAAAATTCTTTTTTAATGTTTGTTTATTTTTGAGAGACAGAGAGATACAGAGCACGAATGGAGAAGGGGCAGAGAGAGAGGGAGACCCAGAATCCAAAGCAGGCTCCAGGCTCTGAGCTGTCAGCACAGAGCCCGACATAGGGCTCAAACCCACAAACCATGAGATCATGACCTGAGCCAAAGTCAGACACCCAACCAACTGAGCCACCCAGGCAGCCCTAGAATATTTTTTTAAGGCTGGACCTGGGAGGCAGAATTAACAGATGCTGCATAATAAATATACCAACTACTTTCAAACAATGCTTCTCTGTACTGGTGTTCATGGCCAATACCTTGCTCATATCTGTGGACAACTGCTTTACTTTTTATTGAAAATATGAATAATTAGACAGGTGAGGACAACTTGAAATCTTTTTTGAGGGCCATCTGTTTATGTCAAAGTGAGGGAATGAAATGAAAAGCAAATTAATATTTTAATGTTTAATTTAATAATTAAATGTAAAAGGTAATATTAAATTTTAATATTGTAATGGTATTCTATAGTATTGCTAACTTTATATAAATGAAGATAATCCTTCAAAATTTAGAGGAAGTGAGCAAACACAGTTTAACAAAATTCTTGATAGTTGAATTGGAGTGTGTATGTGCCAACTGGTTGATAAATTAGGCCCTAACTGGATGATAGCACTAAGTTTCTTTGGTTGAACTTTAACCTTGACATGTGATTTTGTGAACTGGATAAAGTATTGTTTAATGTGGAGATTCTCATATGTTATCATGCTTTCTTTCACCAGGAGAGCTTCTTAAAATGCAAATTCCTAGGCCCCATCCCCATATATTCTGATTTAATAGACGTGGGGTGGGAACCAGGATATGCTTTTTAAGCAAATGCCCAAGGAATTCTGATATTGCTGGTCTGTGGAACCCTCTTAGAGCAGCAAGGGTCTAGTAGAATTGAAAATTGTAGTTTCAAAGGAATAAAAGCTGGATGCATGTTTCCCACTCAGACTTCTTACAATAAAACAACCGGTATGATGATCATTAAATTAATCCTACTTTTAATATAGTTTTTCCTAAGAAAGAGAAGAAAGAACATGAAGTCCAATCAAATTTTTTTTTTTATAGGACAACTTGGCATTGATCCTGAATTCCTCAAATTACAATTTTATTGATTCTCCTTTTTATTAAATAAATGTTCCTTGAACTTGCTTTAGTTAGGTTGGAGGGGGCAGTTTTCAGTGCCATTTTACTGCCAATCTATTGAATTATCACAAAAAGGGGATGAACAGAAAGTTATGTTATCATTTGTATTACGACAAACAGAAGAGAAAGCATATTTGGTTAGTATTTGACAAGGTTACTATGACAGTTAGTTTTATGTCCATTTGGGTAATGAGGTGCCCAGATATTTGGTCAAGCATTATTCTGGGTGTTTCACTGAAGGTGAGATTAACACTTGAAACTGCTAGACTGAGTACAGCAGATTGCCCTCCCGAATGTAGGTGGACCTCATCAAATCAGTTGAAGGCCCTAAGAGAACAAAAGACTAGCCCTCCCCTGGGTAATAGAGAATTCCTCCTGCCTAAATGGCTTTGAGCTGCGGCACTGGCTTTTTCCCCGTCTTTGTACTTGGACTGAAATCTTGGCTCTTCATGGGCCTCATGAGAAGTATACACGTATCTATGTCTCCCATCAATTCTGTTTCCTGGTGAACCCTGGCTAATACAGTTACATTATAGCTTCTTTTCTCTTATTTTGTCTCCTTACTTAAAAATGCTATAGTTTTCACGGAGTTTGAAAATACAGAATGTTTGAACCCCTATTTACATCGTGTTTTGTGCCTCAGCATCTTGTTTTTCTTTGTCAGACTACACACAGAGGACAGGAACGAGATCCATCTCATAGACACCACAGCGGCACAGCCCAGTGCAAATTGGAGCCTCGTGTGTAGCCTGAAGCATCATAGAAGCTATTCTGTCATCTCCCTTGAGAGCCATATCGGCCCAGGGTATCATATCATAGACCTTTCATCAAGGCATGAGTGAGACAGGAAAGGGCAGCGGAGGAATAAACACTTCACAGTAGGTGCTCCTGTCACTGAGCGTTCATAGCTATGTCGTAGGTTGTCTGTCCACGTGGTGTCTTATGACTCAAGGGTCATCATCTGAGAGCCCTTCACTGGGACAAAGATGGGCTGTTTCCATAGCCTACTCCAATCTTGGAGAGCTATCGTGCTCCCCTCTATGTATGGATGTACTTATTTTATTGAAGTATAACTAACATACTATATTATATTAGTTTCAGGCGTGCAACATATTGATTCAACAATTCTTAAACATTACTCAGTGCTCACCATAATAAAGTAATAGTGCCCTGAGTGATTATAACTTCAGTCTTCTTAAAAAGAGAATTGGCTAAGAGGATGTGGCCTCATTACCAGCATGGAATATAAACATGTACACATATACTTACACAGGATCCTGTATGAAGCACACATGGGAAAAAAATCCTATTCCTCCTTTTCTTCAAAATACTGACTTCATTAGTAAAATGGAGATGTTTACTCAGTTGCAAGAAAAAATAATCTGTTCAGCTGAAAAATGGGAAAGAATTTACTAAGTTTGAAAAACTAAAAATAATTCCTGGCTGGTCTTATTCCTGTCCTCTGTATTTAGAGGAATTTACTCCTGATACTATTATTACAGGAAATTCCAAAAGCATGAACGTTTTCTGGCATTTTCAGAAAAACAAGTGTTTATGTTTTGTTTAATTTAGACATGGAGGAAAACAGGTTTGCTTTGTATGCACTGACGTGTCTGGTAGATGCCGTGACAATGTGATTTTGTGTAAAATGTAGATAATGAAAGCATTTAAAAATTCATAGGAGAGTAATAGAGTATCACTCTTACATAAAATGTCTTTCAAACTCTGTCGAAGTCCATTACAAACAATGGTTCTTAACACTAACACTGTCAACATTATTGTTTTAGGGAAGGGATGCTGATATCTTTCTCCAGTATCAGCTTTTAGGTTATTATGAAAACGATCAGTGGTTCATAATTATGAACAGATATGATTACTGTGAGATGTCCAGTTATTGCTGGCAGCTGAGTAGTAGAGGGATTGAAGAGTGATAAAATATTCAGATGTTTTTTAAAAAAAACAAAAAAAAAAAACCCAGAAGGCCAGTGTTTGGGTAATAGCATCTCTCTTGTGCCGGTCTCAGTTCCTCTTTATCTTATCTATTAATTTCGTAGCATGGAAACACCGTCCTTAGGTATGCCAACATTGCACATGTGTAGGACAAAGATAAAGATATTGAAAACGTTGACCTCCAGTTTAAAATGTGCTCGGACCACAGCTCTGAATTTCCAAGTTCACTGTGCCCTTCCAAGGTCCTATAAAAATCCCATCTTGATTTATAGCTAGCATTTTTTTTCTTTTGGCACTGTGAGTGGGTTTCAGGAAAGGAGAGCTATGCAGTGAAGAAAACTGTTTGCATGCCCATGAGTTTTTAGTTCAGTTCTCATGAGTTTTATGCAACCACCACTACGGATCATGTCAATAACTCATTGAACAAAGCTGAAAGAAGCTGTGTTCATGAATAAGCCTGTGACATTTGCCTGAATATGTTCCTTCACTGTTTTAGCAGTCAGCTGAACATGTGCTTTCATTAGAGTTTCTGATGCCACAGGTAACTGTATAAAAATCTCATCTAACAACTTTGACTTCAATGCATATTGGAATTGTCCAATGTACTGGCCAATTGTACTGGCAGGCCACGTGAATTTTTTTTGCATCCAACAAAATCATTGTTGAGAAATTTGGTATTACTTTGCTAAAATGGGTATCTACTGAATATCCCCAATCCAATTCTTTCCTCTAATATGGTAATCTGTTATCTGTATTTAATTATCTGGAAGGTGAAAGTTGCTGGGCTGCCCAATGGAAAATTTTAAGCCCTTTCACTCTCGGTCTGTTGTCTTTTCAGATCAATCTTTCTGCTAATGACAACCAATACTTTCATATGTGATTACAGTCCTGCTCCATCTTTTCATGAGCCGAGACTCTTTGGAATCATATGTATTGATCTTTTTAATAGAAGTCAGGAAAAATAAAATTACTCTGGCTTCTTGCGGCAAAACGATGATAAATGAGAACTTAGAAACTTATGGGAGAAATTTTTTCTGCCTTGGATTATTTTAATCACTAAAAATGATTGTCTTTTTAATAATATTTGCTTTCCATTATGCACATTTGCAGCAAAGCCAAAAATTGTTTCTGTATTGCTTTATGAAACCACATCGAGGCCGGGGACTGTCGGTATTACCGTACCTGCTGGTGACTCAGGTACGGTGGCCCCTAATAGGAGACAGGGAGCTAAGACTCTCTGCAGCAGTCTCAAGCTGAGCTTCAGTAGAGCACTTCTGATGAAAGAGAATTTACTGAAGTAGGCATTTTTAAAGAGAACTTTTGTTTAAAACTCATTGTTAATACTATTGTTTTAGAAGCAAGCTTGTATTTCTTTTATCACTCCTCCTCCTTGATTTCTCCTTGGCTAAGACTGATTATTTTCCAGGTGGGTTTGCTGTTTTGTTTAAGAGACAAGTATATGTAATTCCTTGCCTGTGGTTTTCGTTGCTTTCTCTGCGTGTCCAGTAGCTGCTGGTGGAGCCATTGGTGATAACTGGGAATCGAACATGTGGGGCTCACTGCTCTATCACCTTTTCTCTGAAACCTAAAACTATAGGACTCACTTTGGCCCTCATTTTAGAATCTGAGCTTTTATGTTTTGTATTTGAATCAAGTTCCCAGTTCCCGGCTGAAGACAGAATTGTTTCCTTGGCTTCAGGGGAACATGAGGCCGACGCAGATGATCAAAGAGAGTCAGTGCCACTACATATAAGAGATCAGATCTCTGGTGGTATGAAGATATGGATAAGGTTCAAAATTTTGACGATGTCAGGCCAAAGTACAGCCTTGTTTTGCTTTGCTTGGCCCTTGGAGACCTATCTGTAAGAAGGGAAACTTGTCCCATTGGGACACCACAGAAATAGCCCCTGTGGCTCCATGGCATTATTTCACCATGATGCAGTGATGGATCCCACCCCACCACCCTCAATTCCTATCTCCCTCCTACATAAACATGACAAAAAGAAAGATCACATCCAGATATAAGTTTTGTTCAATGAGCTTGTCATTTAACTTGGTTTAATCCAGTTACGTGAAGACTTGTCCGGAGTGTACCATGCATGTAGGACAGGACAAGGGAGGCAGTTTTCCAGATTGAGTGTGTAGGATTGATGGTCATTCAAGGAAGATAGCCAGAAAACCTCATTACCTGCCTGAGGAGGGTTTCTCGGCCTCGGGTGCCTGGTGACCCTGAGGATAGATAAAGTCTGATCTGGGGGTACATTTAGGCTGAGAACTGAAGAATAGGAGTAAGCCAGATGGAAATTGGAGACCATGGGTAGGGAAAGAAAATTCCAGCCTGAGGGAACTGCCATGTGAAGATGGGAATTTGAGGGCCATGGTCTTCGTGAGGAATGGGTACTATCCCAGCATGACTGCAATACAGAAAGTGCCCAGAGATTTGCGTAATTGCTTCCTAATGTCGCCTGGGAGTACAGGTGATTTCTGAGTCTGAATTTACTCACACATGGAGGTAATGATGATTCTAAGGCAGATTTTGGGCTTTAGCTGCCAAATGAGCTGTGTGTGTGGTGTTGCCTTTGTCTAGACTGTTCAACTTTGGCCCTTTGCTGTCTTTGACCAAAAGGCAGTGTTTGTAAAATTGTTTGGATATTTCTAAAATGTTGGCCTTAATTTATAAAAATGAATGGAAAATATTAGAACTCAAATGCTGATATCTGTGATAAGAAATGTAGGCTTTAAAATTTTGTAAAATTGGAAGAAAATGGAAAGTTTTGTGGTAAATTAACCTGAGGCATGCATCACTTTTAAGCCTGTTAACTGTACATTCGCATGTGAAGCTTTAAACCTGTCAATGCTGTATTCAGATATGAAAAGTGAAATATTAAGAGGCATGCTTGAAATACTAGAAATAAACTGATGAAGAGTATAATTATGTCTGAAGATGAGGTATAACTAAGGACTTTTTAATATGTTTCTCTGGGAATCCCCTCATCATGAGGAATACATTATTTAAGTTGTATTCTACTTGTTTTCTGCAATCCCAAATACACACACACACACACACACACACACACAGATGTAGAGGACTGTCTTTTTTTTTTTTTTTCCTTGGGAGTTTTAAGGATGGTTAGAAATCACAGATTCAAAATTTAGTAGCTTATATGATCTCAGTTCTTAGTTCTGTGCATTAGATGAAACAGTGGAATAATGTGAAATTAAAAGCAACCAAAAAAGATCTGTTTGTACCTACTTCGCTGAGTACTTCTGTAGATACCATTAACTCTTCAAATTTCCAAAATCTAGATCTTGCTATTAGAAAGTGATGAAAGCTCTTGGAAATGGTTGATAACAATTTGTGTAAATGGAAATAGCAAAATATGACTAACTACAAAGGCAAAAAGGAGAAAGAACAGTGGAAAATTTATTTCTACTGAATTAGAAATTCTGAAGTTTTATTGAGGTGAATTCTGTGAGCAAATTTTGTTACCTGGTTATATATTCCTAGAGGAATATTGTGCTTTGGTTGCATGCTTGACTGACCATGGGAGGTTTAAATACCTTTAAATACAAGGGTGCCCACTGATGTCCACCTTACATCATGCCTTCTTGATGTTGTTTCAGTTCTAGCCCACCTCTGAATTGATACTCTCTAGGCTTTGGTGGTTGCATTAGGAAGATTCCAGAATCTTGGATAACTTAATAGTCTTTTTGTAGGCTGAAGAATCAGCATGTAGAATATAGACTCTAGGTTATCAAACTTTTAAGTTCATAATTAACAAACTAAAATATGCAAAAGGAAAAGTACCTTTTCTCTTTGCCATCTAATACACATTAGAGAATCTTCCACTTCCCCAGCCCCTAATACGGTCTGCTGGTAATTTATTTCCAGTTTGGAATTCTCTTCTCTTTATCTATTGAAAACATTGAGGGCTCTATTGTCATTTTGATTGCAATTCCATCAATACCCAGTGTACCTTAAAATGGCCTTTAATTTTTTATGACTCAAACCTGCAGAAAAACACTGTGGATCATTTTTCTAGGCTGGTTTTATCTACCCCCTCTTACTTGATACTCTGCTTCACAACCACCTGTCAGTCTTTTGATATCCCAGTGGGGTGGAGAATTCAAGATATTGATCACAGTTCTGTGGGTGATTACTCTAAGCTCTTTCTCAGGAAGACTCTAAAAGCTGGTATATGCCCATCCATCCATCCAGATAGCTCTCTAGAGTCTGTAGGTGAGACATTCCCATCAGCATAAGCATGTGATGTGGTCATTGCATGGCCTGCTTGTGAGAATGTGTTGGCCCTTGACTATGCACCCTTCTTTGCATTTCTCTAGTGTTTGCTGTTTGGATGTTAAACATACTTTAATTGTTAACCTTATTCCTTCTCTCAGGTCCATAGCTGTTCCTGTTCGGTAAACTACATAATCCTTCTAGCAATACTTGTTAATTATCTGTGGATATAAGTTTAAGAAAAGTCTACTGATCATGGGACACCTGGGTGGCTCAGTAGGTTGAGTGTCTGACTCTTGATTTCAGCTCACGTTGTGGTCCCAGCATCATAGGATTGGGCCCTGGGTCGGTCTCTGTGCTAATTATGTGTCCTGCTTGAGATTCTCTCTTTCTGTTCCTTCTGTCACCATCCCCTCTTGTACTCTCTCTAAATTAAAAAAAAAAAAAAAAAGTCTGTTGATGAAGACATTGTTAAGTGGAATGTCTTAGGCTCCAGCCCATTGTTGAGTCACTCAGATGTGAACAGATGAGCAGCAAGCACCTCGGGTTCTAAGAAGTCTGTCAGTCCTGATTTCTGAAGTCAGAGTTCAGTTTATCTACAACAACCAAACTAAAAATACTCCATATTGAGATATAAGGGACCTGATAACTTTCTGAATCATCCATAGGGGCAATCTAAGCAGTATCTCTGTTAAGCTTTTAAGAATTCAAAATGCATATTTATGATTTTAAAAACATTTTTTAAATGTTTATTTTTAAGAGAGAGACAGAGAGTGTGAGCTGGGGAGGGGTAGAGAAGGAGAGAGGAAAACACAGAATCTGAAGCAGGCTTTAGCTCTAAGCTGTCAGCACAGAGTCTGACGTGGGACCCATAGACGGTAAGATCATGACCTGAGCCAAAGTCAGATGCTTAACAGGCTGAGCCACCCAGGTGCCCCTATATTTACAACTGACATGATATTCTGTTACTTTCAGGTGTACATCATAGTGATTTGATACTTTTATGTATTACAAAATAATCCTCACAATAAGTCTAGTTACCACCTGTCACCATACAAAGTTATTACAATATTATTGATTATATTTCCTTTTAATTTCATTAATTATTTCATTTGTTTACTCATTTCATAAGTGCTTACTTAGCACCAATGAGATGCCAGGTGCTGACGTAGGCACTGGACCTCCAAAGGTGCGTTAAGAATTCCTTCCTCAGGGAGCATAACGTCCAGTGGAGGATCTAGGTTCTCAAGAATGATGACAATAAGTGGTCCTGAGGCTCTGAAAGAGGAATGCTTAGGTGCCAAGAGAGGAAGGGGTACCCTAATTCTGCTCCGAGGTTCATGAAATGGTGTGAACATTTTTTTCCCCTTAAGGATTACAGAACCGGGAAGGCTAGGTATGCAGAAGTGGTGATATTTGGGTTGAGGCTTTAGAACTGAATAGGAGTTTTCCAGATGGATACAGTTATTTTAGGTTTTTTTTTCTTTTTTTCAAATTAAACCATGTTTCTGAAGAGCCAGGGAATGGTGGAGATTTGAAAGTTCACTCAAAACAGTTTATTTTAATGAGTTATTTTTAGTAAGATATTTTTCCCTTAAAGATATGTTTGTTCAATATTTGCTATTCGTATTACTGCTTGGTTTCCACATTTTAAACCTGGAGCCATATTTTATATGTTTTAAACTGTGCGTCAGTGGGAACAAAGATTCAATGGCCGATTTTCATTTAACACGACTTTTCGGGAATCCATTTAATTTGTAAATTTAGAATGGTTTCTGTCAACAACTATCTAAGCATATAAAAATCGCTTATTTTTTGTGGTTCATTCTGGATATCCTTAATATGAAAATTATTTGAAGTTGATGTTTTGATATGTTTTTTTTTTTTCTATCTCAGTGGCAGTTGGTCACTTGTAAAGGTTTGGATTTGATATGGTTGGACATGGATGTACTAAGGAGTTACCAGTACTCTCATTCCTGAATCTTGGATAATACACAGAATTTTGAAAGTGCAAATTGGATGCTTGACAGCTGGCAAGAGAGGAACAGAGAGAGAATTTGTTTCCCTTTGGGATTTGATAACTGTTAATTCTTCATGAACTTGGCTTCTGCCAAACATATATTATACTTTCCTCTGAATGGAAATTCATATTGTTAAACTCTATGTGAACTCAAGGTATTAATGTAGAGTGCTTACTAGCAAAAATGACTTGCAAATGTCAGATAAAATTAAATAACATGGCTTAATAAAATAAGCTTGTTTCCGAAAATCTGTTTTTCATATTTGTGAAAGAATTATCTGTCCTGTTATTTAAACCAAGATATTGCCAGGACAGGCAAAGGAGACACTCTTTTATCAATTATCAAGGGAACCATTGATTTTTACAAAGCCAATTAAAGTATTTCTGGAGGAACAAGTAAATATTAGTTTTAGAAGCTGTTCTTTTTAAAAGAGACCAGGTGACTAGGATAAAAGTACTAAATAAAAATAAGACATACTAGTCATCACTTAAGGCACAATGAGCAGCTGGGCGTGCTTGAGACCACTTGTTCTCCAAGTTGTTAATTTAACCGACTTAAACAATATGGATAGTTAGCTTTCGCTAAGTCACAGACATAAAATAGATGGATAGATGTCATGGCCATGTGGAGTAAGTTTTGACTTAAGCAAATGTTCCACGGTTTAACTAAATATTTTGTGAGCAATGAAGAGTTATCATCAAAAAAGAAAAAAAAGCAAGCCTGAATGTAAGGTGATCTTTAGGGATGCCATTGGGGAACCCATTTATTCTTTGTGGACCTTATTGGAATTAGTTATGGATAATAATTTGTCCAGCATAGTGCTGTGAAACAGAACAGAAATAGGGGCTGCTTCCAGAGCATGTGGCTCCTGCCTGGAAGACACGTTAGAGAAAGCATGTTAGATCGGTTCATGGTGTGAGTGAGTAGGGGGAGTTTCTTGGAATAATGTTCTTAGGCAATGCTGACTTGGTCTCTGGTGCTTGGTAAATATTTCTTATGGTAAAATTAATCTAAGATGACTTTTTTTGACTCTATTGATTTATGTTGAGAAGCCCATCCAGAATCCACTGGATCTCTTCTTAAAACCAACTCCTTCTGAATAAAATAGAATTACTGCTGTGGGTGAAGGTCAAGGTGTGCCTTTTTGGAGGCTATGATATCAATCTCAGGACAAAAACTGTCCCAACAAAACCCTTTTCAATCATCTTTGATGATTCTGTCAGCTGTGAATGGCCTCATACCTTTCTTCCATCCTGGGATCAATGAATTCCTTGAACCTACTCACCAAAATAGTCTCTGATTTTATTTATCTTAATTTCTAAATGGCCTATTTCATGTTTTTTTCCCCTCTAATTTAAGGAAACACTACCAAGGTACAGTTCACTGGAATTTGGTAAAAACCAATAATAGTTGGGAGTTGAACAGCAAATGCAGATGTAATTAAAGAATTTCCCAGTTGCTTTCTCCTCTGCAGATGTTAACTCTCCATCAATCTATTCATACCCTAATAATAGAGTCAAAGAAAATGTGAGCACCATCATGAACCTAGGAATTCCTCCCTCCTTTGACTTTTAGCTGATATTTGGTTCTTGTCTTCATCCATTTGAACTGCTATAATAGATGTCTTAGACTGGGTGGTTTATAAACAACAGGAATGTATTTCTCACAGTTCTGGAGGCTGGAAGGCCAAGGTCAAGGTGCTGGCAGATTCTGTGTCTGGCAGGGACCTGCTTCATGGTTCATAGATGGCTGTCTTCTCACTGTATCCACACATGGCAGGAGGGACAAGGGACCTCTAGCGAGTCTCTTTTACAAAAGCACGAATTCTGTTCATAAGGGCTCCACCCTCATGACCTAATTGCCTCCCCAAATCCCCACCTCCAAATACTATCCCACTGAGCTTTGGGATTTGACATATGAATTTGGGGGGACAACAAACATTCAGACTATAGCAGTCCATTTCTAATTTAAGTTTTTATTCTAATTCCAATAATGTAGAGCATCATATTAGTGTCAGGTGTACAGTTTAGTAATTCATCAGTTCCATACAACACTCTGAGTTTATCACGAGTGCACTCCTTAATCTCCATCACTTATTTTCCCCATCCCCCACCCATCTCCCCTCTGGTAACCATCAGTTTGTTCTCTATAGTGAAGAGTCTGTTTCTCGCTTTGTCTCTCTTTCTCTCATTTTCCCCCCTTGTTTGTTTTTCAAATGCCACATATGAGTGAAATCATATGGTATTTGTCTTTCTCTGACTTATTTCGCTTGTACTCTCTAGCTCCATCCATGTCATTGCAGATGGCAAGATTTCACTGTTCTCTATGGCTAAATAGTATTCCATTGTACATATATACCACATCTTCCTTATCCATTCATCAATTGATGGACACTTGGGTTGCTTCAATATCTTGGCTATTATAAATAATGCTGCTATAAAAATAAGGGTGCATATATCCTTTTGAATTAGTGTTCTTGTATTCTTTTTTTATTCTTTCCTTCCTTCCTTCCTCCCTCCCTCCCCTCTTTCTTTCTTTCTTTCTTTCTTTCTTTCTTTCTTTCTTTCTTTCTTTCGAGAGTGCGAGTGAGTGAGGGGCAGAGAAAGAGGGAGAGTGAGGGAGAGAGAGGGAGAGAGAATCCCAAAAGAGAGGGAGATGGTGTGAGAGAGTGCAGAGCCTGAAGTGGTGCTCAAGCTCACCCGATGCAAGGCTTGAGCTCACCTGATGTGGGGCTCCAACTCACAAACCATGAGATCATGACCTGAGCTGAAGTCTGATGCTTAACTGACTAAGCCACCGAGGCACCCCTAGTGTTCTTGTATTCTTTGGGTAAAGAATCCAATAGTGCAATCGCTGGATCACAAGGTAGTTCTATTTTAAAATTTTTGAGGAACCTCCATACTGTTTTCCACAGTGGCTGTACCAGTTTGCCTTCCTACCAACAGTGTGTGTTTCCTGTGTTTTTGATTTTAGCTATGCTGACAGGTGTGAGGTGGTGTCTCATTGTCATTTTGATTTACATTTCCCTGATGATAAGTGACGATGAACATCTTTTCAAGTGTTTCTTGACCATTTGGATGTCTTTGGAGAAGTGTCTGTTCATGTCTTCTGACCATTTTTTAATTTGGATTACTTGTTTTTTGGGTGTTGAATTTTATAAGTTCTTTATATATTTTGGATACTAGTCCTTTTCTGGATACGTCATTTGCACATATTTTCTCCCATCCTGTAGGTGTTAGACCTTTTAGTTTTCTTGACTGTTTCCTTTGCTGTGCAGAAGATTCGTATTTTGATACAGTCCCAAAAGTTTATTTTTGCTTTTGTTTCCCTTGCCTCAGAAGACATATCTTGAAAGAGATTGCTATGGCCAATGTCAGAGAAGTTACTGCTTGTGTTCTCTTCTAGGAATTTTATAGTTTCAGGTCTCACATTTAGGTGTTTAATCCATTTTGAATTTATTTTTGTTTATGGTGTAAGAACGTGGTCCAGTTTTATTCTTTTGCATGTTGCTGCCCAGTTTTCCCAGCACCATTTTTTGAAGAGACTGTCTTTTTCCCATTGGATATTCTTTCCTGCTTTGTCAAAGATTACTTGACCATATAATTGTGAAATTATTTCTGAATTTTATATTCTTTTCTATTGACCTATGTGTCTATTTTTGTGCCAGTAGCTTACTGTTTTGATTACTACAGCTTTGAAATATAACTTGAAGCCTGGAATTGTGATGCCTCCAGCTTTGCTTTTCTTTTTCAAGATTGCTTTGGCTATTTTGGGTTTTTTGTGGTTCCATACAAATTTCAGGACTTTTAACTCTAGTTCTGTAAAAATGCTGTTGTTATTTTAAAAGGGATTGCATTCAATGGGTAGATTGCTTTGGTAGTATAGACATTTAAAAAATGTTCTTTTAGTCCATAAACATGGATTGTCTTTCCATTTCTTTGTGTCATCTTGAATTTCTTTCATCTGTGTTTTTATAGTTTTCAGAGTACAGGTTTTTCACCTCATTGGTTAGGTTTATTCCTAAGTATCTTATTATTTTTGGTGCAATTGTGAATGGGATTATTTTCTTAATTTCTTTTTCTGCTGCTTCATTATTGGTATATAAAAATGGAACAAATTTTTGTACATTGATTTTGTATCCTATGAATTCATTTATCAGTTCTAGCAGTTTGTTGGTAGAGTTGTTAGGGTTTTCTGTATATAGTACCATGTCATCTGCAAATAGTGTGTTTTACTTTCTCCTTACTGATTTTGATTACTTTATTTCTTTTTGTTGCTTGATGGCTGTGGCTAGGACTTCCAGTACTGTGTTGAATAAAAGTGGTGAAAGTGGATATCCTTGTCTTGTTCTTGACCTTAGGAGAAAAGCGCTTAGTTTTCCCCATTAAAGATGATGTTAGCTGTGGGTTTTTTCATAGATGGCCTTTATTATGTTGGGGTACGTTCCCTCTAAATCTATTTTGTTGAGCGTTTTTATCATGAATGGATGTTGTACTTTGTCAAATGTTTTTTCTGTGTCTATTGAAATGATCATATGTTATTATACTTTCTCTTATTGATGTGTTGTATCACATCGATTGATTTGCGTATATTGAACTACATTTGCAACCCAGGAATAAATCCCACTTGATCATGGTGACTGATTTTCTAAATGTATTGTTGTTAAAGTTGGTTTGTTAGTATTTTATCGAGAATTTTTGCATCTATGTTAATCAGGGATATTGGTGTGTGGTTCCCTTTTTTTCGTGGCTCTTTATCGGGTTTTAGTTTCAGGGTAATGCTGGCCTCATAGAATGAATTTGGAAGTTTTCCTTCCTTTTCTATATTTTGGAATACTTTAAGAACAGGTATTAATCCTTCCTTAAATGTTTGATAGAATTCATCTGTGAAGCCGTCTCATCCTGGACTTTTGTTTGTTGGGAGTTTTTTGATTACTGGCTACATTTCTTTGCTGCTTATTGGTATATTCAAATTTTCTATTTCCTCCTATTTCCATTTTGGTAGGTTATATGTTTCTAGGAATTTATCCATTTCTTCTAAGTTGTCCAATTTGTTGGCATATAGTTTTTCATAATATTCTCTCATGATTGTATTTCTGTGATGTTGGTTATTATTTCTCCCCTCTCATTTGTGATTTTATTTATGAGTCCTCTATCTTTTTTTTCTTGATTAGTCTGGCTAGAGGTTTATCAATTTAATAATTTTTTCAAAGAACCAGCTCTTGGTTTCATTGATGTGTTCTATTGTAGTTTCCATGTCACTTATTTCTGCTCTAATCTTCATTATTTCCTTCTTTCTGCTGGTTTTAGGTTTTGATTGTTCTTTTCCTAGCTTGTTTAGATCCAAGGTTAAGTTGTTTGAGATTGTTCTTGCTTCTTGAGATATACCTGTATTGCTATTAACTTCCCTCTTAGAACTGCTTTTGCTGCATCCCAGAGGTTTGGGACTATTGTGTTTTCATTTCCATTTGTTTCCATATTCATTTTTTAATTTCTTCTTTGATTTCCTTGTTGACTCATTCATTGTTTGGTAGCATGATATTTAACCTCCATGTATTTTTGGTCTTTCCAGATTTTTTTTCTTCTGGTTGACTTTTAGTTTCATAGCATTGTGGTCAGAAAGAAAAATACATGGTATGATTTCTACCTTCTTTTTGAGGTTTATTTTGTGTACTAATATGTGATCTCTTCTGAAGAATGTTCCATGTGCACTTGAAAAGAATGTGTATTCTGCTCTTTTAGGTTGGAATGTTCTGAATATATCTGTTAAAGCCATCTGTTCCAATGTGTCACTAAAAGCCATCATTTTGTTGTTGTTGATGTTCTGTTTAGATCATCTGTCTATTGATGTAAGCAGGGTGTTAAAGTCCCCTGCTATTTTTGTATTATCAATTAGTTTATTTTTGTTGTTAACTGTTTAATGTATTTGGGTGCCCTATGTTGGATGCATAAATATTTACAATTGTTATATCTTTTTGTTGGTTTATTCCCTTTATTATTATATAGTGTCATTCTTTGTCTATTGTTAGTCTTTATTTTAAAGTCTATTTTGTCCAATATAAGTATTGCTACTCAGCTTTCTTTTGATGTCTATTTACATGACAAATGATTCTCCATCCTCTCACTTTGAAATTGCAGGTATCTGTAGGTCTAAAATGGGTCTCTTGTAGGCAGCATAAAGATGGGTCTTGTTTTTTATTCATTCTGTCACTTTATGTCTTTTGATCGGAGCACTGAGTCCATTTACATTCAAAGTAATTATTGATGGATATGTATGCCATTTTATTACTTGTTTGGTGGTTGTTTCTGAAGATTTTTTTCTGGTCCTTTCAAATCTTTCTCTCATGTTTTGCTGATCTTCAGTGATGTATTTGAATTTATTTCTCTTTATTCTTTGCATATTATCACTGTTTTTTGATATATGGTTACTATTAACTTTGTATATAACCTCTTCTGCATATAGCACTGTATATTAAGTTGATGGTCATTTAAGTTTGAACCCTCTCCTCTTCTTTTCTCCTCTCCTCCCCACATCTTAGGTATATGTTATTATATTTTATATCCTTTTTTTGGGTGAGTTCCTTGACTGATACTTTCTTTACAGTATTATTCATCTTTACTGCTTTTGTGTCTCCAACTTTTCTTCTGTTACTTTTGGTCTCTCCTTTCCACTCAAAGTGTCCCTTTTAATATCTATTGCAGGGCTGGTTTAATGGTCATGAACTCGTTTGGTTCTTCCTTGTCTGGGAGCCTCTTTATCTCTTCCTGTATTCTGAATGACAGACTTCCTGGATAGAGTATTCTTGGCTGCAGATTTTTCCCATTCAGCACTTTGAATATATCATGCCACTCTCTTCTGGCTTGCAAAATTTCTGTTGAAAAATCTCCTGTTAGCCTTACGGGTTTTCCCCTGTAAGTTAATGATATATATTTTTTTTGTCTTGCTGCTTTTAAAGCTTTTTCTTTCATCACCATATTTTGCAAATTTAATTATAATATGTCTTGGTGTCAGTCTGCTTTTGTTGGTTCTGTTGGGGGTTCTCCATGCCTTCTGGATCTGGATATCCATTTCCTTCCCCAGATTTGGGAAGTTTTCAGCTATTATTTTTTCAAAACATTTCCTTTCCTTTTCCCTCTCTTCTTCTGGGACTCCTATAATAAGAATGCTATTATGTTTGATGGAGTCACTGAGTTTCCTAAGTCTGTTCTCATTTTGCATAGTTCTTTTCTCTCTCTTTTGTTCAGCTTAATTACTTTCCGTTACTCTCTATTCTAGGTCATGAATTCATTCCTTGGCTTCTTCTATCCTGCTGTTCATTCCACCAAGTCTGTTCTCAATTTGTTTATTGTGCCCTTTATCTCTGCTATGTTATTTTTTATTTCTGTGTAGGGGTCTCACTCATGTCTTCCACTCTTTTCTCAAGTCCTGTGAGTATCCTTATGATCATTGCTTTACATTTTCCATCAGGCATGTTACTTATATCTGTTTCATTTAGAACTCTGTCTGTGGCCTCGTTTTGTTCTTTCATTTGGAATGAATTTCTCTATCTCATTTTGCTTGCCTCCCGTGTCTGTTTCTCTGTGTTAAGAAAGTCAACTGTGTCTTCTCTTCTTGAAAGTAGTTATTTTATGAAGAAGAGGTCCTGGAGTACCCTGCAGTGCATTGTCTCATATTTACCAGAACCTAGCCCTTCAGGAGAGTATCCTATGGGTGTTGCTAGTGCCCTGCTGTTGTGTCTAAGTCAATTTTCGTTTTAGTGCAGTTGTCTTCACTGACTCTCCGCCTGTTGTGGATTGTGCTTGTCCTCTGTGGTGTTAGTGGGACCCAGTCAGGCCAGCTCTGAGGGGCGGTGCCTGCTATGGAACTTGAGAGCAAGGTAGTGGTGTTAGCAACATTTGCGCTGGGCCACTAGTCCTATGCAGGATCCCCTGAAATACTGCAGCAGCCAGGGCCTGTAAACCCGAGTGGCTTGGGTCATGAGACTGGGTGCAACACGTGATGGTGGCTAAGAGCATGTGGCTGGGTGTGGCGAGATTGATGTGCAGGGCTTGCAGCAGGAACTGTGTGCCTGGAGGTTGGGTGGGGTGCCTGTGTTGCTTTAACAAAATTTGCCCTGAACTCAGGGCCAAGACCGGCAGGCATGGAGTGGACAAGTCCTCAGGAGAACTCATGGGCAGGACACACTGCTAGCGGGTTAGGTAGTAAGTGTCTGTGCAGCCTCACCTCCCACAGGTATCTCTGTTTTATGCTGGGAGGTGGAGGAGGAAAACTGTGCCTGTTGTCTCCCTCAGTTTTGGGGAAGTCCTTCAAAATGCTCTGAAATCAATACGAGCAGATTTGTTTCCCATTTGTTCCCCAGCATTGTGTTAACTGCCATTTTTATATTGCCTCTGTATGCAGGTTGCTGGCTCTTTAAGGGTATCGACCCCCAAGGATCACTCACCCTCCCAACTTGCCCAGTGCGGAGTCAGCTGGCTTTTAAAGCTTCAGGGTCCAAGTCCTACTGGTTTTACAACTCACAGAATTCAGTGCCTTTGGTTTCTAAAGCCATATGGGAGTAGGCTTCCCTGTATGAGCTCCCTGATGTGAGGGCGCATTTCTCTGCCCTCTTTGTGTGTGACTCCCTCCCTCTTGTAGGCAGCCTGCCTCCACCTTTCTTACCTTCCTCACCTTTTAGGTGCAGCTGCTTCTCTGTATTTAGTTGTAGGGTTTGTTCTGCCAGTCTTTGGATTGCTCTTGGGTTTATTGACTTGGATGTGGATGGTATCTAGTCATAAAAGTGGGACAGGATGAGGTCAGGGTCCTCCTACTCTCCATCTTCCCAAGCTCCCAGGATCTCTACAGCAGTTCCTGATAGTTTTGTGGGGGAAATAAATTTCTAGGATACTTTTTCTGTGATCCTTCTTTATTAGATCTAGTTTTTAAAATTTTATTTAGAGATTTGAATGAAATTTTAACAACCTAATGAATTATCACTATTTTGATGTATATGGTAATGAGAAGACTATATATTTTGTAATTTCTTAAGAGAATATGTTAAAAGCAGAAAAATATTCCTTCAAGGGACAGACCCCATGGACTGTGACATCCTTCAACCCACCGGCAGTCTTTGTCCCTGGCTCTCCTGTAGGAGGGTCAGTAGCTGTGTTGGCCTTCATGTCTGGTTCTTATACTAACAGAGAAGCTTTGAAATGGGGTTTCTGAGGCCTCTCTAAAAAAATGGCCTTGACGATAGAACACACAGAACAACCAGTGAGGTGTGTTTCCATCCTGATGTTCTTTTTAGTGGGCAAACTCCATAGGTTCCCCTTCTCAGAAGAGTAAGAGTGATTATTTTCTGGCTTGCCAAATGGCTTTCTTTAGATGCCCATTTTACCTAGTATAAAGGTCATTTCTCTAGGTCCTGAACTGTTCCAGATTTAGGATATTTTGGAAGTTCCTAATTAAAAGAAACATAATTGTGAAGGTGGGAAGTGTGCTGCAGAAAAAAAAAATGTGAGGCTAAAAACAAAAACAAAAACAAAAACCAGTTGTACACAAAATGTAACCTTCTTATTTTTCCTGTAATTACTTAATTTCTGTTCAGAGTCTGTTCAGAAATCTTAATTATAGGTGTAATACATCAATTCAACATTTTCCATGAATTCCCCTGGTAAACAGTCTTTTGGATGGTAGAAAATAAATGAGTTTAGAGTCTTTCCCCCTTTCCTGAGGTTTCATCTGTATCCTGGGGGTCTCATAGAGAGCCAAGATGTCAAGGGCATGAGGCTACTACTAGGCAAGGGTCATGGTCAGGTGCTTGATGACTCTCAGCTGTGTCTACCCCACACGGCTGGTTCAGGCCCCAGGTCTGCCCCACACTCATTGGTGAGGGCAAAGTTCTGCCAGGACTGCATGTGCTCGGGCATGGGGACTTCGAGGCTACAGGAACCTGTCCAGGCCCCCCTCTGCAGACATTTCTCCAATCCTGCACTGAATTGGGCATAAGAAAACTTTGGGCCTTGTTTTTTCCCCATAAACTCTACCTGGAAAAGAACCTCTCAGATTCCCTGACCTACCTGGGGTTCTTATGTGAATTTGGTCTCGGTCTGGGAGTCAGGACAAGGAACTTTCCTTTCAGGACTTCCACTGATGTCTCAGCTCTTTTCTTTACCTTTGCATCTTTACTTCCCTCCTCCCAGTCCAGAGATGTTTTCTCTTGTCTGGGGCTGGGCGAGCCAGCTCATATTTCATTTTTTCTCATCCTTTGTTTACTGCATACATTTTAGGTCTTGAACTTTTTTGTGTGGTATCAGACAGAAGCTAGAAAATAGATGTACACATGACAATGTGGACAGGTAAGTTATTATGAATAAAATAATGTATTAATTACTTTAAAACATATATAGTGGCTCTGTATATTTTAAAAGGACAGTGGATACTCAAGGTTAAGCAAACACTTCAGATACATTATCTACACAACAGGGGAATGGAATAGAGATCATGGATCAAAGGGAAACATAAATGTGAGAAAGGCTTTGCAGGCACTGATACTCCTAATAAAGTGCTCAGAACTGAGAATCACGACTAACTTGATTTCTGTGTCTGGGACCCATAAAATCAAACCAACTGGTCTTTATTTCCTGAAATATTTAGGATGTGTGCAATTTAAGCTCAAAGGCGTGTCCCCTGGAAAGGCAAAGGTTGTAGATTCTGATAAGGAAAGACACATTCGAAGTCATATTCAAAAAACCTCCCTTTTTCGTTCTTATTCTGTTAAAAGGTCACTTCCCTGACTCAGTGTCTGCTTACTGACGCTGAGTTGGGAAAGGCCGGAAGGACTGCACGGGTACATGAGAGGCAAGGGAAACCTTCAGTTAATAAAGCAATTTTCTCTTGCTAGTGCAAACAAGATTTGCCTGTTATCCTGATATCCTCACCTCTCCTTTGAGAACAAGCCGTTGCTTGCATGGTTTGGGTGGTTAAAATTCTGGATCCTCCACTGTGTGGGTTATTAATTAACATGACCTCCTGCAGCAGGAGGGATAAGCTGAGTCCCCCTACTCTTCCCTGAGGGATTCTGTAAGCAAAAGCGAAACACACTTAGGGGCAGAAATCTTAATTATAGGTGTAGCACATCAATTCAACATTTTCCGTGAATTCCCCTGGTAAACAGTTGCACGGAATCTTATGAATGACATATTTCAACTCTTTCTCCAGCCCCCTCGAGCTTATCTGAGGTCCTGGGAAATAACTCCATCCTCATGGAGTTGGGGGGTGTGGTGAAGAGTATCACATGGAAGTATCACCTGCCATACAAGTCAGTCATTAAACAGGCAGCCTGTAACTGTGCATCCTCCCTTTTGCAAAACATCTGCACCTCAGGTCCAAATCATCGGTATTTTCATTCCTACCCAAGAATGGGTAAGAGAGTGCAACTATGGCATTCTGGTTTCCATATTCAGCCTCCTCGTACGTGGTCCAAGACTCCATTCGATGGAGCACAAGTTCCAGTTAGACTCCACACAGCTTCCGCCTTTCCTTTCTGCTGGTATCTGCCCTACCTCTGTGGGGACTTGGACTGGAATTATGCCTGCACTTCTTGCCACCTAGAAAGCCACAGGGCAGGTGGCTGCTCCATCTTCTCTGATCTCTATCAGCTCTTCTATGGTTCTATCCCTTTCACCTTGTCCGAGGGGAGGAGTGTTAATTATATTTGCTGATGCTTTTACCGTGCTTTTCCTTCTCTCTGGATTTCCATATCTATTGGGCTCTCAAAAGGTCTCTCTGTCCCTCTGATTTCTTTTGGCTTTCCTTCTTGATTCCCTTCTAGATTACATTTTTATTATCTAGGGTGGGAATCAGAACTTTCTAAGTGTAGGTAGAGAGACTCATGCAGACTTCTGGAGTTCTCCCTGTCAGTATGAGACTCAGACCAGGCACCCAGGAGTCCCAGTGACCCTACTGTCTCCTTGCCCTCTCCACCTCCCTCCTTTGCCCAGCACTGCAAGTGATCTCACACACGCCCATTGCCTAGTCCTGGCCATCCTGCCTCCTGCTTACTTTTACGGCTCCAGTTGCCCCATCCCACCCCGCCCCACAACGTTTCCTCCCTCCGGCTGGGAGCATCTGATCCCATCTCCCAGCCTCTCCCTTCCCTGCCCTTCCCCATCCTCTGGCAGCCAGAGTCATCTTCAAAACCCCTCCCTGAATTCCTCTACTTAGAACCACTTAGCAGCTTCCTCTTGCCTATAGAATAAACATCACGTGGGCCCCAACTGCCTGATCTGGCCCTTATTGACCTCTTCCACCTCTACTTCCTCCACTCCTCAGGGATCCTTGAAAGTGCCACACCTTTTCCCTCTTGGCTCTGGTTGGTGGTGTTTGCTCTGTTCTCAGCACTTCTCTTTCTTCCCCTCGTGGACACCCACTCACCCTTCCAGTCTCAGCATGACTCCCTGGACCAGCTTGGTTTCCCCGTAATGCACTCCTATAGCACTCCTGCTTCTTCTTTGTAAGTCTTGTGTCATTTATAATCACTCCGCTTCTGCCATCTTTCTCTTTAGAATATCAGTTCCACAGGGGAAGTGAGCTGGTTTATTTTGCTTCCCACTGTCCCCTCCATGGTACTTGGAAGATAGAGTGCCTCAATAATTTGTTGACTGGCTCATTTTCCTAAGTTCGTTAACTGCTTATCCAAAGTTCAGTGCTCTTGAACAATGCTAAGGAAATTGACCTTTAAAGCACAACTACTGTGTGCCCAAGTTAAATCCTTTCTCCATGCCCATGATTATAAATACTGCATTCTGCGTGAACTAACACATTTTCTAGTTCAGCACAAGACTGTCTACTGTTTGTGTTCCAACAATTTCCTTATGTCTCGTGTGTTTCCTTTGGGCCGTGTCTGAGCTTTAGTCCTGCAGGAATGATTTCTCATCTGTTTCTTGTACTAGATAACACCATATTAGTCTTGAATAAATGTGACAAAGTTCTAGCCAAATTCATCATCCTAATAAAAACCGATGCCCAGGATTTCAATCAAATGGAAAAAGAAGAGATAAATAGGCTACCCTGAATTTACTTATGAATTGCATGCTCCCAAAATTACGGTCTACAAGGGCTGAAATAAAATAATGAGACTACCATCTCTCTCTAGCTAGGAATATGTCCAAGCCAGTTCTGTCTTCTCTAGATAGTAGAGACACAGGAAATTCCATAGGCAAAAAAGGTCTTTTCCTCATGTGGATCAGGAGGCAGCAACGTTCTAGTAAATGGCACCACCATCCACTTTTGCTCAAGCCAAAAAGTAAGAGCTATCCCTAATTCCTCTCTCTCAGAACCTACACTCAACCTGTTGGTGGTCTGTCGCCTCTGTTGCAGATCAGTATGTACCTCTCTGTGTCTCCACAGCTCTGCCCCCATCTCCTCACACTTCCATGTAGCTCTGGACTTCCACTTTTGCCTCTGAAAATTCATCCTCTGCGCAGCAGCTAACGCGATCCTTCAAATCTACAATCAGGTTAGATCATTCTATTGCTTAAAACTTTCTGATGATTTTCGACCACTTAACGAAAACATTTGAATGTCTTAGCTTACAAGGCAAATGCCCCCTCCTTGGGGAGAGATTGATGAGATCCCCTTTTCAGAAGCAGTAGCTCCTACCTGGACCTGTCTCCTCTCTGGCTTTGCTCTCCCTCAGAGCACCTATTGCTACATGACCTGATACTAGGTACTTGTTGGATTATTTGTTTTTCCATCTTGCCCACCAGAATTTCATCTCCTTGACTGGGCAGGGACTTTGAAGATCTTGTTCAGTATTGCATCTGCAGCATCTGCAAGGATGTCTGGTGCAGAATTAGTGCTCAATGAATGCTTATTAAATGAATGAATGAAACAAGCAAATAGGCAGGATTCAGCATTCCTTGGGTCCCTTCCTCAGAAAAATACTCATAAGTCAAAAGGAAAAGTGATGTAGGGCAGTTACAATCAAGCAATTACTATTGTGAGTATGCGGCTTTCTGGTTATCTGCCTTGATGTTTGGAGAACCCAGACGTATGAGACTTAGCGTGTTCTTCCACGGAGTCTGTGGCATGATAATTAACCAGGATTCCTTTTGGCAATCAATGCATGACTGTGCCTCCTGGCTGGTACCTGCTGGGCACAGAGCTCATTTCCCTCCATAGAGCTTCTGACTGGAGCTGTTTGTCCCCCAAAGGGTGCTAAGCCCTCATTAGCAGCTTATAAACATTTTCCTGCTCTTCAAGACTGGGTCTTTAGTAAACAGTGGGGGCATTTACTAAGTCCTCTGGAGAAATGAGCCAAAATTTTGGAAATGTGCATATTGAAAGGGCCTGGAATAAAAAGTTCACTTATAATAATGCAACTAGTATGTTTCTTTGTAGACAGAATCACCAGGCTTCAATTAGGTGTTTTGGAAACATTTTTCTTTCTTTCTTTTTTTTTTCCCCCATGAATTATCTTGGTGGCTCAATTTCAGAATTGGTTTCCTCAACTCCTACTTTAACTCCCTTCTCTTTGAATAGAGAGCCAGGGAGGGCTCTTCCTTTCAGTACTAGGGTTGGAGGATACCTGATCAAGGGGTAGAACTCTTGTGCTTAAAAGTTAAAACTCTTAATTGAACTATAACATACATGTAAAGAAGAGTACATATCCTAAAGGGTACAGCTTGATGAAATTTCAGGGTCAGTTGATGAGCATTTGAATACTTTATAATCTGGCCGATATGGGCAGAAATTTTGCTCTCTCACTTGTTTACTCTCAATTGCTCCCTCCCACTCTCCCTCCCTTTCTTCCTTCCTTCTTCAAAATGGAGACTGTCTAGGGGCACCTGGGTGGCTCAGTCGCTTAAGCTTCCTACTTCGGCTCAGGTCATGATCTCACAGTTCGTGAGTTCGAGCCCCGCATTAGGCTCTGTGCTGACAGCTCAGAGCCTGGAGCCTGCTTCGGATTCTGTGTCTCCTTCTCTCTCTGCTCCTCCCCCGCTCATGCTCTGTCTCTCTCTCTCTCCCTCAAAAATAAATAAAAACATTAAAACAATTTTTAAAGATTAAAAAAAAAAAAAAGTCTATAGCACAAGCTCCACAGAGATAGTCATTAACACAGGGGTCCCACTTTGAGGATAAATCTGGATCTTGTGGTCATGAGGGTCTTCACTGAGCGTACACCCAAGCTGATTCTCCTCCGGAACAACCTGGTGCTTACGTGGGGCTGGACCCAAGCATCCTTTGATACTCCCTCTCCCATCTACCAAGACTGAAGAGGCACCTGCACCAGACCTGGAGTAAGGGATGGTACAGCCAGCAGCTTCCCAGGCACTGAGTTCTGATGGTGAATTCAAACATCTCTCTAAATGGTCCACCAGTTAACCCCTATTTCTCTGTTCCTCAACTCACACGATCAAGAAAGTTTAACTCGGGCCACCAAAGACAGCGCCCTCCAGTGGAAATTTAAAAAACCCCAAGCCACTCCACTTGCCCAGATCTCTCTCTATGGTTTATCTGCTGTAGAAATACTCAAGCTATAGCTGCTAAAATTCTGAACCCAAGCAATGCTTCCCAGGAACAACTGGTTTAATTTGTCTATATGTTTTGAACCCTTTATGTGCCTTCCAAAGATGTTCCTGGTTTAGTAAGACAGAAAAACGAAATGTGTTTTGTCATTATTTCTTTTACAATGCAGATGCTGCTTTGGATGGGGAAAGTGATTGGGAAGTGCATTGGTTTCTGTATCTAATTTTTTATTAACATAAATCTTGTCTCTACCAAAAAATGTAGAACAAATGCTTAAAGAATATTGTTGAAAGAGCTCAGATTATTGGCTGGCCTGAAGCACATGTTTATCCTGGCCTTGTGTGTATTTCTGGCCCTATCTCCTCCAGAAGTCCAGTCAGCCTGCAGGGAGCTGGAGCTGGACAGTGTTGGCCCAGCAGCCGAGGGGCTGGCACCGAGTCCTGGGGCCCGTGTGAATTGGTTGTGTGGTCTTGGGCGAATAGCACAGTCGTCTCGGTCCTTAGTTTCCAAAAGATGGCAGGCTTAGAGGAGATAATTCCGAGATTCCTTCCAGTGTTGACAGCCGTGAGTTGATGGGATATGTGTTGTGTGGGCAGTTGTATCTTGTCCTGAAAGAAGAAAAGGCTTCCTAAAAGCGCTGTGAATGCCCAGTGACTCAGTCCTAATAAACAGGCTGTCGCAACTCAGTTTTTCTTCACTGGTTTTCCCTTGACATGTGAAAATGCCTCACTGGGCTAAACAAGAAAGCTGGTGTCCACTGCAGAAAATTGACACATAGTTCTTTAAAAAAATTTTTTTTGACGCTTATTTGTTTTTGAGGGAGAAGAGAGAGGCGGAGAGATAGGGAGACAAAATTCAAAGCAGATCCAGGCTCTGAGCTGGCAGCACAGAGCCCGATATGAGGCTCAAACCCATGAACTGAGATTATGACCTGAACTGAAGTCAGATGCTCAACTGTCTGAACCACCCAGGCGCCCCTGACTCATAATTCTTAATGAAACAGTGATAATTATCACAGTACTCCTTGTTAACTAACTGGCCTCCCTGGTGTTGCCAGGAGAACCAGTGATCATCACAAAATGAGGGATGCTGTGGCCCTGTCTGTGGTGCCTGTGGAGTTCCCCGGGGAGAAACAACCCCCTTGCCAGTGTGCATCTGTCCTGTTACTTCCGGCTTCGAGGCCCAAGTCTGCGTTTAACTCCTGCTTATTTTTCGTTTTGCTTTTTCTTGTTCACGAAATCTTAAAAAAAATTTTTTTTAAATAAGTTTATTTATTTTGAGGGAGAGGAAGGACAGAGAGAGAGAGAGAGAGAGAGAGAGAGAGAGAGAAGAGAGTCCCACACAGGCTTTGTGCTATCTGCACAGAGCCTGATGCGGGGTTTGATCCCACTAACCATGAGATCATGACCTGAGCCAAAATCAAGAGTCAAATGCTCAACACACTGAGCCACCCAGGTGCCCCAAGATTTTTCCTTTCTGAACTATAGTTTCCTAATCTATAAAATGGGAATGATATTTATTATTTCATAGATTATTATAGAAGTTGAGTAAGATCTAGTGAGATAATACATCTAAAAACACTCTTCCTGTTAATGTATTTGTTTAAAATTTTTTTTTATTTTTTTAAATGTTTGTTTATTTTTGAGAGAGAGATAGAGAGAGGGAGAGGGAGAGGCAGAGAGAATGAGGATGAGCAGAGAATGAATGAGAATGAGGATGAGCAAGAGGGGCAGAGAGAGAGGAGACACAGAATCTGAAGCAGGCTCCAGGCTCTGAGCTGTCAGCACAGAGCCTGATGTGGGGCTTGAACTCGCAAGCTGTGAGATCGTGACCTGAGCTGAAGTCGGATGCTTAACTGACTGAGCCACCCAGTCACCCCTTGTTTAAATTGGTTTTATTATTTTTTTTTGCCTTTGGATCAGGAAGACTGTGGAGGGTAGGAGACAGTAATATTCTGGGGAAAGAAGGTGCTGTGTCAGTGAGGGTGAGGGCAAAAGCTGGATGGGCAGGGAGATTGCTGAGGACAAACTACTTACTTTAAAATATTATCTAAAACATAATGCATAATAATATCTAGGGTGACCTTCATTTAAGATAAACCAGATATATCAGTTGGCTTTTGATGCATAACAAACAATCCCCAAATTAACTGGATTAAAACAATGACCATTTATTTAACTCATGATTCTGCTAAGTGGCTATTTTGGTCTTACTTGTGTTTGGCTGATCTTGGCTGGGCTTGTGAGTCCGGTCTTTGGTGGGTCAGCTAGGTGCTGGCTGGTCCCAGATGACCTCTCTCATGTGATTGGTTGGCTTGCAGCTGAAGTGATATGCCCCAACTCTCTCAACTTCAAGTAGGCTAGCAGGGTCTATTCATGTGGTAGCAAGGTTCTTAAAACCAAGCCAGAGCAAAAATCCTCTTGAGAATTACTCTAAGAAATGGCCCCATATCATATCTACTGCCTTCTATTTGTTAAAGCAAGTCACATGGCCAGATTAAAGGGACAAGGAAACAGACTCCATTGCTTAAACGGGAGTGGTCACAGGTTTTTGAACCATATTTGAAATCTACCATACTGGGCATAAACCCTTCCAAGTACTTAGTCTGGTTTATAATTTACTGCTTCAGGTTTTTGTTATTCGAATTCTGAAATTAAGATGAGCTAAGAATTGCCCAGCATATGCTATGCATCCCGATAATCTTATTCCGATTTATGGAAGGAAGTATACAAAGAACCACTAAGAGTTTATAGAATTCTGAATCAGGAAATATAAATGATCTTTTGTACCCCAGGTAGTAGAGAAAAGCATTTCAGGTAATTAGAATTTTGAGAAAATCACTTTTGTTTTATTTTAGTTAAAAATTTTTTTGTGTGTATGTAGAGAAAAGACACAGAAAGCTGTTCCTCAATTTTGTGTGTGGGTGGAAGAAAGGGCAAATAAAATGAATCATATATAAAAGTTCCTTGAGCTAATTCTGAAACCTGAAGAACTAAAACAAAACCTTAGTATAAAAACAAAATAAAACCTTAGTATGGATATATGACTTGAAACGGGTGGGTTAAGATTTATTTCTAATGATAGCCTTTAGAAAACTTGCTGACTTTCTGACTCTATTCTCTACATGTTGGATCTTTATGTGAAAAGATCTTCAGAAGATTGTGGCCCCTACAGACTGAATTATCTTATGAAACCCAGGTAGTTCATAGTAGACTTGGGACTAGAACCTACATCACCAAGTTTGCAAATCCAAGATTTTTCCATTATTTCATACTGTTTCCATCACAGCTGCTGTGTTCAGAGGCTCCTAAGCTGAAGGGATATACTCACAGAGCTTAGAGAGGAAGTCCATTGGAAAGCTGCAAAATATTAGTCATTCCCATCAGAATGGGAAGTTGAATGGATGTGGGTATCCCCTGTTCTTCCTATTTGAAACAGCAGCTGTGTCTTTCAAGGCATTTTTGGGTATGTGCTAATAGTGCCTCTTGCCTAGCTTTTGGTTGGGTATGTCTACATTACCTACTAAGTAGGTGACAACATTTTCCTTGGTGGAAAGTGCATTAGGTAATGATATTTTTCCTATGCACTCATCAACAACACTGTCCCTGTCCAAGACATGGCCATGAGTTAGCTCATGTTCTGTCTGGGAGGGGGGCACAGTCACACCTCTCCCAGTCACCCCTTGTTGATTTTAAGCTACTGAAGCTACTCTTTGTGTTGCTGGATGACTATTAACCATATTTGACAAAAAGAATGTTTTCCATGTTCTGGTAAGGAAATCCTCTGTCAAGATAAACAGCCCTTCCCCTCCTCTCCTCCAACTTAGGTCTTGCCAGGAAGGTCTAAATAGGTTCTCTGTAGTCATTTCCTTTTCAATATTTCACACTGGAGTTCAGTTATAAACTCGAAGCCAGCAAAATTAACTTTTGCTGAAAGACCACAGAACCCACAGAATAGAGAGCTATTTTAGGTTCAGGTGTTCAGCCCCAGATCTCTTTTAGACATTTTGTGTCTAGGGAAATGTCCTTTCTCTCTCCCCTTCTTTTCTGTCATTTTCCTATGCAATTAATTTAATAAATATGCCTCCCTTTTGAATTTTTGTGAATATAATTTTCTACAAAAACACACAACTCCTCCATTTTTCTGTTCCAAACTACTTTATGAAGGATCTGGTTTGCCAATAAGCTGAAATCTACACTTAATCCTTTATGATGCTGTTGAACCTATCCCAACCAGCTCCTTGGCCCGATCTTTTGGTTCCAGCAAATAGATACAACTGCCCCTGGGTGAGGTGGGGGTGCCACATGTTACTGCTGGCTGATGGGCTGTAATTCCACACACAGGTGGTGCATTAATGGACACGAAAAATAGTTCAGGGCACATTTATGTGTATAGGAGCTACTGTCTTCATTCCAGTTTTCTCTCCCTTCACCCCTTCCGCTGTTTGTGATTTCTTTCCTTCTTCCCAGTGGCCATTGATGTGAATTCTTTCTTTAAGCCTAACCATCTAGAAATTCAAGTGTTGGTGAGATGGGTTGTGTGGTGGGGAACGGGTGCTGATGGTGTTTTACTTAAGGATCCACAGATTCTTACCTTCTAGAACTAAATTCTCTGCTGTCCTCGCTAGGCGTGCATAGTGACTTCTGTAGATGGCATTGACTTGGGTGCTAAGGGTGCCTGCAGGAAGTGATCGAGTCCCATCAAAAAGCAAGTTGGAAAAACAAAAGTGAACCTGATTTCTGGGAAAGGGATCTTGTGAAGGCTTGGGGCCCCATAGTGCTTCCCCTTATGACTCTGTACATCTCAGGGCTGGAGGCTCAAGACTCTGGCAGTCCGGGCTTGCT
This sequence comes from Panthera leo, assembly GCF_018350215.1. Classification (NCBI taxonomy): domain Eukaryota; kingdom Metazoa; phylum Chordata; class Mammalia; order Carnivora; family Felidae; genus Panthera; species Panthera leo. The sequence continues at coordinate 9,668,534 of NC_056687.1, forward strand.
GTCCATCTGAGTGTTTTGTGTTTCTTTAAGACCCAGGAGAGCATGGAATTCTGAATCATTGTCCTGGGCTGCCCACAGGCACACCTGAGTGTTCTTGGTAGGGAGAGGACACTCTGCCATTGAAAATTGCTTCGAGTTTTCCTTGACAATAAATAGTAAGTAAATGGAACCTGTAACGTTAAGCCTGGGGGAGAAGTGGCTACTGTCTCTCTCCCCGTTACATGTTTATTCTTCCCTTTAATGAACATTCACTTAGGACTTACTCTGTAAAAATGACTGTCCTGGACGGGTGGGCTTCAAGCCTGGGGGGGCCTTCCTTCTAATTGTCTCCATACCAACTCAGTTCAAGGGTGTGCATGCACTCTCACACACATATGCACACCTAATTTATTATTATCATATTATTTGCTTCTGTCCTCTGTATCCTCAACACCTTACTTGTAGGCCATTGTTGCATTATTCTTCTAACTTAGAAAGTTTAAATAAATCTCTACTCTCCACCCCTCTACCCTCTCCATCCATCTCCCTTTCCACAATGACATCAGTTGAATCTCTTGTTAAGATGCTGCTGTATGCTCGGAAGAGCACAGGTTTGGGAGCAGTGAGAAGTGTTAGAACCCTGCGGTTATCGTGGCTTCTCTGTCTCAGTTACTTTATCTGTAGCGCACAGGGTTAGCAGGGCGGGAGGATTAGGAGACTTTTCGTGTCCCTTCCTGTATTGCTTTTCAGTGATTCCATTCCCCATCTCCCTCCTCCCCCAGCTTCAACAGCCAACTGTTGCCCAGGGGACTCGACGCAAACTCATTTGTTGCCTGCTCCCGCCACTCCCAGTGAGTCCCAGGCCCCTTGCATAGCACCACATGCCTCCTGCACACGGGACCTCCAGGACAGCACACCCCTCGTCTGATGGCCTTTCCCACTTTCCTTCCTCTGTCTGCTCATAAAGTTCTCCCTATTGAACTACCACATCCATGTCCAGAGTTTCCTCATCTTTCCAAGGCAGTGTCATCTAGGAAGACTCCTCTCTTCTTATTCAGTTGACTGAACTGTCCTTTCTCTGAAATTCTATCTTGCAGAGACTGAGACTTTCACGTGGCATACATACATACAAACACATGTGCACACATACCTACATATCATGTATTGTGTGATGTCTAGGTATGGATGTATGTATCCATCTCTCTCTATACGTATCTTTATTGTAAATTCTATTCCCGTGTCATTAAAAATTTTTTTTAATGTTTATATATTTTTGAGACAGAGCACAAACAGGGAAGGGGCAGAGAGAGGAGACATAGAATCAGAAGCAGGCTTCAGGTTCTGAGCTGTCAGCACAGAACCCCACGCAGGGCTTGAACTTATGAACCACAAGATCATGACCTGGGCCAAAGTCAGATGCTTAACTCACTGAGCCATCCAGGTGTCTTTATTCCCATGTCATTTTTTATCTAGGGTGTAGGACATGAAATATAGCTCAAGAATAGGTATTCACCTCCTTTCCTCACTTAGAAGAATTCACAGTATTTTTTTTTTTTTCCCACCTGGAGGAATTCTGTGTATTCCTGGTCAGCACACAAAGCTTGACTTGACAGAATCTGAGTGATGGGAGAGGGGAAATAACTGTATTATTTTATTTCAGAAAGCTATGGGTAGAAGAGAAACCAGTCAATCAAGAAGATTGGGAGTTTCATTTCCTTGCTGTAAAATTTAAGGTCTGCAACAGCATGGATTTTGTGTGACAAGCTCTCCTATTTATCCCTGTTCTTGAAATGCTTGGCATGCAGTAGGCGCATGCTACATATTTGTTGAAAGGATGAGTGACAATGGGTCACCCCAGGTAGGCTGGGGTGATGGAAGTAACAGATTTTGGAAGTTATGAACAAATCCTTCCTTGGCTTATTTTTTCTAGATGTTAGTAAATATTCAAAAGATTAGCAAAGATTTCCTAGATGTTGAACTGACATTTCACTGAGCGAGGTAGCATCCCATCATCCCTTGCAAGGGAGGACAGTCCCCAGAAAGGAGGTGCAGGCCCCCACAGGAGGGAGTAATGCACTAAGTGCACAGAACAGGAGGGGTCCAGCTCCTCATGGGCACTTTCACCACCACTGGAGAGACCCCCCTGGCATGCAGGCTCAGTCATAGGAAGTCTTCCTAGAAGAATGAACTGATTCCCAGGTGCTGTGGCTCACCGGCTATTTTGGATACCTCTGGTCACTGGTTCTGTTTTGTTCAGTGACTGATGTTCTGCTTGGAGTGAATAAACAGAGTGCCAGTAGGTGCCATCCACACTCTGTAGAGGACCCTAGGAAGGAAGAGAATCTCAGCAGATAAAAACTTAATGGTCTGCAATTTGAAAAGAATAAGACGTATAGCAGTGGAGGTGGCTTTTTTCTTGTGTTTAGGTCAAGGAATCAGAATTTAAGATGTCAAGTTTTTTTCTGTGACAAAACAGTGGTTTGAGTGTAAAAAGTGGCCAGATGTCCATAGGAAGGAGTGCTCTCTAGATGAAAGAGAAATGTGTCTTTTGTTCCCTGTTCATTCATGCATTCATTCATTTTACAAATTTGTGCGGAGTACCCGCACAGCAGGTGTTGGGGATGCAGTGGTGAATAAGGGCATCCTAGACTCTGCCCACCACCCAGAGTTCATGGTCTCACGGGGAATAGATATTAAGACCAGCAGAGCCAGGTGTGATGAATACTTTGAACGGGAAAGTAGAGGGAGCATGAGAGCCTCTAACATGACCGGACTGAGGGGTTCTGGTAAGATACGTTTGAGAAAGTGGTCTTTATTGAATTTGGGAATTGGAGTTCATCAGATAAAACAGAAGAGGGTTCCAGGAAGTGGTGATAATGTGTTCCAGCCTCAGAGAGGAGGAGTGTAGACCCTTTGAGAATGGAAAATAAGTTCAGTTGGTGGCAGTGGGGACAGGAAGGGAGGGTGGCTGGAAACAGGCTGTGTGAAAGGATTCTGAACTTTATCCCAAAGGCACTAGGAAGCTATTGAAGGATATCACATTGTTTAGGTGCTATAAATACTGTGACACTGTGATATTAGCTTTCTGTGTCTGCGGTGATAAATGACCACACACTTGGTGGTTTAAAATAACACAGTTCTAGAAATCTAAACTGTGGCTCAGTGGACTAAAGTCAAGGTGTTGACAGAGCCGTGTTCCTTCTGAAAGCTCTAGGGGAGAATGCCTTTTCCAGCTTTAGAATCCGCCTACATTCCTTAGCTCATGTCCTCCTTCCCTTGGGATGTGGACATGTTTGACGCCATGACTCTGCCAACAGATATTAAGCATGGAGGCAACACTGTCTGATTGGTGTGTATTCCATGAGGACAGGAGCCCTGGATCTTTGGATCACCACTATATAACCTGTGCTTGGCACTGTGCCTGGCACATGATAGGTGCTTCATAAATATTTTCTGGAAGAGTGAGGAGAAAGATATTTAGGAAGTTTTGACTACAGAAAAAAGAATGGGTTGAGTTAGAGCAAGAGTGGATATAGACAGGCCAGTTAGAAAGTTATTTTTGTCCAAGGGCACCTGGGTGGCTCAATCAGTTACACGTCCGACTCTTGATTTCAGCTCAGGTTATGATCTCACATTTGGTGAGATTGAGCCCCACCTCAGCTCTGCGCTGACAGTGCGGAGCCTGCTTGGGATTCTCTCTCCCTCTCTCTCTGCCCCTCCCCTACTCACATGCATGTTCACTCACTCACTTGCTCTCTCTCTCTCAAAAGAAATAAACATTAAGAAAAAAAGTCATTTTTTTTGTCCGTGAGATGTATCAGAATTGCCTGGAAAAGACAGTATCTGTGGTTGGATCTGAGAACAATTTAGGAGACACTCAGTACAACTCAGAGGTTGATTAGATGTGAGGGTGGGTGACACACAGATGTTTAGCTTGGGCATGGAGGAAGATGGTGGTGCCTGTAATGTCACAGGGAACCTGGGTTCAGATGAGACAATGAGCATAGATTGGGATGGGCTGAGTTTGAGTCGCTTGAGACTGGGATCCCTAAGTGGCAACTCCTAACAGGCAGTGACCTATATGGCGTCTGAGGCTTAGGAGTGAGACTGAGGCTGGAGTTTAAGATCTGGAAGTGAAACCAGCACTTCAGGGGTGGTTGGTGGAAGTCACGGAATCTGACGTGGTCACACGGAGGAAAAGTGCAGAGGGGGAAGGGGAGAGGGCCTGGACCAAGCTCTGGAGCACAGTTCACAAAATCTGCTTCTCATTCCCATATCACTGCTCTGCATGTTGAAACTCAGGCTTGGAAAGGGTCATTGTTTGCGTCAAGTGTTTCTGACACATTCGTTAGGATGAACCCTGGGGGGTTGGCATGGAATATGGAAATCACGTATTTTTAGAAAGCCCACTTAGAGATTACTTGCACTGAAGTTTATGTGTGTCAGGTCTGGAATTTGGGTCTAGTTAGGTGTATATTTATCGAGTTTGAATGGAGAATGTGCTTAGGTGCCTCAAAAATCTGTAATGTGCAAACAGGCACTCCCAGGAGCTGGAAGGAGCTGGGACTGGCTCCATTCCCTTTCTTTCCTTGTTTAGCTTCTTACCATGAACGCTTGGACTGAGCCAGAAGCCAGGTGTCCAGCCTGGGTATCCTGAGGGCCGAGGCCCAGCGAGAGTTTGGGGACCTTGGAGTAATAGTTATGAAGGATGGAAAGATCCAGGGCACTGCCAGAACCCAGTGACCTCACCCTGCGAAACTGGATAAAGCCCAGTCACCAAATCTAAAGGGAAGAAAAGAAGAGGAGCATTCAGAGCACTTGTACTTAAGAATAATAGTTGAGAGTAGACAACGTTATGATATCCTTCCCAGGATTTTAAAAAGGTTGTGAGAGGCCCATGATACGTCAAATTTTTTGAGATCCTAAGTATAAAAAATCCCAACCAACAACAACTAAAAAGGGAAGAAATGTTGAAACAACATTACGAATATTACAAATATCTAGGCTTACATTTAACAAACAAATCATTTTAAACCCCCAAATTTTAAATTTTAAATTGTACTGTAATGCAGTACAATTGGGTTAGGCATGATATAGTCAAAGGTTTTATAAAAGTTAATTCACAGTGTATCAGGTGGTATGGTGTGGTGAGGCAACATGAGATCAAAATCTATTGATGGATGTCATTGTCTTTTGACCATGTGTGTTATCTATAGTTGTTATATATATTATATATGTATATGTAATATATATAAAATATATTTATAATAGTTATAATATATATAAATATATATTAAATGTATATTAAATTATATATTATATGTATATTAAAAATTAAAGTTAAAAATTGTGTCCCTGTGATTGTGAGGCCAAGGTGAAATGGCCCTTCAGTGATAGCTCTTAATACATTTTATCCGTTATTTAAAACCCAAATAAAATATTCTTCCCCTCCCTTCAACATTAATCAAGAGCCAATAAATGCCATGAAATGGGCTGTGCCAGGTACTGGGGGCACAAAGATGGATAAAATGCAGCTCTCTGCCGGAAAAGCTCATATGGCTGAGGAATCCACCCCAGCTCTCTCTAATTCAGCAGAAAATTTCTTGCTCTTGCTATCTTCTCTTGAGTCTGAAGACTTGAAGTTTGCCTCATTTCCTTTTCTTCCTGTACTTAAATTCTCCACTACTTTTTGAACAAACTTGAAGCACATTCTGTTGCTATTTATTTTAAGATGAAAATAAATTTTATTGTATTTATATCATAAATAATTGTCAATTACAAGCAATTTTGATGCAAAATCTAATCATCAAGTGTCATATCCTTTGGTGTAGACTCTGCAGCCCTATGCCTTGTGTGCTCAACAAATGCTGTTTTGCTAGTTGATGCTTTTGATGTTAGGGTCCCTTTTGGACTCCCACATAACAATGGCTTAAAATAACAGGTGCAGAAACTGCTAACTGTTGTCCAGTTGTCCTTCTCCCTGTCTTCCTTTTACTAACGGAGACGCCACCATTTTAGAGAGTAATGGCTGCTCAGCCAGAGACTACATTTCCCAGCCTCCTTTGCAGTTGGGTGTGGCAATCAGAGTAAGTTCAGGCCAATGGGATAGGAGAGAGACAGCCACTCCTGCAATTTCTGGGTTTTGCCCTCAAACAGAAGCTTCCAGTTAGCTCTGATAGCTGTTATTATCTCTACTTCTGGCACTCTGGGAGAAAAGTTTTTACCTCTCCCTGATTGCCAGGCCGCATGCACGTGTACATGTTACATCACTTCCCTTTGTTGTAACAACCTTCTTTATCTGCCAGGCTCCCTGTGGAGCTCCCCGAACCCTGAGTCATATTTACCTTTCCAGCCCTGAGTAGTAGTATCCGGTGTTCTGCCACGTTAGAGGGTCCCCATCAGTGTTTGCTAAAAAAAGAAGGAATGAAGGAATACCCCTTGCATCGGGATTCCTATCATTTCGGCTCAGTCTACAAAACGATGCAAGGTGCACAGAAAGTATAGTGTGATGAGCGTTTTTTGCTAGTCACCCAAAATAAGCAGGTGTAATTGTATTTCAGCAATTAACCCCTCCCCTTATCCCACCCTGTACACATTACAGAATGCACCCTTGCCTTCATGCTTCTACCATCCATAAAATGCCCAAATATCTAGCCAATGGTGACAACTTTTAATTTTCATTAAATTTTTTTTTAGGGTGCTACCACATGATTCAGTCAAACGGTTAAATGTCACTTTCAGAGAATTCGGTAATACCTTATAGGAATTTCAGCTTTTAAAAGATGCTGGTCATCTATGTTCCTTGATACAGAGCTGATTGGTTTGTAACTGGAGGAGGGGGCTTGCCTCCCTGTCATGACAATAACGTTACATCTTGGAGCATCTCTGGGTAACGTGACATCACTGAGCCACCCTAGACACTGCCAGTGGCCATCAATGCCGTCAGCCAGTGCCTAAGCTACCCTGATTTCTTCTGCTTTGGGAATCCCAGGCTAGTTTTGCTTGGGCTCTGAATACCCTCCATCAATTGCTATTTGTCAGGCAAGCGGGTAAACAGCAAGGCAGGGTGGAAAAAAGAAACAAGTTTATTGTACTACGGTGGTGCTAGCAACAGCAATCACTAATCACGGTGGCAAAATACATTTTATTTTCCTTCCCTCCTGTGCTTTTCTATAAACAGCAAAACACATTGAATCAATTTTTCAAACAAACTTGGAAAATCAGAAAATACAATGACCTTTAACAGTTGGTAGCATGAATTATCTTGGGCCACAAAGAGGTTTTTAACCATTGAGACACATTGGCAGTGTGACAAGTGAGTTTTTCCCCCTTCCAAACCGTTAAAAATAGCTTTTATAAACTCTTAACTCCCTCTGATGGTGAGCTCACCATTAATCACCTTTATGACATCTTATATTTAGGCCACGGGTAAATCCATGGGTCCTAATCAACCACTTTCCTGAGGAAATTGGCCAAATCCCGACTTGGGGGAGATGAATCACAACAACTCCGCTATTCAGACAAATCTCTTTTCAAGTGCCCTTAAAGCTTTTTTTTCATACACCAGCGAAGACAGCCACACAGGAAACAATAATAGTTTAATCTCTTGAAAAATTTCCTTCCTGCATCGCCGCGCTCTCAGACAGGTAGTCAGAGCCAGCCAAAGAAAATTAGCGGCAGCCCCTGCCAAGAGCAGGCTGCTACTTGAGCCTCCGAGCTCCCCCGCGCCTTCCTCCTCTTCCCGTCCCCAGTGGGGGCAGGGGGGCTGACATGGGGCACTCTTCTGCCCCGGTGCAGCCCTTACCGCCATTGGGAAGGAAAGAAAGAGGCGCAGGAGGGCCACCGGTGACTCATTGTATGACGAGGCACTTTTAAAGCCTCCCCTCCCGGAATCCTCTCAAGCTTCTGGTCGGGAGGACGCACACGTTGTCCGGGGGAGCCCATTTGCTTCTCAGGAAATGCGGTTGCTCTGAGATGGAAACACTGCACATGTGCGTCCGCCCTTTGCTGGTCGCTCTCAGTGCGCTGTTCTAAGTGGGCTAGTTCTCAGCCCGCCGGGAACTGCTGTGGTTGTAGCAGGGCTCCCGTGAATCTGAGCTAGGTCTGAGATTTGTGGGAGGGCACAGGTCCCGCTCTCTGTAGGTTTGCCAGCTTCGCCCTCTGTGACCAGCATGCGGGTTGGTTTGGGCCATCATGGATACTTTCCCTTAGCGATTCGGTCACAGTTCCCAAGAATGGCTTAGGCTGTACCTTCCCTCAAAGGAGCTGCTTCCAACCAGCAAGTTCACCGAACTGTGGACAAAAAGTGACCCCCTTCCCCCTTCCCCACTAACCGCTAAAGGCCATTGACCTGTGGCTCAAATCCCCGGGGCACCTGGGTGGCTCAGTCGGTTGAGCGTCCGATTTCGGCTCAGGTCATGATCTCACAGCTCGTGAGTTCGAGCCCCAGTCGGGCTCTGTGCTGACAGCTCAGAGCCTGGAGCCTGCTTCTGCTTCTGTGTCTCCCTCTCTCTGACCCTCCCCCATTCATGCTCTGTCTCTGTCTCAAAAATAAATAAACATTAAAAAAAAAAATAAAAAAAAAAATCCCCAGATGACCTGTCCTCATGTGTTCCCTGGACCTGCTGGGTGCCCACCCCCTGTACGCATGCCTCTGTCTATGGCACCATCTCGCTCACTTGCCTCTTGGTGCTGGCTACTCACCCAACAGTCTTTTTGTTTTCCACCTTGGCTTGGCAATTTCACGAACAACCTGGACAGAATTAGTTGCATTTCCATCTCTTCTGCATTCCCCCTTCCCATGTTTGTGACTTCTATGAAGACATAGGGGCACCTGGCTGTCTCAGTTGGTTGTGTCCAACTTTTGATTTTGGCTCAAGTCACGATCTCACGGTTCCTGGGATCAAGCCCCACTTCGGCCTCTACGCTAGCAGTGTGGACCCTGCTTGGGATTCTTACTCTCCCTCTCTCTCTGCCCCTCCCCCACTCGCACATGTGGGCGCTCTCTCTCTCTCTCTCTCTCTCTTTCAAAATAAATAATTAAACTTAAAAAAAAGAGAGAGAGAGACTCTCTGTATAGACTAGAACATGGCCCAATCTCTCAGATTAGGAGAGAGGGGACAAAAGGATTAATTGGCCACACTTCTGATTGGCACAAAAGAAAGCAGAATTCATGTCTATAAAGATAGTCCCTCCAGGCCGCCCACAGTGTCTGAGAATTCTCTGGCCCTGTTCTCACACATTTTCTAGGCAAAGCAGAAAGTACTTGAAATAGGGCCTAATGGTTTTCTTGTCTTCCTCCATTGTTCAAGGATAACCGAAGATGAGCTTTGTAGGATTTCCTTGAGACAGATGCACTGGCCAGCCAGGAATGTCGTCTCGGGGTCCACATGAAAGTCAGCAATCCATGTCGCCACGGTGGCTGTGGAGGGGGCCTCACTCACGCTGTTGTGAAGGAATGTCAGAGACTACGTGGCACCTTAAAATGTTCATCAGAGAGTTATTTATGATATAAATTCTTGATGACATGTATTTCTGGCGGCAAGGGAATGCTTAAATCAGTTAGTACCGTCCGTTCAACAGACCCTTGTCTCAGCAGCGAAAAGTCACGTTTTCAAAGAAAACTAAATGGGAACATACTTGCACTATGTTCAGTGAAAAAAAAAGTAGAAGGCACTGTTTATACTGTTTGATTCCAATTTAAGTATATTTATTACAGAAAAAAGGTTTATTTTTGGTAAATGGAATTATGAGTGGTTTAATTTCACTCTCACAAATTTCATTATATCTAAAATGTTTTTAATGCAGCAGTGTTGTTTTATAACCCCAAACCCATTGTCTTTCTTTCTTTCTTTTTTTTGTTGTTTAGTGTTTTTATTTATTTTTGAAGGAGAGAGAGAGATAGAGATAGAGCATGAGTGGGGGAGGAGCGGAGAGAGTGGGAGACACAGAATCCAAAGCAGGCTCCAGGCTCTAAGCTGTCAGCGCAGAGCCTGATGCAGGGCTTGAACTCACGAACTGTGAGATTATGACTTGAGCTGAAGTCGGATGCTTAACTGGCTGAGCCACCGAGGTGCCCCTGTCATTATTTCTGATTGTATCACTATCCTCCATTTTACCTTAAGACTTCGAGTGTCTCACGAATTGCCATTTTTTTTTTTCCTCCCAAAGTCTTCGCCCATGGAATTCTATGTAATTATGTTCTGAGTTTTAAAAAAATTTTTTTGGTTTAGGATATTTCAAATATATTCTTCTGCTTGGCTGTAAAACCCCAAGGGCATGCCATAATTCTCTTTGGGTACCTGTTCCTCATCTCCCAGACAGTTTATTTTGGTTAATAAGAATTCAGTGTTGGTGGGACTTCCCATTATTTTCTCTACAATCTGATAGATGTGAAATTGCCACTGAGATAAGTGAAGAATGTATCAGATATGGTGTTCACTGTTCCCTCCAAGTGTCTACAGTAAATTTCCTATTCCTTGCGTCTTGCTCAGCCTCTGAGCCAATAAAACCAGATTCATCAACACTTTCCCCTGGTCTTTGTCGTACTCTCACCATGACATCCCTTCTGCTCATCTTTTTTTTTTTTTTTTTTTTCCTTCTTGTCCACATTGACATGCTCTTCACTCTGACTTATACTCTAGGGTTAGTGGGTTCCTCCCACATGCCTAGACCCTGTCTCTGTCCCTGAGACATGACTGAGGTCCAGTCTTCCTCCATTTCTTCCTCACCTCTGTTCATCTCCGGCATCACCTCTACCGCCATGTAGGGAATTATGTGTCTGTCTTCTTCCTTAGAGGTGGGGATCCCTTCTTCTTTATCTGTCCAACCCCAGTGTGTAACAGGATACCCCATTTTCATAGGTGCTCAGAATAATTATGTGAAGTAAATTATGCTGGTTTTATTATTTTATTTTTATTTTTTTGAAGTTTATCTTGAGAGAGAAAAACACGAGTGGGTGAGGGGCAGAGAGAGAGAGAATGAATGAATGAATGAGTGAATGAATGAATGAATGAATGAATCCTGAGCAGGCTCCATGCTGTCAGCGCAGGGCCAGATGTGGGGCTTGAACTCACAAATTGTGAGATCATGACCTGAGCCAAAGTCAAGAGCTGGATGCTTAACCGACTGAGCCACCGAGGCACCCCTGAATTATGCTGGTTTTAATTTCTATTTTCCAAGCTACAGGATCAGTTTATTTTAAACACTGTTATGTTTGTGTTGTGATTCATAGCACATCAAGTTTTCATGTTTTTTTTTTTTAAGTCCTTGCACTAAAATCTCACATTTTCTTTGTTTATCATCTCAACCAGCTATCTTGTTTTCTAGCTGGTCCTTTCTTGTTGTCTTCTCTGACTCTGTCAGGTCACACATACATATTATACAGAATTGCATAGCTATTCTGTCTTGAGAACTTGCCTGTTTAGTTTTATTTAGGAATTTTCCTCCTTTCTTAATTTGAATTTGAAAGCGCTGAGAAGGAGGAAGCCTAGAGGGAAGGAAGGGAGAAAAAGAGAACGATAGGGGGAGTGGAATGATTATTTCTGTATTTTGTCTTTAAAATTTTTGTGCTATATTTTGGTGAACATTTCCGTGGTTCTTAATTAAACACTATTTTTCCTGGAGTTTCGATATTAGGTAGAGGATAAAGACATTGAAATACCAACTGGGCAGGGAAAAATTATGTTGACTCATATATTCCAAAGAAAATTTGAATCAGTAATGCTACATTATGATGTCTTTGGGTAGTGGCATTACTATATAAACAACCTCTGAAACAATAGCATTTGGCAAAGTAAAGATCTTTGATAGATATTTTTAAGGCAACCTTAAGTTTTATCTTCTGGGCCAGTGAAGGCCTACGAATGTCCAGAATTTGATGTAGGGTAGGAAATGTTCTTACTATATATAATTAAAAAGGAATCCCTTCAAAGATTGACTGATGAACCAAAATAAAATTCAGAATAAACAGGGCATAACTGAATGGCAAGGAGGGAGGTCATCAACCCTTGACAAGGATCTCGGCCTTATCACCACAGCCCTTCCTGGATGCCTGTAACTATAGCTGGCTGAGCCCTGATTTGTCTGACTTCACTTCATGAAATTTTTGTGACCTAATAAACAAATAAGGTGTGGTGGGAACCAGAATGAGATCCGGCCTGGCCAAGCCCAGACTAAGCACTCAGCAACAGGTTCATCCAAAGCAATGCCTTGCCCAGGTCAAGTGTGTTAACACTTTGCTCATTTCAGGCAAAAGTTTAGGTGGGTCAGAGAACATCCATATGCCTCTGACCTCCACCCCATGTTGCCTCTTCTGTTTAGTTGTTGAGGGAGACACTGGCCCAGAAGATTCAAAGGACTGATTGCTCTCGAAAGCATAAGAAATCACAATGTGATTTCCTGACCTCATAAGACATGCGTGGATGCTGGCTCTCTGGGTGGGGCAAGGTGAGGGAAGGAGCGTGGCATGCCACACTGATAAGTGTGAAATTCTTCTCTTGCTCTCTCTCCTTTCCCCCCACCTACCCTATGCTTTTTGTGATCTTTCTAATTGGGCTAAGTGTGCACCGAGTTGCTCATTTTCCTCCTGCTCACGCAGGAGACCACATTCTAGGCCTCTTTATTGTCCACCAGCTGGATGTGTGTGGTCCAAGGAGAACTCCAAGGGCCAGATAACGGTGAGATCACCAGAAGGGACAAGTCAGGGTCCCCAAATGCCCCTGTGGTGAGCTGCTGCTGTATGTTTGATCAGACTGTGATATGAATGGGGCACAAACATTGATTAGGGTACACTGCTGAGATTTTGGGTTGTTTGTTATGGTAGGTAGACTGACCAATACAAGGTGGTTGCAAAATCTAATTTTCCAATGGCCACGATACCTTCCTTGTTCTCTGCCTCAACTTCTGCATCTATAAAATGGGACACTGATAATACTTATAAGGACTTGGGGAGATAGAATCACAGAATAGTGCCTGGTACTCAGTGAGATGCTAGCCACTGCTACCATTAGGTATCATGATTCCTACTACTCTTACCTCTGCTGGAATACCACTCCAGTTATTGCTGTGGAGCTTTCTTTTGGGAGGAGGAAGCCCATGAAGTAAGGGGTTGTCATCCCAAGAAATCCTACCACAGCTCTCATCCTTCCTGAGAGGAGAAAAATAGGTTTCTCGATGAGAATTCATGTGAGGTACTAGCTAAACTAACAAGTCTTAGATCATGTTACTCAGGGATTATGTGTGAGGAATGGATGCGTTTTCTACTGTTACTAAAGCTGAATGCCACCTAATGGTTCACAATGGATTTAGAAGGGAGAGATCATTTTGGGTTATGAGAAAATCATTGAAAAGTTCATGGAAAGGCAGTTAATGATTTAATTTTCCTAGCTTATTCAGGAGTAGTGGTCTCACTTACTGAAAAGAACATACAGTGAATGTGGTGCTAGAAATTTCATAGTGGCCATAGAGTAAATTTGACATTTCAATGGGGATGTGCTTTATGAAACTTAGGTAATGGGGTTTTAAACAAAAACAACGTGGCATTAATAGTAATTTCCCAACCAGTCAATTAGGATAATTAAAATGGCTTTAATTGGCTGGTAGATGTCTGAGTCCCAGGAGGGTATAGTTGAGAAGTCAGGTGTGGTCATTGAAAATGTAAGCTTTGGAGTCAGACTGCCTGGGTTTAGATTTGTCAGCTTACCAGCTGCGTGACCTTAGGCGAGTAACAGTCTCTCTGGGCTTTTGTTTCTTCACTTGTAGAATGAAAATCGTCATAATACCTTTCTTACAAGGTTATGATGATTAGATGAGTTAATACATATAAAAGGCTTAGAATAGAATGATAATAATAATTATCATCATCAGTACAATTATTATTATTAGAAAATATTATTTAGTAACTTGGCCTGGAACATATCCATCTGTTTTTTTCTTTCTTTTTTCTTCGATATAATTTGTTGCCAAGTTAGCTAACATACAGTGTATACAGTCTGCTCATGGTTTTCGGGGTAGATTCCCGTGATTCATCGCTTACATACAACACCCAGTGCTCATCCCAACAAGTGCCCTCCTCAATGCCCATCACCGATTTTCCCTTCTCCCTCACCTCCCCCATCAACCCTCAGTTTGTTCTCTGTATTTAAGAGTCTCTTATGGGTTTGCCACTCTCTGAAACTGTTTTTTCCCCTTCCCTTCCCCATGGTCTTCTGTTAAGTTTCTCAGGTTCCACATATCAGTGAAAACATGTGATATCTTTGTCTGACTGACTTATTTCACTTAGTATAATACCCTCGAGTTCCATCCACGTTGTTGCAAATGGCCGGATTTTATTCTTTCTCATTGCCAAGTAGTATTCCATTGTATTTATAAACCACATCTTCTTTATCCATTCATCAGTTGATGGCCATTTGGGCTCTTTCCATGATTTGGCTATTGGTGAAAGCACTGCTATAAACTTTTGGGTACAAGTGCCCCTATGAATCAGCACTCCTGTATCCTTTGGATAAATTCCTAGTAGTGCTATTGCTGGGCCATAGGGTAGTTGTATTTTTATTTTTTGAGGAACCTCCACACTCTTTTCCAGAGCGCATAGCCATCTGTTTCAAAGGTGTTTGGAGTTTTAGAGCTTTGAACTTCAGTCTTAAGGAGCTCCCCCTAGGGGTTTATCACAGAACTACATTTGCCGTATTTAATGGACATTAACATCAACAGCAGGAAGGACAGGGTTCAGAGCCAAGAAGGTGATACACATTGTTTGCACTAAGAGGCTCATTTTCATACTTTTTGTTTGAGGATATTTTTAGGCTGAATGCTTTTGAAAGCTGTTTACTGATGAGGAGGACTGGAAAGATAAGAATGAACCTGGTAGACAGAACTACAAAGAGCATTTATGGCTTCAACCCATCTCTGAAGATGAGAAGAAGTCACTGTCTTCCCATCTTGTAGAGAATTATTTTCCAGGAACCTAATTTTTAACTTCATCTCTTCCCTTTTGTCTCTCGACTTTCCAACTCTTCAAAACTATTTTCAAACCATATGGCATCTATTTTTAAAACTTTTTGCTTGGAAATAATTTCAGACTTCTAGGAAAATTGCAATAAGAATATTTACAAGATCAATAAATACCCTTACCAGGGTTCTCCTGTTGTGAACATTTTATTGGGTTTGCTTTATCATTTGTTCCCTCTCTTTTATGCATATACACACATGATAATTTTTGTTTTTGATCATTTGTAAGTAAGTTGCATACATCATGGGTTGTCATCCCTGAATACTTAGTGTTTATTTCCTAAGAGCAAGGATAATTATTCTCTTATATAACCACAACACACTTATCAGCTTTAGTAAATTTAACACCAGCATAATACTTTTATCTAATCTGCTGTCCATAATAGCCCTTATAACATTTTTTTCCTTCAATACAGGATCCAGCCTAAGACTGCATTAGTTGTATGTCTTTTTAGTCTCCAGAAGGCTTATTTTTAAAAAGAACACTTTTAAGTTCTAAAAGGTTAATCTAACTTTATTGCTGTTAATAACCTGATCAATTTATGATATTGATACTGTAATAAAGAAATAAAATGTTCATCTACTAGAATGGCTTACTTTTTCATGTGCCATTTAGAGATAAGTGGTTAATTTTTCTAAGTTATTCCTTTCTGGTGCTTCTGTTCCCATAAACTTCTCAAGGATAAGTATTCTCTGTCTTCCTCAAGTTTGATTTGATAAATGTATGGGCATCAACCAAATGAAATTCCAGGGAAATCTTGCAGTAAATAGCTGGGAAATGCATCTTTTTGGAATTCAGATTGAATCTGTGCTTTTTCACGTTGAAGTTTGCTCAGACAAATGCAGCATTTTATACAAGGAGAGTTCTATTGATATTTTTAGGTGCTTCTCAAGTTTCTGGGACAGTAGACACTTTACTGGGGTAGGGGTGGGGGATGAACCAACCCATAAAGCCTCTTGGAATGAATTGAACAAAGAAATGAGAAACAGCCTTCAAATTGGAGGTTTCCCTTTTCATTAGCATGGGTGATTACTTCTTTTGCCATTTCTTCCGCTCTTTGGACAGACCTCTGCAGGCAGAACCCGTGGCTTTTTTGAGGCAGTTTGCTACGCGTCTTTATGGATTCCATGAAGAAAAACGGGTGTGTGTGGTGGTGGGTGGGGTGAAGTGAGGGGTGGAGGGAAGATACTTGCTGTCCCATCCTTCAGAAGCCAGGATATGGCGAATTGGCTCAATCAAATCCAGTGGCTTGGAGAGAAGCAGTTGGGGAAGCAAGGAAAGTGCTAGACTGTGGAAAGTAGGGTTCATGGATAGATGGGAGAGGGCAGAAAGGGGGTTTCCTTTATAATCTTTCAAGTGGTAAATGTCATTATCAGTTCATTATTTATAAGATTGCTAGGGGAGGACCCAAACGAACAAACAAACAAACAAGCAAGAGGCCACGTGGAGGGGGAGCAACTTGTCTTCCTTTTCAGGCTGAATGTGATGAATGATTGGTTGAGTACTCGGGCAGAAAAGTGTGTTTCGGAGAATAAAGAAAAAGAAATGCACCAGGGAAACTGGTGTTTGAATTTTGGATCTAGATGAGAATAATATGAGAAATAGGGAAAGTTCTGGAACCTCAAATACAAGGGAGTAGAGAGTGAAAATGAAATCCTAGTCTAGGTGTAAAAAGAGACTCACTCTTCGCCGGGTGGGGAGGAGGTCAGGATGGAACAGAGGGAGCTGAAGCACAGCATTTTTGGACTCACTGAAAAATGCTGAGGTGTTCCATTCACTAGCTGTAGAATTTAGTCCACTAAATGGTGAAATGGGCATGAATTCCTATCTTTGAGTGCATAAGCTCACTTCTTTTAGGAAGAATGGGTAGCTTGTAATTACCTCTGAAGAGTAGCCACTCTGTGTGCGTAGAAGGGCCCAACTCACAGATGACGGAGACCTTAAACATTTGCCTCAGAAAATGGCCGCAAAGGAAGGCAGGTATTGTAAAGCCTTTCAGCCCCATTTCATGGGCTCACGGGCTGGTATGGGAAAACCCTAAGTATGCTCTTGCTGCAGCTTCTTAACCAACCACTCTTGGCAGCTGTTACCTGCTGTGAAAGTTAAGCATGACACTGAATAAATTAAGGGAGGTGTAACTATAGTTGTTCAATTGTCTTTCCTGCGTGACTTCTACAGATCAATCTGATTATTTTACAGACTGACTTTATAAGGAATAAGGATCTGGAACACAGTCCAAGTTTTTCTTAATAGGTAATATAAGTGGGATTAAAGATTAAACTCTAAATGGTTTTGGTAAACACTGAAGACTTCAGTACCACATAACTAGTGATGCCTAGTGATCCCTGGCATTTTTTCAGTATGTATGTGGGAGGGAACAATGAATAGGAGAAGGGTAGATAAAATCTTCCTGTCGTATGATACCTGGCAGCATCCATCCATTTCCAGAATGGCCACTTTTATGTCTTGATTTAAATAATCCATGAAGGAGAAAAGGGTGTAGTTCCTTCAAAGGCGGGTGAAGTGAGCCACTCTCTGTCTATCAAGTCTTTTTCCTGCTGTGACTCACAGATTGATGGCAAGGTGAAACTTCCTTAGTTTCACAAAATGTAGTTTGATGTTTAGATAATCATGCTTGTGGTTTTTGACCTTTATCTTTAGAATTTTTGTATAACAAGTAGTGCCCATAGCAAATTAAAGTTAGATTAGCTGTGTGGTCTATCTCATAAGGATACGTTACATAGGAATACATATATTTAACTCCATAACACTGACCTTTTTTTTAGGTAAAAGTGGACAAATATTTCTAATTTCATGAGATTCAAATTAAAATATATACAGGCATATTGCATTTCTACTTATCAAACAATAATGGCTACAAACTACAACTCCAGTAAAAAATGTTGTGAATAATAACAACAATATTAAAATATTCAACAAACTAATTTGTTGTCAGTGGAAGTCTACTATTGGGTGCAGGTGGTGTGTTGCATTCTGTGAAGGAACTTGGGGTTCAGGTTAAGGATGAGGCAGTCAGAAAGATCTCAGAGGGTATAATATCTGAGCAAGCCTGTAAATAACTTTTCCTCTGATGAATAATGGGGGAGGGATGTTGTATGGGGGTGTGAGAATGTAGGGAAAAGATCTTCCTGCTGGGAGCATGTATACAAAGGCACGTGGGTGTGGAGAACTATAAGCAGTCCACTACTGCCGTAAATAGCATTCAGCAGATGCCAGACCTTGGAAAGCCCTCTGTGCCGCCCTAAGAGATGCGAAACAGCTTCTGCTGCCCTTCTAATACCTTCCATTAATGGAGTTGAGCAGAGGGCTGCACCGGTCTCTAGTGTGGGGGGTGAGCTAGAGAGCCAGCTGAGAAGGAACACTGAGGGCTTGGCTCCGGTTGCCCCCAAAGCCATCTGCCTGGCCCAGATGTCTTCACAAGTGTGTGGTGTAGACAACAGAGAAGTGGGGAAGGGTTTCACACAATCCCTGGGTGCAGGTTAAAAGGTGGTCTGCACTGGGATACCATTTCTAGTTGTGAACTGGAGAAGGAATGATGGGGTTGGAGAGGAGAGAACAGATTCAGGGGACTTTAGGTCAGCAGGATTTGGGTATGACTTGGAGAAGGCAGGGGATGGTGGAGGAGGAGAAGTCCAGGATAACTCGCCAGTCCCTGTCTGGTTTCAACCGCAGAGGTGGCGAAGAAGTTGGCTTTAGTGGTGACGTTTGCCTCTTGGACACCCGAGTGCCTCTGAGACACCTCATAGGCAATTCAGTCTGGAACTCGTGGCATAGTCTGGGCTAGATGGACGGATTTGGGGGCAGCCAGCCCTTCTGTTCCCAGGGGTCCTTTTTAGCTTGCTCTCTAGTTCTCTAGCAGAATCTACGAGCAGAAGATGTTAGTATAACCAGCAGAAGCTCACTCTATCTTGTCTACCAGGGTCACAGGAAACCACATTCTCTTTTCCTTAAAGCAAAACCAATGGCATATGGTGAGAAAGGGGCTTGGGGTGGGGGAAGGGACTACTTACTCTCTTAGGAGCACATCCACCAAAAGTGGTGCTGTAGGGGGAGGAATTAAGATCGTGCTTGCCAAACTGAGAGGAACTTTCAGTACAAACGCTGAGCGCTCTTAGCTGCAAAATAGCACCTTCTGTAGGCAAAGAATTTTGTGAGCTTGGAATGATTACAATTTAATATACGTGTATGGAATTAAGATTTAATGCAAATGTAGTATAATTTATTATCCTCATAGCACCACTGGGACTAACAGGAACTCCTGTTCTTAAGGTGCAGCACACAGCTCTATACCCCAAATCAGAACCAGCTCATTAAAGCTGGCCCTATTGCAATGCAGGTAGGTCAGGGAGGTTCCTAAATTGGATAAGGAGCACCATGAACATTGACTGGCAATACTCTGGTGGCAGGAAGATGTTGTTAGGCTGGGTAGGACACAGCTGACACCGGGAGACGATTGGAAAGGTGGGGAAAGGGAGGGAGCTGGCGGTTTTGAAACGGAGCTATGGATGGAGGAGGTTAGGGAAGCAGATATCAGGGATGGATAGCTTTCAACTAGGAGTTCTGGGCCCTGAAGAGAGGAAGGGAGCCACTGCTGATTACCTGGAGGGAAGCAACAGAGCAGGGAGCGAGACCCTACCACCTCCAGTAAGTGGGGTTGGACATTCGCACGAGGTGAGAGGTGAGAAAGCCTGCTGGAAAGGCATCTGAATATGTGATGGATGAGCCAAGTTAAAAATACATGAGATTGTAGATCAGGGGCAGAAAGCACAGGATATATTTACTTTCTCCTTGGGCAGGAAAAGAAGAAAAAATGTTGGCCTTAGAATTTGCACATGTTGGTTAAATGAAGTGATAAAGTGGCCTCTGGAAAGAAATCTTGGAGACACAGCAATTGAAAGCAGGGTGATGATGAGGCACTATTAGTACTTAAGGGTACCAGGAACCCATGAGAGAGAAGATTGGGTTTGTCCTAGGGTGGAGGACAGCAAGTTAAAAGTCTGGGGACAACGAGATAAATCCAACCATTTTTATGGAAGAGGAGGAAGAAGAGAAAGCGGGTCGTCAAAATAATAAAAAAGTAGGAGCCCAGAGAGGGAAAGAAAAGGCTACGATTCAGTGTAAAGTGAGCCATGAAGCCTGGATTTGAATCCGGATTTGGCTGTTTCCATCTGTGTCCTCTGGGCAAGTACTAGGCTCTCCGAGCCTGAGTCGTCCTTTCTCTCATTCCGAAAACAGGGCCTAACTCACATTCTCTGAAGGGTCATTGAACAAATGAAACAACCTGGTTTCTCATTTCTATTTTTATTTTTTTCTCCTATATGGAACCTGTCTGGAGGTCCACGGAAACAACGTGGTGGCAGGCAGGGGGGAGGATTCAAGGCCTGGGTGTAGGACATTCACAGTGGAAGAGCCTCCAAGTCCATCTGGTTCCATAGGAAAAGTTCGAGAGCTCTCCTGGACTACAGTTATTGGGCTTGGGGGTGGGAACACATGTGGCCCCAGAGGAAACATTTTGCTTACCAACTTCCCACCTTTGCTGGAGTTCTGGCATTTCCACTGGTCAGTAAGCAGCAAAGATCCACGAAGCCTGTTCTGAATCCAAGTCTCTGTATGAAGGGCATTCTTCTCCTGTCTTCCCATAGGAGGTACAGCTATTAATTACACTAAGTGACAAAGATTCTCCTTGTTGCTTGACGGACACAAGGATGAATCTTTGTTACTGACTGCAAATAATAGAAGTCTGGTGCTGATCAAGAGCCAGGCTGGGAAAACATTCTTGGAGACACGCGGGGGGCATATGGCACCTTCTTCTGAATCAACCCAAGAGGCTGCAGGGAAACAGAGTAGGTATTATTTGGTCAAGTTCCTCCTATGAAAATATAGCCTGGCTCCTTTTTTTTTGCTTGTTCAGTTCTGGCAGTGGAACAACCTGTCTCTTTACATTAGTTCAGTTCTGTAGAGAAACAGTCATTTAGAAGGAAATACTTGGAAAATCCAGGCACGGATCCATTTTTAAAGTCACAACTGAATGATTGCTTTCTTATTGTGCTACATGGGGCTGGAAAAATCATTCCTTTCTGTACATATTTTTCTTTTCTTTTTTTTTTTGCTTTGTGTTTTCATTTTGCTTAAGACACGCATATGTGCCAGAAATGAAAACATTTTCAAAGGGCAAGTTTCAAGGACAACTAAAAATAGGACCTGTTGCCAAATATACATTTCCCCAGTATGTAAATGACTGGAAAGGAGTACAATGAAAAGCATATGCTATTCAAATTTTCTTTAGGAAAAAAAGAAAAAAAGAGCTGAAGGGTTTGACTTCTGGCTCTGAAACTCTTTAAACTAGTGGTTTGCTCTTAAATTTTATCCTTAGTCTTCAGACATGATTCTCTGCATAGTCTATGTCTATCTTTTCATGAAAATGGGGGAAAAACCCCAAACTAAGAACAATTTTATTATCCAAATGGGAAAATGTTATTTCATTGCATCAGTCTGTGGCTTGACATGAAACATTCAAGCAATTATCGAGGCTAAAAAAGGTATAAAACACCCAGAACATCTAGGCCACTAGCAGCTGCTTCAAGACCCAAGGATGAATCAATGAGTTGAGAAGTAAATGCAAATTTATTGAGGGAAGAAGCCTTTGGTTTCTTGTGTTCCGTGGTCTGCCGTCAGGAATTACCTCAAATTCTTTCTGGGGGATAAAACCAAAGACACAACTAAATACATTAATTAAAATCAAAGACATCAACGGTGACAGAGATTTCCTTGAGATTCTGGTGTGGTCACCCTCTGTGAATGAATGCTCTCTGTGCTGTGCCTTGTAATTTAGCAGAATCATCATTCATTATGAAAAATCCCACTGGCGAGCCAGTCTTTTGAGTGCCTTATTTTATTGTCTGAAAAAAAAAATAGTTTGGTCAACGAGTCACACTTACAATTATTCTACAATGTCGTGTTGGAGAGCCGCACACCTGAGTTGCTGCATCCTTCACGAGGAGGATCCCATGGGGCTGGGGTCCCCTGAGTTCCCTGGAGCTCTCCTCTACCTCTGACAGGGCTGTGGAGGCAGTGCTGGGCCACGAATTGTGACTGAAGGTCTAGACCTTTATCCTTGGAATTATCTCACTTTCCCAGCCCTAGTTAAATTTTGCCTTCCATATCTTAATGTTTCCATGATAGACCATGGAAAAAGAAACTTAGAAAAGGTTTCATCTTTGCTGTGAAGAAGGTCTGACCTTTGCTCACATTTGCCAGAGAAAGTGGCTTACAGCACCAATTAACATGAATTATTAACTCCCAGATTAATAATTTATTAGAAGCCTAACGGCCTGAGGCACTGCCCGATCACACTATTGAAAGAAAAACGAAGAAAACAGCATAGCTCTAATTATAACAATTTATGGACGATGCTTAGAATAAGTAATGGCTTTTACACTTTCTAAAGGATTTTAAAATTTCTCCTTAATACCACACTGGCTGCAAAGACAGATGAATTAACTAATAATTCCTATAATTACTTGTGTGATGTTGACATGTTGACTTAAAATTATTTAACAAGTACTCACATAGCCTTTCCTTTGTGTCCACTTTTTTTTAAAATTTATTTTAGAGAACGCAAGTTGGGGAGAGGGCCAGAGAGAGAGAGAGAGAGAGAGAGAAAGAAAGAGAGAGAGAGAGAATCTTAAGTAGGCTCCTTGCCGAGCCCATGAGGGGCTTGATCCCATGACCTTGGGGTGATGACCGGAGCTGAAATCCAGTCAGATGCTCAACCGACTGAGCCACCCAGGTACCCCTTTGCTCCCACTTCTATTGAAAGCATTTGTGCAGATTAATTCATATAATCCTCCTCACAGCCGTCTGAGCTGGACACGGTATATCATTCACATGTTTCCTGGAGCGGCACCCAGAGTCACCCAGAGAGATGGTGATGCGGTGTTAGTTTGCCAGGACTGCTGTGACAAAGTACTGCAGACTGAGTGGGTTAAATGACAGAAACCTATTCTCTCATGGTTCTGGAGGCCAGAAGTCCAAGATCAAGGTGTCATCAGGTCTGGTTCCTTCTGAGGACCATGAAGGAGAATCTGCTCCAGGACTCTCTCCCAGTTCTGGTGGTTTCTGACGATTTTGGGGGTAGGGGTGAGGGATTCCTTGGCTTGTGGAAGCATCACCCTGATCTCTGCCTGCATCCTCACAAGGCATCTTCCTTGTGTGGGTGTCTGTGTCCACACATCCCCTTTTCATAAGGACAGCAGTCTTGTTGGATTAGGGGCCCACCCTAACAACCTCATTTTAACTTGATTACCTCTGTAAAGACCTGATCTCCAAATAAGGTCACATGCTGTGGTGTTGGGAGATAAGGACTCTGACATAATGACATCTGAATTTTGGGAGAGACGTGGGGGAGTGGACACAATTCAACCCATAACTCGTGTAGAGCTGGGATTCGATGCTGGGAAATCTGGCTTGGGTCTGTGCTCTTCACCATCAGGCTAGGCCACTTCCCATTTGTGGGTCTTTTTGAGGACAAAAAGCTCATTAAGGCAAATTCAACTTAGAGCATCTTATTGATTCCTGTCCAAGAATTGTCCTCAGCATGGCATCTCATGGGAACAGTGTCTCTGTGAGCTCAGGCAGAGATCTGGCTAATTTAGGGGATCAGACTGGTTTATAGCTGGAAGCTCTCTAAATTCCCTTCAAGGCCCAGGCCCACTGCGTTTTGAAATCAAAAAGCTCTTCCAGTTCTTTCGATGTGACTCTGGAGCACATGTTTTCTTAAATCCACATTTTAAAGGCATTTTAGGAGGGAGAGACCTAATTACTCCTTTTTTTTTCTTCCAAATTCCTGTTCTTGGAGCCACAATTAGGTAATACAGCACCAGTCTACCTTGCAAATTGACCTGACCTCATCATCTTTTGAAATGGAAAGAGAGAAACCAAAGGGCCCCAGGAGTTCTTATTCTTTGGCCTTCTGGCTTGACAAGGAAGCAGAGCTTGAAAACCCTTGTTCCCTAAGGGAGGAGAGAAAAGAAACCAAAAGAGCAAGGAAAAGGAGAGTCAGGAAAAGGAAAGGAGCAGAGAAAATAATTTTGCAAATAAAAATAAAAATTGTATGTGGGATTTAGAAAATTATGCTTTGCTTTATCAAATGCCAATCTTCAAAGGAGAAGAGTGAGAGCTCACACATGGTTATTCCATGGGTGAAACCCAGGGTGGGGATTTACACGGGCCACTTCCTATCACCTCATTTCGCTCCCCGCCGAGCTCCCTCCAAGGCCGTCTGGGAGATTCGTTGCAAAGATCAGATTCCCAAGAACATATGCTACATTTGGCACTCAACCTCAATATTTTTAGGGTTTTCTTCTTTCCTTCTTTTTGTTTCTTTGTGAGTACAGACTTAATAGCATTTTAGTGCACTTTACGTGGCAGACCACTTCCTTGTTTCTCTTCTCTTTTGAGGCAAAGAATGTGATAACATCATGGAGGAGGATGCCAGGTAGATTATAGAAATTCCTTCCTAAATTGTCCACCCCTTCCGGTATGCTTACAAATTTGGTCCATTTTGAGGACAGAAGTCATGGAATCCTTTCTAAGTTGAGTCTAAAAGAGGCACAGGGAATTCATTACAGAGGGTAGAGTGAGCCCAGGAAGGTCAGAGTTTCGAAAAGAGGGACATCGGATCTGTTTAGGAATTTCTGATTCTTGCCTTGAAATGACTGGCCTAGAAGTTTGATCAGGTCCCTACTTCCCTCCCTCCCTTGGGGGCTGCTCTTCTTTGGGACCCCTGACAACTGTTAATTCATACAGAATCTAGCAGGCTGGTAGAGTGCAAAACTGGCCACACTCCTTTACTTTTCCCTGTATCTGTCCATGTTCACTGAAGTATGATTTTGCAACTGTCTCATCAAAGGGTGGGGTCAGAGTCTGTTTCCCCTATCTTTGAACCTGAACCGCCCTGTGAGTTGAACCTCAATAAGTTGGGCCATCCCTTTCTCCATGTTTTGAGGTGCCATCCTAACAGCTGGTGTGTATAATCTCCTGGGATCCTACTGAAGAAGGTTAAATAAACTCTAAGCAAGGCCAGTCTGCTATGCCAAGGTCAGGGCCCTGGCTGGGAAAGAATGGGACCCTGACACCTGGATGCAGGTGATTAGGAAGACACAAAGGAGGCACTGGGGTGCGATTGAAGGAAGCACTCACTCTCAGGTCCATGCAAGTGCAGGGGTGAGCAACTCTTGAAATTCAGTATCTTTTTGATGTTCTCAAAAGTCTCAAACCTCTAGATTCGCTTGTACCCACTTGTACTTCTGAGCCTGCAGAAGTAGCCTACGCCTCCTCTGAAGAGCTGGCACTTCTCTTATGCTTGGAGGCAATGCAGAGGCATCTCCCTTCCTGGCCCCAAGGCCTATAACGAGGGTTTCATCAGGACATGCCTCAGCTGAAGATATGATAGCCCTGACCACTGAGGGAACGAGCTGCAAATTGTAGGTGGCAGGGACCAGCAGGACCAGCAGGACCTGAGAGCATCCACTGGCCTGATTCCAAGGGCTCTGGGTCATGGAGCTTGGGATGCAAGGTTGGATAAGGGAGAGTTTGTTGATTTTTCCAAAGTCAGACCCACTAGCAAGGACCCCAGGATGTTGTTCAAGCTTGCTATGAGGGGCAGCTGGGAAGCCCATCCCTGCCCCAGCACATCCTGGGCCAGTCCCTCCAGAAAGCTGACTGGTGAATGGACTAGGCTCAGGATGTATGGAATAAGGAACTTTGATTCCTTGCACTTTGGCATGAGGTCTATAATTAAGACTTTATTATTAAAAATTTTTAATATTTATTTTTGAGAGAGAGAACGAGTGAGAGAGAGAGAGAGCAAGTGAGGTTGGGGCAGAGAGAGAGGGGGACAGAGGATTGGAAGCAGGGCTCCGTGCTGACAGCAGAGAGCCCAGTGTGGGACTCAGACCCATGAACCACAAGATCACGACCTGAGCAGATGTCTGATGCTCAACCGACTGAGCCACCCAGGTGCCCCGTATAATTAAGACTTTAAATCTGATACTCTTACCCCATCCCTGGTGCTTGTTCTGCTCGTTAATATCGATAGCTGTTTACTGGCTCCACATGCAGATGATATCCTTAGAAGTGTTGTCTGTACCAATTTTCTCATTCCCTGACCCCTCCTTCATGTTTCAGCCCCCTAAGCTCTGATCCTGCCCTCACTCAGAAGCTCTAGGAAAGAATCTGTTTCCCTGTTTTTTTCTGGCTTCTAGTGACTCTGCATTCCCTGGCTTATGGCCTCTTCCTCCGTCTTCATAGACATCAGTACAGCCTGTTCAAATCTCTCTTTCTGACTCTGACCTGTCCTCTTTCTGTTCAGAAGCCCAGTGGACCTGTTTTAGTGCTCATATAAGGAGATGAAAGCCTTATTTTCATAAAACCTGTCATTGGAATTCTTCATAGGGATTTGTCTTTGCTTGGTATATTTGGCAAAATAATTCCATCACAGGCCACCCCCCCCCCCCCCCAAGTTATGCACATCCAATCCAGAACCTGTGAATGTGTTATATTACATGGCAAGGGGAGAAGGAAGGTTGAAAATGGGAATTACGTTTGCTGATCATCTGACCTTGAGGTGGGGAGAATTTCCTGGATTGTGTGAGTCGGCCCAGTGTTACAAGGTCACAGGTCCTTATAAGTGGAAGAAGGAGGTCAGAGTCAGAAAGAGATTTGAACAGGCTGTACTTCTGTCTTTGAAGATGGAGGAAGAGGCCATGAGCCAAGGAATGTGGACAGTCACTAGTGTTATGCCCAGAATTCGTGATCCCCAAAGACCACTAGGGAGCCGAGTCCGATGCAAAAGCAAAAGAACCTTTATTCGAGCTAGCTCGAGCTCAATCCCCTACCTGCACCGACGCAGCGGTGAGATACCAGGGAGAGAGAGCGAGTTTCAAAAGGACAAAGGTTTTATTGGGGCCCAGGGGCAGTTGGTGAGGTAACGGCTGTGGCCTCAGCCGATTGGCTGGGGAAGGGTCCGAGTCCTGTTAGACAGGTGAGGGGGGGGGTTACTCAAGGGGAGGAGGTGTGGTCAAGGTGAAGGACACAGAACAAGATGGAGTCGGCCGGCATAGGCCCGCCCTTTCATTCCCCCCTTGTCATGTAACTTACGGACCCAATCATGGGACCGGCTGCATTTATGGTGACAAGGGGAACAGAGTTTGGAAGCATGTGTCCCTGGGGTGGCTCTGGGAGGTCTAATTAAGTATTGTCCCTGAGCTGGTATCTATGATCTGCCAGGTGATGTTTTGGGGGGTGTGGGGACTCCCAGTAGCATGAGCAATGACAAGCAGAGTTAACAGAGTTACCAATATTAGGTGGGTCGAATGTGCTGTAACTTGAGCTTGAGCTTGAGCGGGTTGTGTTGGTCCCGACTGATGGCCCATCGCGTGACGAAGTCCTTCCGGATCGAGGAGGGGTCCGCTGGCCGAACGTGGGTGTGATGGACCCAGGTCGCGATGCCGTCTACTTTGAGAGCGGTGGGGGTTGTCAGCACTACAATGTAGGGTCCCTTCCAGCGCGGCTCGAGAGTCTCTCGGTGGTGCCTCTTGACATAGACCCAGTCTCCCGGCTTGTACTGATGAGGTGTCGGGGTCGGGCCAGCCTCGTAGATGGCACGGAGGCGCGGCCAAATATCCTCGTGCGCCCTCTGGAGCCCTCTCAAGGAAAGAAAAAGTTCTTGATCTTTAAACTCTGCAAGAAGTTCAGCTCGAAGGCTGGGAATAACAGGGGGTGGCCTGCCAAACATGATCTCGTAGGGAGTAAAACCCAGAGTGTAAGGAGTGTTTCTAACCCGGTAAAGGGCGTACGGTAGGAGAGTCACCCAGTCCCCGCCAGTCTCCATGGTTAATTTGGTAAGGGTCTCTTTTAGGGTTCTATTCATTCTTTCTACCTGTCCTGAGCTCTGGGGCCTATAAGCACAATGTAATTTCCAGTTTGCCCCCACCGCCTTGGCTACTGCCTGTGTTACCTGAGAGATAAAAGCTGGTCCATTGTCTGATCCTACCATGGCAGGAAAACCATACCTGGGTAAGATGTCTTCTAGTAGCTTCTTAGCCACCGTCTGAGCCGTTTCATGCTTGGTTGGGTATGCCTCCACCCAGCCAGAGAAGGTGTCTGTAAATACTAAAAGATATTTATAACCATACTTTCCTGGTTTGACTTCAGTGAAGTCGACTTCCCATTGGGCTCCCGGTCTGGTGCCTCTGAGCCTGGTTCCTTTTTTATTTGATGTGGCTTTCGCGTTGGTGAGTTGGCAGGTCTTGCAGGCAGATACAACTTGCTCTATTTTGGTGTCCTGTTGGTGAATCTTGATTCCGGCATGTCGGATTAAGTCTTTTAATTTTCGGGCCCCCATGTGAGTAGACCGATGCATGTGCTCTAATATTGAGACTCCGAGCCGGTCTGGCAGCACGAGCTCCTTGTTAGGTGTATACCACCATCCCTTTATCTCCTGGGCCATGGGGAGTTTCTTGATCCGCTGTAACTCCTCCTGGGAGTATTTGGGCTGGTCTGGTAAAACTGGGTCTCCCGGGTCTGGTAGTTGTATGGTCATGGTGGGGACTGGAGTAAGGGCTACTGCCTTGGCTGCCTGGTCAGCCTTTCGATTACCTCTAGCTACTGGGTTATCAGCTTTTTGGTGCCCTTGGCAGTGGATAATGGCTAGCTTGGCAGGAAGCCATAAGGCCATAAGCAGGTTAAGTATCTCCTGCTTATTTTTTATAGTCCGTCCTTCTGCCGTCAGTAACCCCCTCTCCTGATAAATTGCCCCATGAATATGAGCTGTGGCAAATGCATAACGGCTGTCTGTGTAGATGTTAAGCCGTTTTCCAGCTCCCAGCATCAGCGCCTTGGTGAGGGCTATGAGCTCCGCTCGCTGGGCTGACGTTCCGGAGGGTAGAGCCTCCGCCCATACGGTGTCCATTTCGGTGACCACCGCTGCACCCGCATACCTGTGTCCATCTCGCACAAAGCTGCTGCCATCAGTGAACCAAGTAGCCTCGGCATCGGGGAGGGGCTGGTCGGTCAGGTCCATCCGGAATCCATGTACTTGTTCCAGGATTCCCGCACAGTCATGTAGTGGAGCACCTAGGTCAGGGTCGGGCAGCAGGGTTGCAGGATTGAGGGCTGCACTGGGGTGGAACCGCACTCGTGGAGGGTTGAGTAGGAGGCTCTGGTAATGAGTCACACGTGTATTGCTCATCCATCTATCAGGAGGCTGTTTCAGGACCCCTTCAATGGCGTGTGGGGTTGTGATCCAGATCTCC
This sequence comes from Panthera leo, assembly GCF_018350215.1. Taxonomy (NCBI): domain Eukaryota; kingdom Metazoa; phylum Chordata; class Mammalia; order Carnivora; family Felidae; genus Panthera; species Panthera leo. The sequence goes on from NC_056687.1 coordinate 9,697,859, forward strand.
TGTCCTAGGGTCAGTTTGTCTGCATCCTTGACTAGGAGTGCTGTCGCCGCAATAATTCTTAGGCATGGCGGCCAGCCGGCAGCCACTGGGTCTAGTTTCTTAGACAGGTAAGCCACTGGGTGGTTCCAGGGGCCTAAGGCTTGAGTTAGAACCCCTTTTGCTATTCCCTTATGTTCGTCTACAAAGAGGTGGAAGGGTTTCATAATGTCTGGTAGGCCCAGGGCTGGGGCACTTAGGAGGGCCTTTTTTAACTGATTAAAGGCAATTTCTTCTTTTTCAGTCCATTTAAATGTTTTCCCTTCTTTGGTAGCTTCATATAGGGGCCTGGCGATCTCAGCAAAACCTGGAACCCAGAGGCGGCAGTAGCCGGCTGATCCTAGGAATTCCCTCACTTCTCTTCGGGAGGTGGGAGTAGGGATCTTTAGGACAGTTTCTTTTCTGGCATCTGATAACCGCCGCTGTCCGCCCTCCAGGATATATCCCAGGTAACTTACCCTCTCCCTGTATATCTGAGCCTTCTTCGCGGATGCCCGGTACCCTAAAGCTCCCAGGGTAGCCAGCAGGTCCTGGGTCCCTCGCTCACAGTCTTTGGCCGTGTCAGCAGCAATCAGGATGTCATCTACGTACTGTAGGAGGGTGAGGCCAGGGTGCTCCCTTCTGTACTCACCCAGGTCCTCGTGTAGTGCCTCGTCGAAGATGGTGGGTGAATTTTTGAATCCCTGAGGTAGCCGTGTCCAGGTGAGTTGCCCACTGTAGCCCTCCTCCGGATCATGCCACTCGAAGGCGAACAGGGGTTGGCTCTGGGGTGCCAGCGGCAGACTGAAGAAGGCGTCCTTTAAATCTAGTACAGTATACCAGACCCTGGGGGGCGCCAAGGAGCTCAAGAGAGTATATGGGTTGGGAACAGTTGGGTGTATGTCCGCGACCCTCTTATTTACTTCCCGGAGGTCTTGTACCGGTCGGTAGTCATTTGTGTGAGGCTTTTTGACCGGCAGTAAGGGGGTGTTCCAGGCAGACTGGCAGGGAACTAGTACCCCTAGGCTTCGTAGTCTCCGGATGTGTGGCTGGATCCCCTTCCGGGCCTCCTGTGACATGGGGTATTGTTTGATCCTTACCGGACTCTCTCCTGGCTTGAGCTCTACCAGGACTGGGGTCCTATGAGCGGCTAGTCCCATCCCCCCCCCAGTCTCTGCCCAAACCGAGGGGAATTCTTGTAGCCATCTGTCTATATTATCCTCTCTCGGGAGCGCCTCCTGGTGGAGGAGGTATTCATCCTCCAGTTTCATGGTCAGGACCTGGATGGGGTGGCCCTTGCCATCGGTGACCTGAGGCCCCCCTTGTCTGAAAGTTATCTGAGCTCCAATCTTGGTCAGTAAGTCCCGTCCTAACAGCGGGTAGGGGCATTCTGGTATTACCATAAAGGAGTGGGATACCCGGCCCGTTCCCAAATCTACTGTTCTTCGGGTAGTCCATGAATACTGGCTCATACCAGTTGCCCCTTGTACCCAGGACTTCTTGCTGGCTAGTTTTCCTTGTGGGGTGCGGAGGACCGAATGTTGTGCTCCGGTGTCGACAAGGAAGTCAACAGGGGTCCCCTCCACTTTAAGAGTTACCCTGGGTTCGGGGAGAGGGTCCGAACCCCGACTCCCCTAATCACTTAGTTCATCTAGCTCTAGGACTTTTACTCGATCAGTCTTGCTTCCTTTCCCGCCGGCCCTTTTCAGACAATCTCGGGCCCAATGCCCTATCTCCTTGCAGTATGCGCACTGATCCTTCTGCAGCCTCTGCTTCCCCCCCTTGGTGGTTCTTTTACCTTTTCTTGCGTCGTCTGCCAGCTGCCAGAGACGGCGGTCTCGTTCCTCAGGGGAGTCAGCAGTGGTAGCTAGTAGTATTCTCGCCAGGTCTCGAGTCTGCTTACTGCTGGCAGCCGCCATGGCGCGAGCCTGCTTGTCCTCAGGAAGCTCCCGGTTATTATATACCTTTTCGGCTACCACCAGTAAGTCCTGCAGACTTTTTTTCTCCTAGTCTATCTATTTTCTGTAATTTTCTCCTAATGTCTATGGCCGATTGGTTTACAAAGGCCATGATAACAGCTGCCTTGCTTTCCGGAGCCTCTGGATTCATGGGGGTATAGGTACGGAATGCCTCCATGATCCGTTCTAAAAAGGCAGCCGGAGATTCATCTTTTCCCTGTTGTACATTTCCTACCTTGGCCAAATTGGTTGGCTTTCTAGCAGCCATTCAGAGACCCCCCATTAGAGTCTGGCGGTAGACCCGGAGCCTCTCCTTACCTTCTGCCGTGTTGAAATCCCACTGGGGCCGAGTTAAGGGGAAGGAGGCATCTATCTGAGCCTGGTTGGTGGTGGGATTCCCGTCTGTGCCCGGAACTAGTTTTCGGGTCTCGTTGACGATTCTTTCTCTTTCTTCAGTCGTGAACAGGACCTGCAAAAGCTGCTGGCAATCGTCCCACGTGGGCTGATGGGTAAAAAGAACAGAGTCTAATAAATCAATAAGCCCTGCCGGTTTCTCGGAAAACTTAGGATTCTGAGCTTTCCAATTGTAGAGGTCACTAGTGGCGAAAGGCCAATAGTGATGGGGCTGGTTCCCCTCCGCGTCTGGGGGTCCGGTGGCTCGCAGGGGCAGAATAGTGGAGTCGGCGGCGGAGGCGGATTGCTCCCTCTGAGCCCTTTGTCTGGTGAAGGGCGGGCTTCCCACTGGAGCGTTTCCGCCTCCCGCTCTCGGAACAGCGTCTGCCTCCCCCGGAGGGGGAGGATGGTGTTCTTCCAGCATCCTAGAGGGGTTATACGAGGGAGGAAAAATTAATTCTTCTTCAGTACCCCCCTGTAAGACAGGGTAGAGGGGTGCTGAAGGCTGGATAAGACTTTTCTTCTTCTTTGTCCCCTGCAAAGCAAGAATGGGTTTTGGCTCCGGAGGGAGCGGGGCTAGGAAGGGTTTAAGCCAAGAGGGTGGGTCTTCCACAAGGTCCCGCCAAGTGATAATGTAAGGGAGCTGATCAAGATGGCCCGTCTTAGGCTGAGAGATGATACTCCTGACTCAGTGGATGGTAGGGAGGTCGAAGGTCCCCTCTGGTGGCCATCCGACATTGAAAGTTGGCCACTCGCTAGAACAAAAAAACTGCCACCGACCCTTTCGGACTTCCACACTGAGGTTGTTAGCTCTTCCCCTCACATCCTTAAAGTGATCAATCATAATACTTAGAGGAGTAGTCTGAGTCTGTCCCATAACATCCGTCCAGTAAGTCCACAGAACAAAACAGAGAAACACAAAAACAGACAAACAGAGGGCCCCTAGAAAATCTTCCAACTCCATGGAAGCAAAACTGAAAGCTAGCTTAGACATTTGAGGGGATTCCACGTCCCTCCAAAACCGATGAGGGGATTCCACGTCCCTCCAAAACCGATGAGGGGATTCCACGTCCCTCCAAAGACGACGGCCTCACGCCGACCAGCGGGAGCGACCCGCCTCGTCTCAGACCTTTGAGGGGATTCCACGTCCCTCCAGAAGGGAGAATCGGAACGTCTTCCGAAACTCCCGGCCCGTGGTCCTCCAGTGCGTCCACTTAGACCGCGTCGGGCACTACCAGAACTCCAGAAGTGAGCTCACACAGAAAAGACAGAACAAACAAACAGACACTAACCGTGGCCAGTCAGGCTCTCCGGGTCGGGGGTCCCTCAGGGGTCTTGGGGATCCCGGACGAGCCCCCAAATGTTATGCCCAGAATTCGTGATCCCCAAAGACCACTAGGGAGCCGAGTCCGATGCAAAAGCAAAAGAACCTTTATTCGAGCTAGCTCGAGCTCAATCCCCTACCTGCACCGACGCAGCGGTGAGATACCAGGGAGAGAGAGCGAGTTTCAAAAGGACAAAGGTTTTATTGGGGCCCAGGGGCAGTTGGTGAGGTAACGGCTGTGGCCTCAGCCGATTGGCTGGGGAAGGGTCCGAGTCCTGTTAGACAGGTGAGGGGGGGGGGTTACTCAAGGGGAGGAGGTGTGGTCAAGGTGAAGGACACAGAACAAGATGGAGTCGGCCGGCATAGGCCCGCCCTTTCAACTAGAAGCCAGAAAAAAACAGGGAAACAGATTCTTTCCTAGAGCTTCTAGAAGGAATGCCATGCTGTCCACATTTTAGCCCAGTGAGACCCATTTCAGACTTCTGGCCTCCAGAGTGATAATCAATTCATGTTAAGTCATGGAGGTTGTAGAAGGCAGCCATAGGAAACCACTATGTTTGAGAAAACACTTTGAGACACAGCTTGGGGCATAAAACAAGGCAGAATAGTAATTGTATGCAGAAGAAGAAGCCTTTGGGGAGAAGCGGGGGAGGTTCAGGGCCTGGTAGGCTTGTGGGGGATGTGAGCCGCTGGCCACCTCAGTCCTGGTCTTCACTGTTGTCCTAATGCCGTCCACTCTCTCCTTCTATATCCTCCTTTTCTCCTGGGCTTCATGTCACACTGTACCTGCAGGAGGACATATTGTTTCAGGGTTTGGCCAGGTAAAGCTGTCAGAACCACCTGGTAAGTCTAGGAGTCTTCTAGCACCTTCCCCAATATCACCAGAATGATCCACATCTGAGTGCCCAGGAGCCCTCCATGACTGCATTGGTACTGGATTCCTGCTGTTCCTGACTTCCATGCTGCACCATGAGCTCCTTGAGATGGATCTTCATCAGTTTGGCTTCCAGATTGCAGCACAACACCTACACGTGGCAGATGTTGAGGAATTCTTTGTCGAATGAATGAATGAATGAATGAAGAAATGAAAGCTGAGTTTAACTTCGAAAAGTTCCCATTCCTGTGATCAAGGCCTGTTGTGGGAGAGCCTTTTCTGACGCCCAGCTCCTGTCCCCACAGGCTTGCCCCTGATGGTCCTGCAGGGGCCACCGTGGAGCATAGATAGCTTCTGCCAAAGTGAGGGGATGCCTGCTGGTGACTCTGTAGATCTTCTGTGGCACAGGGCTGGGGCCAGGGTGGGAAACTGTGTGGGACACAGCGGATAGGCAGGAAATCTGCTGCTGCTAGTCACTTTTGACCAAAGCCAAATCTGCATTTGGAACCTGGGACACCTTATTTGAGCTGTGTTATGGGTTGAATCGAATACCCTAATTTATATGTTAAGTCCTAACCCTTAGGACCCCAGAATGTGACCTTATTTGGGAAGTGAGTCTTTACAGAGGTGATCAAGTTAAAGTCACACCATTAGGGTGGCTCTGATCCAGTATGAGTGGTGCCTCCTTAACAGGGTAAATCTGGACTTAGAGACAGACATGCGTAGAAGGAAGATAGATAGATAGACATAGGTATCAACAGGGTGGCTCCTTGTGAGGGCCTTGAGATAAGGATCTGTTCCAGGCCTCTCTCCTTGGCTTGCTGATATGGTGATTTTGGGCTTCTGGCTCCAGAACTGTGAGACAGCACATTTGTTTGTTTTAGCCACCCAGCCCATGGTACTTTGTTATGGCGGCCATAGCAAACAAAGACAAGCCAGCAACCTGCATGTATGTATTTGCTTCCAGGAACTTGTGTTCATTCCTACAAAAATGCTGATGGCTCTCAATCCCAAACCCTAAATGAGGAGGTGAGCCCTCTCGTCCCTTTCCTGTTTGTGATTAAGGTTTAGAATCAAAGATCCCACCTCTGTTGGTTGTGTTTACAGTGCCCAGGCCAAAAAGAACATGTAAAAATACGGTGCCCCCCCTCTCCGGGGACTGGGGAGGTGGAAGGAGGTCAGCAAAGAGCAACCTATTACAATGTCGACCTTCTGAGAAGAAGAAATAAAGGCGTGTAATCTCGTTTTCTCCAAAGACAAGTAATGATTATAGGGCCCCAACTTCTGGAAAGTAAGATGCTTCTGCGGATATCTACAAGGATAAACAAAGTTACAGAACAGGTTATAAATGGGGCCTGTGCTTGGGGACTGTGACTCAGTGACACAGGTTGTGGTTCTAACTAGATTCCCCAGCCCTGCCTTCCCCCTTTGTGTGACTTCCGCTTATTCCCAGCAGTGCTCTGCCTCAACGGCTCCGAAAGGCAGAGCCCAGGAAAGGGAATGAAGATATCTGCTCCTCTTTGTTTCTGATACATTTTGGAAAGACTCATCTTAGTGGAAGAAAGTTTACAAAATGCATGCTGAAGTGTTTGCAAGTGGTGATTTCTCCCTCTCTGGGGAATGATTTTGTTTATTTACTAGAGTCCTTGATTGATGCCTGATGCTGACGTGACCTAGGGAGTTTGACCTTGCGGTGACTTTCAGACCTGCCATCTGACCATGACCCTTGATTAGGGAGAGTCAGTCAGTCCGAAGTGTCAAAGGGAAGTCCATTCATGAGAGCCCCCAGTTCTTCTCCTTAGGTCCGTCACTGGGGACAAATAGCACTGTCTTAGTTAAGAGTATGGTAATGGTGCTGGGAAATACTGAATTATAGATGCTGAAATTAGGAGGCTGGATGTGTCTTCACAGAAGGTAACTTAGGCCCATTGGGTACAACTGTGGAGACCACGGGACAGGGCAGAAAGAAAGATTAGAATGGGGTCCAAGTGTATGTATTTGGAAGGGGTAGAAGTCACTGTGCTCCGCTGGTTTGCAGGGAACACGGATTACAGGTAGGGTGCTCCAGGGTTCTAGACATGAGAGATCACACTGAGTAGCAATGGCCTTAGGGGAATTAAGCTTAAAATAGTAGGGTGCCCTGAAGGGAAGGGAGCAAGAAGCCAATACCAGAAGCCAAATACGTTTCCCAAGCACCGAGTTCAGGCTCACCTGTGCAGGTGATGATGTGAAGAGGCCTGATAAAGATGGAACTCCTAGACCTTAAGACAAGGGAAACCCGTTTACACATTCAGGGTGATAAAATATGCGTTTCTGAGTGATGTGACATTTGGAGAGGGACTCAAGCAGTGAGGGTGGACGTAGCTCTTTGCCTCATACACCTAGATGGGTGGCTCCATGCAGGAGTCAGTCTGTACTTTTAGGGTTACAGGACAGTGCTGTTAATGGTGTTACTGGCAGGTGGCAGGGCTGACTCCTTACAGAGACAGTGCTCACCTGGAGCTCTGAAGGTCCAACCTGTTTGCCTGAGAAGTTCGTTCATTCACTCTAGAGTGTTGGAAAAGTCACCAAACCTCTCTGTTTTCATTTTACTCATCCGCAAATAAGGAAATAATGATGATACTCACTCCACTTGTCTCCCAGCAGAAATACGAACAGCAAACTTTGAAGTGGTTTAAAGATGATTTAAAAAATTTGTTTTGGAGTTATAGGAAGAAGGAGGAAAGAAAGGAGGAAAGAAAAGAGGCAGGGTTGGGGGAAAGACAAATGGAAAGAAGGCAAAGGAGGAAAGGGGAAGGGTGTCTTAGTCCGTCTGGGCTGCTTTGACAAAAATGCTTATAAACCAGTTGCTTGTAAACAACAGATATGTATTTCTCACAGTTCTGGAGGCTGGAAGTCCACAGTCATGGGTGACAGCAGATTCGTTGTTTGGTGAGAGCCTACTTTCAAGATGACTGTCTTTTTTCTATAACTTCACATGGTGGAAGGGGTAGCCAGCTTTCTGGGGTCTTTTTTGTAGGGGCACTGATCCCTTTAATGAGGGCCTCACCTTCATGACTTGATCACCTCCCAAAGGCCCCACCTCCTAACACTATCACATTGGGGGTTAGGATCTCAGCATATGAATATGGGAGTGGGACACAAATATGCAGACCATAGCAAAGGGGAAGAAACAAAGGAAGGAAAGGCAGGTAAGGAAAGAAAGAAGGTAGGAAGGAGGGGAAGGAGGAAAGGAAGAAATATGGGAAGGAAGCAGGGAGGGAGGGAGAGGAGAGGGAAGGAAGGAAAGTGGGTACTTGAGTCTCGTTTCCTCTGTGTTGAGATTTTTAAATTAGTTCCGTTAAAGTTGGGTGTTCTTGGGGAATAGATACAGAAAACTTTCAAAATCAGTTTCTGGAATACTTAAGTTAGAAAAATGTTGAGAAGTACAGTCATCAAACTTATATTCTACGTGAAAAACCTGAAATCCCAGTCTCTGGAAACTCAGTTGCTTTACACGTCTTAACTTTTGTTGGCCACAGCCACCCTTAAACTATGAGGATTGTCTTTAAAACTGCAGCACTGTGCAATATACTGGAAGCATCCAGTCCTAACCACAAAACCCATCACAAAGCGTGGCAGAGCAGATCAGCAGTAAGAGGGTATCTTTGAAAGACTAAGATGAACATTAATCAACCAATGCTCTGGGGGGAAATGGCCACTAATTTCAAATTTTTCATCTCTGGAAAATCAATTATTATTATGTTTATTGATGTTGTATTTGTCACTATTTTCAGCCATTTCCCCTGATGGCATGGGTTAAAATAAGAACATTGTTATAAAAGAGATTAGACATGTTCGATTTGGTTTCCGGACTTTCCACCTTTTAGCTACCTGGGGTTTGGGGGACAAATCAACTGCCACCCAGCAAAAGCTGAGCTTGCTTTTCTTTATTCCTTTCTATGGCAATCTCTTTTGCCTCTATGAGATTTTAGATATTTAGTTAAACATCATCTAAGGCTATGTACTCACTGGACAGGATTTTGGAAACATGAGTGTATACAGTGAGCACTCCCTTCCCAGCCAGGTTGGTTGGGTCTGGAATTTGTTTCTTTACTTCCTGAAGATTCTGAGGGTCTCTAGCTCAGGATGGGCTAGAGTTCCCCATTGTCAGTTGCACAGAAAGGGGATTCCTGTTCATATGCTTGATCCCCCAAATGGTCCAGACACATGTGAGCCAGTTAATGGCAGCCTGTGGTAATTCGTGCAAACCCAATGATCCATTCTCTATTGAATGGTTCTTGTCCTTTTTGGAGCACATGGTCATTTGGAGTTCTCACCGTGGTGAGCAAGACAGGTTTGTCAGTGAAATAACAAAATGCAGTCATTCTCCCCTTCCAAGGGGGGCAGGGGATATATATTTGCATATAAAAATATGCAAAACCAGAGATATGTATGGCCTACATTGAGCTTTAGAAGAATGATTCCACAGTCTATGTTCCAATATGTTCCATTAATAGAGAATTGGTAGCTTGCTCTCTCTCTCTCTCTCTCTCTATATATATATATCCATCCTCCATATATCCTCCATGTGTATATATGTGTATGTATATCCTAATATATATATATATATATATATATATATATATATATATATATATATATATATATATCTCCATCCATCCTCCTAATACAGGCCAGGCATTATGCAAAGCATTCTGGGAAAATAACAAAGATGAATTAGATCAGACTCTGCCTTTAATGAGAACACAGTCTAGTGAGTACATTACATTGTTGAATTTTAGGTTTATACATATACATATGTCAATGTACCCCAAATTAGAATACTATAGGAACAATTTCTACATGAAACCCTCAGATAACAAGTGCATTTATAAACCCTATATTGGCTTTAGGTATTTACAAATAACATCTGGTGCTGTAACACATTTAAATAACATGGGAGCTTATAAATTAATAAAATAAGAATAAAAGCTCACTTTATCCCCTAATATTTCTTTTTAGTGGCAGCTATAGGTTAACTGGTCTGTGTTCCTCTTCAATTTTTTGTTTTGTTTTTGCTTGTAGATCATAAAATTAAGGCACACATATGGTGGATATCTTTGTATGCCACCGTCGCATTCTTTGAAAGGACTGCTTTTTATATATATTCCATATCTTGGATATACTAGAATGTCTTTAACGTTTATTTGTTGGATACTTACGTTATTGCCAGTTTTTTTTATTACTCTAAATGGATTATGAATAAGTGAGAACTTGCTGTAGCAGGAATATTAGCATTATAAGTGGTATCTAAGGAATGTTTGTAGTTGACCACTGAAGCTTTCAATAGAGGAACAATATGATCAGGGTGTATGTTAGAAGGATTCACGGTGGGGGATGAATTGGATTGGAGAGACTCCAAGCAAGGAAGACCAGGAGGCTTCTTGTACATTAATATAGAGGCGAGATGCTGAAGATTTGAATGAAGGCTATAGTGAGTGATAAAGGAGGAGAATGATTCTAGAATTACAGTCTATATTCCATTAACTTGGAAAGATTGGTAGTGAAGAAGATATTAGTTCCTAATTACAATTAAATGAAAACTGTCAACCTTTGATTTTCTAGGGGTGGGAAGAGTATGGCTAACACATGGAAGACAGCTGGAACATGACTACAAGTCAGCTGATGGATGCTGAGTGTCCACACTTCATGGTCCGGCAAGCCTTGGAGTGAATGCAATATGGGGTGGAGGCAGGGGGGTGAGACAGGAAGGCCAGATAGAGTTCTGGTCTTTCTTCCCTGCTGACATCAAAGGCTGCTCTTCTGCACTTTGGGTTCTTTCCTCCCAGCATGGCAGTTGGCCAACAAGGAGGGTTGGAGAGGTAAACGGGTCCCAGCCTACTGCTCAGCCTTAACCCTGGTTAATTCAACCTCAGTAATCAAATATGACCCTTTTTAGGCCCTAGAATTGACAGGAGCTGGTGACATAGAAGATATAGGAATATAGGAAAGTTGAAGTGGTTCTGAGATTCCAAACCCAAAAGAATGGATATATTATTGTGCTATCAATTGAGAGAACTCAGAAAAGGATCAGATTTTTTTTTTTTTTTTTTTTTTTTTGGTGGAATCAGTGGGGAAAGGATGTATTTAAGTTGTTAGAATGCAAGATGGACAGTGTGCAATTGGCAACTGAAAATTTTGTGTTAGAATTCTGGAAAGAGTTCTATGAGAATCACCATGACCTGGGGGATGGTTAGTCCTGTGGAAGATGAACTTTCTCTGGAAAAGCCATGAAGAAAAGGCCAGTGAAAGCCCCTTGGTGAACAGCAGCGTTTGGTTATGAGTAGAGGAAAGAGTGGTCAGAAAGTGCGCTCCCCAAAGCCAGAGTAGGATGCAGTTGCAGGAAGGAGGTTGTGTTTTACATCAGTCAGTGCTCAGGGATGGACAGGACCACACTGAGAAGAGGCCATCGGATCTACAGGCTGTAGATGATCCGTGCCATTTAGAGTGCTGTTCCAGGGCAGGCCAGAGTGGCAGCCCAGTATGTGTTTCTCCAATTTCTTCATTCTGGTTATAGAACTAAATTTTGTTACACATGCCGATGGCAATAATATGCTCATCCCTTTCCATTCCAAGAACTTTCCTTGCGGCTGTGTTTGAGTTGGGCTTTTGGCTCTATCCTTCTTGAGTTGTTCGTGGTAATGAAAAGCTGGAATGACCTAAGTACCCAACAACTAATAGTTGGTTTAATTAGATATGGCCAGTATTATACAATTATATGGTCACTGTTATAATATTTTTCTTTTCTTTTGTAGAAAAGAAATAATACATGGGTACATAGGAATGGCCAATCATTTGTTCAATATACCCTGGGACACTGACCACATCCACAACTGGGAGCCTTGCGGGGTGGAAAAAGCCATATCCATCTTGTCTACAAACTGTAGTGTTAGAAAAAGAAAAGACTGGCTCTCCTGACTTTCCTCAGCCAGAGATGGAAAGTTTAGTCACGAGTGGGGATTTTTGCAGATGGGTCTGACTAATGATTAGAAAGCCCGAGGGAGGCTGTACCTGACTTGCGATGTAAGAAATGAGCATGATTTCTTGTATAGACCTGATGCAGTTCTCTGTGCACACAAGAGGGAAGGTTAGCCTGCAGACATGCTCCCACCTTTAGCTTGTATTTGGGCTGATAACAAACCTTGGAGCCATCATAAAGTACTGTAATCATCACTCTCATGACCTAGCAATATTATAAATGTCTAAAAACCATTAAAAAATTGAAGGATTCATCTGTTCTGAGTAGAACATACAGGAGCCTTGTTAGGTCATAATGTGCACTTATTAGATTTTAAAACCACTTCAGCTGTTTACCAATTGATAGTATTTAAAGGACATATTTTAAAAGAACAATCAGAATTCACACATAAACATTTTCGCATAATAGTATATTTCAGTGAAATTCACCTGCTGGGTTCCAAATGTGTTTCTGAGGTAGTTTGGTACTATGTAATTCTCTAGGAATATAATCGTATATTTGAATCACAGGCAGTTAAATGCGAAGGGGTGTTAGAAACCACCTCGTAAGAGGAAATTGAGGCTCATAGAGGTGGGAGGTCATGTAGCTAGTGGCCAGTTTTCAGTTCTCTTGACTCTCCATCCAGTGCTCTTCTAGAAGCACCATAATTCCTCTTATATAAATACAACTGAACGATCATATGCACGTTAGGGCATTTCCAGAGTGTTTTAATAAAGTACCCGTGTAAACGTATATGGAGGCTGTAAGTAATTTGGACTTGTGAGACAGTATGAAGGGCTATTTTTAAAATTCTTTTTTTGGGAGAAAGAGTATCATATTCACACACAGATAAGTTGCTGTGGAATAACTTAAGGATATGCCTTTCTCTATTCAGGAAGAGCACATGTGTCCTGGGGAAATGACAAGGACTCAGCCCCTCCACAAACCTGCATCTCTAAGACCCTGGAACCCCCTCTACTCCACAGTATGTGCATTTCTTTTCCTTCACCACCAGGACAATCAGCCCTCTGTTCCTGTCCATGGCCATCCCATCCTCATGGGACGTTCACCTCTGAGAACTCATTCTAAGATGCAGGCATGTAATGGAATTGATGTGGACTGGGGTGGAGAGCTGGGGTGGGTCTCTGGGTGAAGAGATCAGGGTCTGCTTGCAAAGGATTCATAACAATTTGGACTTTTTAAAAGCTTCACTGGAAAAGCAATTACACAATATCGAAAGTAATAAAAGAGAGCAAACATAAGAGGTAGCACTATAAAAATAAAAGAAAATATCTTTATGCCTTGGACGAAGGAGAAGCCTTCTTACACCAAACCTCAATATCACAACTGAAAGTAAAAACTTGGTAGATTTTATGACATCAAACTTGAGAATCCAGTTCATTGTAGAATCTCCTATAGGCATAGTTGCTGGGTAGAAGGCAGGCTAGGAGAAGATATTTATGACTCTAAAATTGAAAGGCTTATAAAGGATAATCAAGGAATTCCTACATATTAGTATGAGAAAGTCAGAGAAAAGTGGATTTCATAATTCAGAGGAGGCGATATCTGAGTAACTACCAAGTATATTAATAAATGTTCCAACTCACTAGGAAACAGAGAATGAAAGTCAAAAAAGCAATAAGATACTGTTTCCCATGTAGTAGAGTTGCCAAATTAGAAAGTTGAGGGGTGCTATTGCAGGCTGGGCTCTGTAGGAACAGACCTTCAAGACAGAGCTTGGTTAAGATGTTTATTAGGGCTCAACACCTGAGACAGGAGTGGGGAGGATGCAGAATTGGGCAGAGAGAGGAGCTGAGATATGATGCAGGCAGGGCGAAGCCTTAGGCAGCCCAGTGGAATTCCCTCTCGAGTGGAAATTGCCCTTCAGGGTTGCCAGTATCAGGTGAAATAGCTGGCCCTTCACGCCCCCCAGATGCGAGCTACCCTAGGAAGGGTGAGACCTGGGGCCGGGTCTTTATCTATCTGTGGCCTTGGTCAAATAATGAACTTCAGGAGGTTGGAGACCAAGTGTTCTGGGACAGAGGCAGACCCTGCAGGAGCTGACAGTGGGGCTGACTGTTGATCTCACTCCCTGCAGCTGGGCAGCGGGTCCTTTCTTGGAGATCTGGGCAGTGCAGCTGTGTGTCTATCACGGGCGTGTGTGTGTGTGTGCGCGCACGCATGTGTGTGCAGGTGTGTGAACATGCAGATGGGGGAAACTGCAGCCCTCCAGTATTGTTGATGGAAGTGAAGTCTTATGGAGCCATTTTTAAAAGCAAAGAGCAGTCCTTAGGTTAAGTAGGTGTGTCCATTATAATGCAGAAATTCCTGTCCCGCTGATAAATACCAGAGGAATTCTCACAAGGGCCCACACTATGCAAGAGTATCCATTGCAGCAGTGTCTGCGCTGGAGATGAACAAATCTGAGGTGTTCATTACTTGGCGAATGTGTAAATAAATCAAGGAATACTATTCAGACACCAAACTAGGAGTACACACAATAGGGTGAATAGACTTTAAAAACAGAATGAAGAAAATAAAAATAGAATGGTATCTTTAGGACATCACCATTTACGTAGATTAACACTATACTTTTTTAAAACAAGTTTTTAAATGTTTTATTTATTTTGAGAGAGAGGGAGACAGAGGATCTGAAGTGGGCTCAGGCTTCTCTCTGAGAGTGGAGAGCCTGATGTGGGGTTCAAACTCATAAACTGTGAGATCATGACCTGAGCCAAAGTCAGGCACTTAATGGACTGAGCCACCCAGATGCCCCATCACTATACTTCTTAAGGATACGTTCAAACTCAACACTAGTCAAACACAATGAGGTGACCACCCATGGTAGGAGAGAGAAACATATGGGAAAGGGAATAAAAGGCAACCAATCAGTCATCAATCCAACACAAACCAATACTGGCATGCCACTAAATGATGGCTCACCATTAACTAGGAGGATGATCAACTCAACTCTGTGCATCTGAGGCTCGAAGGGGTAAACTAAACAAAGGGGTGAACCTTTTCTAGTCAAGGGTTTGTGCCAGCATCTGCTGCTGGTGCCACGGCCCTTTGGTCACTAGTGTCCTTACTTGGCTCTTTGTCTCAACTCTAGGCTGCTTCAGTCTGTTGGCCTGGTCCACCACTGAGGCTCATGGGAATTTCTGGATCTTTCCATGCTTTGCTGCTCAAGCTAGAGATCTGGGATGGGAACTACTTCAGAGCCTCCAGCTCCCACTCTGCCATTTCAGTTTTTACTGGGACCACCTCATGTTGCCTTTGGGCATCCCACGAAGCGGTCTCCTCCCAGAATTCCAAATAGAAATTGGGATACAAGACCTTCTTCTTTTTGGATCCCCTCAAGCTAACTGGCATTTTTTTATTGCTCCTACCTCAAGGCCATCTACGTAGGAGCCCGACCAATTCTGGGACCTGGGAAGTATCTTAATGTTGGCCTCATTCCCTGTGAATCTCTTCTGAGCTCCTTTCGACAAGTCTGGAATAAACACATTTATCCTTCTGGTGTAATGGGAGCTACTCTTACTTCTGGATTCGGCTCTCATCTTGGCTGTTCACATTTCCTGGTGCCTCCCAGCTCAGAGACCTTCTGGGATGAGCCTGTTCAGAAATGTTTCAAGAGTTCTATTTGCATTTAATTTTTAAAAATTTTTTTGAGAGAGTGCACGAGCAAGCTGGGGAGGGCAGAGAGAGAGAGGGGGAGACACAGAATCTGAAACAGGCAGGCTTTGAGCTGTCAGCACAGAGCCCAACACGGAGGTCGAACTCAAGAGCCATGAGATCATGACCTGAGCTGAAGTTGGACACTCAACCAACTGAGCCACACAGGCACCCTGGATTGATTGATTGATATTTTTATTATTTTTTTAAATATTAAATTTATTGTCAAATTGGTTTCCATATAACACCCAGTGCTCATCCCAACAGGTGCCCTCTTCCATGCCCATCACCCATCCTCCCCTCCCTCCCACCCCCCATCAACCCTCAGTTTATTCTCAGTTTTTAAGAGTCTCTTATGGTTTGGCTCTCTGCCTCTCTAACTTTTTTTTTCCTTCCCCTCCCCCATGGTCTTCTGGTAAGTTTCTCAGGATCCACATAAGAGTGAAAACATATGGTATCTGTCTTTCTCTGTATGACTTATTTTACTTAGCATAACACTCTCCAGTTCCATCCACGTTGCTACAAAAGGCCAGATTTCATTCTTTCTCATTGCCATGTAGTATTCCATTGTGTATATAAACCACAGTTTCTTTATCCATTCATCAGTTGATGGATATTTAGGCTCTTTCCATGATTTGGCTATTGTTGAGAGTGCTGCTATCAACATTGGGGTCCAAGTGCCCCTATGCATCAGCCCTCCTGTATCCCTCGGGTAAATTCCTAGCAGTGCTATCGCTGGGTCATAGGGTAGATCTATTTTTAATTTTTCTGAGGAACCTCCACACTGTTTTCCAGAGTGGCTGCACCAGTTTGCATTCCCACCAACAGGCACCCTGGATTTAAAGGCAATACATGGTTGTTGAAACAGTTTTAAAAATACGGTAAAGAATATAGAAGAAAATGAACAGATACATCATGTCTCAACACCCACAAAACCACTGTCAAATTTTGGTGCCATTGTCTTTTAGTCTTTGTTTTGGGAACCTTGTTCATATACTTTCTGGGAACCGTGTTTATATATTTGGAAGCATAGTGCGTACAGCATAATATACATGTAACATCCCATAAGCACTTCTTTCTGTGGCTGGGCCATAATTTATTAAATCAGAAAATTGGTGGGCTTTATTGTTTTTGGCCATTAGAAGCAACACAGTAATGGACATCCCTGAGTGCAAAGCCTTTTCTGCATTCTGGATAATTTCCCTAGACTGAGAAGTAGGATTATTTGGTCAAAGGATATAAACACTTTTTAGAGGCTTTTTATTTTTCTAAATTACTTTCCTGAAAGGGTAAGTCAGTTTATCCGAGTTATGTACGAGGTTTATAGAGGATAAGACCCTTTTAGCCCATCCTCACTAGCATTTGCCAAACAGCTTAGTTGCTACATGAAAGGATTATGGAAATGCCGAACTTGAAAGACTCCAGAATTAAGAAGTAAAAGTGTCCAAGTCACAACAGATTTGTCTCCTCCTAAGTTTATTATTTTGGGGGCAGTGACACTGTCTGAAGATTGACAGTCTTCTACATTCCATTTGCTCTGTGGCTGCGCATTGGTGACCAGCCAGCTTGGCAGTAAGTTGGCAATGTTTAATAAGATTGTCCTCCATGATTGAAACAAATGACTCTCTTTTTGTCATCAGAAATGGAACCTTTATGCATTTGTTTTAGTAATACAAGATCTGACATCATTAATAATCTGGGCTTGCAACTTGTGCTTGTTGAATACAATAGATGAATGAAAAATTAAATTTTTTAGTAGATCATAAAAAGATGTGCCAATAGATCAAAAATAATTTAGGCAGAGTACCGCTGAGGCACAAGCCATTCCTTTGTTTCTACTTTTTGTTGCTAGCGTGTACCTACTGATCTCATTCTTCGTGAGACCTCTAAATGCCATAGTGTAGTATCCAGAGACTTGTATTGGCTGGTCCTCTCTCCTGCTGTCTCTCCCCCATGACTTTCCACCCTATTTCACCAACAAAGTCTATCTGCTCGATGTTCCCCGAGGATGAGCTGCAAACCCCACCTTCACGTTTCTGTCCCTGATATGCTTCACGTGAGGAGCACCTTCTTTTTTACGGCAGTCTGTATAATTCCTCTCTTTCCAAGACCCCATTGAAAGATCACTTCCTGGTTTCATTTCTCAGGTTGCTCCTTCAAACCTAGCATTTGCATCGCGAGTCTACCGTGTTTTGTTTTCCATTTGATTCAGTGTGGCTTCTCCAGGATCTTTATTGATGCTTGGTATTGGACAGATAATCAGCTTCAGGAATTTAGAGGCCACAAGTTTGATTCTTTGCTTTTGGATCCCTACCAACCAGTAGAGTTTGAGCTTAATAGAGTCACTTAGGTATTTCTTCAACTTTCATTTCTCTGTCGTGCGCTTGAGAAGACGAGCTGGGTTGGTGTCTGTCTGAAGTGCAGTAGCAACCAGCATGGAAACGTCTGCCCAAGGACTATTTAAAACACTTCCCAGTTCTGCTTTTGTTCACATGGGAGACGGAGCTTTGCAGGAATCTCAGTACTAACAATGGCTTTAGTGTCTCCTCAGCCAGGGACCTGCAGTGTTGTGACCAGTTTCTGTATGAGTTGTGTTTGGAGCCACACAGCCAGGATCTGGTGCTGAGGATGGGGAGAGTGGGGGAGGACAGGCAATACCTGGCAAGCAGTTGGGTTTTGCTTAAAAGAAAGATTCTAGAAAATGTATTGAAGCCTCACCTTTGCCCGTTGTTTCTGAAGAACAGATATTTCGTGGTATCAGGATGAAAATGTAATTCAATAATTGTGAATAATGATAGCAGAAAGGTGGTCACATGACATCACCATGCTTCCTTTCATTACTTGTGGGTGAAATTTATTGGCCCCTGAGAATTTTTGTTTTTCTGAAATGTACAAGGAGTTAGAAGACAGTCTTAATGGATTTTTCTGTTTTATCTCTTGTAGATGTGTTGTTGCGTGCAATACAACATGTCTGTAGGGATTCAAGGAACAAACTCCTCCCAGGTTGCAGTATCAGAACTTCAGTCTCTCCTTCCCACTTAAAAAAAAAAAATCTATGGATACCGTGAACCTTGCAACTGATTCCCTCTGTGGCCAGTAGGAAACTTAGAGGAAAGTGTAAGACCACTGCTCACAGCTGCAGAGGGTTGTGGGCTTGTGTTTCTCTGCTTTTTAATTACCCTTGGACTTACCATTTTACTGCCCACTTTCCCCCTTGCCATGATATGCTCAGTTCTTTGTTATTTTACCTTTTAGATTATATTTTTTATATTGATATTAAACTTGTTCTTTTGAGATCATTGTTAAGTCATAGGCAGTTGTAAGAAATAATAGAGATCCAGTATCCCCTTTCCCCAGTTGTCCCCAGTGATAACATCTTGTGTAACGACTGTAAAAGTATCACCACCAGGAAATTGACACTGGTGCAATCCAGTAGGTGTGCTGTCCCCACCGGTCCATCAGTGATGGACAATGGACAATGATGGATGAGCAGTTTCCAGAAGAGGCATTACTTGGTGGTCGCAGGTGGATGGCACCTCTGTATCAAGAGAAAAGAAAGTACATATTCTGAGGCCTTTTCTCTTTTCTTTTCTTTTCTTTTCTTTTCTTTTCTTTTCTTTTCTTTTCTTTTCTTTTCTTTTCTTTTCTTTTCAAACATTTTGCTTTCTGTTTCCAGAATCTGGCCTCTGTTGGCTCCAATCTACCAAGTAGCTGTAGAGATTTCACAAAGAAAAGAAAGAAAAATTCATCCTGTTCTCATAGTGGCTCAGATGCTCTAGGTGCATGCGTCCTCACTTTGCCTGGTAGTGTGAGGCCATAGTTAAAGATGGTGCCAGCTAAAGCCATGCAAAGGCACTTAATGATCAAAGAAAATGTCACACAGAGAAAGGGAAGCATCAATCCTCCAGAAGAAAGCTTTGAGATCTATTTAGTTTAAGAAATCATAGTATAAAGCAAATGACTTCTATTTAGTATATCTGGCACTCCCTTCATGTTTGTTTCGCATACAAAAAAGTCTTCTGCTGTGGTACATGAATGAGAAAATCTGGGTCTTGGACTTAAGTATGTGACTACTGAAAAGGAGGGGGCAGAGAGAGACATAGAGAGATAGTCACAGAGACGGGCAGAATGAGGTAGGTAGAAGAGCAAATGTAAAGGGGATTGTCATAGATGTTCAGAAAGGGACATAATCAAAGAGTGACCAGCAACTTGCTGAGCTTGTTCTAGAAAAAGGACTCGTGTTGGAGGAAGATAGAAGGAATTCTGAGATAAACAGTGCTGACATTTCTCTTAGGGCTTATGTGTTTTCCCATTCTTGACATTTTGTTTCTCTTAGATTCTGTTGGTGGCAAGGAGGCATGGAGAGGCATTTGGCAGGAGGTCTGCGCCTCCCTTAGGCATTCAGGGGGTAGGGGATGAAGAACATAGGGGATGAGACGCCCCTGACAGGTGTTGTAGCTACAGGTGGAGAGGTGCAGCTATTGCAAAACTACAACGTGGAAAGAATAAATACCCTGGACTGGCTCCCAAACAACCTTTCCTCAGTCTCCCACTGGCACCTTCCATGGCACACAGGCTAAGAGAAAGTTGGGGTTGTATTGTGTTATATTTAAAACTGTATATTAAGACTGTATATTAAGTATATTTAAGACTGGGTGGCTCAGTCGGTTAAGCGTCCGACTTCAGCTCAGGTCACGATCTCGCAGTCTGTGAGTTTGAGCCCCGCGTCAGGCTCTGGGCTGATGGCTCAGAGCCTGGAGCCTGCTTCCGATTCTGTGTCTCCCTCTCTCTCTGCCCCTCCCCTGTTCATGCTCTGTCTCTCTCTGTCTCAAAAATAAATAAATGTTAAAAAAATAAATAAATAGAAGAGATTCAGGTCAGGTCCATTGTGACAGTCATGTGGTTTTTCAGGCATTAGTAATTCATAAATACCTTCTTGATTTTCAAATAAGCAAATGTCTCAGTATTCTTTCTAGAAGACTTTTACATTTTTCCTTTCTATAGACAGCCTCCTCATATGACCACCAGCTCTGGAATACTTAGGAAATACGTACCTTCTCAGGCTGCTTGTCTCTCACTATCATTTAGTGCAGGCTCTTTACAAACAGGAAAAATAAATATGGACCTCTTCTTTCAGTCATACATTTTAATATAGTTTAGCATACCGAGCTGTCAGGCTTTGATCTCCTGGGTCAGAGTTCAAATTCCTTCTAACCCTAATGTCAATATTTCTAAATTTCTGGGGCAGTTTCTTTTTTTTTTTCTTTTTTTTTTTTTAAGTTTTTTTTTTTTAACGTTTATTCATTTTTGACACAGAGAGAGACAGAGCATGAACAGGGGAGGAGCAGAGAGAGAGGAAGACACAGAATCTGAAACAGGCTCCAGGCTCTGAGCCGCCAGCACAGAGCCCGACGTGGGGCTCAAACTCACGGACCGTGAGATCGTGACCTAAGCCGAAGTCGGACACTTAACCGACCAAGCCACCCAGGCGTTGGGGCAGTTTCAAGCACAAGCCAATTGGTGTTAATAAAGGCTAGTAGCAGGGTTGTACTTCGTGCAGAGCCTGACGAGTTTTTGGATGGTGTCCTCCAGTAGCATGAAGGTGTTTGTTTGTGTTGCTTCTTCCTTTTTTTTAAAGTTTATTTATTTATTTTGAGAGAGAGAGAGAGCGCACGAGAAAGTAGGGGAGGGACAGAGAGAGAGACAAGGAGAGGGGGAGAATCCCAAGCAGGCTCCGCACTGACAGTGTGGAGCCCGATGTGGAGCTTGGGCCCAGGAACAGGGAGCTCATGACCTGAACCAAAGTTGGATGCTCAACCCACTGAGCCACCCAGGCGCCCCAGTCTTTGTTATTTCTTCAGGTGCTTCTTTGCCTTATCTCCTGGGGCAGAGAATAGAAGTGAGTACACATTGTTCTAAGCCCTTGTTCGCTTCTGAGGTAAAGAGGAACCTCCTTACCCAAAGAAATGGAATCTATGTGGTAGATGGGTGTGATGGTTGATTTTATGTGTCATCGGGCTTGACTCTGGTGCACAGGTGTTTGGTCACACCCTAGCTTGATGTGGCTGTGAATATATTTTCAGATGTGGACAGTGCCTAGAATCAGTTGACTTCAATGAAGCATATTACTCTATGTAACATGGATGGGCTTCATCCAGTCAGTCAAAGGCCTTCAGAACAAAGACTGACACTCCCCAGAGAAGAAGCAATCCTGTTTCTTGACTGAAATGTAGAAAAACTGAAATGGCAATGCCAACTCTGACCTGAATCTCTTGCCTGCCAGCTGGTCCTATGGATTTCGGCCTTGCCAGTCCCAACAATTGTATAAGCCAGTTCTTTCAAATATATCCTTTTGGCTCTGTTTCCCTGGAGAAACCTGACTGATACAGTGGAGGAAGGGTTTGGACATCAGGGTCGACCCCCAGAGAGATCTGTCTGCTCAGTGAGCACAAGTGCCAAGAATGACTGTCTGGAAGATTGTGCGGCTGTGGAGTCAGGCTCCTGGTGACATCAAGGAGGTCCTCCCCATCAGGTTCCTGGCAGGAAACCGATAGCACACTCCAGGGGTTCACTGAAGAGACCCTTTCAGAGGTAAAGGGAAAAGGAATCAAGAAGCATGGTGCACCCAGGGGTAAGCATCAGTGGGACTCTGTTAGTGCCTGTAGGCTTGGGAGGTGCAGGGCAGAGAATGAGATCTGTGGGGGATGCTCCCCTGACTGAGGCTGGGGCCATGGGCAGAGGCGTGCAGCCATCGGCAAGACTGAGGGTTGGCAGACAAGGCGTGGAGAGAATAAGGGCCCTGGCCTTTGTCTCCTCCAACCCCAGTCTCCTGCCAGGACCTGCCATTGTCAGAGCCCAAGCGGCAATCACAGGACAAGGAGAATCACTGGAAATGTTTGGTGGGTGGGCCACTTGGGTGCCAAACAGGGGAGCAAAGGGCAGAGAATGGATCTGGGGGAAGAAAGAGAATAACCAAATCACGTGGGGCTCCATCTCTGGAGAATTCATAATAACTTATTCACTTTCAATACGTTATCAGCTTGATTAGCTTGATTATATATTCCATGATATGGTGGAGGAGGATTCTTAGCCTCCCTGAACTCTGGGGCTCAGGTGACCCCAATTCTCAACCACTTGGGGTGGGGACTCCTTGACTTAGATCCTGTTCTCTGCTCACCACCCCCCCCCACCCCGCCCCGACCATCACACAAACATCTAAAAAGCCAGGCCTGGGATGCCTAGGTGGCTCAGTCAGTTAAGTGTCCAAATCTTGACTGGGGCTCAGGTCAGGATCTCACAGTTCGTGAGATCGAGCCCCTGCTTTGGGCTCTGCGCTGACAGCATGGAGCCTGCTTGGGATTCTCTCTCTCCCTCTCTCTGCCCTCCCCTGCTTGTATTCTCTCTCTGTCTCTCTAAATAAATATACAAAGTTAAAAAATAAATGAACAGCCCGGCCCCAGTTCCTGTCTGTCATTACATGGCTTGACAATGCGAACAATTCCAGAGTCATGCCTTGGGATAAAGGTCTATCATCTGTGGGTCACCTCATGCATAGCTATCAGCCTCCAGTTTTCTGTGACAAGACAAGGGTTCAACCTTTTAAGTGAGCATTTGATTATATGCTTATGGCTTTCCTAAGTAATAGCTTTTGAGGGCTTGGGAGTAATTTATAATGCTAGCTGCACATGACTTGCTTTAAAGCAATTGAAATGGTAGCTTTTGAATAGGAAGATTTGTTTAGTTTATACTGAACAGTGTGCCCTTAGTGGGGTTCTAACAATCCTTAGCTGTTTTATTGATTTTCTATTAAATTCCAGCACACCATCTGTGGGCATATGAACAAGCTCTTGAGTCAGGATGTGTTGGGTGCTTATGGAGCTCTCACCCGATGCCAGGAAATGCGCTAAATCCTGGTTATGCAGAGATCCAAGTCTCTGCTTCCTGGGCACACACAGATGGGTCAGGGAGACAAACACACAAATGGTAGCAGCAATGTGATCAGAGCAGCGTTAGAGGTATTCATAGAGGGGCGGTGCTGTACTGGACCCAAGACCTGGAGGGCGGGGACCCCTCAGGAGGAATTGGTATCCATGTTACAGCCTGGACCTTATGGTCAGTTCAAGGAATGACCCCAATGCCTTCTCAGTAGGGAGGTGGCACAACGGGATTTTTATTGTATTAAAAAAGAATGCGTGTAGAGATGGATGGAGACTGGACTGTGAGGGAGTGGGCCAAGACTGAGGATCCAGGCCTATGAGGAAATGGTTACACCAAATCCAGTGAGAAATGCAAGAGCCTGGATGAAAGCCGTGTGGGGGGCATTGGAGGAGGGATAGGGTATAAAGATATTTGTGAGCTGTGGTCGCAGAACTTTGCCAGAAGCATGACTGTGTGTCCAGCTTAGTTGGCAAGACAGAGAATCACCAATACAAACAGTGAAGGAGGAGAACAGACTGGTGGGTGGCCGAGAGGTCAGCGTGGTTGAGTTGCCTGGAGGGCATCCAGCTGGGGACGGCTGGAGGTGGGAGCAGACAGGCCCACAGAGCGGGACAAAATCGTGGAAAAGATTTTACAGTTAACACTGTTAAGGGGGAAGGGAGCACAGAATAATGGATGAAACCACCAAGATCAAGCGTAGAGTGTGGGAAAGTAAGAGATTCCAAGGTGAGCATGCTAGACTCTGCACTTTTATGAGTGTTTGAAAGAGTTCGTTGTTGAAAAAATAAAATTTAAAATTATAAAAAAGAACAGATGGAGGAAGAAGGACTTCATGGATAAAGATGCAGTAACTATGGGTCTGGGAATTCATGAGTTCACAGAATGAGAAGTTTGGGAAAATGGCAGCTCCTGGCCACAGAGGATAGAGATAAATAAAGATGGAAATAATTCAGCTGTATTTGGAAGTTAATGGGGCATTAGGGACTTCAGCCCGAGCAGTGTCATGAGTGTTGGTAGTGGGATTGGGGAATGAGAAGGAGGAGTGGAAACAGAGAGAGACGTAAGCTATTCCTTCAAGAAATCTCACTTGGAAGAGAAGGACTGAAATAAGTAGCTAGAGAGGCAGTTGGAGTGTAGGTGGGCAGAGCTAGGATATGACCAGGATGAGGGCAGAGTTAGAAGGGAGACAGTCTAGACACCCATGATGATCATGCAAATGTAAAGCCCCTGAAGAACTGGAGATACTGGGCTGGCAGAGCAGGTGAGCTCAGGGGAGCAGAGGACATAAGCACAGAATCCCAGAGTTGCTGATTTCAGAGGCAGAGTGGTACCTTGTGAGGAAAGCCCCAGCTGTGATTTGGGGAAGAGCCTGGAGAAGCTCAAGGAACTGAGGTGTGCATATGGACCCTTAAAAAAGTCAAACATAGCAACCAAAGTCTCCAGTGAATGTGGGGAGGGGAGGGGGGGTGGAAACGGTGCAGGGGTGAGTTAGGGGGCAACATAGCTTGCAGGCTCAAGACTCCAGATACTTCGGAGACTGGGAAAGCAAAGCCAAGGCACAGCCAAGCCCTGCCCTTGTCCATTTAGACAGCCCCTTGAGGGGGGGGTGGAAATGGATGCTACCAAATCCAGTAGGCTCATGGGGCACACAGGAAGCAGATAGATCCAGATTTCGGGTGAGAATTGTGAATTGGTGAAAACAGGTTAAGGGAACTGCTTTTTTGGCATCATTTTCCTCTAAAGTTGAGGCTTGCAGACACGGGAGTGAGAGGGGCACCAGTGAAAAGATGGAGAAATGAGGATCTGTTATGAATCTGTTTTAAACATGTTTTACCTAGGATGACCGTTTCTTTGTTGTGAAGAACTCTTTGCATTTTATGACCCTCTTCTGTCACTAGGGCACAGGTGTCATTCTTATGAGCCTTCTTCACGGTGCAAGTCTCACTAGCGGTAAAGCGTATGAGCTTTGAAAAGAGGAGTGTAAATGGAATCATAATTCATGACCTTACTAATTTTGTATAGCTGATTTTACATCTGAGATGTCAACATAATGTTCAAAATGCAGAACTTTCTATTAAAATGAGCATTTAAAAACACTATGTGAGTTTAAATAACATAAAATTAAAACAGTCATATTTAGGTATATATATAAATAAATATATAGAATCTATTATACTACACCATACCACATTATATTTCATACGTGAAGTTAAGGGTAGCATTTCAGCAAAGTTCAATGCACTCACATTGGTTGATGTGTGTATATAGTTATATATCTATACCTATACCTATCTATCTATTTCTACCTCTATTATCTTCATTGTTTATACCCTAAATTGTGTATTGAAATATTCTGGGGTGACTCCTTTAGGACTTAGCAAAGGTAAATTATTTTGAATTCTGTAATTTTAAAATGGAAGTTTGGATAAAAGTTCATTTTCAGATAGTTGAGTGTAATAACTCAGAATTTTTGCCCAAATTATAAGACTATGTGCAAAGACCTTGAAAGACCAAGAAACGACATAAATTTATGATATAATTTTCTAAATGACCAGCCATCGCTTCTTTAAGAAATGCTATCTTCATTTGTAACTCTCAGGATACCCTGAAATTTATAATACAAATAAGATTTCTGTGGTATTGAGTCCGCAACCCACACATAACAGCCCAGTATATCTTCATTAACAAGAAACATTTCTATTGATTTCATTTTGCGATGTTTCATATTACATATAACAAATATGTATGGTCACCTAAATGAATTATTACAATCCAATTTGAAATGATTGCATAGGGTTATTGTATTATCTCTAGGATGCTTTAGTCTCTGGGTGTCAAAACTGTTTTTATTTAATGGAATAACATGGAAAAGTTAATCAGAGTAGGTTAACCTCTGTGGAACTGAAGGTCACACGCATTTACTCTCAGTTGGAAATGGAGGAGCTTTTGGTTTTGAACTCTCACTGGGGGTGGGTGAAGGTGGACGAGGGAATAACCAGGAGTGATTTAGTGCCTGTGTTTCCTCGCATCTTGCTACTATCAGTTGGCTTATGGGGCTTTTCGATAACTGGATTTTTGATTAAAAAATTTCCTGCAAGGGAAATAAAATTAAACAGGCAATACAAACATAATAAAAAATCAATACTGCAGTTAACATTTCTATTATATGTTATTGAACGGCTCTGCTTCAGGCTCATTCAGCTTTGCATATACGTGAAACAGCTCAGAGTTTCCAACCAGGGTTGGGGTGAGGAAGAGTTGCAAAGAAAGAATCTTCTTGTCAAAATTATATTTTCAAGATAAACGATGCTTCTTATGCGTCCTTTCACTTCTGAGCCAGGAACACAGAGGTAGAAACCTCCCTTTTGCTTCCCTAACATCTTATATTTGTTGAGTACAGCAAATATACCAAGATGAGTGTTCACTGAGCATATTAAAACTCATTAATGCACATCATGCTTTCTCTTTCAGAAGAGAAAATGTGTAGGGATTTTTTTTTTTTTTTGTCTTGCTATAAAGGCATTTGCTTGCTCTTGTAGGACTCAGATGTAGAGGTGGAAGGCTGGAAAGACATCCAGTTAGGGGCTGAGGTAAAGCATTACCCACGAGGTAATTCCTCTAGAGTAGCAAAGGTCCTTTAAACTTCCGGTCAAGATAGTCAAATGAGGTAATTGTGAAAGTTCCCCACTTCTACTCCAAAAATAACAACAACATGAAAATCCATAGGTGAATTCAAAAGCTGGAAAGGGAGATCTCCAGGTGCAAGAAACAGGAAGCCAGCGTTGGAGCAGAAGGTGGCCTGGAGACTCTGGATGTGGGTCACTACCATGAGCCTGGGTTGTAGTAGTGTACTGTGAGTGAGTTCAGGCATCAACATCCTTGGTGCACGAGATGAGACTGAACTCCAAGTGACAAGGACTGTCCTGTCATTGAAATAGGGATTAAAAGCTCCAACCACCAGTCCCAGATATGGACTTTATGTTCTGGACCTTGGGTAGAAAGAGTTGCTTGAGGGAAATCAGAAAGTCCAAGCTGACACAGCGAGTGTGAGACTAAATGTACACAGCAGATCTCAAGCCAAGAAATCCCATTAAAAACAAGTCTATGAATCAGCGCCCCTGTATTCTTTGGATAAATTCCTAGTAGTGTTATTGCTGGGTCATAGGGTAATTCTATTTTTAATTTTTTGAGGAACCTCCACATTGTTTTCCAGAGCGGCTGCACCAGTTTGCATTCCCACCAACAGTGCAAGACGGTTCCCATTTCTCCACATCCTCGCCAACATCTGTTGTTTCCCGAGTTGTTAATTTTAGCCACTGTGACCAGTGTGAGATGGTATCTGCTTGTGGTTTTGATTTGTATTTCCCTGATGATGAATGATGTTGAGCATCTTTTCATGTGTCTGTTGGCCATCTGGATGTCTTCTTTGGAAAAGTGTCTATTCATGTCTTCTGCCCATTTCTTCACTGGACTATTTGTTTTTTGGGTGTTGAGTTTTGTAAGTTCTTTATAGATTTTGGATACTAACCCTTTGTCTGGTACGTCATTTGAAAATATCTTCTCCCAATCTGTCGGTTGCCTTTTAGTTTTGTTGATTGTTTCCTTTGATGTGCAGCAGCTTTTTATCTTGATGAGGTCCCAGTGTTCATTTTTCACTTTTATTTCCCTTGCCTTCGGAGATGTGTTTATAGCAGTGCTATCAACAATAGCCAAATTATGGAAAAAGCCCAAATGTCCATCAACGGATGAATGGATAAAGAAGATGTGGTTTACATATACAATGGAATACTACTTGGCAATGAGAAAGAATGAAATCTTGCCATTTGCAAAAATGTGGATGGAACCGGAGGGTATTATGAGAAGTGAAATAAGTCATCATAGAAAGACAGATATCGTATGTTTTCACCTATATGTGGAACTTGAGAAACTTAACAGAAGACCATGGGGGAAGGGAAGGGGAAGAAATAGTTTCAAACAGAGAGGAAGGCAAACCATAAGAGACTCTTAAATACAGAGAAGATTCATGGGAATCTACTCCTAAAACCAAGAGCACACTGTATGCACTGTATGTTAGCTAATTTGATAATGAATTACATTTAGAAAAAAAATAAATGATAAAAAAACAAGTCTGGCACAGAAACAAATATAAAAAGCAACCTGGAACTCCTCAGGGTCTGTAGGAGCCAAATTTTCACCTCCATGACTGAGGGCACACGGGTGGCATTCCTTTAGGGGCCAACATATGCCAAAGACAAGCTTCCATCAGACCCACCATGCAGGCTTGTGTGTTCTGATTTCCCTTGAGCACCTAAAAAGATTACAGAACACACAGAGACATTTATCCTTGGAGTAAGGGCCAACAGATGCAGCTAATGGAAGCACTCACAAAGAAAAGTGCAGACAAATGTCCAAAGAATTTGAAAATAAGCATGATTTTGATGCTCAAAGATAAAAGTGAGGAACCAATTTTATAATGCACGATGCAAGAAAAGCAGGTGGGTTTGAGAAAAAAAACTATATAGTCTGCTAATACAACTGAAGGAATAAGTCTTTTTGAAGATCAAGATGGAAAAAATAAAATGCTCAGAATATAGCTCAAAGAGACGGCAACTATGAAGCAGAAATCGAGACAATAAACACAAAGTGAGAAGCTCCAAATAGAGCTAATCGGAATTCCAGAAGACAATTAGAGAAAGAATGGGGAGAGACAACAGTTAGAGAACTATTGGTGGGGAATTTTCTGTAACTAATAACTATTAGACCAGTTTGCAATAGCATCTTAAGCCTTGGGGAGGCCACATAACATAAATCCACATCTAACACACTGCGGTGAAACTTGAGGATATGTAAGACGACGTGAAAATCTTCATAATGCACACCCTAATATAGAGCAGCAGTCTGACTGACAGCAGACTTTTCACTGGCAACCACACACGTCTGAAGATGATCCAGTGCTGTGTTCTAACTGGTAAGGATAAGTAACTATCCGCTTCCAGCTCTACTCAGTTAAATGATTGTTCAGAGGGGAGGGAGCTTTCCAAGCAGCTACAAGCCTGGAATGTTGCCAGCGTCCTCAGGGTCCTCCTCCCCATTTCCTCTTTTCTCATTACCCCCCAGACTCTCTTGATATAAAGCAGGAAAGACTCTCCAATGGGAAAAAGACAGCCTCTTTAACAAATGATGTTGGGAAAACTGGACAGCTACACGTAAGAAAATGAAACTGGACCACTTTCTCACATGATAGCCAAAAATAAATTCAAAATGGATGAAAGATCTGAATGTGATACAGGAAACCATCAAAATCCTAGAGGAGAACACAGGCAATAACCTCTTTGATATCAGCTGTAGCAACTTTTTGCTAGATATGCTCCTGAGGCAAGGGAAACAAAAGCGAAAATAAATGATTGGGATTTCATCGAGTTTAAAACCTCTGTACAGCAAAAGAAACCATCAACAAAACTACAAAGCAACCTTCAGAATGGGAGAAGGTATTTGCAAAGGACACATCTGGAAACGGGTTAGTATCCCAAGTATAGAAAGAACTTGTAAGACTGAATACACCAAAACCAAATAATCCAGTTCAAAATGGGCAGAAGACATCAATAGACGTTTTCCCAAGAAGATGTCCAGATGGCCAACAAACACATGAAAAGATGCTCAGCATCTCTTATCATCAGGGAAATACAAATCAAAATTACAATGAGATACTACCTCATGCTTGTCAGAATGGCTAAAATTAACAACACAGCAAACAACAGATGTCAGCCAGAATGTGGAGTAAGGGGAACCCTCCTGCACTGGTGGTGGGAATGCAAAATGGTGCAGCCACTCTGGGAAATGGTATGGAGATTCGTTAAAAACAAAACAACCTTATGATCTAGCAATTGCACTACTAGGTTTTTACCCAAAGGATACAAAAAAACTGATTCAAAGGGCTATATGCACCCTGGTGTTTACAGCAGCCTTATCAACAATAGCCAAATTATGGAAAGAGCCCAAATGTCCATCGAATGATAAATGGAAAAAGAACATGGGGTATAGATATACAATGGAATATTGTTCAGCCATAGAAAGGAATGAAATCTTGCCATTTTAACATTTCAGTAACAGTGTGGATCGACCTAGAGAATATTATGCTAAGTGAAATAAGTCAGAGAATGACAAATACCATATGATTTCACTCATATGTGAAATTTAAGAAAACACAACAGATCAACATATGGGAAAAAAAGAGAGGCAAACCAGGAAACAGTCTCTTAACTATAGAGAACAAACTGAGAGTTATTGGAGGGGAGGTGGGTGGGGATGGGCTAAATGGGTGATGGACGTTAAGGAAGGCGTTTGTTGTGATGAGTACTGGGTGTTGCATGTAAGTGATGCATCACTGAACTCTACACCTGAAACTAATATTACACTGTATGTTAACTGGAATTTAAATAAAAACTTGCAAAAGAAAAAAAAAACTCTTTTAACATAATGGTTTCACTCTTTGCTGTGTAAATGAGCGGAAGTAAAGAAAGGTATTTTCAGACACAAAAAGACTAAGAAACTTGCTATCTGAAAGAGAAAATAAAACAATGCAGTACTGAAAACAAGAAAAGAAGCCATAAAGAATCTGTAGGCAGCAAGAAGCAAGGGCAAGTTAAGAATCTGGTAAAAACAGATTCTGGTAGGTTGCAAATCTACCATAAATATAATATGAATGATATTTGAGAGGCTATTTACAATGAGAAGGAGTTGAAATACTGGGCAACAATATGACTTATGAGACAAGGACAGAATTTGGGGATATATTAAAGAGTTGTAAGAGCCTTATCTGTGGGTGTTGGTTCGCATCACAACCTGAAAAAAAAAGAGAGCCCAGTTCACTTAATACTGTATTAATATGAGTATAGAAACATGGATACATAATTCCAAAAGAACAGAAAGAAAAAAGGATAAAAAGAAACAAAAACAGAGCAGAAGGCAGGAGAAAGGGGAGAAGGGAAAAACACAGCTGGGGAAGTGATAGAGAAAGTAGATGCAAATGAATGATCAGCCATTAAAATAAATAAAAATGGATTAAACTCTTTTCTTAAAATAGGAGAGCCTGAGATTGGACAAAGCTCCCTCATTCCTTGGATACTCTGAGAGAGCCCTGGGTTATCCTATTCTCCAGCATCAGCATGGAGATGACAAGAGCACTTCTTCATGACAAGAGCACTTCATCTCATGTTTTGGAAATGAAGTGTTACCTGTCGTGTCTTTCTGCAGATGTGATCAGATCCCAGACCAAGAGTCTCCTCTAGTATCATGACGGTGTGCCTCCAGGGAGTAGGGGTAGAGCAGTTGATTGGGGTCACTCTACCCAGATCAAGTGAACAGAGAAAGTCTGATGAAGCGATAAGCCTCCTCCCGCGTGGAGCGGATGGAGAGATGTGGAAATGCAGGCTGCGTAGATTCTGATTCACAACGTGGTTGAATAGCTTTACTCAGAGGGTGCTGATAACTGGATCAATGGCCACACACAGAGAGGTTCCCAGTGAAAAAAGACTTTGGAGTTTTAATTGAGTTTTGGCTCAATAGGATGTGGCTACTATGATCAGCTAATGTGATTTCAGAAGGCAATAATGGACGTAGAGTGTCCATAATAAAGGGTGTGATAGAGCCTCTCTCCTTGTTCTTATCAGACCACAGCGGGAAGGCTGAATTCAAAGGCAGGTCCAGAGGGCATCACCTAGGTGTTAAAAGTTATCATATCCTATCACATGGACACTTAAGGAGGAAAGGTGATGCTTATCTCAGAGCAGACATTCCATTTGTCCCTAAATATTCCATGAGCTGTCATGGTGCACAACAGTTGGGCCTAATTTTTGTGGTCTCAGTAAACACAACTGGAACCACTAAGAACTTTGTAGCCAAACTGTAAAGGAATAAATGGACAATTTCGGGAGGTAGATGCTGCCTATTACAGGAAGTGTTCAAGCCAAAGATAGACCAGTTTCTGTTGGCAACATTATCAGGTATTGATATACTGCGTTTGGGGTTGAATTCTCTGGTTCCTAATCTCCTCTTCCACCCCAAGATCTTGATTCTGTGTTTTTCCCTGCCACTTGCAGTGAGTACCCAGAGTGGGAGTATTGTCTTTTTCACCCCACTTCTGACTCCCTCTACAAGTCATGTGTGTATTTGTGAAGCTAGCACTTTAAGGCAAACCCTGACAATAGACTAAAGGAATTCCTAGAAAAGGTCTAGGTCTCTGTGAAGGTCGTCCCTTCATTCCAGTCTAATCCAGGACATCGCAAACCTGTGATGTCTTCAGAACTACCGGAGGATATTACATGATTATGGATTCTTACCAACTTAGAATCTTAGATTTATAGCAGGAAATCAGCATTTTTAACAAGCTTGATAAACAATCCTGTTTTTGTTCTCACTTAGGCATAAGAACCACTGCTTCCGGTGCAAGGTTGGTTTCATCCCAGCTTCTGGTGAATGATTGAAACTTGTTTATCTCAAACTTTTTCCCCTGATATTCCCAATAGATGACATTCTCATAGACATCCTCTCAGATGTCTTTGGTGCAGGGACAGAAAATAGTCAGTAGGTTGTATGCAAATCACATTTAGTTAATTGTAACTCCGCCCTTGTTCTTGCTCAGGATGCAAGAGATTTAGGCATTCATTGTGGACTGTTAATGGCTATATACCCATTCATCCAAGCCAGCCAGCCAGCCATCCCTCCACCCATGTATCTGTCCATCCACCCACCCATCTACTATCCATCATCTATCTACCATGTATTTACTAAACACCTACGACTGTTTGTATCATGTACCAGCAGATGATGGGGGAAGGCTTGTTGGGATGGGTAGGAACTGATTCACCCCAAAGGTTACTGATTCACCCCAAAGGTTTGGTGAACTCAGTGAACTCTTTGGAAGTCTGTCCTTGGTTGTCCCCTCCACTGGGGCAACACTGTGCCATGGAAAAACCAAAGGCATTGGAAACATCTAGAAGTGCTGTTGAATGCAATATTTGACTCTGGGTGATCTATCAGCCTCTCTAGACTCCGTTTCCTAATTTCTAAAATGAAAGAATGCTAACAACACTGATGTGAGAAGCAAATAAGATAATATAACCAGAGTGTTGTACAATTTAAACCCTTCTATGAATAGTAGTGTGTGTGTGTGTGTGTGTGTGTGTGTGTGTGTGTGTGTGTGTGTAATATACATCCAAGTTTAGGTTTCCCTAGAAGCAGGTTGTGAGAAAAGGATTCAAGTTCAGCAAGTTATTTTTGTGGAAAACTAGGGCCTAACACCTTGGGGGGAACTCTAGGAAACAGTGTTGCACATCAGAATTTTCCCACTTAGTGACACCCATCAGTCACTGAGGGAGAACTGCTCCTGGTGGCATTAATTTTCTGCCCATTCCAGCCTGTGATGTCTATGGGTGGGGGGCAGACTCCGGTGGCCAGAGAAGGCCTTCAGGCAAGTAAGTGAAGGTGCTGGGAGTTGGCAGCTGGGCTGGAGAGCACTGAGAGGGAGGGGCAGGGGGCTAGTGCGGGGCACCTGGATCGTCCGCCACAGTGCGCGTGTCGGCATTGGCACGTGCCAGCTTCACCTGCACCAGATGGCCTCTAACCACAGAGTCCACTGCACTAGACAATAGCTGGGCACCAGGCAGGATGCAAGCAAAGCACTGACTGAGAGGCGGACCAGTTTGCAACTCTGCACCCAGAGCCTGCTTTCCCTCCCTAGGGTTTCTAGGCATTTTTCCCACCACTTATGCAGCCTTATCCTGCTTCCTAACCCTATGTTTGCAACTTAGCTTTTCTTCCTAGACGATTAGGGTTCTATGGCATCTGCCAGGACACATCTCCCTCCTCTCTCTTTTCTCCTTGAGAGCCTTGTTTCATGTGGGTCTGAGGGCCGTTTCCAGACAGTGCTGACATAGAGACACATCCCTGAGTGCTTCAGGTACGTTTCTGATATTAATAATCTGGTGCAGACACAGAGCCCCAGATCAGAACCACAAGATGTCTAAGCCCCTTTGCATGTATGCCATCCTGGTATGAGTCCTGGAGTGAGCTTCGTCTCAGGGTGCAGGGCTGACAGCCATCGGACTCCATACATGACGCTTGTACCCGCCCCTGCCAGCAGCGAGTGGCCTGTTCATTGCAGACCCTTGATTCTGCTGGCAAGCCTCTGTCCCCACACCCCAGTGTGTGGGGTTAGAACTGAATTCTGTCCCATGAGCAAATCTCACTCGAGGCCTCCAGAATTCAGTGAAGGAAGGAGTGGGCCTATGTCACTGTCACAGTGTAAAGGATTTCCATTGACCCAAAGACTTGATGGAATTTCAATCCCAGGCTCAGAGTCCATCTCGTGTGCCTCTGCCTCCCCGAGGGACAGGCACTGTGTCCATGGTCAGCAGAACAAAGGCCAGCCAGCGCCATTAATATTTCAACAAGGTGAACACGGAAATGGCATTGCGAATGGCGCATTGACCCTCCAGGGCAGTTCTTGCGAGACTGTGAGTGAAGGGTCCGTCAGGAAGTTCCTGCGGCAGCTTGGTATCTGATTCTTCCAGCCTGTTCTAGAAATCAGCCCGGGGTGTCCTGACTCCTTGGTCCAGTTATGTCCTAACTTCCCCAAGGAGCTGTGGTCCTCCTCTGGTGCCAGTCTTGGTTCACCATGCTGCCAGTCCTGGGAAGCCCTGGCCGCCTCTCTCCCTTTCCCACATCCTATCCGCTAAATCAATAGATGACGTTAGATGGGATGCGACGTGTGTGTGATGCTTTGATGGTGACAGTACTTGCTGAACCATACTGTGTGCTCCAGCAGGGAAATGCCAGGATAGAGGAAGGTACCGTCTCTGATGTCAGAGGCCAATCATGTATTTGGGGAGAGGAGAGGATTCATATAAAGTGACAGCAACTCCAGACCCTGTCGCCAGCACACGAGCCCCGGGGTTAGAGTGTGTGCAGAAGGAGGAGTGATGGCTGCTGGCACCAAGACTCAGAAAGGCTCAGGAAAGAGAAGACAATGACTGTCTTCTTGAAGGACTAGCCAAGGGACTATTTTAGTGATGTCCCAGAGGCCAATGATCACTGGGTTCGATACACATTGAGTCCTAGGGAAAGCATATTAAGTATTCCTTAATGAACTTAATGAACTTGAATGGGGTGGTACCGGGTAATGTTTAGGAAGACAGGCTCTGGAGCCAGGTGCTGATTCTACCACTTACCAGCAGTGTGGGCCGGGGGTGGGGGGGCATGCCTCAGTTTCCCCAGCTGCGGAATGGGGATGTCGAGAGTGCTACCTCATGAGGACGGAAGGGATGGGTAATTTTAGAGCACTGCATCTCATGCCTGGTACACATTAGGGGTGAGGTCACTATTGCTGTTACTATGAACTCTATAACCCCACAGGGGGACCCGTTCTCCCTGCCCAGATGGGAGAGCCCCAGCCTTTTGTGGGCAAGGTGATTTTAAAAAAAAATATTTTATTTATTTATGGGAGAGAGTGCAAATGGGGGTGGGCAGAGAGAGAGGGGGGCAGAGGATCCCAAGCTGGCTCTGTGCGACACTGGTGAGTCTTATGTGGGGCTTGAACTCACGAACCGCGAGATCATGACCCGAATCAGGTGCTCAACTGACTGAGCCACCCAAGTGCCCCAAGGTGATTTATTTTTAAAGACCCCTCAGATGATGGCCCACAGGGGTGGAACCAGAACTGGGCTCCTGGGTCCCAACTGATAATTCTATGCGTCAGGCCTGAGAAGCTGTGACCCTTTACCTCATCTTTGTAGGAGAAAACAAAATTTGGTCTGAAAGTATCTAATATGTAACCATATTGTTCCCAGAAACCAAGATCAATAATTCTCAACTGTATCAAAATGCCACAAGAAAGTAAATGATTCCACAACTTTGACCACAACCCTCCAAGCATCTAGCTTCTGTTGAGCACCACACGGAGGGCTTGGGGAATAAGAATCGTTGGGTGTTTTCATTTGGTGTGTGTTTGTTTGATTGTTTTTTTCCCCCTGTTCTTCAGAAACTTAAAATTGAGAGAGAAAAGACAAGGCAGAAAGAGCTACAATAAAATCAGGACTGCAAAACTTGTGCGTTTTTCAGATTAAAAAAAAAAAACTTTTTATTTGTTTATTCTTGAGAGAGTGAGACAGTGTGAGTGGAGGAGGGCCAGAGAGAGGGAGACACAGAATCCGAAGCAGGCTCCAGGCTCTGAGCTGTCAGCCCGATGCAGGGCTCGAACTCACGAACTGCGAGATCATGACCTGAGCCAAAGTTGGAGGCTTGCCCGACTGAGCCACCCAGGGGCCCCAATGTTTTTCAGGTTTCAGACCCTCTTCTTGGTGCTTCTCAGGAACACACTCAGTGACTCTCACCTAGCCCTTTGAGGTAGGTTGTATTATTAAGCACATTTTTCCAGATGGAAACACTGAGGCTCACAGGGATGGTTATTTTGCCAAAGTAACATGGTTAAAAAGGGGGAAGCTGGGATAGAGCCCAGGCTTTTGCCTGGAGTCTTTGCTCTTGACCCCAACATGGCAGCATTTTCAGCTAGAGGAGCCAGAACGCTGGACTGTAGTTTACTGGGTGTCGGTCAATGCTTTTTGATGAAGTCTGTCTTCCGTACGTATGGTCAGGTGTGCAGGTCTCCAGCCCACAGCGCCTGGATTGTTTTTTTTTTGTTTTTGTTTTTTTAAACAAAGTGAACACATCCATGTAACCAGCAGCTGGGACAAAACATGGAATACTATTAGTGTTCTGACTGTGAACTGTTATTGCGTAGATCAGTGTTTCCCCACCTTGTCTTTTCATTATCTACTCCCTGTGGAGATTTTTAAGATATTGTTTTCCTATTTGTCTTCCGGCAAATGATAGTGCCACAGAGGGTCTGTAAATCTGTATATGTACTGGATGTATATCTGTACCTTATGCCTTAAAAAAGTAAGTGTTTTTTTTTGTCCCCCAAGAACCACTTTATATCCAGAAACAGCATGTGCCATCAGAAATGCATGTCCTAGAGCAGGGGTTCCTGGGTATAAATGCAGAGGACACAAGGGGGACATTTCAGGGGCCTGAATGCCTGCCCAAGGTGTGCACAATGTTGTCTATAAGTGCATTTTTCTGGAGTGATCCCTAGTGTAAAGGCTAAAGTCATCAAGGTTCCCAGCATGGTGGCAGCCAGATCAGATCAGTCACCAAGGCTCAGTTAGCTACACAATGAGCCCCTTGATGGGACATTCCACTGTGGTGGACACCTCCTTCCTCCGGAAGTACCCCACAGGAATGGTCCTTCTGTCGGGGCCACCCCTGCTTCATGCAGTCTCTGTTACTGTTGGGGTCTACATTAGGTTTCCAGGCTATGTTACAAATTGCCCAAACTTAGTGGCTTCAAACACATATTTGTGGTCTCATGGTTTCTGTTGGTTAGAAGTCTGGACATAGTTTACTGAGTTCTCTGCTCAGGGTCTCCTAGGCTATACTCAAGGCATCATTGGCTGGGGTACCACCTTCCCTGAGGCTTGAGCCTCTCCCAAGCTCTCTGGTAGTTGGTGGAATTCAGTGTATCCTGGCATAGGTCTGAGACCCTGAACTGCAGAGACGCCCATAGCTCCCTGGGACATGGTGCTGTCCACAGGAAGTTCACTACATGATAGGTAAGCTCCTCTAAGGCCAGCAGGACTCTCTCTGGCTCCTGGAGTCTTATACATATTTAGGTAACAGGTTATATATGTATATGTATGATGTACACACACACACACACACACACACACACACACACATACATACAGTTATAAGTCAAGAGGAGGTGGTTGTATGATGCACAATTCCAGAGGTGGGGATCACAGACACCATTTGGAATTCTGCCCCCACAGCGTCTCTCTCTCCTGGCCTTAACCAATGGGAGGTCTTCTTCCGAGAGAATCTCTCAGGGGAGATACATCTGAAGCTTCAGGGGGTTACTCAGTTGGCTGGGAAATCAGTAGACCGAGGTTCCCCAGCACCTACAGGTGTGGCCTGCTGTTAGCAAAACAAGTTCTAGAGATGAACTGGATGGAGTAGAATCTGAGCTTGGCTCCCCAGCAGTGAGCAAGTTACTCTGTGCCTGAGTTTCCTCATTTGCAAATAAGTTACTTCATGAGTTTTGGTTTGCAATGAGTGTAACAAGCACAGAAGAATAGAAGGGTGTCTGGTACATGGTAAGCACTGCCAGTGTCAACAATAATAATGGCAACATCATTATTAGTCTCGGCATCCATCCTCTGCGGGAGTGCACCCAGAGCCAGCACCTGTTTGACCTTGCCGACAAATGATTTGGGCTCATTCTTCTAGCACCTTCATCTAGGGACAATGTGAGTTGTGCATGTTGAGACTTCTTCCTTGGGCTCCTTCTTCCTGGGAAGTGGACATGTGACCCTGTTGTAGCTGAAAGTCTGGCTCTCTCAAGACAGACGGCCTATTGGAGCCGTGCCGTCTTACCTCTGTGCCTGAGAGAACGTTCCGGGGCTTCCCCTTGGGTATCAGGGCTGTACCAGAACCTGTCTTTTCAGGCTCCTTGCTCATCCCCCCCGATTCTGTGTGTCCCTTCCAGTTTCCTTTTACCGAATCCCGCACTGTGTTGGACTCAGGCAGAGTTCCTACCAGGCACAGGCCATACTGACCAGATGGAGAGATGGTGGTCAGCTGTCCAGCCTGGTTTGTCCTAAAGGGGAAAACCCAAGTGTGTCAGTGAGTTCAGAAGAGCTCTCCACACAGCTGTGCAACCGGGGGAGTGAATATTTCTGCCTTTATTCATTTCACCCAACCTTGGGAATTTCTTAATGAATTAGTTGGAACTTGGATTATTTTAGGCCCCCAGCATTTAAACTAGTCTTGTATGATGATTGATGGTCACATATATAAGGTATCAATAAGCCTTGATGTATTCATTTTTGAAAGTTGAAAAACTTAATGAGGCACTAAAATATAAAAGCAACCCTGAGTTCCCATCAGAAATATTGATTATATGCTTTGTCAGATAGGTTTCTTTTAAATGCCCAAACTCAGATGCTCAGATTAAAGAGATGTCTACCATTCCTGGCCAAATATTTTCAACTGTAATGGATCTTGGGGACCTACTCTATGCCTGTCACTCTGCTGAGTGGTGCATATTAGGGATTAAAACACCATGTGCTTCTTGCCATTAGGGACCTTACAGTTGGATGATGAAGGTATTTTGAAAGTCTGCAAACAATTAAAAAAATTTTTTTGTGGGAATATTAAAAACATTTTTTTAAGGGGCACCTGGGTGGCTCAGTTGGTGAAGTGTCCATCTTCGGCTCAGGTCATGATCTTGCAGCTTGTGAGTTCGAGCCCTGCATAGGGCTCTGTGCTGACAGCTCAGAGCCTAGAGCCTGCTTTGGATTCTGTGTCTTTCTTGCTCTCTGCCCCTTCCCCGCTTGTGCGCTGTCTCTCTCTCCCCAAAATAAATAAACATTAAAAAAATTTTGTGGGTATTTTTCATCTCCTGAGGCCATACTTTTCATTCTCTAATAGCTAATGACTAGCTATTTTCAGTAGTATTTCTGAGTAATGTATGACCAAATGTTATAGGATGAATGAGGTGATGTCAACATACTATGGTGCCTGAAGGTTCATCTGCTATGTTTCTATTCTGTTTACTTAAAAAAATTTACTCATGTCTGTTTATTAAAAATCAGTATTTACTAATAATATACATAATTCATAGTAAATTATCTAATGTAAGTAGAGTTGGGCCTTAATGATAATTTCCCCAAGACATCAAAAATATTAAATGTAATTTCCATTTTTAATCTTGAATATGATGCATTATTTATTTTGAATAATTAATTTTAGTAGCAACTGACACATATAAGGAATTTTGTATCAATTTTGGGGGAAACATATGAACTAAGTTTCAAAAATACTTCTAATGAGAAATTGACTAAGAATAGTTAGGGTTTACCTGTGCTAGGAAATTTTGGGGGAGACAGAATGAGAAATTGGACTTGAAGTGCTACATCCCCCCAAAAAATCATATTGTGGAGCTGCAATTACTTTTAAACTGGCAGAGAGAAAATTGTCCATCTCCAAAATATGCAGAGTATCCAACTTGCAACTAATCCTGAATTTCAAATCAATAAGGTTTAATATTTCACCAGCAATCATAGGTTGAAATCAATGCTGTCACGGCTCTTTGGAAGAAAGAAGCTTATGAAACAAAGAATTGAAGGCAATCATCCAAGGATGAAATAAAGAAATATGCTTTGCAAGGGCTTTTGTGAAAGGAAAACATACGGCAGCTCAACCCTTCCCCTCGCCAAGGTTTTTTGTTTCGTTTCAATGTTAGATCCTGGTGGCCCACGAAAATGGTTCCAAAAGACCCTGTGGCAGATGGAGCAGGGATACCACCAGCTGACTATTTGAGAATGATTCAGGGGGTGGGTTCTTTCAAACTGGGAACCCTGATGTTTTTGCTGATCAACTATGGAGCCTGTATCAGTTAGCATTTACTGCATAACAAACTACCCCCAAATGAAGTAGATAAAAACAGCCTCCATTTGTTTCACACATGTGTCTATGGGTTGGTCCAGGCTCTCAGCTGGGCAGTTTTTCTGGTCTCTGCTGGGTTTACTCAGTCTATAGTCAGTGGCTGGGTCAGCCGGGACCTGGCTAGTCCAGGATGGCATCAGACAGACAGCAAGCTTCTCCTGAATGTTGTCTCTCATCCTCTAGCAGGCTGGCCTGGGCTTACTCTTTGCAGGATTCTGAGGTGGGGGAATTAATGCAAAGCCTCTTGATGCCTGGGCCCCAGATTATCAGATGGTCACTTCCACCTCATTCTTTTGCCTTAATTAAGTTCGAACAATGACTCAAATTCACAGTATGGAGAAAGAGTGCATTTCTTGATGGGAGGCATCACCAAGTCACATGCAAAGGGTGTGACTCTCTCAAAGATGGAAGGATTGTAGCCATTTTTCAGTCTACCACAGAGCCATTCTTAGTATTCAAGTTCCCAAAGAGCATCAGACTTGTGGCAGTTACGCACTGGTAACACTGTCTCCCCTAGGAGGGTGCCATGTCTGGATAGAGCTTGGACTAGAAGAACTTTGTGATATTCTCCTGTGCAGTTTTCCCACCACTTTGCAGAAGGAGAAAATAACAAATTAGTCTTCCCCTGAGATCTCCAGGGGAAGGCCTTGTTTTAAAAAGAGAGAGAGAGTGTGTGTGCAAGCAGGGGAGGGGCAGAGATCGAGAATCTTAAACATGCTCGGCATAGAGCCCGATGCAGGGCTTGATCCCACCACTCTGGGATCATGACCTGAGCCAAAATCAAGAGTCGGACACTCAACCGACTGAGCCACCCAGGTGCCCTCCAGGGGCGGGTCTTAAGAAGAGGAAATAAAGAGAACAAGATCTTCACTGTAGAATGAAACATCATGGTGATTAATTTCTCAGTGGTCAGTTCTCAGGGGAGGTGATGACATCTTGCATTATAAGAAAGCTGAGGGGATGACTCCAGCAACAGCCTCTGAGTGCTCCATGGAGTTGAAACTGCTGGAAAGAAAATGTTCCTTTTAGGCAGCTGGTAAAGTCTGGGAATTCCCAGTCGCAAGTGAAAACGTGGCTTGGGGATGGTGTCACTTAGGCATGAGCTAGGGGCCTGTGTGATAGTCCGGTCTTCAGAGGTGATTCCAGAAGTGACCTAGTGCCTACATTGCCCCTTGTTACATTCGTAGGCTAACAAGCCAACTGTCTGTGCAACAGGAGAGAGAGTGTAAGGGCACGATGCGTGAAGACGTCCCCAGGGCCAGGAGCCTGGCTCTGAACTGCCCGTCCAGCTTGCCCTGTCATTCCATTTCCTTTCTCCAGGTGACTATTGACTCTTGCTCAGCACCTGCAGCAGACAGACCTTCAGATGGCTCTCATATGCCCACCCGGTGTAATTGCCTCTTCTAGAATGTGGGCGACACCTCTGACTTGCTTCTGAGCACCAGAATAGGGCAAAGGTCAACTGATGCTCCTGGGATCAGGTTACTTTTTAGGCAAAAGTGACGGAATGTGGCTCCTGATCCAGGACTCTGTCAGCTGTGAGAGTGGACAGGGCTGGATCACAGAAGCATCGGAGGCAGGTCCCTCATAACAGGGAGGATGATGAGGAAGGCAACAAATCAAGGAGATCTAAATTTCAAAGTTGCCACGTGTGGGCAGACAACATCTTGTCAAAGGAACTGCATAGACAAGCTGTAATTCCC
This sequence comes from Panthera leo, assembly GCF_018350215.1. Classification (NCBI taxonomy): domain Eukaryota; kingdom Metazoa; phylum Chordata; class Mammalia; order Carnivora; family Felidae; genus Panthera; species Panthera leo. The sequence continues at coordinate 9,740,301 of NC_056687.1, forward strand.
AAATGGTAAATATGGGGAAAGTTTCAGGACTGGGAACTTTTGGGACGTCACGGGCATTGTGGCTGTGCTTCCAGAAGGCCTTAGCTGGAGCTCCAGCATCTGCCGAGGTCAAATGCTACCTGTTCCGTGAAGCTTTCTTTGAAAGGCTCCAACCCAGCTTAAAGTTAACTGTCACCTTCTCTCCATCCTGCAGCTCTTTCTTTTTGCCTCTATTATAATGAATTTCATGTGCCTTTTACTTGCCTTCAGTGCCTTTTACTTTAGATTTTAAGCTTCTCCAGGGAAAGCCATGTGTCATGCTCATTTTTATTTTCATCACACCTTCGCTCTGTACGCAAAGTTCCTTGAGGCAATATGTGGCTAGAGCTTATGTAATGGATCTAACCAGCAGGCTATGTTGATGGCAATTCGATTGTCAACACATCTCCACACACCCCGAATTTAGCCCTGCAGAACCACACAGAGCAATTTCTCACACCAGAAAGGAATAGTTGGTTCCTCCAGCATCCCAGCCTATAAACCCAGCCCTGTGAATTCCATCCCTCATGGGGCAACATGAGCCCTGAGTTTCAGGAAGCCCTGAAACTCTCTGAGCTCCTTTAACTCCCTCTGTCCTCATGGAGCAGTGGAGATCATGTTTTCCCATTCTTCCTATGTCACTCTCCAGCTGTTAGAAGACTGCCATCCTTGCCTTTCCTTGGGTAAATATACCCAACTATGTCAATGATTTGTCACCTAGTGTGGCAGCCACATCCTTCGCTGGTATTGTCCCCCTCTACTGAATTCTCTCTTATCTGTCCTAGAATGCAGTGCCTGACCTGAACCTGGGTATCTCCCAGCCCACCACATAGCAGGATCGTAACTACTTTTGGGGGGGCACCCGGAGTGTCTACCAAGGTAATCTAAAATCCGTTGGGTCTGTTGTTGGCTACAACAAATCACTGAAGCACATCATGCATGGGGCCAGGTCTTCTCTCCCTGAACTGCTCCTGAGCCAAGATTCTCACACCCTCTATTGTGCTATTGATTTTGGAATACATTAAAGGGCTTTATCTTCATTCCTCTTAACATTTCTTCTTGATGGTTTGGGGGCCATTGGACTAGCAGGATAGCATTTTGGATCCTGATTATTTTGTTTAATGTGTTAGCATCCCCCCTACATTCCTGTCCGTCAACATTCTAATAAGCATGCCTCCTACAATGCTGTTCAAGACACTGATGAGCTCGCTGAACACAAGACCGAAAACAGAACCCTGGCTCTGGTCTCCTTTCCAAGTTGACATCACTCTATTAATCAACACTTGGGATACGCTTGTCTGACCAGCTACAAATTCACTTAACTGTACTCTAGTCCCACCCCCATTTCTCCCTCTTGTCTACAAGAATATCCTGAGCAACTCTGTCAAGTGCCTTGCTGAAATCCAGATCCACTGATCAACCAGCCTAATAACCCTATCAGGAGAGGAAACAAGATTAGATTGGGGTGATTGTCTAAGAGCAGTCAGCCTCTTGGCAGTCACTGTTTGTCCCCGAGCACACAGATCAACCCATAATGATTAGTTCTCGTGTTCTGCCAGGGATCAATATTAAGCTCCCTGGTCTGTATTTCACACGATATCCTTTCCTCTCCACTCTCTACCTCCTTATCTTCAAGCCCTCCTCCAGCCCTTTTGAAAATGGAACGCTTTGCCTGCCTCAACTCTGCAGGAATCTTTCCTTTTCTTCTCAATTTCTTGAATAATTTTTGTATCTTCTGTCACTGCCATGTCTCCCGATAATTTCCTGGGCATCTTTGACTGCCCCCCACCTCGGTTTCCTCCCTGGGGGAAAATAATGCGAATCTTATCTAACCCCTGATAAAGAAATATGCATGAAAGCTCCTTACACAAGTCCAACATAGATAGAATGAATAATTGTTAATTGAATAAACTACAAAGAAGCATATAAATGTAGAATTTTACTATAATTGCATGAGATACTCACAGATACCCACAGAATACTTTTCTAGAAAGCCTAATAAATTACGCATTGAATTTCACTGTGTGCTGTCATAATTTCAGCAAGGTATTTCTCAAAGAATCTAAAAATCTTTGGCCCAATTGTCTATTTGAAATTAGCTTACCCTAAAATGGGATTTAATAGAAGAAACCCGAGGTTTTGTTATACCCCAATTGATTAGTTCTAGTTAAGGAAATTTAAGATTGGTGACATAGTTTGCACCAGTGTTTTTTGCTGGTTGAAGTGGGTAAATCAAATGATGGGGTTTTGGATCAAATAGTATCATGTTTGAAACCTGGGAAAAAATAGAGTATTGAAAGGGTGAGGGAGATCTATTGGAAAAGAATTTCTTAAAAATTTTTTTTTAAACATTTACTTACTTTTGCGAGACAGAGATAGAGCATGAGTGGGGGAGGGGCAGAGAGAAAGGGAGACACAGAAACAAAGCAGGCCCCGGGCTCTGAGCTGTCAGCACAGAGCCTGACACGGGGCTCAAACCCACGAACTGCGAGATCATGACCTGAGTTGAAGTTGGATGCTTAACCGACTGAGCCACCCAGGCGCCCCTTGGAAAAGGATTTCTTAATAGAAACAGAATTTGTGTAATGGGTATTAATTACAATGCTGCTGCTGTTAATTGGCAAATTTCCCAGAAGTAGCAACAATGTCTGTTATTTCAATCAAACTGACGGTCTTCCTCCTTGCTACACAGAGTATGATTTTTACTCTCTAGGAGTAAAATAATAATTAGGGTGGAAGGGCCCTTTAAACTCAACCTAAGTTAACACCCTTCTTTTATAGAACAGGAAACTGAGGCACCTAGAAGCTAGGCGACTTGCTCCAGCTGATCCGCTGGGCGATGGCCGAGCTGGAGCTCACAGCGGGGTCTTCTGACTCCAGGTCTATGCAACTTGCAATGACTTGTAGCTACACTGACAGGTCTGGGATCTCTGGGGCGATCCGTTGTAGGTCCTTTGCTTCTGATTCCGTTGGATGGTGGGCAGAAAAAAAAATACTGTGTATGGTTGTCATCTTTCTGCCATTTAACTTAGTTCTTGGAAACACGAAGCTTTCAACTCTGGCCTGTCTGGTGCCCAAGGCAACGCAGATGTGAAGATGACAACGTGCATCTCTGTGATGCACATATTAAAGCTGATTGATAGAAGGCCACAGATAAGATGTCACTTCTTATAGATGTGGATGGGCCATGGGGCCAGTGATAAAGCGAGACTGGTGCGCTCTGACATCCACACAGCCTGGCCTTATTATTGACAGTGGGAGATAGTATTGATCCGGCTGCCAAGATGATCCTATTATGCAATTAGAATATTAGATTTGCATTTTTAATTCCTTTAGAAGAGATTGGCCTGAGGCAATTATGGCAGGAAAATATTAAGATGGATCCAGCTTCTTTGAAAATAACTCAGAAGAAGCTTTTAGGAAGATGCGGTCATTATCAGAGAAAAGTTTTGCTTATAAAAAGGGGTAATTAGGAAGCGATAAAAACACAAGGCTAGGCAAGTTGGAAGGGTTCATCGATACCAAGCTTTCCCCTGTGGAAAAGAATAAAACTACCCGACCGTAGGACGCTGTCCAGACCAGTTTGGGCATCGCTTCCGTTCCGTGTGCAATCCCCAGCAGGCTGCATTTTGGGCTTCTTGTTTGGGCAGATTTTGTCCCAAAGCGTTTGGGCAGAATCGTGTTCTCATGCTCCTGCCACCGACGATTTTCCTCTACCGGCTTAGCCTGCTTGTTAGTTGTGTTTTTGTTTTTGTTTTTGTTTTTTTGTTTTGTTTTTGTGGTGTGTTTTTGCAGTGGCTTGGCTCCATAGCCAACTGAAGTCGATCCTCCCTCCCTTGAGATAATAATATATTTTTTTAATTGTAGACTCAATTTATAATAGCTTATGGAGAAATCTGTAGAACCCAAGGTGGGAGCAGGTGCTTCTAAAACTCTAAATTGCCTCCTTCTAAAGTGTGGATGGCCTTGGTTCCATTAGGGCTGTCTGGGCCCGATCTGCGGTCCCAACTGTTCCTGAGCCCTTGGGAAAATTTCTGGGTAAAGCTGGAGTGAGGTCATCCTAGAAGAAAATGAAGGCACCGCTAGATGATGTCTGCATGTTCAGTGTGGGAGACAGTAAACTTCTTCTATAAAGGACCAGATAGTAAATATTTTAGGCTTGGGGGTGAGGGGCACTTACAGACTCTGTCTCATGTCCTTCTCATCCGTTCAGGTCACTTGAAAAAAATCTGGCCACAGGCTGGATTTGACCTGCAGGCCAGTTTGCTGACCCCTGGTTTCGTGGGCAGTACACGTAGACCAAATAATTCCCTTGGGATTATTGATTGAATGCCTTCTACATGGCAGATACTCACTTTCAAGAGGAAAAGCCTTGGTTTCTGTCCCCTGGAGCTTCTGGTAGAGCGGGAGAGGAAATCATGCAAGACGTTATAATAAACAGGATAATCGGTATGAGGATGAAGAGAGGGATACCCGGGAGAGGGCGAATCGTAGGGATACCACCACCTCCTTCACGGACACCAGAAAGAACACGGCAGCAATTGAAAGCTACTAGATAACTACGAGGGTTTCCATAAGCAATAGAGGAGGAAGGTAAAAGCTGTTTAGAGAAATCCAGAAAAGCTTTTCAGAGGTCCCTGCGTTTGAGTTGAGGTTTTAAGGAACAGGAATTTGAACAAGGAAGGAACAGCAGTACAAGGGCAATGGGTAGAGGAGAACACAGTGTGTTTGCTGCCTCTGCACAGCACCTAAGGGTCTACATGATGAAGCCTGTCAGCCAGACTGGGCGAGGGAGCAGGTCTGATGCACAGAGGTCATAACGACCGCGACAAAGCTCACCCAGCAGAGGTATCGGTGGAAACAGCTAGGATGGAGACACAGGTGTTTGGGGGAGGTTGATTTATGCTCAATACGAAGAGGGCCTTTTTAGTCGCAGGTTGGTTCCATTTGTCCACTCAGCAGACATGTATCAAGTTCCTGTTTGCATTGGACATGGCTTTGGATGCTGGGGCCCTAAGGAGCTTGGGGACACACCCTGCCCTCCAGAGGCTTACAGGGGGATGCCTTTGTAGGAGGAGGTGATCTCCTGACAGAGATATGGCTGCAAACAGGGAGGGTGATATCATGGATATATATGAATAATGTATTTCGGATATAAGTGCTGACTTTGAGAGGCTCTGAGAAACTTTAGTCTCATGGAAAACAAACCATATTGCAGAGCTTATGTTCTTCATAGACTTGGCAGAGGGAAACTTGCCCCCTGCCTCTCTGCAAGCTGTCAGATTCATTAGTCCCTGGGTTCTGCTGAGAATTTTCCCTGATGTATTCATTTCCTGGGGCTGCTGTAACAAATTGCCACGAGTCAAGTGGCTTAAAGCAACAGAAATGGATTCTCTGACAGTTTTGAAGGCTAGAAGTTCAAGACAAAGATGTCAGTAGGGTTGGTTTCTCTGGAAGTTTGTGAGGAGGGAGAGAATCTATTCCATGCCTCTCTCCCAGCTTCTGGTGGCTGTCTGCCATCCGTGGTGTTCTGTGGCTTGTGGCTGCGTCCCTCCAATCTCTGCCTCCACCTCACATGCCTTTTTCCCTGTACTTCCTCTGCCTTTCTCTTTTTATTAAAACAATTTTTTAATGCTTATTTTTTTTTTGAGAGACAGAGCATGAGCGGGGGAGGGGCAGAGAGTGAGGCGAGACACAGAATCCAAAGCAGGCTCCAGGCTCTGAGCTGTCAGCACAGAGCCTGATGCGGGGCTTGAACTCATGCATCATGAGATCATGACCTGAGCCGAAGTCTGATGCTTAGCTGACTGAGCCACCCAGGTGCCCCTGCCTTTCTCTTATAAGGACACCTGTCATCGGAATTAGGCAGGATCACACTAAATCCAGGATGATGTCATCTTGAGATCCTGAGCTTAATTATATCTTTAAGACCTTTTTTCCAAATCAGATCACATTCACAGGTTCTGGAGGTTAGGACTTAGACATATCTTTTGGGGTCCCTTAAGTGTAGCCCTATTCAACCCCCTATACCTGATAAATAGCCCTTGTGAGTTATATTTATTTTTTAAACTTTTTAAATGTTTATTTATTTTGAGAGAGAGAGAGAGAGAGAGAAAGAGAGAGTGAGTGAGCAGAAGGGCAGAGAGAGAGGGAGACCCAGAATCCGAAACAGGCTCCGGGCTCTGAGCCGTCAGCACAGAGCCCAACGTGGGGCTTGAACTCATGAACCGTGAGATCATGACCTGAGCCCGATGTCAGATGCTTAACTGACTGAGTCACCCAGGCGCCCTGCCCTTGTGACTTTTAAAGACCATACTGGTTGCATCCAGGTTGCCTACTATGTGATGGGGAGACAGGAAAATCTCCAAGACGTGGGGTTCGTCGCTGTAACTCCCCGGCAAGAACGAGAGCACTTACGTGGGGCGAAACTTCAGAATGACTTCAGGGCGAGGGACTAGCATTGTGAACACAGGGGCTCCTGAGAATCGAGGCTTGGCGGTGTTTGCCCCGGAGGCCAGCTGCTTCAAGCAAGGCCGCTCATGGAGCTCAAAGTTGTACTGTAGGCAATGTCACCCTGCAGTCCAAAAGACAAAGATGAATGGAGTAAAAATGTAGTACTCTTGATTTATCAAATGATTCCACCTAATGAATCCATCACATTCAATAGAAACCACATTAGCAATTCCTGTTATTGGTCTTACCCTCCCGAAAGCCCCTGAGGTCCACCCCAGTGCCCACATGATCCACTCAGGGGAAAAAGAATGCAAAGTTTAAATAGATTTTTCTGTAAGTGTAAGCTGCTTGGACGAAACAATGCAAAGCCCGGCGCGGGGGTGGCCAAGATACCTGGCTTCCTTTTGCTGTTACAGAGCTAGCCAGGTGATTATCACGCAACCCCGTAGAAAAGCTGAGACCTTTCCACCAGTTCATTGGAGCAACGATACGGTGTTCTGGAAAAGTTTGATTCAGTTTCTCATGGTTGTAATAGCTGTGGCATGCTCTTGGGGGTTTCTGTAACTGTGTTTGTCGGTTTCTGGAGCCGTGTTTTTGTTTCCTTGCTTTAAATAGCTGACTGGATCCCAGCTTTCAGTTATCGCGTGCTTAAGTTGCTTAGCTCAGTTCAGCAAACATCCTTAAGCATGCACTGTATACCTGGCTCCATGCCACGGCCAGTTGTTCAGATGCTGAATAAGTAACTGTTTTAGATGTAAGGTGGGAAATGTGGGATCCTTTCCTTTGAATATCCTAATGCTTTAAAGTCGCCTGTATATTTGTAAGATTTATTTTTTTGATGTGTGTTTTTGAATGGTAATGAAATGGACTGTGGAGGCAATCCTCTGCAATTTTAACTCAGGATCCTCACTTTCTTCAGCTTTGAGTCAACTATGAATAAATGCCTTAAGCCCTCCTCTCTCTGGGTCTTTTGAAAGAAGCGCAAGATGTTAACACGATGATGCTGTTTCCAGAGAACAGCACCATTAATTGGGTCTTGGCTATTTTCTGTATAGACTGAAGCTTGATTTGGGTGTCAGTAAGTTGAAACTCCAGCACATCTATCTTTCCTGTAAATTCGGCTGTTCCCCACCCCCATCGCCATCGATTGCAGTCAATATTCTCTGCTTTTCATCAAGATTCTCCTGTAAGAAAGGGAAACGTGGAAGCAGTGTCTTTGCATTTCCTTTAACTTCTAGAATCAGTGCTGCCCAGTAGAAATATGAAGCAATGTGATTTAAAATTGTCTAATGAAAAGAGACAGATGAAATTCGTTTTAATGGTCTATTTTACTTAACACAATATCCAGAATATTATAATGTCAACATGCAATCGATATAAAAATTACTGAGATATTTTATGCCTTTTTTCATACCGAGGTTTCCAAATCTGGGGTGTTCTTTGCATGCGTGGCACAAATTGATTTGGACCAGCCACATGTCAGGTGCTCAATATCCACATGTGTTTAGCGGTTATCATACTGGAAATTGTACTTACAGGGGAATTTATCAGTATTAGCTTTTGATAAGAAGGATATATCAATCTTTTTAAAGAAGCACTGAGGAGTTAAAATGGATTCCTTTGTGTGAAGTTTAGGACTATGTTTCCCGAGAAGAAAAATTTATGAGAGTTTTTACTGTAAAAATATCTTTAAGGTTGAGGGTATGCGTGTGATGTGTGTAAACGCACTTGTATACACAGAGCCTCATATTTTAATGCTTTATCAATAAAGAACATGAATTGATAACTGGCTTCAGAATGTACTGATTGCAACTCCAGCCTGAAGCCAATTAAAGGCTAGCAGGGCATGTGTTATAGGCACCGGTATCCAATAAGAATTGTTGCATAATGATTAGAAAAAAGTAAAAAGGGTCAGACACACACTGGGAGTTTTGCATGGTTATGCTCATATGTGGCCCATACACTGTCATGTTGTCGTGAGGGAAAAAAATCGAGAACTTCCAGTTTGGAGAAGAGAAAGAAAACAAAACTCTGCTTGCTGAGGCTACCAATTCGTCATCTAATCATGGTTAGTATCTAGTAGCTTTATATTAATTTGGATGGAGTATTAATTTGAATGGTATCACCGTCACCAACCCTCGCCTTGTGATATGATGTTAAAGTGCTAAATTCTTTATAATTCTATTTTTTTCTTTATGATCTTAAATGGAAAAGATAAAGGGTGGGAACAACAAATGAAGACTTATGTACCGATGAGTTTCCTAGGGAATCACTCGCTCGTGTAAGACATACAAGCACTCGTGTGTCCACCCTCCACACACACAGCCCACCCACCCAACCCTCCCCGATTCCTTCTCTCACCTGTGAAACAGACTGGACCACCTCAATTGAACTCAGCTGCTAATATAAAATGACTTGCTAGCAAATGTGCTTGAACCAACTCAGGAGGCAAGTCCATGCCACCAATCCCCACCCCTACCGCATTCTCAAGGGCAGGTGACATCGGTGCCAGGTGAGATTGGTCAGGATGTCTAGTCCCAGAACATTATAGCTGAAAGTGATCTTAGAGGTCCTCCAGTCCATTCTTCTTATCTATTAGGAAACTGAGGCACCAAGAAGAATGCCCATGGTTGTGTAGCCAATTAGTGGCAGAGCTGGGACCAGAACTCAGAGCCCCTGATTCCTGATTCCTATTCAGTACTTATCACACTGAGAATTATCGGAAGGGAAAGTTATATAAATGAGGCAGTTTATCAGTCAGAGTCCCTTCATTCCTAAATTCCAGTCTAGGTATTGCAGACAGAGGGAATTTAATAAAGGGAATTAGATACACACGTTATATAACAGCTAAGAAGCCACCAGAAAGCCAATAGGCAATCAGTGATCAGTTCTAAGAATATCCCACTGCTATCCCTTGGGCTGGAAGGACATTGGGAGGATACGATATCAAACTGGGGCCCCTAGGAGGGACTGCCTGACTGCAGCTGAGAACCCAACATGGAGGGCTATCAGGTAGAACACTCAGGTACTGTTGGAAGCCTTGTTACAGGAAGAGTAAGAAAGACTCTCAAGTCTTACCACTGGCTCCTATTTGACAAGCCTGGTAGAAGCCAGCTGGCAAGGAGCCTGGGAAATGCAGATTCCTGTGGCATAGAGCAGAACAAGGCTAGGTTGGGAGGGCATGTGAGAACAGATAGACACCTGCCGCCACAGATGGATAGCCTTAAAAAAGCTGTCTGGCTTTACAACAGCTTTATCATCTACTTATGTTTTAAAGCTAATCTTAGAAATGATTTGTGTACCAAGTTCACAATAACTGAGATGGAGTGGAGATGCCAGTTGAGAAGCAAACCTTGGCCATGAATGTTCACAATGAAGAGCTGGCTATACCCAGCATCCCTTTGGCCTTACTTTGATCCATCCTCATTCGTTTGTCTCGAGGTGTTGGACTTCCCAGTTTCTTGTCTGAATCTATAGTCTTGTTCTTCTTGGACAATGCGCAATTTCTGCTCATGGCTTCCTGGAGATTTTTTCTACTTGTTTCATAATTTGGAGCTTCTGAAGGTGGTTCCTCAGGTACAGGATGAAACCAGAATTCATGACTGAAGGGGGACTCTTGCATAGGAGGGTTTTTGTTTGTTTGTTTGCTTTTGGTTTCATCAGTACAAAACATTTTTTTAAGTCCATCCATTTATTTTGAGGGAGAGAGAGAGTACAAATGGAGGAAAGGCAGAGAGAGAGAGAGAGAGAGAGAGAGAGAGAGAGAGAGAGAGAATATGAATGAATGAATGAATGAATGAATCCCAAACAGGCTCCACGCTCCACACTGAGTCCCACAAAGCACTCGATCTCACAATGACAAGATCGTGACCTGAGCCGAAATCAAGAGTTGGTGGCCCAACTGACTGAGCCACCCAGGCACCCTAGCAGTACAATACATTTTTAATTATTTTTTTAGCGTTGAATGGTGCATAGCAGGAAAGAGTTAATGTGCCTAACCCCCCAGAGGAGAAGTAGCTGAAGCACTGAAACATTAGCCATCTTTGAGGATTTTCTATGTTCCAAGAGCTCTCTTAAATGCTTTGCATCTATTAACTCAGGTAAGCCTCACACTCACCACACTATGTGTTAGAAACAACTGGTTCCCCCCAGTTTTCAGGTGAGGACACCAAGGACTAGAAACGTAACTTGGCCAAGTTGGGAGGTTGATAAGTGGCGGGGCTGTGTTTGGACCCCACGCAGTTTGGCCGAAGTGTTCATTTGTCAACCACTCATTTGTGTCTCTCTCCTGTCCGTGTAGGCTTGTTGCAAGTCCTCCCCAGGCTCCTCCCCAGGCTCCTCCCCCTGGCGCATGGGGCTCTGATACCCAGAGGGCCATGGGGTTGGCGGGGAAGCTGCCGATGCTGTCATGAGGTGGTGAGTGCCCCATTATCGCAGGGCACTTAGTTGCTAATTGCCATTTAATCACAAGATGAATATAGTTATTTCTTTTCTCTCCCTACCGAGTGCCAGTGAGATGGTAATTACTGCTGAACCAAGTGCTGAAGATGTGGCTTTGCACGGAGCTGGCGCTAAATGCCACATCCTTTGAGCCACCACATTCCTGGCAGCACTCGTTTCCCCACGTGGCTAATTAAACACATCACTTTGATAACAGATGCTCCTTCCAAGCTTCCCATTTCCCTTACATGAGGACTTCCTCCCACCCCACCTAGGGAGATTTGATTTAAAAAGAAAAAAAAAGTTTGGATTTTATATTTGGTAAATTAACTCACATTTTTGTAGAGGTGACATTGTGTTTTGGTCAACAACTGGAACAGAAAACTTTGCATTTGGATAGTTCTAAATTGACAATGAGTTAACTGAGAATTTGTTTCTCCACAGTTCCCTGTTTCCAGCTATTGCATATGGAGGTGAAGGAGCTGCTTTTTGTTTTCTGTGGAAAGTCTGAAGGATGTAAAAACAGAATTATATGGACTTTCTCTAAGCGTGGAAATACCATCTATTGGCTTATGCTTTTCTGGGGATGTTTCCTCCAGGTGCCTTGTAAATGAGTCAGGCTTGATTTACTTTGTACAGAGCGGGAATTAAGTGAGCAGGTTAAGTGACTTGTCTAAAGTAACTCCACTAATGCCGGGCTTGTTCTCTGGCTCCTGGTCAAACGTCGTAGCTGATACCTGAGGTTAGTAAGCCTTTGACCTTGTTAAGACCTCATCAGTTTGGTCCAGGTTTGGAAGAGTCTACAGGTCCAAAATAGGTCATCTGAGTAGCAGAGAAGCCAAATGTTCGAGATCGAGAAGTCTGCAACACACATGTGATCCCCTGATGGACTTTGCAGGGGCCTGGTAGGTGATGGAGGCGTGTCAAAGTCCCTGGTTAGGTGCTGGTTAAGTCTTAATTGGTTTTTGAAGTCTCAGTTTATGGTGTTGTGTTGGAACCCCCTGTGGATCGTTATCTAGGCACCCTAACAGAAACCCTCCAAATCTCAGTGTCTTTACCCAATAAAGCAGTGGTTCTCAAACTTTAGAGCCTTCAGATATCCTTATTAAGACACAAACTGCTGGGCTACTTGTCTAGGGTTTCTGATTAAGTCTTGACTGGGGCCTGAGAATTTGCATTTTTAACAAGTTTCTGCAGGGGGGGTGGGTGGGTGGTGCTAATGCTGCTTGTCTGAGGATCGCACTGTGGGAACCAGTGCATTACAGGCTTATTTCTTCCTACTGTCACAGTACAATGTGGGTGTTTCTGGCTGGGTGCCTTTCTGAGAATGATCTCCTCCACGTGGTAAGTCAGGGACTTAGGCTACTTCCCTAGAAGCTCTGCCATTCTCAAAGGCCATTGACTCCTGCTCTGCAGGCAGCCAGTGGGTCACAGAAGAGAGAGAGAGCACAAAAGATTGTGCTAGAAGGTTCTAGGGCCGTCAGTCATATGGATCTACCTAATTGTAAAAGGAATCTGGGAACAGGGTCCAGTTGAGTCTTCAAGAAGAAAAGGAAACTGAATTTAATGAAAATACAGCTTTTTTTTTTTGCTACACCTAAGTTATGGAAGTCCTCCTCTTTACTTTCACCTGCACCTACGCCACTGAAATTATTATTATTTTTTTAAATTTTTTTAACGTTTATTTATTTTTGAGACAGAGAGAGACAGAGCATGAACGGGGGAGGGGCAGAGAGAGAGGGAGACACAGAATCGGAAGCAGGCTCCAGGCTCTGAGCCATCAGCCCAGAGCCCGACGCGGGGCTCGAACTCACGGACCGCGAGATCGTGACCTGAGCTGAAGTCGGACGCTTAACCAACTGAGCCACCCAGGCGCCCTGGAATTATTTACCACTCATTGATTTTGAGAGTTTAATGATGTTCTTTGACCCGCCTGGGCATATTCTTGAGAACTGCCAAACGGAGATGGTGAAGCACATTGTCATCCGTGTTCCTTGCACGGATGAAGACACTGTGATAACAGATCACAAAGGCGAATGGTTTGTCCACCCTGGAGGCCAGGCCAGATCTGGAATAGGGGTCTCCATCTGTGCCAAGTTTCAATGTATTGTCTCTCAGCTTCACATCCACCCTTCTCTGCTCTGATTTGTGATGCTGGAACTGGACCCTGTAACGTTCCTTTTTTGCCCACTGGCTGAATGTTAGCTTCATCACTAGAGGGTTCTAGAGTGCAGTGCAAGGTGAAGAAACTTTGCTTCTGAGCTCTGGGCCTCCATTATTATTGTTCCCTGTGGTAGTCCAGTGGCCCAGGCAGCTGAGCCCAGCTGTGCCCTCAGGCCATGCCCTCCCCACTGGCGGCCAATTCCCAGAAGCTTTTCCCACCATGCCTCCTGCAAGGACAGGCTGCGCCTCCAGACCACCTCTGGTCTTTGCCTTCCAGAAAGGTTTATATTTTTTAACTCCACCAGCATGTTGCAAGTTCCTGTGGTAGCTAAGCTCTCTGATGAGGTCTGAGTCTGGGGAGAGAGACTTCTCTCTTAGTCCTTGGTCCCTTTGTCTATTTTCTGTCAGCCTGGAGGTAATAGCCACTCTTCACACATGTGACTTCTTTATGGTCCATGTTTAGCCATTTTTCATAGTTAAGCACCTTTTATAGTTAACATTTCCTTATTTTCCTTGTTACAATAACTAGAGTGATTTCTTTTGACCAGACCCTGGCAGATATGACCTCCTCCTGGTAATTTTTGCTATAGAAAAACAAAGTTAAATGTATGTCCTCTCAAATCTCAAAGCAGGACAGCCAAACTATACCTACTCAAAGCTCCTTTCCATTGAGTGCCCTTCTTTATTCTTTGCTCTAAGGATGTTGATTTCTTGCCCTGAGAAAGGCTGGTGTTCTTATCAAAGATCCAACAGGAAAAGGGTGAGGGGGTCTTCAAGTCTCAGACTTCTAGACTCTCTAGTCTTGAACCTCAACAAGCAGGGGCTCCCGTGGGTAAGGCCCTGGGTAGGATTCCCAGGTTAGCAGGGGGCATGGGAAAGAAAGAGGAAGCACATGTGTCATCAGTAACCAGAAACCAGTCTTGCTGCCTCAGTCTCTGTCCAGGGGTGAAACCAGAAAGTGAACTGTGTGTAACCACCAGGTCTTTTGCCCTGGCTTGGTTTTGCTGCCACAGCAGTAGGGAATCAATACAACCTAAAAAAAATAAAATCCCAAGAGAAAGTTGAATAAACAACACAGGATCTAATTTTAGGCCACAGAAAATAAAAGGTCAGCATAGAAAAAGGATAATAATAATAATAATAATAATAATAATTCCAGTCAGCATTAGCTACTTATTATTTCTTTTTCTCCATAAAGCATGGATCCATGCCAACAAAAGGTTGAGGCCAACTCTGCTTCCTTCCTTGCGAGCTAACCTTGGTTTCCCAGACAGGCCACAGTGAAGGCTTCCCATCTGAGGCAGGCTCAGTTTTGGACAAAGCAAACAAATTCCTGTGATTTAAGGGCCCTGAGAAAGCACTTTAATAGGAAACCTCTACCCCATTGCTACTACAGCTTAAATTTCATCATGAGAGACTCATGGACGACCATCTACAGACTCCCCCACCCTTTAAAAAATTGTGCTCAAATTCATATATCATAAAATTAACCATTTTGAGGCGAAGAATTTAGTAGCATTAAGTACATGTACAACACTGTATAACTACCAACTCTATCTAGTTGCAAAACATTTTCATCACCCCAAAAGGAAACCTTGTACCCATTAAACAGTCATTCCTTATTCTCCCTCCCTCCAACCCCTAATAACCACCAGTCTACTTTCTGTGTCCGTGGATTAGCCTATTCTGGGCATTTCATATAAATGGAATCATAATGTTTTCAAGGTTCGTCAAGCTTCTTTTTTATGGTTGACCCAAATGATCGTCAGTGGGTAGATGGATGGATAAATAGACCATGGGGTATACGTATCAAATTATTTTCTACAAATTTAGTTGAGAGAGAGAGAGAGTAGGGGAGGGGAGCAGAGGAAGAAAGAGAGGATCTCAAATAGGCTTCACACTCAGCATGGAGCCCAACGTGGGGCTTGATCCCACGACCCTGAGATCATGACCTGAGCTGAATTCAAGAGTTGGCTGCTCAACTGACCGTGCCACTCAGGGGCCCCTCCCTTTTAAGTGAGTTTTAAATTATCTCCTCAAATAGAGGAGATAACACACAGGACCACTGCCACCAACCAATATCCTACTTTGAATGCGCTTATCTGACACAATTACTTTGGACTAAAAAGACCAGGGAAAATTGCAGGCTAGAGGAGACTCTCAAATTACAGAGAGATGGCGGAGAGATGGAGGGGTGTAGTAAACCAACTACAATCTCATGGAGGTCTGACTCTGGTTTCAGTTCTAGGGAATGATTGCTGTGGCTTCTCTCTGACTAAATGTGACACAGCATGGCTGAGTGTAGGATCCACGCATGCACACCCATATTCTCAAAGGTCAGTGCTAAAAGAGGATCTGGGTGAGAGAAGATCTGCCTTCTCTTTATCCAGCACACTTGTGGACCAAGTCTTCAATGGATGAGGACCTCAGCTGCAGAGCGCATAACCTCATCAGCCCCCAGTGGGTACAAGCGGTGCCACGGATGGAAGCTGCTCCCATGTGACTGCCTGGTGATCACACTTGCCACAGGGACGTGGTCTATATATACCGAGTTGAGTTGAGTTTCCACTCCTAAGGTGGGACAATAAAATACCTTTGGAAGGAAACCGTCCAAGAGTCAAGGAGACAGATTTCCCTTTTCATCTTCATTGGGAGTTAATTTGCTGGCAATTACAGTGTCTTTACCATACACTTAGAGTCTCATTCTTTTACACTCCAGGAAGAAGAATGACTCTTTATGACTTTTTTATTTTAATTATTGATGCTTAAAACCATGAGCCATTCATTTCCTGCTTTCTCGACATTGGTAATTGACTAATTCAAGGCAGGTGTGGGTTTTGAGAAAGCTGTTTAGTTGGCGTGAGGAATGATCACTGCAGGGACCATGCTGTTAATTTCGCCCACAGATAATTATCAGTCATGTAACATTGTAGTCTCCATATGGGAGCACAGAGGTGGCTCCCTGTGTGCAGCTGTTTTCTCTAGATGCCAATGCCAGGGCTGGGGTTTGGGTTATCTCTATAGGTGTACATCCAGGGTATTTCTAAAGTAAGTGCTGAGGTACACGTAGATCTTTCACTCTACCTACTGTTTCCTCTGTACTTCCTGTCAACATCCAGCTAGTAGTAAAATCTTTTTTTTATTTTTTAAATGTTTTTTTATTACTTACTTTTTTTGAGAGAGAGAGAGAGAGAGAGAGAGAGAGAGAGAGAGAGAGAGAATCTGAAGCAAGCTCCAGGCTCCGAGCTGTCAGCACAGAGCCCGATGTGGGGCTCAAACTCACCAACTGTGAGATCGTGACCTGAGCTGATGTCTGACACTTAACTGACTGAGCCGCGCAGATGCCCCTGCTAGTGGTAAAATCTTATACCAGATTCTGCTTGGAAGTGATTTATTTTTAAAAAGACCAAATAGAAACAGCTACAAAGGGAGAGTGAGCAAGGGTAATTTAAGCACGGTGAGATGTGCAGCCAGAAAAGTCATAGAAGTGTAAATTGGGAATGATCACATTTTGGATCAAATATGTCACTTTCTCAGAGTATGGCATGAGTTCAGCCAACATTTCAAGAGAGTGTAACATGTTTGAGAAGGTGTGCCACACTCCCCAGACATTTGAAGAATGTGGTCCCAAACCTGAAGAAATACACAAGTTTATCAGGGGAGAATGAGTCTTATACATCAAATCATGGTAGAGACAGGATGGGTGTTATAACTGAAGAGAGAAAAAATAAAAGAGGGCATCTAGAAGAGGAAACTTCATTTTTGGGAGGAGGTGGGAGATAATAAGCATACAAGGAAGTGACATTGAGCTCAAGCTGGAAGGGTGAGGGGGATTCATTAGGTGGAGAAGGGAATTCTAGGCATGTCTGAATGAAAACACACCAGCTGGCTTTCAGATTGGTAGTGAGAGCCATTTAGAAGGCAGTTGGGAGACTGATGATAAGGTAAGAGGGAGGCAGCATTGAGTGGGGTGATTCAGGCAGACATTTAGGAGGTAAGTGAGGACTTATCCATGGGGAACTCATGGATGCAGGAGCTTGGGGAGAAAAGAAAGGAGACATGGACGATGACAGTGTTCCCGGCTTAGGTGGACAGGTGGCCGCTAACACCTGGATGATGACAATGTTTCCAGCTTAGGTGGACAGGTGGACACCAACACGCTTAACGGAGGGAGAGAAGGTTTGGAGAGGCTAACAATGAATTCAACGCTGGCCGTGGTGAGTTGGAGCTTCCCCAGAGATAGGTTGGGAGAAGGGGCTGGCTGGCATTGGGCTTGTGCCCTCCTGGTCGAGATAGAAGGCAACTCTGATGATCTGTAGGTATTAACACATCTAATTCTAATCGTAAGCAATCAACACATTTGGGAATGGCATTAGAACTTCTGGCATGTGTGCCGGAAATCCTCACGAGTGCATTCTTCATCATGGTTTTTGTTTTCTTTGGTTCAAAGAAATGAAGTTTGCCCATGAATGCCTTAGCACTTGATCTGGTGATGTGTCTTGTGTCTATTTTCTTCGCCTCTGGAGAATGGAGCACCACGTTTCGGTTACAGACTGCTACTGCTGCCACCACATTGTGAATCTCTGGAATCGTGTTTATGTTTGTAAGACCAGTATAAAGTGTTATTTAAAAATCCAGAATGTATTAAAGGGAAACACCTAAAGAATTACTCGTCAATAGAGTTCTCCTTTTTCTTTCGTTCGTTCTTTCTTTTTTTTCCTAGCGAAAGACCAAGGAGCTAGTCACTAGCAAAAATGACTAGCAGCCTCATGACATCATTCAACGGTTGGCGTGGCAAGTAGGGGAGGGGATTGGTGTTTCCAACTGCACTTTGCCTTCATCTGCCTCTTCGTGACGTGCGATGGCTCCCCAGGGACGGAAGGATAAATTCCAGAAGTCTCGGGCCGATTTTCAAGTCTCAGATTTGAACCCTTTTGACTTTGATGTCCCAGTCTTGTATAACTATCACTAATAAAAATTCCTGTTCAAGCCACTTGGGTCTTCTTGCCGTCACCCAAATATGACACAGGCATTTCCTCTCCTGTGCCTGCGCAGGCTCGTCTGCGTCATCTGCAGAGCTTTCCCAGTACCCAGTGCTGATGACTTGGCGTGTTATCTGATCGGTGATGTGAAGCCCATAGCTGTTTTCAGTATGATTTGACATAATGCGCTCCGCTGTTTCCAGAAGGGTCTCTCTGGCAGCAGAGGGTGGGCCAGAAATACTGGTAGGCTTTTAGGAGGGCTTGCAAGGGGTTCGGTGAGCGGGGAGGAAGCAGCAATAGGTTGGATTCTAGGGGAAAGGAGTCAAATCAGACGTTTCCTAAACCGTGTCAACCCACGGTCTTTGGTTGCTTTTTGGATTTCTCTTTTAGATGGTGGTGGAGATGTGGAGGCTTTTAATGGTACGTGGGAAACCAGGAAGAAGGACAGGGAGCAAGAATATAAATATCTGATGCAGTTTGGGACAAATAAGTTCGTGGTGTCTGGAATATCCAGGTGTACTGGGTCAGTTGGGAACTGAGAATACCACTCTCAAGAGACGCCAGATGAAATGGTATTAAATAAGTACAAAAAAGCACCACAAATATTTGCATGCTAATTGTGGCTTCTAAGGTCTTTGAGGGGGTTTGAAAACAGTTTGTTTTTCACATAGTTTCAGCATTATTCTTGCCATCTTCTTTGGAAGATTCTGTTTGTAGGGTCGACGAAGAAAATGCTTGCTTAGCAGTCTAACCCATATTAATCACAAATTCCAAATTCATGGCATCAGAATTACAAGAAGTTTCATATTATATAATTAGAAGAAGATTCCGGTCCTTGGTTCATTGACTCTGGATCCGTATTACAGTCTTGTTATATTTGATAATGACATAGCAGACATTCTATCAGAACTTGGCTATCTGGAGAGAGATTCCAAAATGCTTTAATCTTGTCACAAATCAGAAGCAGCTGCTCCTTATAAAAAGGAGAGTTCAAGGCTGGATGATCCACAGAAAAGCAACTGTGACTTACAGTCTTAAATCGCAGATTCTGGGGGTTTTCAATTGGCAGGTATTCATCAAACAGTCCTCTCCCCATACTGATTCTTGTCGCCTTTATTTCTTTAGACTTCCCCCAAAGTGAACATTGCATTTGTGCAATGAACTTTATCTTAGGAACTTAGGCATTTTGTAGCTAAGATGAAGCGTCCTCTTGGGGTTTTTACACACTGATGAAAACAGTTACATGGAAAATGTGACTTAAATACAACTTGCCTCCTCTGAGTGAATCACTGTAGACAGAACTGTGGTTATTGTCTCTCAGTCAAGGACTGTCAGCCTCATGCTGAGCCTACAAACCTTCCATAGGTTCTATGATAACATGAAACTGCTGTAGTAGAAACTCTAAAACTAACAAGGGTATTAGCTTCATTGATTTTCTGGAAATGGGAAAGAAAAAAAAAAAGGAGCGCTCAGCTAAGTCCAGGAAAGAGATTTAATACAACTGTCTTTTAATAATATTAAGTTTCCTAGAATCAATATTTTCTCCCCTCATATTATGCTATGGGTTGCTACACACCAGTTGCTATGTAGGAGAATGGGAATCAATAGAAGGCTTACCTTCTTTGGAGACTATTTCAAAGGCCTGCATAATGGAGCATAGATCAGGAAGAGTGAAATTGAATTTTAAGTACACTGACATTATGCTATCATCTTCAACCCGGGGAATATAGATTGTTCTGGGGCCCATGGGACCCATGAGGCACAGGGTGAGAGGTGCCAGTTACTGATCGGCCCACAGAACTCCAGCTTCCTAGAGACTGTTTAACAAATGCTAAATACGGGCCTCTGGGCCACACCTAAAAGTACCTTCAAACACTTCAAGGAGAGCAGGGATGATGGTGTTCTTTACACAGTTTGGCACAGTGGGTTGTAAAATCAGCCAGACCCAGTGTGTGTTAACTCAGTGTCTGATGTTAAAAACCTTTCTACTCAGCTTCTTTTCACTTTATTTTGGAAAACTGAGTGACCGTTTCTTAGCCAGTAAAAATAACTCTTGATAGAATCACTGAACTTGTTTTTACAACAGTGCTAAAATGACCTTTTTGTTGGTATCTGTGGAAAATACTCAATAGTTCCACAAAAATATTAAAATCTCAAATTTTGGGTCTCTGGGTGGCTCAGTGGGTTGAATGTTCTACTGTTGATTTCAGTTCAGGTTGTGATCCCAGGGTCGGGGGATCGAGCCCTGTTTTGGGCTCCACACTGAGTGTGGAGCCTGCTTGGGATTGATATTCTCTCTCTCTCTCTCTCTCTCTCTCTCTCTCTTTTCCTCTTCCTCTCTCTCCCCACCTCACCCTGTCTCTCTCAAATTAAAGAAAAACAAACCTCAAATTTGTAGAGAGGGTAGAGCACCTTAGTTTTTGAGTTGATTCATAGTAATACTAATCTTTTATTTTAAGAGGTTGGCTTGAAAAAAACTTCTGGAGATTTACTGCGATGTTGACATTTGCAAGTCAGTATTTGTTAAAAAAAAATTGAATGAGGGGCGCCTGGGTGGCTCAGTCGGTTAAGCGTCCGACTTCGGCTCAGGTCGTGATCTCGCGCTCCGTGAGTTCAAGCCCCGCGTCGGGCTCTGTGCTGACAGCTCAGAGCCTGGAGCCTGCTTCTGATTCTGTGTCTCCCTCTCTCTCTGACCCTCCCCCTGTTCATGCTCTGTCTCTCTCTGTCTCAAAAATAAATAAATGTTAAAAAAAAATTAAAAAAAAATGGAATAATTCGGCAACCCCACTTTAGAGAACTAAAAACTTACATTCACACAACCGCCTATACATGAATATTTATAGTTTCTTTATTTAAAATTACCAAAATCTGGAAGTAAACCAGATGTCCTTCACCAAGAAAATAGTTAAAGAATCATGGTACATTCACACCATAGAATACTATTTAACAATAAAAAAGAACAGGCCGTAACTTTGGTGATTCTCAAAGATGTTATGTTGAGTGAAAAAAAAAAGCCATTTTTAAAGGCTGTATGCTGTATGATTCCACTTGCATGACATTTTTTGGAAAGATCAGAATAGACCAGGAGAACAGATCCGTGGTGTAGGGGCTGGGGTGGGGGGTAGAATTTAAGCGTAATGGGGACTTTTTTAGGGTGATGGAGCTGTTGAGTATTCTGATTGTGATGGTGTTAGGCAAACTTATGCATGTGTCAAAATTCATAGAACTGTACCCCAAAGGGGGAAAAGGTTAAGGTTAATTTTTCTGTATAGTGAAAAAAAGAAATTTAAAAACTGCTCTTATCTTGACCTTCTTTTTTAAAACAATTGGAAACAGCGGCATTAGTATTATCTTTCTGTAAAAACAGCTCTTAAATATGGATAAAATCCCACATATTGGTAACTATAAGTACATGTATGGTTAGGTTATGGAGGTCATCATGTAGTTGCCTAGGTAGAAAGTTGCTTATGTGTTATTTTACAGGTGACTTCAACAGAACCTGTACGGCTCTCGGTCATTACTGTGGCCTGGACCAGTCTGTGTTAGGCATAATCAGAGAGCACATTTACCTGCTTTATAATCCCTAGCACTTTCCTGTGTTCTCATTTTAGCACTGCGAAGTAAGTAGGACAGGACTCCTTACCGGAGTCTTGCGGGTACAGGACATTGAGGTGTGGGAAGCTCAGGGAGCTAGCTGGTCTCAGATCACCAACTGGAGAGTAGCTGGGATTGGCGTCCAGAGCATTTGATTCCTGGCAAGTTCCAAATCTCGGGTTTGTTTTTAATTTAAAAACAATTTTTTATGAAATTGATTATTTTTTTATTTGCACCAGCCTACGTCTAGGTGATGTCCTACAAAGACATCACCTAGACCTGAGACCCCACTTAAGGGGATTTATATATGTAAATCCCCTGAGACCTGAGACCCCACTTAAGGGGATTTATATATGTAGCCAAAGAGCCTCTTGTCACAATAAACAAACAACAGCACAGCACTTGGTCACTCAACGGTGCAATAGTACAGAGAATTCTATATCCTTCCTGGTTTTTAAACTTTTGGCTCAGCTAAGGACATTTGCTAAATTTCTTGAAACTGCGTTATCTCATCCTAAAAAGAAAGGTAATATATTGAGGCTATAGTTCTCTAACAGAATCCTGGGATGCCAATGAAACAGGTACAATGTGGAGAGAGAGTAGGCCTCAGCTGTGGCCACATTTTAAAAAGACAGTCGTAGAAGACAAAAGGGGTATCTGCCTGGGCCACGTGTGCTCAAAGCAGACAGAGAGGGCACTTTGGCGTCAGCCCAGAGAGGGGCAGCACCAGCCAGGAAATGACCCACTGTCCTGAGCAACAGACTGTTCTTTCCAGGATAAAGTGGCTGTGTTGAGCACTTAATTTTAGCTGGAGTCCCAGAAGGCTGAAAGTTGGGCCTTTCTTTGTATCTTTTCCATCCCCACAACTCCAGAACTCTGTGCTTCTTTTTTTTTTTTTTAATTTTTTTATGTTTTATTTATTTTTGAGAGACAGAGAGAGACAGAGCATAAGCAGCAAAGAGGGGCAGAGAGAGAGGGAGACACAGAATCTCAAGCAGCCTCCAGGCTCTGAGCTGTCAGCACAGAGCCCGACGAGGGCCTCAAACCCACGGACCGTGAGATCATGACCTGAGCTGAAGTCAGATGCTTAACCAACTGAGCCACCCAGGTGTCCCCAGAGCTCTGTGCTTCTAACCTGCCTGTGACTCGTGTCAGGAATGTTCTAGAAGTTCTGCAGGAGGCCTGGGGAAAAGCCAGGGTCCTATTCGTGGTGCAGAGGAAGTCTGATTCCATTCTGAAGAGCTGGTGGCAGACCCAAAACCAAGTGTAGTCGGAGCAAAATGGAAAAAAAAGAAAAAAAGAAAACGCAAACCTAAAGAAAGATCCTTTCTCTCTCCTTAAGACGGTTCACTGTATCCCCCGTGGTGCTAATACTTAGAAAGGTTTGCAGAGTGTTTGGGCATCCAGAAATAAGTGAGTGGATGTGAGTGTAAATGAGGTACCGTGGCAGGAGGCTTGTTCGGCCTCCTGGTGTTTCAAGACCTGGGTAAGCTGGTCAAGCTCATACATCAGCATGGCTGCCCAGTGTTCTTCTTGTGTGATGACAAAGTAATCTTTGGTGCAGTTTATGTCACCGGGGCAGGTAACTGACTCTTTGTCTAGGAGCACGCAGCACGTTATCACTCATTTTTCCACGCCAACCTCTTCCAGGGTGTAGCTGTTAACACACTATAACCTGTAACCTCTTGCTGGTGTGCTGGCCAGCAAGCAAACAAACCCACCTGCATGAGACTGGGGCAAACCTGTGTTGAGTGACAGGTGGACAATGCCCTAGTCCGGGAGCAAAGAAGGAAATCAATGCATGTGCCTTGACCCTTTTTCCTCATAGGTTGGATGTCCTGTAATTCCATCAGGGCCCCAGAGAGTTTACAGAGATGAAGTGACTGTCACCTTGGGGACCCTGCTTGTTCTCATCTCTGTCTGTCGTGTTTCTCCCATCACTTTATTTCACCCCCCCCCCCCCTACATTGTTTCTCCTTTTCCAGCTCTTTCTCTGGAAATCTGCTTTTTAGGTGAATCTCTTTCTTCCTCTGTAGTTGGCGATTGGCAATCCAAATCCAGGGTGGGCAGTAATCCCTCTCCCAAGAAGATTCCTTCAGAAGCTCATGGGGTAAAATATATATATCTGTGAAAGTAATTCCAGAGTCGTCGACAATATTTTCACGCTGATTAGCATTTTTGAAGGCTAGTGGTCTAGATGAAACTTTTCCAGTCTTTTTTCCAAGTTTAACCTCATTCCAATTTGCTGCCGCCATAGATGAAATATTTGTAACGGGACGCGGGCAGCCAGATCCATGGGGCGATGACTGCCTGTTAGCCCACAGATTCCAAAATGACAACCTCATAAACGTGGAAACAAAATTAATTATCGTGGGGCTACGTGCCAACCGTAACTTGAAACTTATTTATGTGTTTGCTGACTCTCATCTGAGCTCTTAGTGTCTCCTCAGGTATAATTCTGGTGAGGCTCTTTGGTTATCCTTGTTGGCAAAGTTTACCTTCCTTTATTTGGGAGGAAACGTACCACAGCTCTCCCCCTGCTCACAGGAGGTGTCTTTTACCTTCTTCCTCCAGTCGATACCGATGTGCTCCCTGCCCTCCCAAGTGGTGAAAATGTCAGCTTTCTCTATTTGTGGAAATATTGCATCAAGATTTGAGTTTCACCGTGCATTGAAATTTGGAAAAATAATGCAAATTGGTGAAAGTTTCATGGTACACGATTTATGTGTAGTTGGCATTCGGTGTCCCCATGGTTGAGGCTCTGGCTGAAATGAGATAGAATGGCAAATGATGCAGAAACACCATTTTCATTGTTATTTTAAGAGCATGCATGAGTAGGTCAGGTAATCTCCGATAACCTCTCCTGCCCTAGAGCATTATTGCTGCCCCCGTCCGTGTTAGTCATTCCATCTCTAGCCACTTATTGGCACAGTGTCTCTTTTCTAGGCTTTTTGTTATTTTCATTGCTCTTTAATTTCTCTGTCAGTCACTTTTAATGTGATGGATCCACACTGAACCAGTAATCTACTTAGGGTCTTAAATTCTCAGTATGAGGTGGGAGCGAGTGCCCGGATTTCGAATGATATTTTTCTGTTAATATGTTTGGATGTCACATTTCTTTATTGTGATAAAGTATGCATAATATAAAATCTACTGTCTTAACCATTGCAAAGTGTACAATTCAGTGCATCGAGTATATTCATAATGTTTTGCAACCATCATCGGTATCTAGTTGTAGAACTTTTTCATCGCCCCATGTGGAAACCTGTACCCATTAAGCCGTCACCCCTCTGTCCCTTCTCTCCAGCCTCTGGCAACCCCTCATCTGTTTTCTGTCTGTATGGATTTGCTGATTCTGGACATTTCGTATAAATGGAATCATAGAATATGTGGCTTTTTGTGATTGGCTTCTTTCACTCAGCATAGTGTTTTCAATGTTTATTCATGTCAAAACATGGATCAGAACTCCCTTTCCCCTTTGCTAGCTGAATAATATTCCTACATTAAGCTTTTATTTTTTTTTAAGTTTATTTACTTATTTTGAGAGAGAGAGTGTGAACAGGGGAAGGGCAGAGGGAGAAGGAGAGAGGGAATCCCAAGCAGGCTCCACACTGTCAGCACAGAGCCCAACACGGGGCTTGAACCCATGACTGTGAGATCATGACCTGGGCCAAAATTCAGCATCTGACGCTTAACTGACTAAGCCTCCTAGGCTTTTAATTGAAGCTTTTAGTTGAAGCACATTCTATTGCTGATTCAGGACTCATGGGCTATGTGTTCTCCACAGATCCCTAGCTTCCTAGTGTATTTCTTTCCAAAACATAGCTTGGAAGTTTTCTCGGGAGCCTTCATTTTATTAATGAGATGATGGTGATGGTGATGATACATATCTTCTTTTGAGCACCTACTGGGTAACCATAATAGTTCTGGGTAACTTCATACCCACTGTCAAATCTAACTCTCAGAGAAGTTGGGCTAATTCAGATTTCAGGCCCGTTGGACAAAGGGATAACTGAGGTACAGGTGAGTTAAGTAACCTACCCAGTGCCCCTCAGGGAGTGAAAAACAGAGTTGCATTGGTGCCCAGGACTGACTGCTTCAAAGCCTAACCTCTCATGGGCTCTTGACTTGCCTGCTTCTTTCAGGCTGTTTCAGGTCAGAGACTAAGAGAAGAGCCTAGTTTTCCATCTGGTCTGAAGCCCTCGGGAAGTGAGCTGAGCCAGGTTGTCGGTTGGATCACATTGACCTCTCTAGAATGGACTTCAATGCTTTGATGCTTCTGGAGAGCCCTGCGGAGCCCAGCCTGTCGGGTGTCTTCACTGCACCAGGTGTTCTGAGCATTCCTGCCTCTGCTCTTTCTTTGCTTCTTCCCACCTAGTCAAAGATGTCCTCCCTTCCAAGTCGAGCTCAACCCAGTTCCCTCCTGAAAGTCTTCTCCTACTTCAACCACGATTCTGATAAGGTACTTTATTGTGCTTTGCCTGCAGGCCCTTATCATACATGGTCATATCATTATGATTTTGTGTGCGTATTTTGCCTCCCCCGGGAGATAAAATATGACTTCAGATCTCAGTCTTTGCTTTACATTTCTTCAGTAGATTCCCCCCCTCACCCTCAGCTTTTATCTCAGCTTTAGACGCAGAATCATACTTGGAAGTATTAATTGGAAGTTACCAATAAAATGGTGGAATTCAACCTCACACTATCTCCTCTGAAGCTGACCAAACAGGAATTTAAAAACACAAAGATATAAATATAAAGTGGGCTTGGAAAGGAACTGGGCTACACTGAGTCTTTTAGAAAATAGTTGTGGGGAATCAGGAGGATGGCTTAGCGGTTAGTATTGAGATTGGTCAGCTGTGTTTGACGTGGCCCCTCAGTGGGCAGTGGGGACATGGGACAGGTGTCCACTATCATGGCACGAGTGGAAACCTCCCATTTCCTGCTAAAAAAGATTGCACATCTATCAGTGTTCCTCCAAAAACAGCTTAGGAAATGTCGGTTAAGAGTTGAGTAACCTGATTGCTTTTGAAGCATTCATTTAGTACTGGAGCTATACTCCCCTAAAGTAGAAGTCTTTCCTGCTTTGGTCAATTTGATATTTAGAGAGGATGTTCATGGACTCCTTAGGGAGATATTCTATTTGGGTTGGGCAGGGACAAATGCTACCAACATCTCAGTGGCTTAACAGAGTAAGGGTTTGGTATTATTTCGCATGGGTTGGTGGGGTAGGGGTGGGGGCTCTGCCCCCCACAGTCACTCCACACCATCCATGGTGATTTTAAAATGCCTCCTCCTCTCTCGCCACGCACACACCTCTTTGACACTCCTCTAATGGAAACATGGCATCTGTTGTCCCCTCTTCTTGAATCTGAGCCAGCTTGTTACTCCTTTAGCTACTTTAACATGGCAGATGTGATGCTGTGTGGCTTCCAAGCTGGCTCTAGAAAGGCCATGAAGTTTCCGCCTCCTTTGCTGGAACCCTCCTGCTTGGAGCCCTAGGTGGACATATGTGGAGTCCAATGCCTTGATGTCACCATGTTGTGAGCTGGTCCTCACCACCTGCTAAGGCTGTAGTTGGCACTCCAGGTGGCAGTCTTAACCTTTGAGTCATATGTGTGTGAACAAGGCTTCAGATGACTCTAGACCTTAGCCACCGAGTCTTTCTGGTCTCAGACATTGTAGAGCAATCCAGGAGCAGAAGTTGATGGTTTAAGCCACTCACTTCTTCTGTAGCAATGGTAACTGGTATACTACGTATGACACTTTCTCCTCCATGAGGGGTTCAGGGCTTGCTGACAGGGTAAGAGATGGCAGGAGAGCTGAGACACAGCAATGAAACATTTTGGCCTGGAAGGAACATGCGTCGTATTTCAAAAGCCATGGCTAATCACATATGCAACCTTAATTTCAAGAAGGGTGGAGAAGTATAATCATCAATTCACTAGAAATAGGAGCTAGAAATTGATGAACATTGGTAACATCCACCCCTGGAAACTGATAAGCCCATACTCTCTGCTATGGACTGAATTGTGCTCCCCGACACAATTGTATGTCGAAGCCCTAACACCCAGTGTGATGGTATTTCAGATAGGGTCTTTGGGAAGTGATTGGGTTTAGATGAGGTCATGAGGGTGAAGCCCCGGTGATGGGATTACTGCTCTTGTAAGAAGAGACACCAGAGAACTGGCCCTCTCTCTCCCTCTCCTCCATGTGAGGATCACGAGAAAACAGTCATATGCAAGCCAGGGAGAGAGCTCTCACCAGAAACTGACCATGCTGGCACCTTGATCTTGGACTTCTACACCCCAGAACTGTGAGACAATAATTTCAGTTATTTTAGCCACCTAGAGTATGTTATAGCAGCCTGAGCTGACCCACAAGTCCCACACTGCAAATGTAATCAGACTTATTTCCTAGGTACCCAACTTGCACAGAGAATTTGCTGGCATATTACACAGCAAAGGAAATAGAGCCCTTATGGTTTTGTTTTCCTCTCATTACATTATTTCAGCTGGGTGATGTACGTCCTATGCCACAGCATGTGTGACCTACAGGTAGAACTTAAACACATACGTCACATTCCTCTGACTCCTAGACACATGGATGTGCTTGACGGATTTAGTGGGTCCCAGCATTTTGGCAAGTGACTTCAACAGATTGATATGCGACGATATGCAAGAGGCAACTGTCAGCACACTCTGACTCTCTTGAGAAGCAGAGACATGCCCAGCTGCTTCTGGAGGTGAGCGGATTTTTCTACCACAGTCCATTCCCATCTGGTTTCACCTGTCACATCCCTCTAGGTAAGACAAATAAGTGCCTGTGTGATCAGGAGAACCAGGTTGGTTCTGGGACTCCCAGGACCGTCACCGTCCATGCTGATGGACCTGCCAAGTCATAGTTAATGTAGGATATTTTAAAGGGAAAAAATCACTTTAAAAACAACCCAAGAGGGGCGCCTGGGTGGCGCAGTCGGTTGGGCGTCCGACTTCAGCCAGGTCACGATCTCGCGGTCCATGAGTTCGAGCCCCGCGTCGGGCTCTGGGCTGATGGCTCAGAGCCTGGAGCCTGTTTCCGATTCTGTGTCTCCCTCTCTCTGCCCCTCCCCCGTTCATGCTCTGTCTGTCTCTCTCTGTCCCAAAAATAAATAAAAAAACGTTGAAAAAATTAAAAAACAAAACAAAACAACAAAAAAAACCAACCCAAGAAATGGTGAGCTGTACAAAACTGTAATTTTGGATACTTGTTATTCACCGATGATATTCCGTTTTGGACCAACATTGTAAATTTCTCACAGGCTAATGGACAATTATGAATAGATTTGCTGTGCTTTGTTTTATGAGAGATAACAGGCTACATAAATATGATTCTGGTGGATTCTAATGGACTGAGTCCCTTCTGAGGATTAACACAATTTGTTGCATTTCGGATTGTCTTTAGACAACTACAATTGTGCCCAAGCGAAGGTGCCATTTTTTAAGGATGAAATCTTGTCATGGAGAAGATATTGATGTCGGGGTGAGTCCTGGTTTGCCTTGAACATCAGGCAGTGCACACACCAGCTGGCGTTCTCTGCTCTGCCTACAAGTGCACTGTTACCAAAATCAACGATTAATGGTTGAAAAAGTCTGAAAAATGGATATCCCTTTGACCTTTCTAAGGTTTGTCATTTAGTTGACATACCCATTACCTCAAAAATCAAATGTGTTTGTCTAAACATTATTCTGATGTTTACTTTGGGCACTAAAGGGCAGACAGCTGACCACGGACCCGCTGACAGTGATCAATTCAGCCCCGAATCTTGTCACTTTCCCTGTTTATTCTGCTATCAATCTCCCCTTTGCCTGCCACCACGGCCACTTTCTGCTGCTCAGGCGCTTTTAAAACTAACAATAATCCAATTTAGAATTGATCAATGAGAATGTGTGGTCAGTAAGCAAAATGACAAAGTCTGCATGTAACCGCTGACCACAGTCGTGGGGTATATTTTATATGGGCTGGAGGCAAATTTTAATTAATTATTTAATTAATTATTAATTAGTTAAATGCTGACAGCATGCAAGCCTCTTCTCTGAGGTTTTTTTTTTTTAAAGTCAGATCCTCTAAGTTCTACTGTCTTAGAAATGGGGAAACTACTGTTAGATTAGTGTGTCTAATGGAACTTCCTATAAACGTGGGTATGGTCTATATCTGTCCCTTCCAATGTGGTGGCCACCGGCCATCTGTGGCTAAACTTGAGCCAGGGCTTGTGCCACTGGGGAGCCATATTTTTGGGTTTATTTAATTTTAATTAATTTGAAGTTGAAGCTCAATGGCTTTGTATGGGTAATGGCTCCGATACTGGACAAGTCAACTCTAGAGTGTTGAGAGTTTTGTGATCAGGTGAGGTTTGCCAATGCCATTTATAATGTCATGCTGTCTAGACACCGTGCATCAGGAGGTCATAAGTCTCTGGCCTGATCCAACGTGGCTACAAACCAGGCAAGAGAAGTTCAAGGCGATACTCATAGTCTTGCCCACATCCTAAAAACACCGTCATGTCTGACCAGGGCACCCTTGCTGGCCCACAGGAGTGGGGTTCTCTCCATGGCTAGAGGACCTGGGTATGGGTCTACAGGAGTAGTTCCTGTCTACCAGAAAAGAAAGCCCCAACATGAGAAGGGGGTGTGTAGGGCTGGTACAGGAGACAGAAGAAGGCTACTTTTCCTAAAGGCACTCCAAGGCAAGCGCCATTCTGGGCTGCATCCCTGGTCTGGTTTCCAAGACAAAATTGTCCACTGGGTTCCCAGTGCCAGGTGACTCCTGGCTCCCAGGTGTGACTAGACCTCTTTCTGGGCCACTGGTTTCTGGTTCCCCAGCTGACTGGACTCCTGCACCCTGCTTTTTTTTTTTTTTTTTTTTTTTTGAGCTCCCTCCCTCAACCTCAAGCTCCATTTTTGCCAAATCCAATGGTAGGGAGTCATTTGATGGATTTCTTAGAGTGATTTGAAAAATCGCTTCTTAAAATGTTACCTTCAATGAGCATAACTCTTTAAAAACCAATTGCTATTGGGGGCGCCTGGGTGGCTCAGTCGGTTGAGTGTCTGGCTTCGGCTCAGGTCATGATCTCACGGTTTGTGAGTTTGAGCCCCGCGTTGGGCTCTGTGCTGACAGCTCAGAGCCTGGAGCCTGTTTCGGATTCTGTGTCTCCCTCTCTTTCTGCCCCTCCCCTGTTCATGCTCTGTCTCTCTCTCAAAAATAAATAGACATTAAAAAAAAATTTAAAAACCTATTGCTATTAAGGTTAGAACTGTATATGATATTTGCGAGTGTTTTTAAAAACATGAAATCAGTTTAGCCTTTATCTCTAGATAGATATATGTCAAAAGCTAGATGAAATTTTTTTTTAAAAACTGCATCACTTATTTGAATTTCAAAGTTAATGGGGGGAATTATGAGCAAGTAGAAACACTTTATGAGGGCTGCGTTATAATCAATAGAGATTTAGAATGCTGTACCAGATTATTGTCTTAGAAGGAAAGTGGTCTGGGTATTCTCTTGAGGGAAATTCCAAATCTATAATTCTTGTATTATTTGCATACCAACAACAACCAAAAAATTAAAAACAAAAGGCAGTTCTTACTTTAGAAGAATGGAAAAAAGTTATTTCCTGAAAATCTTATGTAGGAAAAAAGACAATTTAATTTGGGGCATTTAAAGAATATAGCTTTTAATAAAGCTTTATGTGACACACTATAAGAATTTGAAAGTGTCAAGAAAGGGATATCTCATAATGAGAAGGTCCTTTAATTAAAATATGTGTGTGTGTGTGTGTGTGTGTGTGTGTGTGTGTGTGTGTATCCCCTCCATGGTTCTACTATCCAAAGACAGACATTGTTAATCTTTTCTTGTATTTCTTTCAAATTCTTAGTCTATTTGTTTTCCTGCTAAATGTAAAAGCCACATTTACACTATTTTTATTCTGAGTTTCTAATTCAACATGTAACCTATTTTTTATATATTGCATTTTAATTATAAGCATAATTGTTTGAAGTTACCTCATAATCAATGAAGTGAGTACTCATATTTGTTTAACTATTATATGTTTTTCTGATATTTAGATCATTTCTGATATTTTTTGCCATCATAAATAATGCTTCTCAATATTCAGGATTATTTCCTTAGGCTCCATTCTCAAAAGTGGACTTCCTGAGTTATAGAGTATAAACATTATAAGGCTCTTTGCCAAATTGCTTTCCAAAAGGCTTATCCCAAAATATCAGCAATATTCGAGAGTACCCTTTTCACAGTCCCCACATCAGCAATGGATATTATTATTTTTTTAAAAAATCTTTGCTAATTTGATAGGGGTCAAATGTTACTTCATTGTTATTTTAATGCACCATTCCTTGATTACCAGTGAAGGAAAGCATTTTCCACACATTTGTTGATTAGTTATATTTCCTTTCTGGAAATTGCCTATTCACATCCTTTGTCAATTTATCTATTAGAGCTTCAGTATTTTAAAATTCAATTTGATTAACCTCTTTCTATATAAGGATATTAGTACTTTGTCTATATAGTATTTCCTGCGACTATTTTCCCACAAATATGATGCTCGTCTTTTAATTTTGTGCTATTTCTTTATTTTTTTGGGATAAACAGAGGCTTAAATTTGTAACTTAGCAAAATAGATTAATGTTTTTATTCTACATTTAGTAAATTGTATCTCCTCCAATGATTTCTTCTTGATTTTTTTATATATTGATATTTTATATTTAATTATTAAATTTCTTGGAATTAATTTTGGTGAATAATTTTAGATAAGCATCTAAATAGATTTTTTTTCACTGAATAATCAATAGCACCAAGGGAACTTACTCATGAAATGACTTACCATCCCTCCTACGCATAACATGTTTCTTTTGTCATTATATACATATATATTTTTAGTTTATGAGATAGCCTGTTTCTTGATATTGTGTTCTGTTGGTTTTCAGTTTAAGCTTGTTCCAGAATTTCGGTGTTTCATTTACTATCAGTTTATACCACTGATCATTGGCTGACTGGCCCAGAATCTTCCCGATGCTACTCTTTTTCAAGATGTTTTGTTGTATTTTATTTTGTGTGTGTGTGTGTCTGTGTGTGTGTGTGTGTATGTGCGCACACCATGGGAGGAATGAGTATTGATTATTGAATTTTCCACTGACATATTTTGATTTTTACTTTTGCCAAATTCTTCCCATTTCTACAGCTCACAGAGTCTTTCCCAACCCTTCTGGGTGGAAACAACTTTATTCCCTCTCTTTCTCCTGCATGGCATTATCTGTACTTCTTTTAGAGCATCATTACTCACTTGCTTCCTTGTACTATAGTTATTTGTGGCCAAATATCGTTTTCATCTAATTATATATCTATAGTAGACAGAATAATGGTCCCCAAATCTGTCCACATCCTAATCTCCAGAACCTATGAATGTCACCTTACATGGCGAGAGGGACTTGGCAGATGTGATTAAGGATCTTGAGATGGAGAGATTGTCCTGGGTTATCCAGGTAGCCCTAAACATATTCATAAGGGGCTTTGTAAGGGAGAGGCAAAGAGAGACTTGACCAGAAGAAGGAGATGTGACCAGAGTGGAAGAGATTGGAATAATGTGGTCAGGAGCCACCGAAAGATGGAAGAAGCTAGGGACAGATTGTCCCCTGGAGCCTCGGGAAGGAACCAGCCCTGCTGACACCCTGATTTTAGCTCCTGAAGACTCATTCTGGACTTCTGACTCTTACAACTGTGAGAGAATAAACCTATGAGGCTGTTTTTGTTTCTGAGCCACCAAGTTTGTGGTAATTTGATACAATAGCACTCAAAAACTAAGGCAGATCTCCCCCACATCCTAAAGGCAAGAACATGCTTACCCAGACCACCCTTCAGGTATGTGATATGGAGAACTCTCTTCCAAACCCTGCCGGGGGAATGATGCATAAATAGTGGCTTCTGGGTTTGTTCCGCTTCCCAGAATTTGGTCCAGTTCTGGATCCAGGAACATGACTGGCTACGTACATGATCCTTTTTCTTCTGAGGCCACAGCTTCGTGTTCCAATTTTGTCTGCAAATGAAGTTTAGCTCATCATTTATCAGTCTTTGGGAGATGAATTCAGAATCACTGTGGCCATGAATTCTACTCTATAGGAGTTACTGTCAGGATTACCCCTGAAAGCCACGAATTTGATAGAAAGGAGTTCAAGAGAGAAGGTTGAATGACTATGTTGATAGAAGTTTTCATTAAACATCTTTATTTGCAGCTTACTTATTGTATCAAGTGAATGTGAACGCAATTATTGGAATTTAGCAATACTGTGCTTTATGTGGCATGTATATGTATTTATTATTATTTATTTTGTATGGCATATGTTTATTTAAACAAATACTTTTTTAAAATTTATTTGGAGATGGAGAGAGAGTGTGCAAGCAGGGGAGGGGCAGAGAGAGGAGAGAGAGAGAGTCCGAAGCATGTTCCAAGCTGTCAGAGCAGAGCCTGATGAGGGGCTCAATCTCACAAACCGTCAGATCATGGACTGAGCTGAAATCAAGAGTCAGACACTTAACTGACTGAACCATCCAGGTGCCCCAACAAATGCTTTCTTTTATTTTCTTGTAATTTTTAGATGTTTATTTATTTATTTTGAGAGAAAGAGCAAGTGCAGGAAGAGCAGAGAGGCGGGGAGAGAGAAAATTCGAAGCAGGTTCCATGCTGTCAGCACAGAGCCCAATGTGGGGCTCAAACTCACAGTCTGCGAGTTCATAATCTAAGTAAAAGCCAAGAGTCAGACATTTAACCAACTGAGCCACCCAGACGCCTCCAAATGCTTTCTTTTAACCCAATTTACCTGACCAATATCTTTGTAAGTAGGAGAAGAACCATTTTACATATTTTCCTGAATAGAAAACAGGACTGAAAAGGGGAAGCCATTTATCCAATATCTTATTTTTGTATCCATCAAGATTTTTAGGATTGGGAAAAGACTAGGCATTGTGCTACATTTCCATTGATTTGAAGATGAATGAGACACAGCATTGGCCTTGAAGGATATCACAGAAAGTAGGGTAAACAAGCCAGGAAACAATTGCAGTTCATTCAGACAGGGGCACAATTAGTGGGAGCAACATAAGGGGACCATGAAGGGGGGCCATGGTTTTCAACCTTGCTTGCACATTAAAATTATCCCTAAGAGTTTTAAAAAAATGCTCAGCTGTAGACCCTACCCTAGACTATGTGGATCATAATCTCTGTGTGTGGAAGCTGGAATCAGCTGGGGAGAGAGACATGGAGGAGAAGGATGAAACGCACAAAGGGAATTTCATGCTTGCACAGGACTTTAGGGAGCAGCAAACAGGGCACTGACCTAACACAGGATGCATCGTCACCATGGTTCCCAGTCTGGTTGGCTGAAGGCTTATCGGAGAGAATCCTGGAGGGGAACAGAAATATGTGGAGGCATCGGGTGGGGGTGGCTACCACTTGCGGAGTGCCTCTGCGTGCCATGCACTGTGCTGGGCTCACACATTCTCTCATTTAGTTGTTGTAAGACTTGCTGAGTTATGTGTCATTATCTCAGTCTTACAGATAAGGAACCCAAGACTTGGGGTAACGGGGAAGCTTCCTCAGGATCACAAAGCTGGTTAGTTTCAGAGAGTCAACTCCTGATCCACTGTTGTTTTCATATGCTGGGCTGCCTTGTACAATTGAGGTAAGTAGTGGAAGAAATGCCCAGCTCTGGGGGCTTCACTAAGAGCGTTGATGTTTGAGTTGAGTCTGTTTAATAGATGGAGATGGAAAAGAGGATGAAATAGCATTCAGGACACATTAAATAAGTGGAAGGCTCAGATTAATGGAGCGGTGACAATTTTGCAGAGGGATCCCAGCAACCTGGTACATCTCAGGACGGACTGATGTGGAGGAGAGGGACAACAAAAATCCATTTTATGAATTATTAATCCATTCTTAAAAGCAGTATGCTACCACTTGAAATAAAACTTTTGGCAGAAACACTACATTTTGATGTTCTAGATGGTCAGTAGAGAGTTCCATGTTACTTACTATGTAGGACTTTCCTGGCTGGTGTCGACACATGGCTAGGTGATAGCAGAAGGAGTGCTTTAGCTTTCCAATACATTTAGGGGCTTGTTTCTTTCAACTGCATTAGACTAGATTAGCAGAAATTGCAAATGTGACTAACTTGAGAGATGTTTTCTTTAGTTGCATTTTTATCTGCCATTCTCTTTGCCCAGTTTCAATAGTCTGATGTGGATGAAAGTTTTTGCAAGGGGAATGTTTTCATATATTAACATAAATAAATTCGGTATTTCTATGACTATTTACTTTCTCTTAGGAAAATACAAGCACATCTTAAATTCTCCTTGGTTCCAACCAACTCTGCCATTCAGCATCTCTGTAGTCATTTTCAAATCCCCACAAATACACAAGTCTCTATGTACATACTTATATCCCACTCAATGGACATCAGTTTGTTATTAAGATAATAATCGCTCAGCAGGTTAGTCTCCTCCGATGGCCCGGTCAATACATTTATAGAATGTAATTAAACCATATCACTTCCATGACAGGAAATTGATGACCTTTTAATTATTTCAAGATAACTGAATACGTAATCATTTTCTCCTTTAACTGGGAAAGAACCATATATTTTGAATAAATTGAAAACAGAATATAAATACTTACTTGTTTTGTTTATAAGCTGTACTTCTGCACTCTCACTGCACAGGGTATCATTTTGGGATAGTTTCCACAGGATTTAGGAAAACAATTTAGAAAATCCAGTGTTAAACACAGAGGTTAATATTTAATAAACAGCATTTCAAAGGCACTTGATGATTATTGGATTTAGGAAAGATCTATCACTACCACCATGGAATTTCATGTTGTGGGTAAGCTCACAATAATTTTTCAGATCGTCTAGTGGGAACTTGGTGGCAAGTAGCTTTCTGAAAGAATTAAACTAGACTGAGGTCTGCCTATAAAGTCAGAGCTGTGGCATGGGGTTAATTCCCATGGGGAAGACTGAATTACAGCACACTTTTATTATGTGCCATTTCGGGTGACCCAGCGTGATGGGACATTACAAGGTCCATATTACCCAAATCAAAGACCAGACCCAATGTGTGGTAGGTGTAAGTGTTCTTATGGGGATAATGGAACATGATATTTCAAATCACCATTATTTCACACATTGGATGGCATAGCCTTTATATCTCTAGTGTCATAGATTTTTCCCATTTGAAAATGTATTTTTTTAACTCCCTTGAATAAGAAAATTCTCACCTTCTACACTGCACGAATGGGTGATTTAAAAACTCTATCCAGAGGGGATCATTACTTTGCAATCTGATACAATAGTTTTGTCTCTCCACATGAACTACAAACGTGAAAAACACTCTTTTCTCACCATCTTCCATTAAGAGAAGGGAGAATTTGTACTACCACTTGAAAAATTAACTACTTAATCTTCAACTGAAACTCCAGTCAGCAAAATTAATGGGGAGTGGGACAATTTCACTAGAAACACCCCATGGTGAGTGCTTTTGATTTACAGCTGGACAGATCCAGCGTATAAGTTATGCCTAGGAGCAGCTCTTTACTGGATATGTTTTATAAGTAAATTAGTATGGTGACTCTCATGCATTATATTTAAAATTTCCTCTCTTTAAAAAAATATTGCAAGCATGTTCTGAAAACTTTCCTTAATTAGAGCTTCTCTTTGGGAAACTGTTTGGAATGTTATGGATCTTTTTCCTTAACTTCAAAGAGAGCATTAGGAATATTCAAGTGTTCATTCAAGAGATGTGAAACAATTTTCTGATTTTATTTTATTATTTTTCATTATTCTGGCCACGCGTGTTGATTTGGAGTATAAGCCCCTTGTGCCAGAAAAAAAACCACAGGCAGGTTGCTCTTGTGGTCCTGACAAACTGGGTGGGTGAAAGCAGAACACTAGATAGAAAGCAAGCCTTCCTTCTGTTTTAACTCCACAGGCAGAACATGAACTACGAGAGAGTAGGGGTGGATCAGAGTTTTAAAAATGACTATGAGGGGCGCCTGGATGGCGCAGTCGGTTAAGCGTCCGACTTCAGCCAGGTCACGATCTCGCGGTCCGTGAGTTCGAGCCCCGCGTCAGGCTCTGGGCTGATGGCTCGGAGCCTGGAGCCTGTTTCCGATTCTGTGTCTCCCTCTCTCTCTGCCCCTCCCCCGTTCATGCTCTGTCTCTCTCTGTCCCAAAAATAAATAAAAAACGTTGAAAAAAAAATTAAAAAAAAAATGACTACGAGTGCAACTATGATCAGCACTTAGTGTGTGTAGAAGGACCTCCATTAAATACTGTTTTTACTTTGCTCCACCAATAAGCCTTTCTTGGATGTTGGCCATGTGCTGGGGGCTGGGGATTCAGGGTTGACAAAAAGAGGATTCCTGTTTTTAAAAAGCTGGAAATTAAGTGGAAGAGACACGTCTTGCGTCAGGAAGTATGTCTAAGAACAGGGATTCATATGTTGGAACACTGTAGAGGGAGTAATCAATCCTGCTGGAGAAGGAAAGGCAAGTGTTCACCCAGAAGTGATATTTGAGTGGGGTCTTGCATACTTGCATAGATATTTGTAAAGAGAGCAAAAGTGGTTGAGGTTCTTCTGCACCTTTCTGGCTTGCTCTTCTTAAGCGAGTTTGTTTCGTGAACCGTGGGATGTAGATGCTAATGAACCCATCCCGTGTCCGTCTAGTCCCTCGCATTTTGGCAGATGGCCCACTCCAGTTTCTCTTCTTCATGAAAATAGCTGTGTTCGGTAGCCTTAATTTTACTGGCATTAAAATATTAGTGACAGTAAAATCAAGCACAGAAGTCTTTGAACTTCTCATTGTTGGTAGCTTTTAAGTGATCGATGCAGGGCAACGTGAAGAAACGCGAATGAAATGAATGGAACACTGGTTAAAATGGATTGAAACATCATTTGATTCGGAGCTGTGAATTTCTTCATTAAAAAAATTATTTTCAATGACCTAATTTCCTAGGTATATATATCAAATGACACCTGAATCATGTGAAAGCCTTAACCTTTTTCCATTTCCTGTTGTAAAACTGCCTGAATTTGACATCTTTTTAAGTGGAGTTGAAATTGTTTTCACTTGTGATGTCAGCATTCAGGTAATGCTCAAATTGATGCTTGGTGATATTTATCTTAAATACCTCATTTTCTGAGATGTCTTCTTTTATTTTAAGGAAGGATAGAATTCCATTTTGGGTCTCCCTAGAATTAAAAATTGTCACTTAGTACAAAACTCCCTATTGATTATTTAAACCCCGCCGTTCTGGTGACCGAGCAGAGAAGAAGCAAATGCATTGCAACCTCTACCCAGATTCTGGGTTTTAGCGCAAAGGCTGGAGCGGGAAAGGTTGTTGATGGGATTTATGTTTCAACCTGTCTGACTCTCCCGCTGATGGGCAGGGTTCCCCACTGTCCCCTCAGCCCTGGCCCTAAGGAGTATGGTCTCCTCGCCATTTTCTCAAACTGCTTTCTCAAATGCCTGCCATGGTCCACCTTGAGTATGTTCTTGCTCCCATTCAAACCACCATAATGAGCATGTATTGTATGCCAATACTATCCTAGTCTAAAGCAGTGAAATATCAGACAGGATTTATGGCTCTCATGGAAATAAAGTATAAGAAACAGGAATAAAGGAGAAATAAAGTATTTGGGGTTGCAATAAGTACAATGAAATAAAACATAATGAAATAACATCATAACATAACATAACATAATCAAACAGTAGTAAAGAAAGGGGGCTGCGGGGAAGGGTGTTACTTTAGATGGAGCAACCAGGGAAGGCTTATCTGAGATGGTGATGGAGGAGCCAGCACAGTTCTGGGGAAAGAACATTCCAGGTGGAGGGAAAAGCAGGAACATTGGGAAGATGAGGAAGAAGACTATGAAATCTAAAAAGAAAGAGAAAATAATTTTATTCTGAAGGCGATGGGTGATGTTGGGGCACTTCAGCAGGGGAGGGACGAGACCAATATTGGATGACTCTGGCTACTCTGTGCAGAGTGAGCTGTGGGCTGGGAAAAGGGAAGCAGGAGGCCAGCTGGGAGGCCTTGGCAATGTCCCCGTGAGGAGGGGTGACCTCAGCAGAAGGAAGGGAAGTGAACCGACGAGGAACATCCAGTGATGTTCCCCTGACAGGACTTGTGGGTGGTTAGTCTTGAGGAAGAAGGGGAAGGAGGACTTGAGGATGACTTCTCATTTCTGACAACTGGGTGGTTGACAGTTAGGAGTCTGAGAGAAAGTATGTTGCGAATAGAAATCGAGACCGTTGCTTGAAATTAAGTGTGAGAATACTTAGTAGATGCTGAAGTGCAAACATCAAGTAGAATGGCGGGTTTACAGGTCTAAAGTTCAGGAGCTGAAGATATAGAACTGAAATCATTAATGTATGAAAGTGTTTAAGATCAAGGTGAAGGAAACTTCCCAGGGCAGAATGTAGAGGAAATGATATGGCAATTAGAAAATACTTAGGAAAAGAAGTATTCAAAAATTAAAAAAAAAAACCCACCAAAATACTAGAAAAACAAAGTATTTAGAAAGCAAAAATAGTCCATAGTAAAACTTAAAGATAGAAAACTTGAATAATTCCGTAAAATGAAGAAGTTAATGTTAAAAAAACCCCACACAGAAAATATTCAAATTATTTGTAGAACTTACTGGCAACTTCTACAAATAATTCTGATTTTATATTGTTTTAAAATATGTAAGACCTTGGTTTGTGAGCATAACTCCTTCTGGAAACATGCTTGTAATCCAAAGCATTTGTACATTAAAGCGAATTTCAAGAACCATTGGCTCAGTTGTGATCATGTGATATTCGGTGTCATGTACTAATATTGCAAGACATTGCTCATTTATCAAGTTAAAATGTCTTATAAATGTTTGCTCATGTTGTGGAACCCTCACAGAACAGGTTACTCACAA
The DNA here is from genome assembly GCF_018350215.1 of Panthera leo. Classification (NCBI taxonomy): domain Eukaryota; kingdom Metazoa; phylum Chordata; class Mammalia; order Carnivora; family Felidae; genus Panthera; species Panthera leo. The sequence continues at coordinate 9,780,965 of NC_056687.1, forward strand.
TCTGAGGTTTTACTATAGGCTTTATTATTATTGAGGTATGGCAATGTCAGCAGATCAGGAGATGAATGCCATTGAAAACATACTTTGAAAAAAAAAATACTTTGTTACACTCCTAGATCCCAAGAGGAGGGGGCATGCTATGCCGTGGCCTTCCCCCATGGCGAAACCCCAGGAGTGGTCAGGAGGCTGGGGAAGGAGAACTCTGGCAAGAAACTTGTTTGGAGTTTCTTAGGAAGGAAGAGTGGGGGTGAGGCAGGGTAAGGAGGTTTAAGGCTGGCTAGTTTGAATAATTCCAGGAGGATCTGGGGCATAGGAGATGTCCTTGTTGTTTGGTAACTGTCACTGGAGTGATTGGGACAGATGGCTAGTGGCCTGGAGTGTGAAAGCCTGCTGTGAGAGGTGGTTAAGGATGTGGGCTGTGGACTGATTGGTTTACATTTGAAAGGCATGATCAGGGGTGAGTTGTTTACTATCTCTGAGATTAATTAGCTCTGGGAAGAGCAGTCCCTCCAAGGTCAGCAAGCCACTCCCCACCATCCCCCCCATGGCAAAGCATCAGAAAATAAGACACATGGCCAATATATACATAAACTATTCCAGAATATTGAAAAAGTCTAGCATAAACTTGACTAATCCTGACATGAATGGGAGAGGAAAGTGACAGTGCAAACCTACCCATGAACACAGATGCTAAAATTATACATATAACTTGTGAATAATGAAAGTTTTGTTTCCTAAATAACAATTCTTATGCATTTAGCTTATGTTTTCTTGCACTTGCTACAACTTCCACTAAAATGTTGATAGAAACTAAAATAACATGCATCTGAATCTAGTTCCTGATTCTCCTAAGAGAGCTTTCAATTTTCACCTTGAAGTGTGATTTTTGCCATAGATTTTCATTATAGCTTAAGGAAGTCCCTTCGTATTCTTAGTTTACTAAAAGCTGATGAAAAAAAACACAAATGAATATTAAATTTTATTTAGTCATTTTTTTACATTATTAGAAATATCATATGATGATTTCACCTTTAATCTGTTAATGTGGTTAATGACATTAATTGATTTTCTCATTTTAATCCAACTTTGCATTCTTAAGATAAACCCAAATTTGCCATAATGTATTTTCCTTTTACATACATTGCTAGATTCAGTTTGTGAATAATTTGTTCAGGATTTTGATCTAATAAGTGAGCCTGACAGATTTTCATATCATGATTAAGCTGAACTTCTTCTAGTCTTATGTACAATGGATGTTATTTCTTCTTTACATATGTAAAAGGGCTCCAAAAAAAAAAAGAGCTCACAGTTGAACCCATCTGGACCTAGAATTTGCTTTGTGGGAAGATTTTTATTTATAGATTCAATTTCTAAGATAAATACAGAGCTATTTATATTTTCTCTTTCTTCTTGTGTCAGCTTTGGTAAGATGTTATTGTCAAGGAATGTACTCATTTCATCAAAATTGTTGAGCTTATTGGCATACAATTTTTCATAATATCTTTTTCACCATCTCTTTAATGTCTATTTCCTGGAGGATGAGATGAGTATTTCCTTGGTTTATTTCAGAAAGAAGAAATGTTGCTTGATAAAAGGAAGTGTAGCATTGGGGGAACTCCAATCTATTACGTAAACCTAAGCACAATACCAAAGTAGGTATTATGAGATATTTCTAGTAATTAGAAAAGAACAGCAACAACAGAAATCATGGTCCTTGCCCCCAAAGAATTTATAGTCAACTTGCATTGAGATGAGGCTTCTACACATTCAGATTCCAAGAGGGCAATTGTAAGACTACATGTATGCTAAGTGCTATATGGTGGATTTCAGACTGTATGAAAGTATGCCAAAGGAAATGACAAACTAGGGAGAAAAGGAGTTAATATTTTTGGGTTGTTTAGAATGAATATCTATGTTTCATGCATTTTTAGGTCAACGATATCTTTTTCAAAAAACAAGTAATGTCTGCTTCTCTGAAGGATATTTGATTTAAATTCATACTCCTTCAGAAGCCTGTATGTTTGTGCCTCTCCTTGGCATGTTTTTCTTGTGGCTAACGGACCCTTCATTCCTTTTAGTTTTTCGAAAGATTTTGTCTTTCTCTTCCAAACATTAAATTAATAGTTCTGTGATAAAACAAAACTCAAAACAACTTTCACTTACATCTTTGGCATAAATCAATTAAGTTAGCCACAAATATTAGTGATTTAGAGATGAAACAGAGTTACCCAATTTTGCCCAAATGAGGGTACTGGTAATCTAGTGACTAACATACATGTATCTACGTTTACCAGCTAGAAGCAAAAGACAAAATTACAAAAATAAGTAAGCCTTAGTGTCCTTAGCATTGAGTCTCCTCTTTGGCTTTAACATGTGGAATTAAAATAGAAAGTTTATGGGGCACCTGGCTGGCTCAGTTGGTAGAGCATGGGACTCTTGATATCAGGGTCATGAGTTCGAGCCCCACATTGGGTGTGGGGCCTAATTTAAATAAATAAACTAAAAAAAAAATAAAATAAAATAGAAAGTTTAAGATATCTTATTTAACTTATGTATTTTTGTAAGTTATGGAAACTATTCATAACAGTTATGGCTTTGCCTTAAAGTATGGCAATGTGCAAGAATGCTCCTAAGATCTTCCTACTGTACAAAGCTAGATAGGAATGTGCCCCTACTGCTGTTTTTTTTTGGAGGAGAATTAATGTAGTCAGAGGTAAGCAAAGGAAAGAAGTTGATTAGAGTTTGTGGAGAAATTTGAAAAAAGACTCAGTTTTACAGGTAAGGTTGGTCCCAGACAGAAGTTAGGAGGAAGCCAAGTCTTTTTGTTGGGCTTCAAATCATTGGTCTGTGTCCTTGGTACCATCATTAGTGAACTTCCTTGGCCCTCAAAATATGGAGGGATAAAAACTATCAACTTGAATAAACATTTATTGAAGGATGAAAGCAAAACAAAATTATTTCATATAATTACTGGATAAATTTACCACTCATGGAATCTGACTAAAATAACTGTTAATCAGCATACTTGGGGAAAAGAAAATTATACCAATAGGAATGTGTGGAATACAAGACAGAATGGTAGATGAGACTGGAAGAGATACAGGCATATCATTAAGGGACATCTCGCTTGGGATTTAGCTTGATCTTTTTTTTTTTAATGTTTATTTTTGAGAGAGAGAGTGCAGCAGGGGAGGGGCAGAGAGAGAGGGAGATACAGAATCTGAACCAGGCACCGAGCTGTCAGCACAGAGCCTGATGCAGGGCTGGAACCTAAGAACCCCAAGACTATGACCTGAGCCAAAGTCAGACACTTAACCAACTGAGCCACCCAGGTGCCCCTAACTTGATCTTTATAACAGAGGCTACTGGATACATTTAAGCATAGGAGACACAGTGCCTCTACCTGATGAATAATGGTTGAAAGGCAGCAATATATGAGGCAGAAAGATGGGTTAAGAGGTTTTCCTTGCAGGGAATGATGATGAGGACATCCCCTCTGACAGTGGAGATGGATTCTAGAGGTGTGGGAAAAGAAAGGAGGGATTTACAGCTATGTCAGAGTTATTAGATATGAGTGGTGAGGCAATGCCATTAGTTAAGCATGATTCAAGTCTTTCCCTGTAGTTGTTGTTGGTGGTGTCCTTGACTTTGGCTGGGAAGAAGAAACAATTTGGAGGAAGAAGTTTTGTTTTGAATACATTGAATCAGGAGGCATCTAAGTGGAGATGGGCCTCATAAAACCACAAAACTTGGTTTTAATAAGTTTTAGAATTACAGTCAATCTCATGACTGTATGGTGATCTCTCTTGCCCTCCCTTTCCTCCCTGCCCCCCAGTTAAATTGTATTCCTTTGATTACTAGTGAAGCCCACAACTTTTCATTGGTTTATTGGTTGTTCTGGTTTGTTCTTCTGTAAATTGCTTATTAATGGTCTTTGGTAGATGCTGTAGATTGTCTACAGAGCCAACATTTTCCTCCATTCTTCCTGTTAAAAGTGTCCTCATTTGGTTGAGGTGTGAGATTACAATGTCTTAAGAAAGGAAGAAATGTCCTCCCTAAGCTCCTGTGGATAAGCAATGACTGGTGATCATCTGACACATTTCTGGCCAATAGGACCTAAAAGAAAATCTCCTTTGTGGGTATTTGTGCTCTCATGTCTTTTCTAATATTTGCTTTATAGATTTTTATGGTGTCATACAGAGGTTTCAAATTTCAACACAGCAAAAAATGTATCACTTTCTTGTCATTTTTGTGTCTTGGTTTAGAAATGATTCTCTGCACTGGAATTCTAAAATTGTTCTGTATTGTTTTCTTCTATAAATATTAAATTTAAAAAACCTTTAGGTTTTCAATCCATCTGGAATTAATTTTTGTATCTGGCATGAAGCAAAGACATTTTTTTCAAATGGATGGTCAGTCAACCCAGAAACATTCTTTGAATAGTCTGATCTTCCTTATTGGTTTATAGCATCACCATCAGCATACATGAAGTACACATGGGCATGTTGGTTTATTGTAAGTTTCCCTAATCACTTTGTTTGACCTATTTCTCTATCTCTACTTCTTTTCATTAGTAAGTCATGGTTTTCCTTGAATTTTCTATGTAAATAATCCTACAGTCTGTAAATAATAACAATTTTATTTCTTCTTTTTCAATGCTTATAGCAATTATTTCTTTTTCGTGCCTTATTATGCTGGCTACGATCACTGGTTAAATAAAAACAGTGGGAGTAGGCATTATTTATTGTTCCTGACTTGTTCCTCTTAAAAGAATGCTACTAATTATTTACTATTGTGTAAGGTTTAGATTCTGATTTCATTGATCAGACTAAAGGAGCCCCTTCCATTCTTGACTTGTTTCGGGTATTTATTTGTTTTGTTATCTTTAAAGGTATTGAATCTTTGTGTATTTCTTTTTTTTTTTTTAATTTTTTTTTAAACGTTTATTTATTTTTGAGACAGAGAGAGACAGAGCATGAACAGGGGAGGGTCAGAGAGAGAGAGGGAGACACAGAATCAGAAACAGGCTCCAGGCCCTGAGCTGTCACCACAGAGCCCGACGCGGGGCTCGAACTCACGGACCGCAAGATCATGACCTGAGCTGAAGTCAGACGCCCAACCGACTGAGCCACCCAGGCACCCCAATCTTTGTGTATTTCTACGTATAGTGTTCATCAGATAGTTTTTCTCTTGCAATGTGTTGTGAATTATATGAATAGATTTTCTAATGTTAACCTAACACAATGTATTTGTTATTTATTTAATGGTCTGCTGGATTTAGGTTACCTATATTTTATTTAGAATTTTTGCATTTAGGATCTAAGATGGATTGCCTATAGTAATTTTTTTTACTTATAATGTCCCTGCTCAGTTTTGATGACTAGATTATACCAGCCTCATAAATTGAAGTGGGACACTGTCCTTGGAATCATTTGCATAAAAGAGGACAGTTTGTGGAACATATTTGCAAAATCATCCAGTTCTTCACAGTGTGTCTTTAGCTGTAAGGACACTCTAAGCCAAGGAGCCCAGTTGATTGCTAGCTGTGGCTTGGCCCTCAATCCCTGGCTGGTCTTCTGCCCTCAGGATCTGGGCTGAGTTACAAGGAATCTGGACTCCCCCCTTTTACCTCATCTGGAGGTGCTCTTGGTCTTTGCTTCATTTGCCCCAGGTAAGCCCATTTTCCCAGCAGCCCCAGGATCCTCACATTGACCTGGTGAAAGGAGTTTTCAGAAACCAAGCAACTAAATTAGAAAGACAGACCCTAAAAGAAGTATATGGAAGTAAGAGCTTTTAACAGGTTGGCCCTTCACACTTCCGCAGGGAAGAAGGCTCCTACCATAGTTAGTTAGAATACGCGGGCAACATGCTGATAAAAACTTGTCTTGATTTCCCTTGCTTTCTGTTTTGCGGATAATTTGGAACAAATTCCCACTTGTATAGCCTTGAGGAAGGGGAAACTAAGTCATGTATTATTTTTTATCTTGAAAAAAGAAATCTGAATTTGAGTTCCTTAAGGGCATCAGCTGTGTTTATCCCTCTGAACCCATACACCAAACACAGTGCCTGGTGTCACAGGTGCTGAGTAAGCAACTATGCATTCAATGCTTGCTCTTCCAATAACTTACACAATCAGTGTCAGAAGTAGGGAGGGCAATGAATATTCTATTTTCAGGGAAGAAAGCTCATTTTATTTCTGTTTGAAACGAAAAGTCCTTAAACAAACAAAACGGTGGAAAACTGAAGTGTTTTAGGACACTGCTAATACCTATCGTTTTATCACATCAGTATATTCAATTCCGATAGTGAAAGACTCTTTGGAAAAAAGAAGGAGTTTGCCTGCATTCAATGCCTGCATTTCTTATCTTGGCCTTTTGGTGTCATTCTTAGATTAATCTGAAAAGCATATTAAGCAAGGGTGAACTTATGTCCCCAGCTTTGGGTCTTTTTGGTTTCTGATTTGAAGTGAAGATTATCATACCTATAGTACAGTTGACCTAATCTAACCTTTTTGATATTATCTTAACGGTAGGTTTTATAACTGAATGTAACTGCAGAAGTTTAAATATAATATAGAGAACCAGCAATAGTACAGAAAACCTTTATTTTTATAGGCAGTCTAGAAAGAGCTTTTTCGGAAATGACTACACTGAAGTTAACTACACGTGTTACTAATAAATACGTATATATACTAGTATATTAATATATAACATATACAATTCTTTTTTTAAAGTTTATTTATTTATTTTGAGAAAGGGAGAGAGAGAGAACCAGCGGGGAAGGGGCAGAGGGAGAAGGGGGAACGGAGGACCCAAAGCGGGCTCTATGCTGACAGCAGAGAGTCTGATGCAGGGCTCAAACTCACAAATGAATCATGAGATCGTGATACTGAGCTGAAGTCAGATGCTTAACTGAATGAGCCACCCAGGCGCCCCACACATATACAATTCTTACACACAATTCTAATGTACATTATTACACAGTCATATAACTATGTAATGTATTATATAATAATTCCTATATGGGTTTTTAAGCCATGACGGGCTTCATTCATTTTCAGTGATCTATAAAATAAACCTAACTGCTCTCCATGGAGCTGCAGCAAGCTGGTAACGTTCTTAACAGTTCCTCTTTCTGTTCTGTATACGGAGCCACTCACACCCTTTCTCCACCTAGGAATGAATGCAAAAACCCTTTGGACTTCAAACACATTGCCAATCTCAAGCATCAGCCTGGAGCTTGCCTTCCCTCTCAACATGCAGAAGTCGTAATGACTTTCCTTCTTTCCACCATTAATTATATTTTTTTTCTCCATTGTCATTTTAATGCATACACTTAATGCGATTGACTCTTTGATGCTGTAACAAATAAGTGAACAAACAAGTACAATATTGACCCACAGTTCCATAACTAAGAAGCAAAAGTAATGAGTGTTTGATTGTTACGCTGGGAGTTCTTAAGACTGCAATAGTTCTCAGGGAAGAGAGCTGTACTTGTGCCCTGGATCTGTGAGCAACTTCACTATCTGAGAGAATCGGTGTAGTAAATCTTATTAAATCTATAGCCCCTGGTATATCTGGCAGTAACTGGGGGCTTGAGTGGTTCAACTTTAAGTTTTGTGGCCAGAAAAAAACTGGAGATCTCTTTTTCAAAGTATTACATTTTAATTAGGATCCTATCTGAATAATACAGCAATGTTTTAAAGTAAATATTATTAGAAAATGATTATTCTAATTTCAGCCAAATTCAAATTCAATCTGCAATTGGTCATTTTCCATGATGTGAGATCAATGGAGTCTAAGATGACCACCATACTTTCAAGTTAATAGGTTGGCTTGACACAGTTTCATGGATACTGGCAGAAAATATGAGATCCCTATATCAGAAACAAAGTACTTTGTTACTTACAGTACAGCAGACAGTGTAAGCATTAGAGTGTTGACTCTCCTTGAACCTAGTCCCATGGGTATGATCCAGATGGGCCTAGACTTTGCCTACACAGGTAGTGGGTTGGAAGCCTGTACTTAGGGAATCGAAATCTTATATAATGGGCAGTAAGAATTCTTGCCCTTTGTTCCTGAGGGAGACTATTTGCTCTACAAGCCTATTTGCTATACAAACATCCTTGAACATGTGGTCCAGAACAAAGAGTGGTCAGTGCCTCATTTGCAAGGTTTGTCTTTGGGGGACAGGGTGGAAGATGCTTTCAGAGCTTGGAAGCAGAGGTGGAAGAAGAAGGTTGACTACTTATCCTCCAACAAGGGGCTGAGAGCTGATCCAGGAGCATTCACTGTCTAGCGTTTCCAGCCTCCCTCACACGGCCAGAGAGATATCCATGGGGGCAAGGGACTGAGAGCTGCAGGTGAATATAGCAGGAGTAGGGAATCATGTATGGACCATACATAGACCAGTGTGTGTGTGTGGGGGGGGGGGTGTGGGGTGTGTGTGTGTACACACATACACACACACACACACCCACACCACATATAGATGTATATATGCCTGGGGACACTGGCATGACATTGATAGCATCTGTCACACTCCCCAGTTTTAGTCCTTCCTCCTCCCAATATTACCCATGTTTATTTTGCTTCTTTTCAATCTGCGGTTGGGTAGTCACGTCCACTAGAAACACCCATAGGCCTTCAATGGCTGGTGGTGATATTTTCAGTTAGATTTCCCTCCTGTCAATTTCCCTTAACCAGCATTCTGCTGAACAGTGTACCTGTTATATGGTAGGCAGTGGAACGGAGCAAAACAGAATTCAAAGAAGTCAATTTAGCTACTTATTAACATCTTTGGAAATATCGAGAGGAAAAGGTGGGAAGTAATTGCTCAAATTTGTGCTTTAAAATAACTCTGTCTTTTGTTCCTGATCTCTGTGACCCCAGCCTTGGAAAATCAAGAGCTGGTCCTCAATCAAAGAGTGTGTCAAGGATTATTTTAAGAACAAATTGAGGAAATGTAAGCGCAAGGCTTTCATCACCTTTTCACCACGATTAGATTTATTTGCTCCCGCGCCGACGGGCCCCTTCTCTTTCAAGCTCTCCAAATGCTTTAAAATCAAGGGTGAAAAATGAAACCTAGTTCCTGCTTTTAAGAAAATGAGAGCATGCACATACCACGTTGACAGGTGCATTTCCTGGGAGCATGAAAGTCTTGAGGATTTTTAGAAAAGAAGCAGTCTGACCCTGGCCATTGAGAAACCCACTAATTCAGAAACTGGGATAAATGTAAAAAGCCGGTGAAGTGCATTGATATATTAGGGCCAGGGGTGGGGGAAGGGTTTGCCGAGCAAATGAAAAGTATATAAACTAGGGAAATATATAGTCTTCTTAAGGCCGAGGCCTTATAAAATGTGAAACTAAAGCGTAAAACCACTGTGTATTTAAGTGTTTCTGCAAAACAATGAATGTTCTAATTCCTAATGTGTTTTTTTTAACCTATTATTAAAAATCTTAAAAATCCTCTAAGACATGCCACTGCTTCCCTTCCTCGGGGCCCTGTCATCCTTGTTGCCATGCGAACTTGAAATTAAGTTGAATTTTGTGAAAGCGTTTCTCTACTTCAGACTTTTCCACAACTTTCCACCCAATTAGGGAAAATTAATGAGGTTTACTGCACTTTGTGCTGATATTTGAACACCAGCAGACAGTCAGGCTTTGTGCCTCCGGAGTAAGTAAGTTTGAAAGAGAGTTGTTTTCTTAGCTTTCCCAAAGTTTAGGAAAACACTTCTCTGAAAAGATTGTTTCTTATTATTCTAAGCATCCCTTGCGTTCTGTTTTCCAGTTTGCTTTCTTCATCCTTCCCCAGTGAGTCTTCCACATCCTCCTTTATTCTCTCTGTATGTATACAACCGTTACGGGTTATGGAAAATGGCGATAAATGGACCTTGAGACTTCGGGGCAGCGTCTTTACCTGGTAGACGGGGGAACGGAGATCTGCAGAGGTAAAGAGGTTTATCCAGGGTCTTCCTGCTTATTGCAGGCAGATCCAGAACAGGAACCCGTGAATGCCTCATTTCTGGACTGGCGCCTTTCCCGGCATGGCATATCACCTGGAGGAGACACACACAGAGGGGGAGAGGGAGACCATGGGGGATTCGCACGAAGATTATGTCGGCATTTATTGTACTGTTCTCGACACTTTCCTCTAGGTTTGAACATTTTTTTTTCAAATTGCAAAGGCTTAAAAGAATAGAAACCTGATTAGTCATATTTTAAAAGTTTGACACAGTGTGGTGACAAGGCACTCACTCGCAGTTGGCTGGGTGTTCCTATTGTCACCAGCAGGTATATTTATCAAATAAAGCAGGTGCTAGCTTTCAATTACGGTTTGTAGAGGAGCAAGACTTTTCTTTTTAAAAAATGTTCTTCGGGCACCTGGGTGGCTCAGTCGATTAAGCGTCCGACTTCAGCTCAAGTCATGGTCTCGCGGCTCGGTTTGTGAGTTCGAGCCCGGTGTTGGGCTCTGTGCTGACAGGTTGGAGCCTGGAGCCTGCTTTGGATTCTGTGTCTCCCTCTCTCTCTGTTCCTCCCCCACTCACACTCTGTCTCTATCTCTTAAAACTAAATAAAGATTAAAAACAATTTTTAAAAAAATATTCTTATACTCTTTGTTTTGAATCACAGATAATTTTTTAAAAATGTTTATTATTTTTGAGAGAGGGAGGAAGAGAGAGAGAGTAGGGGGGCAGAGAGGGAGAGAGAGAATCCCAAGTAGAATCACACTGTCAGCACAGAGCCGGATGCATGGCTTGAACTCACGAACCATGAGATCATGACCTGAGCTGGACTTGATAAGCTCTTGATAAGAGCTGGGCTCTCAACCTACTGAGCCACCCAGGTGTCCCTTGAGTCACAGATAATTACTCATGAACATTATGTGTGTGATTCCCCCCCCCCCCCATCATGAAATATTGAAGCAGCAAAAGTGACATTATGCATTTCATTCTGGCCAGATATTAAGAATTTCTAAATTGAGCTTTTCTCGAAAGTTCATTCATGCCCTAAGTGGAATTAAATAACTACAAATTCAATATAGTTCTTAATGGCTATTTTACTTAAGGCTGTGAAGACTAGCATGCCAAACATTTGTGTATGGATTATAATTGCGATATAATCTATATTCTAATTTACACTGCTACTTGAATTTCTATACATATTTCTTGGCTTAAAAATGTTACCCAACATTCTCTTCATAGCTGTACCGTGAGATCTTCCCCTTTCCACACTAATTTAACTGTCAGTACATTTTTCCCAATCATTTTTACCATAAAATAGAAATTTTTAATATCAAGTCAGTCTTTACTTTTGCTAAAATAAGTAATCATTTATCTTTAAACTGGCTGATGGAATTTTAAAATATAAGCCTATAAGGAAATCTTTTCCTCCTACCAATATTCAAAAGTAAATATTCAGATACTGAATGCAAATGGCGTGGTGGATTAGTCAAGGTTTTCCACCTTGGCACAAAAAGCTCCTATGCCCAGGGGTGCTTGGCTGGCTCAGTTGGTTAAAGCGACAGACTCTTGATTTCAGCTCAGGTCATGATCTCATGGTTTGAGGCCCACGTTGTTCTGCATGCTGACAGTGTGGAGCCCGCTTGGGATTCTTTCTCTCTCTCTGCCTCTCTCTCAAAATAAATAAATAAACTTAAAGAAAAAAAAAACCCCTTCTATTCCCAATATCAAACAAATGTCAAATGAAGCAAAGATTTAACCATAAAACTAAAGGATTTTAAATCCATATCTCTTTCTGTCCATCTATATATGTCCGTATCTATGCATACATTCTTAGAAAGGGGGAGGAATTTGTCAACATGGTACAACAATCAGAAGTAAAATAATGGGAAAGACCGATGAGCGTAACTATTTTAAAGTTGAAAGCTTCTGCCTAACGAACATGCTATAAATAAAACCAAAGACAAATGGTGAGCTGGCCGAAGCATTTTCAAATAGAACAAGGTAGATTTCATTGCTATATATATAAACTATTTACAGGTCAGTTTAAAATTAAAAACAAGGAATCCGTAGAAAGCAGAAATGGTAGAAGGCCAATAAACAAAAAAGCTACTTAACATGTTTCAATAGTAAGAAACTCAAATTAAAACAAGATGCCAGTTTTTCTAATCCATCACATGGTCAAAGACAAGATTTGAAGTTGCCCGTGACAGTGCTCACAGGTATGCACACTGGCCTGAGGTGACCAGAGTGTTCTGTTTGCAAGGTGACAGCAAGGATTCCTTTAAGAGTTTAGCAATGCCTTTTGCATCCGTGCTCAGCTAGGTCCATAAAGAAGTAGGTTGAAAGATAGTCGTTACAGAAGTGTCTATGCTAACAAAAAAATGGACACATCCGAAGTGTCTACATGTTTGCAAAATTGTTTAAATAAATCACACAAAACCAGACAATGAGGCAGACTATGTGTGCGGGTGTTGGAGAGACAGCATTAGCTGAGCTGGAAGGGTCCAAAACCCTGTTTTTGGTGATTATTTCTGAGCCTGGTGTGGGCGACTGGAACGGGATGGGGGAATTATTTTATTTCTGTATGAATCAAATTTCAATTGCAGGTGTGGGAGTAGACCATAGTTGTTAAGCAAAAATTGATGTGATAGGTCTTTCTTTTATAACCTAGTATGTGTGTTCTGGAAAAACCCTGTGTTCTTCAAAATTAACAACAGAGCACACAGATTCAGCACAGAGCATTCAAAACCGATTTAATTTTGCATCCACAGCACCAGCAAATGCAGCGATTAGAACCTCAGAGGGCTCTTGCACAGGCAACTGAACATGGCCAGAGTTAGCCTCAGGGATGTTAAAAATGGACAGAAACAAATGAGTGAAGATATTCACTTTTGGCCTGAAAAAGTGGAAACTCTGGAACCGTGGGAGAAAGAGTCCACCTGTTCTGTGCAAGGTTGGGAGTCCCCTCTTGTCACGAAGGGCACCTTTGTGTAGGTGATCGTGCTCATTTTTCTTAGGAGAGAACCGAGAAGCATCCTGTAGCCGAGCTGGAGATTTGTTCTTTTCCTGCTCTTTTTGCTGGGAAAAATTGTGTATGAATCAAGACAATTGTCATTTTACGGTGACATCATCCCCCGACTCTCAATCCTACGTGAGCAATATATCCTGGAGTCTTAGAAGGATGTGTTGTGGCAGAGCGGACTGTATGGGGAGTGGGGGGGACCTACAGAATTTTGGGGAAAAGCTGAAGGAGAGGACGCTAGGCCGGCCACCCAGGTGCTCCAAGGGCACGTCGGGGCACTGGCCCTCTAAGGGAGCCACTAACCCAGGAGGGGACTGGGACGCCATCAGCAGAACCACTGAGGGAAACTATGCACTGTCAGTGCATCGGAAATAAGCAGTGATGTGTGAAAATACGGTGGACATGTGATGAAGCGGTTATAACAAAACGTTCACAATTATAGAATCTAGGTGGTGGCTATTTGGGCAGTCGTCATATGGTATTTGCAACTATTATGTATGTTTGTAAAGATTCACAGTAGAACACAATGAAACAAAAATCAAAACAGACTTGCTACATGGAGCCTCTCCCTGTTCTGACTGCCCCTCCAGATACACGCGGCTTGTGACCAACCGTGGAATGGTGAATCTGGCTTTGGCCACAGGGACACCTGTCCGGGTCGGGAGATCCCCTTTCACTGCCCACCACCTCACTGACCTTCAGCAACATCAAATAGCAGAAAGATGCCCCCCCCCCACCTCTCTTTGCCTGCTCCTTTGCAAATCTTGCATGAGTGCATCTGATTTGAAGAAGCTTAGTTTTTGCCTCCTGGATTCAAGAAAATCTGAGAAACATGATTCTTAGCTTCCCAATGTCTGCAAACATAAGAAAGTAGCTGTAATGGATGCTGATGTAATGGATTCCTTTTATCCACGGCAATCTTATACTCTTTTGGACTGTTTTCTCTTTTTTCTTTTTTATGATTTTAAAAGTGGACCGTGATTTACATACATTAAACCTCACGGTCTGATGAGGTTTGATAAATGTATCTACTTGCATAGTCACCGCTCAGGTCAGGATACAGAATATTTCCGTGACCTCAGAAAGTTCCCTCATGACATCCCTAGGGGTGTTGTTCTGATTTACAGCCCCCAAAACTTGGTTTTACCTGTTATCTACCCTAGAGAAATGGGGGATGGGGGGGTGGGGAGGAAGAATCCACTTAAATGATTTGTACAAGAATGTTGACAGCAACATTAGTCATAATAGCTCCAAACTGGAAACATCCTAAATGACCATCAGCAGGAAAATTAATAATCAAATTATGATATGTTTGTACAATGCAATGCCACTCATTAATAAAAAGGAGTCAACTACTGATACGCACAATGTGGATGAAGCTCAAATGTAACGTATATTATTTTTATACTATTAAAAAGTTTTAGTACATTTTAATGCTGGGACAACTTTCCCTTCTGCTCTCTGCGATTCTGTGGTGGTTATTACAATATTACATATTCATACCACAAGCTTAAATATGATATACAGTAAGCCTTGAGATTAGATGCCTGTGGCCTTTGTAGTAATATTATAAACATTATAAAATTAAATATTTGAATTATATTTATAATTCAAATAAAAATATTTCTAATACAGAGTATTTGTATCATAAATATGAAAGTAAAATAACGGATATATTATTTATTTGGAAGTGAAGGGAACTAGAACACGGCACTCCAAAATATGCCATTTTGGCATATTGATTCTTTTGAGCTGAAGGCAGTCGGGAGATGGCACATACAGGAAGGCTCTCCACACTTACCCTCTCTGCCTAAAAGCAGGACATAAATTTCCCATGAGAAAGGTACCCTCTTGCTACGGGGAAGAAGAGAACATTTTTACCCGGGGGATGGAGCTGATGCCAAGATTAATCCCGCTCCAACAAACCTCTTCTTCCATTAGTTTACCTCATGTATTCCCTAGTCACTATCGCCACCCCTGAAAGCCCCGTCCCTTTTCTTCACTTTTTTGCTTTTCTACAAATTTATCATTTTTTTGGTAAAATGGTATATGAGTTCCTGAGTCTAACTCTTTTTCG
Source organism: Panthera leo (assembly GCF_018350215.1). Taxonomy (NCBI): domain Eukaryota; kingdom Metazoa; phylum Chordata; class Mammalia; order Carnivora; family Felidae; genus Panthera; species Panthera leo. The sequence continues at coordinate 9,796,028 of NC_056687.1, forward strand.
CGGTAGCCACTTCTTGCCCATGAAGCCCTCTGTGTCACATAAAAAATATTAACATCACATACACTTCACATGCGTCTCTCTTGTTATTCTGTCTGTTGTTCCTTTAATTTGCATGTCCCAGGGAGATAACTTAAGAGAGTGGAGAAGAAGCTTTTCCTCCCTTACAGAAGCAAGGAGAGAACCATGCTTGAGTCGAAGTTCCAACAAGTCACTAACTGTCCTTCTAAGTGACTTTGAGGACAAGAACCATATTCAGAATAAGTAACTAATTCAGTCACTGAACATGCTCAAGTTTCATTTTCAGAGTGAATACAAATTGTCTTCTGATTTGACTTCATAACTGTATCAGTTGGGATATATTTGGAGTAATAGGAAAATTATTAAATTAAAATACAAAATTAGTAACTGTGGCTTATGCCATAAAAACATTTATTTACATTACAAAACCTCTGGCAGTAGGTGATCCCAGGATTAGGTTTGATGGCTAATAGTGTCTTCAAGCCTCCGAACTTTTTTCTTTCTCATTCTGAAAAATGCCCCCACGTCCTATTCATGCTCACAAGATGGCTGCCGGTGCTCCAAACACTGGGTCCTCCCATGACCCACGGTGGTGTAGCCAGTAGGAGGAGCTGGGACAAAGGGACTTTGTCCCCTGTGTGTCTTATTTGTCAGGGAAGAAAATCTTTTGCAGAAATCCGGAACAGATCTCTTACATCTCTTTGGTCAGAACAAGGTCAGATAGCAACCACTAAACCGATCACTGGCTAAATTGATTGGGATTGCCACTGTTCAGTTAGCCAAGCTAAACCATCCAGAGTGACACGTTGCTGCCTGAACAAAATGAGGGTCTGTGGGCTGGGAAGTGGCTGCCTGGGACATTTCCAATGTCTACGTAGATCAATAATTACAGGTCACTTCAATAATGTCCTGCCCCATCAATGCTAAAGTGTAGACCTTTCTCCTGAGGAAATTGTAGAGCAGAGAAAAAAACGTGGATTCTGGATGGAATCACATAAGCTCTGTGTGTTTGAGCAAGTAAGTGACTCTTTCCTGAGAGTCCGTTTCTTAATCTGTAAAATGGGAATAATAATAATCCCTGACACGTAGAATTTGGTGAGAAAGATCAGAAATAATATATGGAAAGCACTTGGCATAATGTCTGGCACATAGTCAGATGTGAATCAATAATCGGCATCATTATTCTCAGGAAGACTCAGGCTTAACCCGTGGCTTATATCATCAGGAAGTCAGTGTGCACATTTCTGTAGTCATTGCCTCTGAAGAATTAGGGGAACGCATTTGAGCGCCTCGGGGTTGTTGGAAGGAGTAAAGCCATTCAGTATTTAGCACAGGGCTAGCCGATAGCTGGTGCCCAAAGAATTCTATTTGGAGTCCAGTTGGGAATCACGTGACTGTTCTCTTGCTGACTGCTATGTAAACTTGGTGATGGTGATGCTGAGAAGGGGCACGCCTCCCCTCTCAGATGCCCGAGGAACCTGGCGTGCGTCTGCCCTTATCTGCCTGTCTGTTGCTCTGAGTGTCTTCAGAAAACTGGTGACCGTCCAGGCTTGCAGGTTGGGATCTGTGACGAAGTGCAGTCACAGGATGTTTTTCTTCACAGGATTTTAAAGCTTAATTTCAGATTTTTGGGCTTTCCCCTTCGGACCTTTGGACTTTTCCTCTCGATCTCTGAGGTCACAAAGCAGGCACATCCTTAGACAACGTGTCAGGACTCGGACCTTTGCAATGTTATGCTGCGTGTTCCATCCATTAGGAAAGGAGCCAATAGCTCGGTGTAGATCTGAGTCCGCAGCTTTCAAGGTGCAGAACATCTTCAGCCATGTTGTCACCCTGGGGCCCATACACGAAAGATGTAACTCCTTTCTCACTTTCTGTAAACGAGCAAGATGAAGCCTCATGGAGGTTACCCAGTTTTGACAAAGTTATCTGTTTAATACTTTATTCAGAATTGGAGTTAGAAATCTGATCTGAGGCCCCCAAATATATTCAGGAGACAATGGCTTGACCATTATGCATCCAAAACACCTTTCTTTTTTTTTTTCTTTCGGGTTTCTATAAACTCATCATTTTTCTCTCCTTAACTGTATATAACTGAAGAATTAACACAAACCCCACCCACCTCCCAGCATTATCTAGGCTCCCAATTTATGGATTATGGAGAAAAAGGTTAGCCTCAAGTCTTTTCCTTTAAAGAGTAAAAGCAGTCATTAGTGTGTATGGCATGGAGACCTTCTCAAGGCAAGAGACTTCTGGAGCCTTGAGACCGGGGTGCCTGGGCGGCTCAGTCGGTTAAGTGTCTGACTTCAGCTCAGGTCATGATGTCACCATTCGTGGTCCCGAGCCCCATGTCGGGCTTTGTGCTAACAGCTCAGAGTCTGGAGGCTGCTTCAGATTCTGTGTCTCCCTCTCTTTCTGAGCCTCCCCTGCTCACGCCCTGTCTCTCTCTCTCTCTCAAAAATAAACAAACAACAACAACAAAAAAAGTTAAAAAACCAGAGGTTAATTTGCTCCACCTTTGTGAATCAAATGGATATTTCTTTTCACAATTAGTAAACTGGAGAGAGATTAAATCATGGTTTTTGGTTTTGTTTTGTTTTTACTTCCTCTAAAATCCTCTAAGACATTGAACCAGCTTCCCCCAATCCCTGAGCTTTGAAATGAGATTTTTTTTTAAAATTTAAAAGTAGATGGGGGCACCTGGGTGACTTAGTTGGTTGACCATTTGACTCTTGATATTGGCTCAGGTCATGATCCCAGGATCATGAGATTGAACCCCAAATCTGGCTTTGCATTGGGTATGGAACCCACTTAAGATTCTCAATCAATCAATCAATCAATACCACAAGGCCTTGTGGTAGAGGGGAAATTGAGGAAAGAAATGGAAGAAGGGGCTCTGGAGTTTAGGGTTTAACTCAGGGCCTCGCTCTTGAAGTGCAGCCCAGATGTTGCAGGGCTGGGGCTGGGGAAGACCCAATGAGAGGTGCTGAGTGAGGACCCAGATCTGAGGTGAATGGGATCCAATAGATGCTTGAGTGGATGCCATGATAAGTCTAGAACAGGCTCTGGGGAACCTGGGGAGACACGCCCCCAACTTCCCAAGACCCCACTCACAGAAGGCTTCTAAGATTCGGGCCCAAACGCACCCCTGTATTATCCTAGGCCTGCTCTCCCTTTTTAGGAGTCAGTAAATGACATACAATGTCCAGTGCCCCCATGAATTGCTTAGAGTGTCCTCCTCAACCAGGAGCAGCCTGTCCCTACAAGTATCTACTGTGAGTCCTTGAGAATCCATCTGACGAAGCTGAATATGCACTCTGGAAGCTGGAGATGTGCTCTCTCTGTTCACTTTGGATCCCCCGCACCCCTGCTCGAGGCCTGGTCCACAGCAGCCTCCTGACACTCATTGAACAGATGCAGGAACCATGGCAGCCTGTGATCTCCACCTGTAACTGCATTGCTAATATCTCACCTAATGGGTATTTCACGGTGCTACATCCCAGGTGAGTCATTGTGGATTGCCTCCCTCCCTGTCTCCTCTCTAGGCTTTAAGTGATGGGACATGAACCAAACTGGCAGTTTTATTTAGCATTCAGTAGTCAGAGCCATATTCCTATTTTCCCCTCTGTATTGAAGACACTGTCACATAGGAGGTTCACACTGAGATACCTGGGAACCAGGTAGCTGCAGCATCCCTACTGGAGGGCCCTGCCCTAGTGGGTTTTCTAGGTGGAGTCAGGGCCTGCCAGAGACTTGAGCCCCTTTCCCAATCCCTGAGGCTGTCGTGAAAAGGGACGAGAAAATGCCATGGGCAGAACCTCACACAGTAACTACACCCAACAGAGCGCCTGATCCTCTGGGGAAAATAGAATCAGCCATTGTGAGTAATTGTTCAAATAACAGATCTGATCAGTTTCACCTCTTACTTAAAGCCTGGGAAATGCCCATCCTGGAGGGGGGATGCTTGCTGACAGGAAGAGAAGATGCCCTTGATTCTGGTGCCTATGGCTCCAAGCCAGGGCATGTGGTTTGGGGAGGCAGCACAGGCAGCATTCCTGCCTGATCTGGGGGCAGCCCAGCTGTACAGCTGCACCCCTCTGGATTAATGCACAGATATCTGCACAGGAGTCCGGAGTCCCTGCTAATCTGCTCACCCTTCCTCTCCACCCACCCCGACCCTGTGCAGCCTTCTGTAGCATCCTCTACTCTCCCTTATCAAGCTGCACTGAAAATGTCTGTTTATGCACCCATTTCCCCCCAGTAGTACAGCATTTATGCCCTACAGTATCTGTGCAATACTGGTTATGTGCCAGGCATTGTTCGAACTGCGTCATACACGTGAGCTCATTGAATCTCCATGATAACCCACTGAGCTAGAGATCTCAATGGTTCCCACTGGATATTTGAGGGCAAGGGCTACGTGATTCACTCTTCTATCCCCAGAACCCAGGACAGCGTTGGGCACAGAGTTAGCTCTTGGGATGTGATGTTGAACGAATGGACCAGCCGGGTAGCTGGCTGTTTAGAGGAAGGAACACATCATGTCCACTCAGCAGTTTCCTGCTTCCTTCCTTCTTCCATCAATGCCCTGTCTTATCCTTCTATTTTCCCAATCTCTCCTCCACCACCTCAAAGACAAAGATTTAAGCCAGCTGAAGTATTCATTAAAAAACAAAGTCTCTTAATTGGCTAAAATTATATTTTTCTGTTTGCTTTCTGCGGTTTGGTACAAGAATGAGATTGGTATTACCGTCTGTTTGGAAAATGCCCTTTGAGAACAGGGACAGTTAATGACTGTTTCCCACTGAGTCCAACAGCCGGTGCCAAGTACCCTGCGGGCACAGAGAAAATATTAATTGATGTTGATTTCCTTACTTATTATTTAAATATGCTAAATGGCCCCTGAGAAGCTTCCCAAGAGTTAATATGTTACCCCAAATATATGACTTATCCAGGGAGTACTTTAATCACTGAGTGTTCAGTGTCTGTGTTTGTGATGCCAATTCATTTTATAAGTTTGATGAATTTACACAGGAAGAAGTGGGATAAGAGTTATAAAGTGGTAGAAAATAATTGCTTATTTTAAGTACAAGTCAACTTGAATACTCAGTATTCAACAAGCATTCAAATCCACATGGATTTGAAAATTTAATGACCTCTCTTTTTTACCAATATGTCATCAAAAAATTGTTTACAAGTTTAAATATGGCAAGCTTAATTGTTTTTCCTATTTCCTCACTTCTAGAGCACCTCAGCATAAGCCTAAAATATTTTTGGTGCTTTAGTTAGTGGAAAATAATTTTATTTCAAAACCAAATGTCAGAAACTCACTTATTTTAAAATAGGGAACACTTTTGAGTGATCCATATCTTATATTGTTGAGAGATTCCAGAATATATAAGGCAGATGAGTATTTAAAGTTCTATAACTAAGAATTCTGTTGTCATCACTTTTGTGAATGAAGGTTTGCAGAATTTCTGTGGATTTCCTACAAGCCATCAACAACCACAAAAGATGATTTTCCTGTGCTGGTGTTTCTAATACTCTGTCAGGTGATTAGCACTGAGGGCTGGTGAAATTTGGGCCATGTGTGGCTTGTGATCACAGAGGACAGACAGTTCAGCAAAGGGACTTTGATGCTGTTGTTAAAGTATGATGACATTAGGCAGTAACATAAGATAGATCCCAGGGTCACTGTCCGTCTCTTGAAAGCTTGAACCAGACGTGTCTTGAAATTTGGAAGTTTTGGGGGGTGCCCGAGTGGCTTAGTCAGTTGAGTGTCTGACTCTTGATTTAGGCTCAGTCAAGTCATGATCCCAGGGTTGTGGGATTGAGCCCCATGTAGGGCTCTGTGCTCAGCCTGGAACCTGCTTAAGATTCTGTCCCTTTTTCCATCCCTTTGTCCCTCTACCCTGCTTGCATGTGCACGCTCTCTCTAGCTCTCTCAAATAAAAAATTTAAAAAGATAAAATAAAAAGAGTTTAAAAACAAAGCAATTTGGAAGTGTTTGGATTTGGAAAGCTAACTTAATATGCACACTGTGAAACAGCCCTGACAGGATGTGCAACATTACTCCATAATCAACTGTTGATACATCCTTAATCAAATATATCAATATTCCCATAGCCACGTGTCACTTCAGGATAGGTTTTGCCCCAAATAAGTTAGCACAAGGGTTTCAGTTTCCAGAAATTTTTGGATCTTGAAATTGCCATAAGGGACTTTGTGCATAATTAAGGTCTAAAATGTTCATGTTACCAACAGAAACTGTGAAGGAGAGTCAAATCAGATAACCACTGCATGTTTGATAAAATGCCACACAGTTCTGTCCTGGGAAGGATTTTGTATTTTTAGACGTCACTTGCTAAAGTATTTGCAATCTCTATCCAAAATAAACAGTCAGCCTCCATTTGTTGTTTTGGAATATGTTCCTAATTATATTAAACTTTAATTTGTGTTTGAATAAGTAATAATCTGGTAGAAGTTTTAAAAATCTGGAAACAGAGCAAGTCTTTTTATGTTTTCCATTAGACCTTAGGTGTACATGTAAGTTACTCAGTATAGACATCTTTTATCTGTTTTAAAGTCATAGCAAGTATTTTTATTTGTATTTTACTCCTTAATAAATTTAATTTATTTGTTTTCAAGTTTTTATTTGTTTTTTTGAGGAGGGGAGAGCTGCACACAAGTGCGTGAGCAGGCGAGGGGCAGAGAGAGAGCGCGAGAGAGAATCCCAAGCAGGCTCAGCACCATCAGCGTGGAGCTGATATGGGGCTCAATCCCACGAACCGTGAGATCATGACCTGAGTGGAGATCAAGAGTCAGACGCTCAACCGAATGAGCTACCCAAGAGCCCCTATAACTTTAAAGTTTATACTGAGCCTGGGCATCTCAGTCAATTAAGCTTCTGACTTTGGCTCAGGTCATGATCTCACAGTCTGTGAGTTTGAGCCCCACGTTGGGCTCTGTGCTGGCAGCTCAGAGCCTGAAGCCTGCTTCCGATTCTGTGTCTCCCTCTCTCTCTGCCCCTTCCCCGCTCATGCTCTGTCTTTCCCTGTCTCTCAAAAATAAATGTTAAAAAATAAAAGAAAAGAATCTTTCCTGAAGCAGAATTGAACACAGCATTCCACTGGTATCTTGGAGGGAGGATGCAAAAATAAGGAGAACACAACAGATATGACTATCCTGTCACATGGCTTAAACACAGCTGTTAGTATTAGACAAAATAATGGTCAAGATCGTGATCAACTACACTTCTGCCATGATGAATACAGTTGTAGAAAATACAATAACAGCATCAAAAGAAATACCATTTAGTTTGTGTACTTATTTTAACAGATGACTATGGGAATTTGCACAAGTCACTTAACCCCAAGGGGACTTGATTTTCTCATCTATAAATTAGAAATTTTCTGAAATGCCTATGCCACTAAATTATTTGTTAAGTGATGAAGGACTATTTTTGTTATACAGGTAGTGTTTCTGGTGACAATTACCATTGTTAGCTTGAAGAAATACAGTATTAAGATTTATCAATGATAATATTTATAAGTTTTAAAGAATCATTCCAGTGATTTAATTTCTACTGGAGTTAAGCCAGCAAGTTCATATTTTGGAGCCTTTGGGTCTGTGTTAATTTGTCCATATACCACTTTCCTGGTGTTTGTGTCTTCGTTAGCTACTGAGCTAATAGGGACTGAAGTCGTGACAGCAAAATGACAGGTAAGAGGACATGAACTGAGATGTAATGCTGTTTGATGAGGGAGGTCATGTCATGTGTTCAAATGTTAAAGTCTTTTTTTTTTTTCAAGAAATATGACATCTTTGAGCTTACATTGAAATTTTAAAAACCTGACTAAAGAATCCTAGAGTGACACTCGTAAGAATAGATGAATGACATCTTTCATAAGCAGGCAAGAACTCTATAAACTAGAAATTACAAATTAAACTCATGCAAGATTAATAGAACCACGTATCTGTTAAATGCCTGAATTTCCAATATAACTTGGAAAAGTCTTGCCTATTTATTTCCCTCCCCCACCCCTCGGATTTTATTTCGTGTTCAGAGCTATAGTTTAATTGTCATTTCCTCATGGTCACTGCAGAGAGACCACCTACTTCATTCTAGAAGTTGCTTTGATTGGCCTCTTGTGAGAGACGCTTTGCCACATTGTCCACTTGGCCTTGAGGTGAAGTACTGCTCTGGAGCATATTGTCACCGTTCCTATCCTCACAGAGTTTTCCACATTGATGACAGCCACCCTCCTAGAGATGGAAGAAAGACCTCTACCTTCTTCCTCACATTTTGGATGCAGGGAAAATGGCGGAGACGCCAATGTTGACATGGAAGAAGAGTGATGGCCAAGGCCAAGGAGGGCAAGGGCCAGTGTGGCAGTTTTTCTAGAACTTTCTGTCCTTATGGGTGCCCTTATTTCTCAACAGATATGTAGGGAGCACCCTTTCTTCTGGTGTTGGCTCTGATGTTAAAGAAGTGAAGAAGGTATTTGCCCTCATGCAGCTTAGAGTCTACTCTAAAGAGGAAAACATGAAGCAGATAAATAGATAAAATAAATAAATGGGTGGATAAAAATGTATATAAAATAAACAGATACAACAGATGACTTGGTAAATGGACAAAAAGTTCAGGGTAATTATAATGTGTGCCGTGAAGAAAGTGTGCAGATAGAAAGGGCCCGCCTCACGAAGAAACGCCGAAGCTGAGAAGAGAGCCAAGGTCTAGCTGCTCACGGTTCTGGAAGCATCAGAGTTGAGTCCTCCTCCTCAGTGAACTCTCACCCAGGAAGCACTGTGCTGCAGGAATCGTATGAACTTTCCTTAGCACTCATCAGGTTCTCTCTGGGAAGTCTTCCGAGCAAAACGTATTGAGCAAGAGTTCCCAGATACTCTTGCCAAGGCTCTTCTGCCGACTTGAGAGTTATTTGTTCTTGTTTCTGAGGAATGCAAGATGTCTAATTTCAGAAGAATTAAATGAGACTGAACTTCTAGGTCCTTGGTCACATCTTTGCTGGTTTTTCTCCATTGGAAGATTCTCTGGCATACAAAATTAATTGTCTTAGTCAAAGGTATAGTGGGGATTGGACTGGGAGGGAATCCCAGGAGGTAGCTATTTGAAGCGTGGTCCTGGTGGTTTGGATGTTGCTTGCCTCTGTGTACACTTTTGTGAGATTTCTTAGAAAAACACTCGAATAAAAAGATTAGTAAGTTAAGATCCTTAACAAATCTGACCGTTCTGGTTCCTGAAATATTATGTGAAACAAAGAAGAAAAACTTTGGGTGGGTGTTGTGGGCAGACCTGAGTTATTGTTACCGTTTTGCCATGGATCACCCTTGAAAGTTGGCATGAGTCATCTCACTGCCTTAGATAAGAGAATCCCAAATTCACATGTAAAATGAAGCTGGTAGACCAGATAACCCCCAGGACACTTTACAACCCTTGCATTCTAAGGTTCTGAGGAATGTGCTGAAAAATTTTAAGAGCAGGAGATACTTGGCGCTTAAAATTGTCAGTTGAAATCATTAGAAAGCCTACTATTTCTGTTTGTTGTTTTATCCTACCCTGAACTTCAAAGTGCCCTGCAAGGATTGCCCATTACACACCCACCTCAGATGCTTCTCTCTACCACTGTCATTTGTATTAGACGTTTTATTTTCATAGAAGAGGTCAGAAATACTTCTAAATTTCAAACTTTACTTCAACTGGGAAGCTTATAGGATCTTATTTAATGCAATAAAAAATGATTCAGGAAAGTACAAAGGTTTCATTTTATAAAGAATGGCAAACTCTGTCAGGTATAGAATGAATGAAGAACGATAATGGGAAGAATCAGACAAATTTTTATCTGCAAAATCAGGATTTCTTCTGAAAATTCAAGGGCAGCAGCTTCATCCTTGAAGCTGAACAATATTCCCCAAAAGCCTTTGTTTGCCCTAATATTCCATAATGTTATGCTTTTACAGTCAATAAGCCATTAGTAATCAAGAGATATATAATTTATTAATTACACTCCACATTAATATTTAATCTTTTTGGTTCCTGGGCATATTTCTAAATCTACTTTTTAATTACATTTTAGGGATATAAATCTTCCAGGCAACCATTAGAAAAGTAATTTTTCTGCACATTATGATGCCAATTACTTTAAAGCAGCTGGTTGGGAACCCTTGCGGTAAAACTTGGTAAAGCAGAAATCTCAGTGCATAGGTAATCTTCACTCATTTGAAAGCTGATTGAATAGTAGTGAGGAGGGAGTGTTACAAGGAATTTACGAAGGCATAGGATAGCCAAGGAGAGAAAACAAGAGAAAGAACATATATCTGAATGGGCACCAAAACAGGCGACACCAGTCAGTGGTGACCCTTGTCTGAGTTCTAAGCAATTCCTGGGTTTAAGGTCTGATATTTACTGTTCTCCGAAAGAAGCAGTGCTTTTTCTGTTGTGACTCTTGTCCAAGTAATGTCATTTTTAGAGCCATACATAGATCTTCCTTACTTTTTTCCTCCCGATAGTGATGTCAGATACGAGAGATCATGATTTTATCTTTCTGACTTCCTGAAATGCTGATGAGCTGTTGACTAACATTGCTTTGGCTAATTGTTTTTTTTTTTGTATCAGATGCCTATACTTTTGAAAACTTTGGCACCAAATGTTTTGTTGATTAGGTTTATTTTGCCTTTCTGATATTTTATATGTTCTTTTTTTATTACCTCCATATTGGGACAATTTTTGGAAATGAGCTCTCAGTTTTTTCATATACTCAAGCTTTGGTGTTAGTGATGGTAATTTCAGCAGGAGGTAGATTGAGGCATTGAATTCTATTTGGGGAAAGTATCTGCTTATTTATAAAAGGCCATCATCTCTGAAAACTCTTCCTTTCCAAAATCACCCCCTATGGGGGAAGATGTTCCTCTATTGGCTCTGAGATTTCCACCATAAAAATCACTCCTTATGTTGGACAACATATGAGAGTTGTTTTGAAAAGACCATTGGTAAAATGCCTATGGGTCACCTGGAAGCAGGTACATACCCACCCCACTGTTCATCTCTGAGCTGTTTGCATGGCTTAATAATGCAGTTCAGCTCCTGAAGCCTTCTGAACTTCTGTGTTCACCAATTCTCACTACTGCAATTTTTTTAAAATTTCTTTATTTACCTGGAGGCTTCATTATTTCTTTCACTTAAAATATGAAATATATCACATATACGAGAATGCATAAAAGTTAAATTCGTTGCAAGTAATTTAAAGAATGTTCTCCTTTTGCCCTACTAGATTGTAAACTTCATGAGATCAAAGATCATCTCATTCATTGCTGGATCCCTGGGATTTGATAGTGCCTGGTACACAGTAGGCCTTCCAAAAATATTTGTCAAATAAACCACTGAGTGAATGGGGATGTTTTTAAGTCACAGAATGAAGAGTTTTTGGAAATTTCTTTTAAAGAAAAGTTTGGCAGCTGGGTGCCTGGGTGACTGAGTAGACTAAGTGTCCGACTGTTGGTTTCGGCTCAGGTCATGATCTCTCCGTTAGTGAGATCGAGCCCTGCCTTGGGCTTTGTGCTGTCAGCGCAGAGCCTGCTTGGGATTCTGTCTCCCTCTCTCCGCCCCTTCCCTGCTCACTCTCTCTCTCTATCAAAATAAATAGGTAAATAAACATTAAAAAAGTAAAGAAAAGTTTGGAAGGAAGACAGACTATCTTTACCTCTCAAAGAATGTATAAGGAAATTTGCAAGTGAGGAAGACATTTCTTTATCCTCACATGAGATTTAGAAACTGTTTTTGTTTAGGTCTTATTTTCTAATTGGAAAATAAAATGATCTGAGTTATGGAGTTATGAAGTAAATTTATCTCCATCCTTCCTTCCTTCCTTCCTTCCTTCCTTCCTTCCTTCCTTCCTTCCTTCCTTTTCCCCCCTGACTTCCTATTTAGGTAAGGAAATTTTTGTTGAAATTGGAACTTATAACTCCTTTCTCAGTCTCGATGCATAACCTTCCAAGTACTCCAGGGAGATTTTCCCATCTACCAAAGTCAATTTTAATTTTTAATAACCAAAAAGTGATAGCCTAAAAATTCTCTTGAAAAGCCCAAGTATACTTGTATACATTTGCTAACTTCTGCCTTTTAATGTGTGTGGGTAATTCATGGGCAACTCGCTATACTGGCCAAATGGTCAATAATACTTGAACCAGAAACTGTGAAACATCTCTGGGGGAATAATATTTGAGATGATACCTGAGTGATTATGTTTGAATGGATTTTTTTAAATCGTGCGGTGTTCCATACAAAATTGTCCTTCTTGGCTTTAGAAATTTCCATCATAGAGCACACATTAATAGTTATTTATATAGACCTCCTTTTTTGTTAATGTTTATTTATTTATTTTTAGAGAGAGAGAGAGAGAGAGAGAGAGAGAGAGTGTGCAAGTGGGGGGGAGGGGCAGAGAGAGAGGAAGGGAGAGAGAATCCCAAGCAGACTCTGTGCTGTCAGTGTAGAGCCTTAACCCAATGAATGTGCCAGGTGCCCCTACAGACCTCCTTTCTATGGCACTTACTACCAGTCAGGCCACTGGGTCATTGAGGGGAGGGCTGCAGGGAGTCCGGACCAAAGTAATAGGTCTTGGGTTCTGAGCTGCTCTCAGGGAAGAATTAACATCCGGAAAGAAAGAGGAGAAAAAGGAAGTAGCAGAAGTTAATTAAAAAAGTGGTCATGATCCTTGTGAGACAGGAGGGTCAACAAAATAAATAAGTAAATAAATAAAGATGGTGGACGTAAAGATAAAATTAAGCAGCATTTTGATAATTGCTCTAGACAGGCCATTTGTCACCTCATGCACACATCTTAAGAGATAGAGGCAACTTTACAAATCGTTTCTCGGACAATTGTGCCTTCAGGTACATAAAGGGTTATATTTCCATCCCCTTCTGGTGGGGTCAGGAGGAACAGTTAAGACCTCACACCCTGGCCTTGCGGCAACTAAGTTCTAAACCCAAACAGAGCTTGGAAGGTAAATGTGCTCTTTCATTAACAAAAAGAGGGTGTGTGCACTGTAGCAGGGGTTCCCTTCCATGAAACTGCCATTTATTATTTTGGGGGAATTCAGTGTTTTTTGTGGCAGAACTCTTGGTTATTCACGCAACTTTGTATAAGCAGATGCGTAAGACAGTAAATGACCCTGGCTGGGTGTCCATTCTATTTCCACCACAGTTATTCCTGCAGAAAGGTCTATTATTGATCTCCTTTCTCTCTGAGAGAAACTTTGTCTCTCTCTCTTCTCTTCATTTCTTCTCCCTCTCAGTTTCCTTCTGTCTTCTTTCCCCAAATCATAAGGATTCTGATATTCTCCCTTCATTGCTTTTAGTTCGATTCGTTCTCTCAAGCCCTCATTTTCCCTGATTTTCTCAATGGCTGCTGGAAATTAAGAATTTAACTCGGTGAGTTCCAATGTAAATTTGAATGGCAAGAGCAAGGGGAAGGGTAATTAACTAAAGATCTTAAGACAGATTCCTGCTGTGACTCATCCTGAGGATGGGCTTACTGAAAGAGTAACAATTGATAGAACAGAAACAATGATCACAGACGCTATGTACCTATCCTATCTATGGAGTGCCTGCAACATGCCAGAAACTTGACCTTATTTCTAATAGTAATGACTGTTGTACTAGTGAGCGTTATAATCTCAGTTTGGAGATGGGAGTCTTGGATCAGAAAGGTTCATAATCCCAGGACTGCCCAGGGTGAAGTGGTTCAGCTTGGATTCATATCCCAGTTCTCTGCACCAGTGCTCTCCGTTGTGCATTATACGGACTCTAGAGAACGTCAAAGATGGCCACCCCACCATTTTCAAGGACGTGTTAAGGAATCTAAAACGCAAAATCAATCCTCTTCCTCTTTCAATTCCCATCATTTGAACCTTATTCTTAACGTTGGTGCGTTCTAAAGTTAGGCTTTGTTCTCTCAAAGCCCAAATCATTGGATCTCTTTATTTTTCTGTTTTTATAGAAGAAAATTTGTAGCCAGTGTTCCTGGGCAAAGGAGGATAGGAAGAGTATAATAGTAAGAACATGGAGTCTGAAACCAAATCACCAAAGTTCCTAATTCCAATTCTGTTGCTGGTGTTGTCGCTCTAGGAAAAATGACTCATTGATTCTGTGCCTCAGTTTCCTGTTTGTATAATAAGCACTAGAATATTTTACAGGTTATAGGAAAGAATAAAGGAGAATGTATAGACAGTATATATCAAGCATGTAGAAAGCATGTGTTGGATATTATTTATATATTTTTTATCTATATCAGTTGATATTCAACAAATTTTTAAATATTTATTTTTGAGAGAGAGAAGGAGACAGTGTGAGTGGGGGAGGGGCAGAGAAAGAGGGAGACACAGAATCTGAAGCAGGCTCCAGGCTCTGAGCTATCAGCACAGAGCCCCAAACACGGGGCTCGAACTCAAGGACCGTGAGATCATGACCTGAGCCTAAGTCGAACATTTAACTGAAACACCCAGGCGCCCCTCAACTGACATTTTAAAATATACGATGTAATAGTGTAAATCATAGTTGGTGAGTTCTGTACAATAGAGATGAAACCATATTAACTTTTGTGGCAATTCAAAACAATGTTCAGGTTTAAAAAACATTTTTATTAATTATTTTTATACATTTATTTTTAAGAGAGAGAGATCAAGCCAGAGAGGGGCAGAGAGAGAGGGAGAGAGCATCCCGAGCAGACTACATGCTGTCATTGCAGAGCCTAACAAGGGGCTCGAACTCATGAACCGTGAGATCATGACCTGAGTCGAAACCAAGAGTCAGACGCTTAGCTGACTGAGCCACCCAGGCGCCCCAAGATATTCAGTTTTTTATGACTCAGATATAGCTGATCAAATTGAAATGACATAAGGAACTCAGTCTGAATCAATTTTTTGTGCAGTTAAGTTGTGGAATCTGTTGCTTAAGTCCTCGGGTTGGAACTTTGCAAAGTGGAGTGTGGAGTCACCTAAAATGCAGCGTAGTGAACGACTATGGAAACCACCAACTCCAAAGTTTGCAGCAACCACGTCAAACGTAAATTCCAAAGGAGAGCAATTCGGTCCCATTGTTAACTTCTCGTTAGATTGCTCTGAGCTAATGTTTAGTGTTAATGCCTGGCAAATTCCAAACAGGGAAAAACATAGGTACTTATCTTTCATATTATATATGACTAAAATTAAAGTTGATTTGTCCATTAAGCAGGGCAGTAACAGGTCTTCTGACTTTTCATAAGGCATTAAAAGGAATGATGCATATCAAGAAGGCATTCTATTTCAAAAGAACACTAATCAATGCTGAGAACATTTACTATAAATTATTCACATTTGTTATAAACTACTCCATCCCTTTAAAAATTAACGGTATGCAACCTACAATCTAGGAACAAAAGTAAGGCTGCCTCACCTTGAAAAGCTTGAATGTGAAAGGCCGATTATAATTAGAAGAGCAAATAGGATACTAAGACGTGAATCCAGTGTATTAAGAGGAATAAATCACTGAGCAGCCTTACATCTGATAAAACATGATCCCTGCTCTTGTTGTGTGTTCTTTTACCACACATTAATATTTCATACAACCATTTCAAAATAAAGTCATAATGTGAGTCATAAATCACAGAACGGTGGTAATAAACCACTTTGGTTTATATTAGCTGTATACGGATGATACTTAAGTATTTCCACCATTAGCATGGACTATTTGAGCTTTCTCTGTACCACATTTGGTCTGTTTCTTCCATTTTAAGAGGTGGGAATATGGAAAACAACGCTAAATCCATTCATTAGTGATAAAACAGTGCTATTTGTTCTCCTAATTGATTTCGTTTCCACTTGGACCTGTGAAAATGATAGCACAGTTGAAAATGACAATATTATTGACCTTGTTTTATCAGAGAACGTGCCTTCCCAGTGAATCCTGCTGATGGGGTAAAAGGGCATCATATGGAAATAAAATATTGGAAGAACAAAGTGGAAGAATGAGTTGAAGATTAGAATGATTGAATGTGTAATATGGTTTATACTCATTAATGAATGACTTATTCTTTCTATAAGGCCTCCCCCAAAGGCTATTATAATGTATCATCTCGGTCTTCTTCTTCTTATTATTGATTTTCTTTTATTTTCACTCTAGAAGAATCTGTTCTACCCTATTGCCTGAGTATTCTTGAAATTGTTAGTACTAATATCTAAAGAGGCTGGATAAGGTTATATCTGATAAAAATATATCTATATATATTCTAGATGTATATTACTTATATATACATCTACTATGTATGTATATATCTATATAGATCTATATCTATCTACATCTACTATCTATGTATACATCTACTATATATACATCTCTATCTATCTATCTATCTATCTATCTATCTATCTATCTATCTATCTATCTACATCTACTATCTATATATAGTAGATGTGAATAAAAAGACCACAAGTTGAAGTATTCTGAACTCATAAAAATGGAATTCCCACCCATTAGATAAATTGACCAAGACATAAAACACATGCATGTATTAGATACTTGTAAATATTTGAAGGATGCTGCTGGTGGTTTCTTTGATAAAGCTCACTTCATAATCTTCAGGATCAGGACACTGTTTATGGATGAACAGTTGGGTTAGTCCATGAGGCTATGGCCCTTGAATTATAAAGTGAGTGTTAGGTTAACATGGAATGCCCTTGATGGATGTTCATGGTTTCTTTCCAATGCCACTTATGCAAAGGGACCTATACCTTTTCGTCATTAGGAAAAAATAAATGCGGGGGGGGGTGGTTTGCCTGGGTGGCTTAGTGGTTAAGCATCCAACTCTTGGTTTACGTTCAGGTCATGATCTCACCGTTAGTGGTATTGAGCCCCGCTATGGGCTCCCCACTGAGTGAGGACCCTGCTTGGGATTCTTTTTCTCCCTCTCTCTTCCCCTCCTCTACTTGCTCTCTCTCTCTCTGTCTCTCTCTCTCTCTCAAAATAAATCAATAAAGTTAAAAAAGGAAAGAAAAAGTAAATAGTTCTACTTATTGGATGTGGTTGAAAGGAGGATGTAAGGAGGACGTACACAAAAGTACAATGAAAATTAAAACATTAAAACACCATGAGTAAAGGGGCGCTTGGGTGGCTCAGTTGGTTGAGTGCCCAGCTCTTCATTTTGGCTCAGGTCATGATCTCATGTTTTGTGAGTTGGAGCCCCAAGTCAGGCTCTGTGCTGTCAGCTTGGAATTCTCTCTCCCTCTCTCTCTGCCCCTTCCCTGCTCACTTGCACATGCACACTCTCTCTCTCAAAAAATAAACATTAAAACAATTCTATGAGTAAAAATGCATTGATTGTTTTTTTATTCATCAGAACTTTCTTGATTAAAAAAAAAAGTTTATCAGTTGCAGTAGACCACTCAAATCCCCTTGGGGATGGCCTGGGTTACGTATTTGAGAGAAATAGGATGGGTTCCTGAAACCCGAAAAAATACATGTTGTATCATCTGAAGGGCATATAGCGACTGTTCAGTCACTACGTGGGAATGTGCTCTCTGTTGTCAGGATATCTGATTTCTACATACTGGCAGCCAAATCAACGTAAAAACAAACAAGCCTGTATGGGGCTAACCAAAATACATTTGCCAGCCTGATATGTTCTGCCAGTTCCCAGTTTGAGCCATCTGTGTTGTTATCCAGGCCAGACCTTGACTATAAATGTTCATGTTGTTGTTCACAAAAAGAATGTACACCGGGTTTCCATTTTTCAAATTAATCCTTTGGAAGTACTCAGATGCTTTTCCTTAGCTTTGATCTCCAGACAGCCCTAAATTTTTGTTGAACATCTTGTTTTCTTAAGGGACAACTAGGTAGCTGGTGACCCTGATGTTGTCTGTCTTTTCAGAGAATGGCACTTAAGAAGTGGGTATACCTGGCGTCTCGTGAAGGTTAAGGTAATATTAGAAGAGGAGATGATAAAGCCTAGCTCAGCATTTCTGTAGCCTGGGAGCAGGAAAGGGTTATTACCGTGTGGTCCACTTTAGCCCACGCGGTATGCTTTTATGGAGGACAGGAGATTGCCGAAAAGCAGGTCACCGTGGGCAAGGAGAAAGCTGAGCTTTGACCTCAGAGGGGAATTTGGTCTTGATTTCAAGGAGGCATTTAAGACAATAATCCAACACTTTGGAGTACCTAAATGGATGGTGGAAAGTACAAGAAAACCACAGGTAGTGTTCGGTCAAACAGAAAGTGGTGGGAGGTGTGTGGAGGTGAGCAAGCAGAGAGAGAGAGAGAGAGAGGGGGGTTCTGAAGTCGTGGAAGGGCACACAAGTGCTCGGGAACTGCAATATTTATAACTATGTGAGACCAGCAAGAGGAGGAGGGTGACAGCGGAGGGAAGGCTGCGGCCAGAGGAGAGCATGTTGAAAGATTCATGCGGGCCAAGACTTGGGAGGATGTCGGCGTTGTGGCAAGGTAACACCTTCATTCTTTGGAAGCCAGGTTTCAGAGGCTCAGCCGACTTCTGAGGATGGAAATGTCTTCCCCATGTTACCCATCTTCTGTGTACTTAATATCTGCTGCCCATTTCTGTCACATTACTGGAGCCTTTGGGTCTGATACCTCCGCCGGAGAATCCTAGAAAATTCCCCAGGCAAGTCCGTGGTCTTCCAGGCTGCCCGGATTCTGGGTTGTAGATGGCTTGCCGCAGTCTGGGGTGGGTACCGGATATCTGTACCTTTGGAAGGCTGACCCTTGCCTGGGCTCCTGCTACCCCATGGTGGGCAGAGGATATAGGCTGAGTGGAAGTAGGCTCTGAGTGTGCATGTAAGTCATGGTCTTATCACTCAGCATTGTTGATGTCAGTCTCCCCAGTCCTGGCTGTGCAGGTCACGGCTAATTGCTCATCGGCCTGCCTCCGGAGTCCGCCCAGCTCTGGTCCTGCACTGCCATTCATTTCTTTATTGTTTCCCTCTGAAATAAACTGGGACAGAATTCTGTGTCATGACAGGTAAATGGAAGGTTTCCCCCTTCTTTCAAAGTGGAACAGTAACCAATCAAGTCCTGACATTTTGATCCCCCTGCAAATGTGACTTATCTTGGTTGCTTCCCATTGGAAGCTCGGCTTATCGTGGTTTAATTTCTAGAAATTGTGTCTTTCTCCATTTTTAGAGATATAGCTAATCCCAGAAATAATGAACACCCCCAAAAGTATTTTCCATAATCATCTGCTCAGTAAACAATTATTTTTTTTCTTAAAAAAATTTTTTTAATGTTTATTTATTTTTGAGACAGAATCAGAGTGCGAACAGGGGAGGGGCAGAGAGAGAGGGGGACACAGAATCTGAAACAGGCTCCGGGCTCTGAGCTATCAGCACAGAGCCTGATGAGGGGCTCGAACCCACAAACTGTGAGATCATGACCTGAGCTGAAGTCGGATACTCAACCGACTGAGCCACCCAGGCACCCCGTTTTTTTTTCCTGGAACTTAAATAATATTGAACTCTACGTTTTGTCTCCTAGAGAGCATAATTTTTTTATAAGTCCCATTTAATGAACAAAATGATGTCACCTATTTAGTGTGTGCTTAAGTAATGAAGAACTGGGAAAACTCTCAATACATTTTCACCCATTGAAGTGGAAACACCATGCCTGCTGTATTTAGCTACTGAAAGCAATAAAAAAAAGAATAAGAAAATTGCATGAAAATCCTAGATTGTCTGGAGTCACATCATGTCCTTTTTTCCTTCTTTTAATGTAATGTGTCTTTTTGTTTGTTTTAATATGGGTGTGCCCATAATAGTGTTACTAGCATCCTTTGCTTTAAAACCCGAATACAAGTCCTTTCCCCCAAAGTTAATAGAGGGAAAGGTCAAGGTCAAACGTGAGACATGCCTCTCCATTTCAGAGATGGAAAACGAAGGTCCTCTTTGACAGAATGTATACCTTACAAAATTATGAAATACACTGCAATGATTTATTTATTGGATTAGGTCCTAGAACCATTAACAAAGTTCTTTTAAGATGTAAACAGTGGGGTATTGATTAAGCCAGCCCTGAGTGCATGTGGACGCCAAAAAAGTCCCGAAGCTTCTTATAACTTGGACCAGCACAGCCCAATCTCTATCGTCCTGACCTCCTTTTAAAATTGTTTAAGCCACGTTACCACTTAATTGCTAGCTCATCTGTAGCAGGAAACAATTATTCCGAATAAGCCCATGTACTGCTCTGGTTTTGCAGCAGATTATTTAAAAACAATATTTCCTCAAGATAACAATTTTGATAATGATGCAGGAAGGAAATATATTTGCAATTAAGCGAACATGCTTTAGCACAACAAGCAATAAAAAGCTTAACACTGAGCCTTTGTGAATTAAATGCCGGAACAACATTGGACAAAAGTCATGGTTCTGCTGACACATTTATTTCTCAGTAAATGAAGACTGTTTAGATTTAATGCATTTGTGGTTAGCAATAGTTTAAAAGATCAATGTAAATTCATTCTGAACTAGTAAATAAGACTTTAATGAAAGTTCTAACAGCATGCTTTCACACCTTAGATCTCTTTATCATTCTGAGGTGATACAGCAGCATTCTCCTTGGGTTTGGTGACGTGCACATAACATTGTGAAGTGTTTGACAGATTTTATTTGATGTGTATTTGATTTATGGGGTTGATATTGGATTTCAACATCTCCCTATCAGCCTTCTGTTCAGGCTTACTGCAGAGTGCTTATAAAGATAGTTTCTTCTAAATGTACTTATTAATAGAGAGAGAGAAATGTATATATATACATCTATATATACATATATACTATTAATGAAATGCAGTATAAGACTGATCATTAAACATTCCCACTCTACTAAATGAGGTAATGTATGAGAAAGCACATTGCAAACTGTAAAGCCATATACAGATGTTAGTTATCATAATTATTGTTGTTACAGGAAACCCGGGTTTTCTATATTATTATTCTGTTTTCCTTTAACACTTAATTCAAAGAGTAAATACAGACAACCAATTTCCTTAAAAACCTGCTGCAGCTCTTTAAACAGTTCTGAGCGTTTCATTAAGGTTTTATTGTAAATCATGCATGATGCTATTAATTTAGTTCAGCCTTAAAAAGAATCTACTGACATAGTAAACATGACTTGTTACACTCAACTTTGCCAACACCGAACTTCATGTAGAGGATGCTGGAGAATTTCCACCTCGGCCTGGAAAACTGTCAAGGAAAACACAACCAAAAGTGACCCTTCTAGATGTAAAGATGCCTCTTGTTACCTTTCCAGTTGACTTGGTCCTTCATGGATGATGAACTCCGCAAATAATTTTTTGTCAGGTGGAGGCAAAGAAAGGGTTTTTTTTCTTTCCCTGTCTCTCCCTTTTTTGGTTTGGTCTACAATACACTGGGGGCTGGGAGACGTTCACCTGCTGTGAATCATAGTCAAGATAAATTTATTTAGGTAAACACAAATGACTTTTTGAGTTAGAATTTGAACCTTATCCTAGTGATATGAAGAAAGCTTGGTGAACTTTATGAACAAGGAACTTGACCCACGGAGACAGATGATCAAACTCTTTCTGGACAACCCACCTCAGTGATAAATGTAAAAGTCCAGCTTCCTTTTTACCATATAAACTTCCCAATATGATCACATTTATTTTCTTTCTTTCTGGTTTAAATGCATAAGGAGTGCAAAGAAATTGCTCATGCTGTATTGGGTATGTAAACAAGTAAAGCAAAAATGAAGCACATACTTAGACAAAGGACCTCGTTACCCAGTTCTGGGGCTTGGGATCTCTCATACGCTCTCGCTTGATATGTACTGGAGAGGGAAACAAAAATGTTAAGAGGCAAATGAGCAGAAAATACGTCTGCCCATTAGTAGATGACACCCTAACCGTGTTTACCATACAGAACTTGGTAGTCGATCTTGTAGAATAGTGTATCCATTTGGGAGCAGGTAAAGTAAACTTGGTAACATATGCTCGAAAAGTAAGAAAGCTCCAATAGCTCAGAAGAAAAAAATACTACAGAAAAATAGGGAGGGGATTCCCTAAACTATATATAGTCTGGGAATTCCCAAAGTTCTTTACAACCAGGTTATCTGCTCCCTGGGCTGAACAGAGCTAGTGCCTGACTGCAGGCACCCAAATTGTGGTTCCTCCCCTCATAATGCACCCCAGGAGTGTCCCTACTGGTATGGCTGGAAATGACACTCTGGTAGTAACTGACCACTGACACACTGTTTCTGTTAATGCAGCCCAGGGCAGTATTTGCTTTATTAGGACTCATGCCATCTTATGAGGCCTTGCATGTATTAGAGGCTCAATGAAAGGTCTAGAATGTCCAAATGAATGAATGAAAAAAAAAATCAAAGTTCCGCGTCCACTCAAAAAACGTCAAAGTGAAAATTATAAAGATTAGAGGTGAATCAAAATCAGAATCACTCAGGTACAGGTGCTGGGCACATTGTCACACAGAGAATATGTGAAAGTCCTCTTTTGAATGGTCAAGGATATCTACTTTTTGTCCCTTCTGCTGGCTGATAATAACTTAAATGTCAATGAAATGTATTTGTAGTAAAGAAATGACATTCATCTTCCTTGCTTTGGGTGTCAGCATGGGTTTGGGTATAGTCAGAGCACCTGATCTTAGAGTAGAATCTGCAACTTAATGTGTTTTTCTTCTAAAATTCTGCTCAGTTGTGCTTGATTTTCTGGATTTGAAAATAACAGTATAATAGACGTTGAGCCTGATTACAATTTTGGGGGGCTCTAGGGGTTGTTGTTACTCAAGAAATAATATCAGTGAATTAGCTGAAGGTCTTATAATTCAGAATCACATTTTGTTTGTTTGCCTCATAATAAATTATATATACTGGAGCTCCATTTTCTTGGCCTCAAAATGATACATTTGAGCTAAAGTATCCTCTAGATTTAAATTACTTAATTATTATAAGTATAATCGTACAAATATGAGTTTCCTATTAAAGTCTTCAGAAGATAGGAAGTTTTCTGAGAGAAACATGAGAAGTCCCAATTAGGGTCCAAATAATTTTGCCCTGAAACCAGTCATGATCAATCCTGATGTTGTGACACATTGAATTACACTGAGTTTTCTGAAGGAATGATGTGAACTTTCAGCTCTGAAGATTTGTTTCAAAATAAATATGTTAACAGTAGGGTGTTGAAACAAAACATGTTGGAAATACGGGCTGTGCCCGTGTGTGTAACATAAAATGGAAAACAGGGAAGCTAATCCTTAAAAGGCTTATTTAAATGATACAACCATTTTATTTTTATTTGACATCAAAGTAATCTTTTAATACTAAAATATGCTGAGAGGTGAATTTACTTACCCACTAAAAACATTGATTGTATAAAATCAATTAAAGTTAAAGCTAATAAGTTTGTCATTTTGATTTTAATGCCTCATCTGTGGTGGCGCTTGGGAATAACAACCCGGTGGTGCAAAACATTTTTGTGTCAGAAGATAAAGAAGAAAGAAGTTAAGTATGTAAGCACCTACTGTGGAATTTCTTTACCTATTTTTGATCAATAGCAAGCATCCTGTACTCTACTGGTTTTAAAGACATTCTTTTTATTTTTTTTATCTTTTAAAAAGTATTTTTAATGTTTATTTTTGAGAAAGAGAGAGAGACAGAGTGTGAGGGGGCAGGGTAGAAAGAGAGGGAGACACAGAATCCAACGCAGGCTCCAAGCTTTCAGCACAGAGCCTGACGCGGGGCTCGAACTCACGAATCATGAGATCATGATCTGAGTCGAAGTCGGATGCTTAACCAACTGAGCCACCCAGGCGCCCCATAAACATTCTTGAAAGGTCAGGTAAGTAACTGGTTTACAATGTGCCAATTCTAGAGAAGATTTAAGGTGTTTATAGGTGTTTAGGTTTATAATTGAAGCTAATTATGATCTGTACTCAAAGGAGCACAGATTTTTAGATGTTGTCTTTTGAAGTATATATAATACCACCAAGAATTTCCAATGTAATCATTTTTATAATTCCAAAATGCTGACCTCCAGTAATTAAGTTTCCCCCTGACAATGTCAACTCATCTAAGTGAAAGAAACAAAACAAACTTTCTGGATACGTGTGGACGTGCAGAGTTCCTGGTAAACGTATCAAGTTAAGGAAACCAAGGAAATTGGGGATTCTTGTGCCATTTTGCAAATATACCAAGTCTAGATAAGATGAGGGAAGAGAATTGTCTAGTGTGGGTCTAATAAGCTTTGGGCAAAGGCAAATACAATCAGTCTCAAGTGTCAGTTACTGTAGCTGATTGAGACACACGAAGATGAAGTCAAGCAATGGTGTCCAATTTGTGGCAGATCTTTGCAAATTTACTTTGATAACTAAAGTCAGTTATTAATGACATGTTTTTTAAACCCAGATGGCTTATCTCCCTGCCTCAAAAGTCACATCTGTTTGCAATAAAAACTTAAAGCATCTTCCTGAATTAAAAAAAAAAAAAAAGAGTCCTTTAGAAATAAATAAATAAATAAATAAATAAATAAATGAATGAATGAATGAATGAACTAACCTTTCTGGTCTTTATTCTGTTATGTACATCCTGGTCATACCCTGCGTGATCTTTCCCCTTCCCAGGTAAAGCCTGAATAATTGCTTTGCTCGCGTCTTCCTCTGTTCCCAGACAGTGGAAAGAGAAAAATGGAACTCGTTGAGGGAAGGTGGTCTTTGCCACACTGTATGCCCCCATTTATTCCCCGTTGCAACGTGTGCGCTCAATGCCAGGAAAGCCATGCTACCTCCTTAAGTATTTATTAAAGCCTGGAAACTCCAACAAGTGTTGAGGGTACCTTATTAACTTGCTGTTGCCTGCTGAGAAGACATTGTTTATACGAATTGGCTTCTTGCTAATGAGAGCATACATTAAGGCGTAACACTGGCAAGGCATAATATGGGCTCTCTTTTTCTAAATATTTTTTTTCAGATCTCTCCCATTCCAGCTGATGATATTAAAGGGTCAGGCATGTCTTCACTCAATCCTTTACTTACTGGAAAAGGCAAACGGATTTTATTAAGATTGGAAAGTTTCCCCCACCCCATCTGTCTCTTCCCCACCAGCAATAGCCCTTTCCAGCTGCAAATGCTAAATAGTTCCAATGTTTCTCTCTTCCTGTAATAATCATGCATATGCCCAGCTTGTATGTCTTCTTGCCTCATGAATTTGCAGAGTGGCCCCAATGAGGCTCCCTCTTGTCTTGGGGACAACTGCCAAGGCTGATCCAAGGAGAAGAAAATTGTGGAAGAGAAGATTCACTTTATTTAGCAGAGCTCTGACCCCTTTAATGCCTGTGGCTTTTGGACATGGCTCTGCACCCCTCCGCCCTTGTTTCCTGCGCTCTGGTTTACACCACACATCCCTGTCCATTGGCCACTGGGGATTCTGAAGGCATCACCTCATTAAGGACTGAAATGTGCCTTGCCTTTCACACAGGTGCAGGGCCCAGCTCTGGCAAAACGGCAGTGCATAGTGGTGGGTAAAAAGGGACTCTGATGTCAGGCCTCTCTTCTCCATTTTCTAGGAACCAAGTGAATTCTAGTGGCAAGAAGAGAAGAGGAATGAAGTCATCAGTATCTTACTGCTGGGAGCAGCGGGTTATGAAGCCCTGTCTGCGATGTGTCAAGTGCACTGTGAGGCCCCTTGACCCTCTCATCCCCATCCTGCAGACCATGTGAGCTCTTCAGGACTCCTCTGGATGGCAGTCACTGGCCCAGAGTCATTGCTTCAGGAGGAGGGCTCTCCCTGGAAAAGCTGATCTACATTTCTGCTGGGATCGATGCCATGGAGACTGCATACTTTGGTAAGTAGTGAAGCGGCTAGTTTTGTCTCAGCTGACAATAATTATGGATTTGGGTGCCCAGAGCAAGAACGAACAAATGGTCTGGAGAAAAATAAGCAGTGAAACCGTACATTTGGGGGGTGGGTACGTAACATCTAAATCAGCAAAGAGAAAGTGCTACAGAGCAAAGGCTCAGGAGTCTAGGAGAATATGGGGAAGGCTCCAGAGACTTTAACGTACAGATTTTCCCAAATCCCTTCATTCTATACCTAAACTTCTTCTAGGAGACCATGTTGAATTATTCTCTGTCCTTCCTTTCTCCCTGGCCCTGTGCTCTCTGCTTCTGGGTTCTATTGATGTTTCCAGGCCCATTTCTGCCTTCCCCGCCCCTCAATGGTGCCTGCTGTGTATTCCAGAAGCCCCTTGTCGGAGCATGTTGAGAGTGGCCAGAATCTTTTGTGTGTGCGTGTTTGTTGTTGTTTTTTTTTAATTTAATGATCAGCAACTCCTTTATGAAGTTTGATTTCTCTTATGGGCTAAACAAAAGCACAAACGTTAAGAGACATTGAAAATTGGGGTGCCTGGGTGGCTCAGTCGGTTGGGTGTCCGACCTCGGCTCAGGTCGTGATCTCACGGCTCTGTGAGTTCAAGCCCCACATCGGGCTCTGTGCTGACACCTCGGAGCCTGGAGCCTGCTGCAGATTCTGTGTCTCCTTCTCTCTCTGCCCCTGCCCCACTTGCTCTCTCTCTCTCTCTCAAAATAAATAAACACTAAAAAAAAATTAAAAAAAAAAAAGAGACATTGAAAGTTATGGGAGCTGGAACACAATCTCTTAGAGATTTCATGTGACTTCCTTTCTCAAATGGGCTGTTGACCATTCGCTTCTATAGTTCTGTCTCATTACCCTCCCAAATGCCCTTCGTGCACCAGTCACTATTAAAAATGGAAGCATAGGGGCGCCTGGGTGGCTCAGTCAGTTAAGCGTCTGACTTCGGCTCAGGTCATGATCTCACGGTCTGTGAGTTCGAGCCCTGCGTCAGGCTCTGTGCTGACAGCTCAGAGCCTGGAGCCTGTTTCAGATTCTGTGTCTCCCTCTCTCTCTGCCCCTCCCCTGTTCACACTCTGTCTCTCTCTGTCTCAAAAATAAATAAACGTTAAGAAAAAAATTTTAAAAATGGAAGCAGAAAACAAGCAAGAATACAGATAAATACTACCCCACTAACCTTGATCAGTGCCAGACACATTGTGAGCGTTGACTCAATGAATGAGTAATAATTATTTAACATTCCACTGCCATCGTGCGCTGTATCTAGTGTTAGTAGCTTACCAACAAACAACATTTTCTTTGTAAGAGAAAAAAAATATTTGCGAGACTTTTTCTCAAATACTTTTCTCAAATATCTCACCTCAATATTTTGCCATGTTTCAGATTTATTTCAGTAGATTTTTGATAGAACACCGTGAAATCCCCATATGCGTTGTTACGGGTTTGGATTCAGAATGAGACATGGCTGGGAAAATGGTCTCTTTGATAAGCCATGCTTTTTGGTTCTTTGGCACTTTGTTTTGGCCTTCTCCAGCCAAACCGCTCTCTAGGCTATACTGCTGTTACCCCAGGGGAGTAAGTCTGTTCACACAAAAGCCCTCTGTGCCATGGCCCTTTCAATGCGTATCAGCTCTACTTTGAACAAGGCGAGTGTTGTTGAGCTTTACGGCGTGGGAGATCTCAGAAGTGGTGCCATCCCATTGCCAAATGGCACAATGATGGGTAATTTAAGGGTGCTTGACTTAGATGAATTTAGCAGTGTTCATCCAGTTGGGGTGACCCAGAGAAGAGGAGTCAACCTTGTAGGTTTGATGACTTTGAGGGTGGTGAGTTCTGTTTTGTTCCATTAAGATTTGCCAATTGTGGACATAGGGGCATGTGATGTAAATATGGTTGAAGTGGGATCAGCACAAATGAATCCTTCTTACTTGAACAGCTAAAACAAAGAACAAGTAAGTGGGAATCTTTGGCGAACATGGAGGCAAAATCTCAATCCCTCCCTCTCCCCTTCCCCCTCCCTCCCTTGTTCTTTGTATGATCATTACTTCATGAACGGAATGACAGTGGGGTGTACTGCTTCCATCCTGTATGGTTTAGGATGCACCTACTGCGTGACAACTCACTGGTGTTGTAGAGGAAGGTCAGCATCCCCTCTCCGTGTTCCCTCCTAAGCTGGTCTTCTGTCGGTGTCTCCAGGACCATGGCGCAGGCCCCTTGTTTATGTTGCCGAACTCCATGGTTAACAAGATGCTGTTTTCCGTCTAATGAATTTGCCCTGCAGGCACAGGAAAGGGGCTGGTTCCACCATTTTCAGAAGCCAAGCAACCGATAAATTTAACAGGATTTTGTTGACATTAATTGGGTTTGCGTTGGTGTGAGGCATTCTCGCTCCTGGCGCATTTGCCTTCTGGATCATTTGAATCACCCAGGTTCTGGTCAGCCAGTCGTTCAACCATGTGATTCCAGGCTTAACAATATCTCCGAGTCACTGGCGACTCAATCACACTTTCGTTTATTGCTCAATAAAATAATAATAACAATTCGTGCAGACATTTCACCAGGCTACATTTCTCCGGGGGCAAAATAAAGCTTTCTGATTTAAAGAAGTGCCTGCTTTCACTTCTTTTTTTTTTTTTCCCAACGAAATAAGTCAAAATGCTTGTGGTATTAACAAAACACCCTTTCCGAAGGCGTAGCTACTAACACCTGGAGTGAATTCTAAGAACTGGCTTTAGGATCGAGGAAGAATGGGGAGAAGGCTGGATGCTACTGCTGTTTCTGTATTGGAGATACACGCACACAAACGTTAACTCCTTTAGCTTATAAAATAAATTACTTCCCAATTCTTATTAAGACACAGACTTTGCAGATTTGCCCACCGAGAAGTCTTGCCGTTTTGCCAAGTGGCAAAATATAGGAATGCTGAGTTTTTGTTTAGTTCTTATTGCGAATGCTGACTTACGGAATGTACCTCTGTCCTTGAGAAGTTTTTATGTTGGCTGTGTGTGAGCTAAGACATGAATGGAGCTGAGGGCTAACTTGCACGTGGGGCCTTTATATCCACACATTTGTGAGGAGAGCCATCGCCATTTAGGGCGAAGGGCCAAGATTTCAACTCTGTTCAGAACTGACACTTTTGTAATTTGCCATGACAATTGTCAGAAAGTGCACCACACATTTGGGCCTCGTGACAATCTCATATTGCTATAAAAGTCTTTAAGTACTTGATTCCCAAAACTCTTTGCTTATCTTAGCACAAACAGATTACAAATAATCCCTGACCCACACAGGCCACAGACCCTCCTTCCAGCAGCTGTATCCTGGACTGTTCAGATGCAGAGAAAGCTCTACTCTAGGCTTAAACTAAACGAAATATCATTGAACACACACACACACACACACACACACACACACACACATTGGGTAAAAAGCAATCAGTTCCAGATTTATAAGAGTATTAAACTATCAACTTAAAGGTCTTTTTCAAGTCAGTTTCTTTTACTAACGCACTATTCTGGAATACAGGTATAGTGCTTTTAAATTGACTTTATTGTTTGTGCATCCCTAATTAACACCTTTTTGAATCCTGTCAATGATCAGTGTGCAGGTGGTTGGAACATTTGCAAATGGGCTGTTTTCTGTGAACTTGCTTCAACATTCAATACAAAATAATTATTATCAACTTCCTTCAAAACGCCTGAAAAAAATCATCTGTTCTTTTATACTATTTCATCACTGCACCTTGCTTTTTAGCATACATATAATCCTGTCTTGCTTATTATGACCAAGGTGCATCTTTGTGCAACAGCTGGCAGGGAGCAGGGGTGACACTGGCCTGTCCCCACGTGGAGAAAAAGGTGGTAAATTTCTGACTCTGATTTTGCTAAACCAGTCAGAATTTCAAAAGTGTGACACCCAAATGTGTAGACATTAGAATCGAGTTGGACTTGGGGATATATTTTAGTCCTTGTGTGTGTACTCAGACATCCATAATGAGTAGAGCTGTTCCAACGAGCAGTTTGGCTCTGAGTCCATATTGGTTAGGGACATAGGTTCGCCAATTGGGACCAATGTCTCCTGGATCAGATAGAAGTATACAAATTCTAGCTGGTATGGCAGTTCACTCAGTGAAAGCTCTGGGGCTCAGACTCCTTCTGTCTTGTGTCTCCATCCTGCCAGCAAGATCGTCACATCTGTGTGGCACCAGGTGGGTCACAGCCTGGCTGTACTGTCAGCAACAGAAAGTGGGGTGTGGAGGCTTACGGGAGAACATGCCCCTTTCCTTTCAGGGCATGAGCTGCAAGTGGGTCCTTCCTCTCACAATCTTTTGGATGGTCTGCTCTGACATGAGGACGGAAATCAGGGGTCAAGTGCTTAGAAAGTTTTACAACAGTACGATGTTGCTGTGAAACCCAGATCCTCGACCAGTTTCCTCATCATTTATTTTCATATTCCTATTTTACAAAGGCGTCTGTTCTCAACAGATTTGAATTTTTTTCAGAAAAAGGCCCTTTACCCCAGAAAGCCATGGTCTAGTAACCAATTTGCAGGTTGAAAATCCCATTTGCAAATTAATTAACCACCTAGCTGCAGAGAATGAAATGTGGTCCAGCGATAACCCATAGCTTCCAGCCACCACAGGCCTTTAAATATGGTGATGCTGGGGCGCATGGGTGGCTCAGTTGGTTGGGTTTCCGACTTCAGCTCAGGTCATGATCTTGCAGCTTGTGAGTTCGAGCCCCGCACTGGGCTGTCTGCCCTCAGGGCCGAACCTGCTTCAGATCTTCTGCCCCTCCTCTGCTTTCTCTCTCTCTCTCTCTCTCTCTCTCTCTCTCTCTCTCTCTCAAAAATAAATAAACGTTAAAAAAATAATTTAAATATGGTTCTGCTGTAGGGAGTGGAGGTAGGCCGGGGGCCACTAGCAGCACTTACTCAGATACCTTTCCAAGACCTGTCACGGTTGACTTTCGCCTTGTCATCATTTGCCGACACGGGAGGCAGCGATGTGTCATGTAGGTTCGGCAGGAAGTCCCTCACACCATCCTCCGCCCCCTCTCAGCGTCGGCTTACCGCACGTGGGCAGTGTCCAGCCATTTCACGTGTTGAAGGAAGATTTGCTCAAAAGTAAAGGCTGAGGGTTTGTGATAAAACACAGCGGAAGATTGGAATTTCACAAGGCAAATGCCTCAAGGTAACGTGAAGAAGACTCATCTTTGGATGGCCTGGCCAGAACCTGCAGGGGTGGTACAGACAGACAGTCTGGGGAGCAGCCGCTCAAATGCAAATGTGTAGAGCTTTGTTTTATTGCAATAATTACCCAACGGTTAAAATATGGATAGAGCTGCCTTTCTGGGAAGAATTCTACGTGAACATCACATCTTGTAATTGAACTGTTTACTCTTCACCAGTGGAAACACCCCAAGGATGGGGAGCCAGGCCTTCGTGCTGGCCTTTCCTCAGCACCCAGGGCTATGTGTGGGGTTTGAGGCCTCCTCTCATCCCAGCCCACATCCGATGTGGCCGATCCAAAGCCCAGTGTGCATCTCTCTCCTCTAGTTTCTTCCC